>NW_028248553.1:2500-742026 GCF_964263255.1 Lissotriton vulgaris | reverse complement strand
TTCGGTCTGAATTTACCGCAGGGCCAGCGACCTTTAACAATCGCGCAAGCTGCATCGTAGGATTTATCATCTACATTGTAATGCTGTACAAATCTGTCTGTATAGATTATACAAGAGTACTGTTGGAGAGGGAGAATTTCGATTGGCAGAGGATATTCTTTTTCATATTTTAAATCATTCAGTTTTTTCCTGTTCGGGGCGAAATAGTATTTCACGTCTTCTGAAGCAAGATAATTTTCCCACTGTATCCATTTCGGATCTAGTGCCACTGTTTTTAGATTTACTGGGCTGAATAGCGCCTCGAAGGCTGATTTTGCTCTGAGAACAGTTATTCTTTTGCCTTGGGCTAGCGCTCGTTCTCTTGCTATAGCAGTTTGCACTGCCTTCACAGTACTTTCTGTGAGACTGAATGTTTTTTCTGCTTGTGTGTACAAATGTAATTTGTAAGCTATTGGTATCGTTTCTCCCTCATTAGAGGTTAGGTACGTGAATCCGCATCTTCCTCAGATGACACGGATTACAAGGTTGCGTGTATTGTCACGTGTTTCTCATTTTGTTTTAGCTAACATGTCTGTTTGCAGTGATCTCAAAATTTCTGTGTGTTTTTGAGTCCAGTTGATTGGTTTAAAATCAGGTTTTATTAATTCGTAAAGAGGTTTAACTCTCTCTGCATAGTTTATAATGTAGGTTCTTCCGAAATTCAGGAAGCCTAGAATCGATTGTAAGTTCTTCAGCGTTTTCGGTGCTTGGAGTACAGCGCACTTCTCTAAGAAGTTGTCCGCTAGGCATTTTCCTTCACTTGATAATTTGTATCCTAAAAATTAGACTGTTAGATGGGCAATTCTTGACTTTTTAAAGTTGAATTTGTAACCCTCTGCTGCGAAACCAAGTATTATGGTATTCACTCTTTTAAAGTGAGTATCCAAGTCGTCGTCAGTGAGATACATGTCATTGACATAAGATAGTGCCTCATCATCATACATTTGCAGTAACTCTGTTACTCTTGCTGAGAATAGTCCTGGGCTGTTCTTGAATCCCTGTGGGAGCCTACAGAAATTTTTCTGTGACCCCATTATTGAGAAAGCGGTCAAGTACCTGCTTTCTGGTGCAATATTTTGACAAAAGAACCCATTAGATATATCTAATGTTGTTTTGTATTTTTTGTGAACTATGTTATTCATTAGTACAAATTGTGCGAATTTTGTACTGCAAATGTTTTGCAACATTAGTTAAGGTGTCTGTAGTCCAAGACTAGACGATATGAATCGTCCGGTTTGGAGACAGGAAACAAAGGATTGTTCATTTGAGAGGTGCATGTTTCAATCACCCCTTGGTATTCAAGTTGATCTAAAATCTCCCTGACCTGTTTTTTAGCGTCTTGCTTAATTGGGTACTGCCTTTGTGCGGTTGTTTGACATTTTAACTGGATTTTGTGAGGGGGAGAGTCCTCATCCCATCCTACATGATTCTTATATAATGCTGGTGCCTGGGCTACTGCCCATTTCCTTGCATATATATATATTTAGTGTGAATTGGAATATGATTTGAGAAGGCAGGCATAATCATTTCTTCGCCATGAGGGCACTCCCTGACAAACTCTGGGGCCAATCTTTCTCGGCTAACAGTATGTCATAGCCTTTTGAGAGGTTATCCCAAAATAGACCCCTTATTTTCCTAGTCTTATCTCCCTCTATACGCAGTGTTATTTCGTATATCTTATGAGGTTCTCTAACTCTGGTATCTGCAGTTTCTACTTGAATGTATTCATTTGTGTCCACTGTCTCCAGATGACTCATCAGGATCTTGCGAGCTATGCTGATTTCTGCTGCACTGTCTAGCATTGCCTGGGCCCACTCTCCGTTTTTCAGCTGTGTCCTCAGTATTCTCGGCATGTTCGATTACTCTAATACTGGCTACCTTCTTTCTTGGAAATTGTAATTTTTTACTTTGAGCAGGTTCCTTGTCTTTGGATTTGGTGTGCTCTTCCCTTGGATCTGACCGTCCTCTTCTTTCCGATTTCTGCGAAAAAGATCGAGAGGGACGTGTATCAATACTTTGATATCTATCAGGATTTTTCAAGTTATCCCTATTTCTAAGGTTATATCTTTTCTCAGAGTGCTCCCTCTAGGGAGACTGGTGTTCTAGATTCGGAGTTCTTTCTCTCTGTTGAGGAGACCTTCCTCTAGACTGGAAAACTTTTTCTTTGGGAGTGGATTGTTTATTTCCATCCCAGCTCTTTTTAGGAGTGTTCAGATTATTTTTAATAAATAATTTTTCAGGATTTTCAAGTAGTTGGGGTTTTACTGGTTTCCCACCCAAACTATCTCTACCCAATTCTTCATAGCATTTTTCTATTATTCTGGCAAGCTCAATTGGCTGAGCTGTTATATCTGTTTCTTTCAATTTCTGGCGGATCGCCACAGATGCTGCTTCTCCTTTTATGTTGGCTAGTAATATAGCCAAGACCTGCTTGAAGTCTTTCAGTAATTTCATACCAAGAGTTAAAGCAGGTTCTGGACCGTATTCATTCTGAATTTGTTTTAGCACATCTGGTATTACCGCCATGGACGGAACACCATGTGTTTTTGTGTAAATGGAAGCAAAGACTGTACCCCAAGTGTCACAATCCTCCACATGTGGTGCGACCCCCATTGGAAGGCAGATAGTCAGAATTCTGTTTCTCAATAGGGGTAGTATCCAGGAATACTGCCTCTATTTGAGTAATTTTCTGTGCTAACCAGAAAGGAATTTGTTACCGTTTTGCGGGAGTTTTTCCAAGACATGATTGTATGTTCTGTGGTGTTATTTTATTTGTGTTCCCCTGATGAGGGGTTAGCTGTGGAATATTAACAGCTGTTTGGACTGTTCAGTCCGCATTACATATTGGACTAACTGTCTGTGAATTTTAATTAATAATTTTAGCTGTGCTAAAAGTTCTTCTCTTGACATTTTTTCAATGTCTGGATGTGGTGTGTAGCTGGCTAGAACCGGCCACGTTGCTCCTGGTCTACCTAGTGGACCGAGCCTGGTGATGTGATCATTATGTTTTAGGGCGCCTTTAAACCAGAGCAGGTGCTCTTGGTATTTTAATAGGATTTCAATCTCCTCGAAAGGAGCGTATTCATCCAGTGGTTCCTCTATTTTGTAATAGTGAAACTCGTGTGTTGTAGTGTTTGCCGCTGGAAAGTTTATCCAAGAATAGAATACCTCTGTCTGCTGATATTCGTGTGCCTCTATCACGAAAATGACTGTACCACCTCGTGATGTCAGTCCGTTATCTATAAGTTTTAAAGTTATAGTTTTTCTTATGTTCACCAGAATGAGGATTGCATTCGGTTCATTCTGTAGGATACTCGTGTCGTCCTCCATTAGTTGATTTGCTAATATAGTAGCATCCCTTTCCTCATCACTATCTGCCATTTTACTGTCAGAAAGTTTTTTTGTTGCAGATCAGGTTTCAAGGAAACAAAGATAAGGTGCACAATATTTTGGAACACTGTATCCTTCAACGTTGACTAAACCAGAAACTCTACATAGGAATCTCTTCCTACTAAGTTCCGGCGGATTTTAACCTTGCACCCACTCCAGACGTCTATTGGAGTATTTACGGGAGAAAGGGTCTGTGTGAAAAAGCACGACTGAGTTACTCTAACGTCTTGCGTTAGTTTTATCGCCTTACCAAACGTTGGGCGCCATGTAGTGTAGTTCCTATTTCCCCTATAGGCCCTGCGCATTGGAATAACATAAACAGCAATGTAGACGTAGGATTGAGGCCTTCTAGGTCTCTACTGACTATGTTACTGACTATGTTAGACTTAATTTAGGTTTGCGCCAGCTAGCTCAGAGGTCACTGGAAACTTTCTTGACTGAATAGGAAGTGATCAGCTTCCCTGGCTCAGACAAGAAGGGATTCAGCTTCCGACAACCGCATAAACATGACAACTTTGCTCCCTCAGAATAAGAGTCAATCTCTAGAGTCGTGTGTAACAATAGACAGCTATTTCACTCAGTCAGACGTGCGTTCTTAGTTTTACCAGGGTTCAGAGAATAGAGAGACGGGCGTTTTCAATAAAAGATATTATTTATTGAGCAGTCTTCTTTCTCATGCAAGAGAAATGAATTGCTACAATTGCAAGACTTGTTATTATGAAAAGTGCGTACAGTAAAAGGAGTATTACGAAATAATACTGTAAAAGCATTGATATGGTTTCTTAGCCATAAGATAAATAAAATGAATAAAATATATACATTCATATATACATTGGCTATCGATCTCAACTGGTGCTTCTAACTACGCTTACCCCGGTGTACCTGACCTAAGCCTAATACGGGGGAGGGAGTAAGTAAGTAACAGTTTAAGTTAAGTTGGTTTTGCCAAGAGTTTGATTCAATAATTCTCTCTAAGGGTTTAGTCAGCACCGTACCTCTGGAATAGAATGTAGGAGGTCTGGTATCTCCCTCTCAAGACCCGATATCCCAGTCGCCCGCAAGGGTAGGCTGGAAACGCCAAAGCTGGATTTTCTCGGCAGGAGAAAAGACAGCGTCTTTCTCAGCGCGTCAAGGAGGAGGGGCAGCGTCCGTGGGCTTCTCGCATCTGCTGGGCTCTCTGCAAGGGGACAGCTGTTCTGCTCCAGTATTCACCACCGTGTGTTTGCTTAAGGCAACGTTGGTATATTTATACCTGAAAGGTGCCGAGTTTGACGTACGTTTTTGTCAATAAGACGTCAATAAAGATGTCTCTAAGAACTGGTCGTTCTTACAGTGCTCGCAGGAGTTCTATTACTGATCAAAACAAAGCAAGCGGGGCTGTTGCTATCTAGGAATCTAAGGAAGTGGCTTCTGCTGTGTCATGGACTGCAGAGGCGAGTTACTGAAATATGGCTCTGATTATTATGCCATTATAGGGATATGTATTGATTATAGCCCTATAGGGGCATGAGGTCACAATATTGATTGGGTTCCTAGATAAAACACATCACAGGATTGTCCCATTCCTAACACTAGCTGTGACATACAGTGTTTTCTGGGCTTTGCCAATTTTTATTGTCAATTTATCGACCAGTTCTCTAAGGTTGTGTCACCCATAACCTGTTTATTGAAGAAGATAACCAAATTTGGGTGGACTGAGGAAGCTCAACAGGCCTTTGAGCTGTTAAAATTGGAATTTACACAAGATGGCCGCATAAGCTCCCGGCTCCGTCGACCTCCGCCGGCGGCTCGTCTATCCTGTTGTCTATCCTCTACCCACGCCCTATGCCTGGACGTATGAAGGTTGCCTGATGCCAACGGTGCAGTCCCGGACTTCCTACCTTATTCGGCGGCGGAGTTATGTCGTGTCCCATCTTCGGCCTACTCCAGGGCTTCCGCCGGGACCTCGATTTCTGAACTGTCCGAGTGGGAGCTGGTCAACATCGGCTGTGGGACCAAGATCGTGGCCGGTCGTCCAGATTTGACCAATTCTTTGCGCATCCGACTTGCGACCTTGTCGATGGAGAGTGCCAGAGAAGAGACATCGTGACGTGCTGTGATCCTCCTGAACCGTGGCTGGGGGCGGTGTGCCTGGCCCTCGTTTCCCGGTCCGGGGGCTGGCGGGCTGCTCCCACGGCCGGTGACTGTATTGAGCGTGCTAGTTCGGGGCGCCCCTGTTGTTGATATCGCCTGCATGTGTGCCCGGAGCCCGGCGATGTGGTCTGGAGATTGTACCCCCCTCCGTCCTCTGGGCCCCGGGATGGAGGGGACGGATAGCTCACATTCATTGAGTTCCGTAATGGCAGCGATTGGGGCGCTCCGCTGACAATTCACCGTCACGTATTTCTCCCTGGCGGCAAAGCTGGACGATGTTTACTCGAGACCGGCCACTGATGCTGCGACACCTGAACAGCATTCTGTGGACCCGCCGAGCGATTTGGCCCGCCATCTTGAGGTGCCCGAGCGGAAGCCCGCCTTCGCTCATTTGGGAGTCTGCCCCGCTTCTTCTTCACCCGTTACAGTGCCTGGTCTCCCCTTCACGTTTCCTATCCGATGGAGTATCGTCGCTGGAGGTTCTGATCGTCAATGCCGTGTTTCAGGATCCTGTCGAAGGGGACTGCCAATCTTCCTCGTCCTGGCCCGTCTGTATAACGGAGGCCGCCATTTTGTGTTCAGACTTTGTTCCATCTTCAGTGCCTCGGACTGCCGCGGACGCTTTGTCTGCCTCTGGTCGGCTGTGGCTTGGTTGGCGCGTGCTTCGGGAAGGATTCGCACGGGTCAAGGCTGATCCCAGATTTGAGTTGTTCTGGCTCCTCGTCACTGCTTTGGACTACCTGAGACGCTCTTCCTGATCACATTTGCTCTAACTTCGGCGATGGATCTCCCCGTGATGCTTGCAGGGTTGACTTTTACTTTCCTGGGGTTGCTCAGTTCCCCTTTTTGCCGGGATTGCACCGAGTATCTTACCGGGCATGGGGTGGGATGGGGAGGTTTCTTATTGGTGACTGTCCTCCCCGTTATATTGCCTAATGTTTGCTTTGATTGACGATGACTGTGCCTTGCGAAGGTCACTGCCGGCGGGGGGTACCGGGTGTCCGGGAGTGTGTCTGTTTTTCTCCTCCACCACTTCTTTTACTTCTCCCTTCTGTGGGGCAGTTCCGGGGCGACAGGCACGCTGTTAGTGGGTTAGGCCGTAGCCATTACAGAGGTGTAGGGTGGCGGGTGCGGGGGGGGGGTTTGTTATTTTAGTTTGTTTTGTTCTATGGTCGCTATCACTCTTTTCCGGCTTTGGGAGGGCTCTTTCCTCTTTAGTAGGGTTAGCTGTCTCTTGGTCTTGCACTTTTTTTCTTTTTCAACAAGCCTCTGTTTCTCTGCTCAAGGGGGGTGGGCTTTATGGGATGATACTTGGTAATGTTGCTTTCTGTAGTGTTGCTATTCACCCAGTCCGACCGCCGCGGCTGCCTACACTTAATAGTTGCTGTAGTCATAGCCTATCTGCGACTGCAAATGGGGTACGTCCCCCCTCGTCTCTTCTGTGTATTTCTCATGTAAGGTGTGATGTCCTTGTTGTTGCAGCCCCCACTCTTCTCTTAAAATTTAAAAATGAAAACCTCCTATCCTGTGTTGCGATTCTCACAGCCACGTCTGGACTAACTTGAAATATCCTGATTGTTGATTGGCCTACGTTTCTCCTGTTCCTATTTACTGTCTTTGCGGCCGGCCATGGTGGTTGTGGGCCTGCGCATGTATCTCCTTACTTTTTGAATAAAGGTTTTTAAAAAAAAAAATTATAAACAAAAAAACTGGAATTTACCTCTGCCCCTATCTTGGCTCATCCTAACTCTGAGAAATCTCACACAGTAGGAGCAGATGCAGCTGATGTTGTCATAGGAGCCTTGTTATCTCAAAGAGATACTGACAACGGGCTGTGGCATCCCGTAGCCTATATGTCTCAAACTCAATGACGCAGAGCAACATTTTAAAGTGGCCAAAAAAGAACTCCTGGGCATTAAGGAAGCGTTCAAAGAATGCTGTCTCTATTTGGTGGGAGCAAAACACACCTTCACAGTATACACTGACCACTGTAATCTACAATACATGAAGTCAGCTAGAGTTTTGTCTCCCAGATAATTGCGATGGATGCTCTTCTTTGAAGAATTTCAGTTCGTTCTCACTTTTAGACCAGGGAAGGACAATAGAAAGGCTGATGCATTTACTAGACAAGACATCCCAACTTCACCCACTGAGAAACCAATTCATGCGATAATCAGCCCCGAAAAAGTTGTATGTTTGTTACACACAGGTCAGTTCCTAGAAAAAGTGAAGTCTGAGGTGAATAGCTCTACATGGAAAGCTTGGTTGGAAAAACATGGGGACTGGTGTTTAAAAGAAGGGAATCGTAGATGGCGGCGGAGTAGGACGTGGTTCCCAGTCCCTCTGGCGCCACGAGTCCTAAAGCTTTGCCTAGCACCCTCTTAGGACCCCCCGAATGCGGGAATAACTTCCTCCCTGATGCCCTGCTGCAGCGGCGGTCCGGCTGTGGGTCCTGTTTCACCTGCCGGAGCCGTCACTTAAACGGGCTGAAAGGAAGGCATGCGGCGCACTGGGAATTGGGCGCCGGGCTGGGCTATGGTAGCGAGAGTGATCGGAGCGTGGGCGGCAGAGCGTAAGAGAAGCTGCCGGAGAGGAGGAGGCCGAGACGGAGCCCTCATCGTGCCTCGCATAGCTGGGGAGGACACAGAGAGACGGGCCGGCGTAGACGCTTGGAGTCCGCCGCGGAGCGGCGCGGGGAACGGGCGCCTAGAGAGGTGAGCCGAGGCCCGGCTGAGCCACCCATGGGAGCCCGGGGCTTCGGGGCCTGTGCGGGCCTGGTGCCAGGAAGTTGCGAAGGAGGTCCCTGAGGCGCCTGCTGCCCGAGTCCTGCTGCCGGGTCGGTGGGCCCCCTGGAAGGCGGATGTGGAGCTAGGGGTTGTGGCCCTGGAGACGGGAAAGTGGAGGAGCCCCGATATAGCAGCAGGAGTGCCTTGTGATATCGGCGAGGGAGTCCCGGATTGTCTGCGAACCGCTGGTGTGGCCCCGGAGGTGAGAGAGCGATAGAACGGCCACACACCGATAGCGGGGGCCCCGTGAGACGTTTTTGCGGCCTTCTGGGACTCTGTCTTGGTGCGAAACGTGCCAGCCCACCCCACGTGGTGTTCTGCCCTAAGCGAGCTGTGCCCCCATTCTGCGCTGTGTTGTCCTGTGCCCCGGGCCTATCCACTGCCAGGCTGGGTGGCGATCTGAGCTGCGGATTGCCTCCTCCCTGTGAGGGACTACCTGTATTCCCCCTCGGCCTGCAAGACTTCTGGGCCTGAGCCTGGAGTACAGCCCAAGTGATCGGAGGTGGGCCTAGCTGAGCACGTGGACGCCAGGCCTGGTCGTGTGTGCCGCGCGGTGGCCCTGCCGGCCTCGGGGAGTGGACTGTAGAAAGAGGGCACCCTGTGGTCGACCATGGCCACCGCCAGGACGAAGAAAGAAAAACTGGGCAAGGACGGAGTACCGAAGAGCTCCGGACCAGCTGTGTCCCCAGTGGCAGACAAGTCCCCGGGCCACAGTCAAGCGGAGGAACCTGCGACCAAGGCCTTTATGCTGGAGCTTTTCGCAGCAATCAAAGAGGACATTGCAGGGCTGCGCAACCAGCTTGCAGCAGACTTGAGAGAGGTCCGGAGGAATGTGGACGAAGTAGGGGAACGTGTGGCCACATTGGAAGAGCACGACCTGGAGACGGGGGGCGACATACACCGGCTTCAACAAGACGTTATCAGGCTTACTGAGCAGAACCTCGACCTTCAGGCACATGTGGAGGACTTGGAGAACCGTTCCAGCCGCAACAATATCTGGATCATAGCGGTGCCATGGAAGGGTGAGGGATCGGAGTCCGTGAGTATGTCGAGGCCCTCTTTCAGCAGATCCTGCAGGACGAGGAGATTAAGGACATTCGAATGGACAGAGTGCATCGTGTGGGCCTACCCAAGGGACCGAAGGCGCCACCACTGGACATCCTCGTCTGCATGCATGACTTTCAATTGAAGGAACGCATTCTCAAGATGGCGTGCAATGTCGTTCTCCTGCAATTCCGGGGGCATAATCCGGTGCTTTACCAGGATCTGGCCGCTTCCACACTGCAGAAGCGCAGGGACTTCCGGCCAGTCACTTCGTTCCTGCGAGACCGCAACGTTGCCTACATGTGGGGCCACCCTTTTCGACTCATCTTTCACTGGCAAAATAAACTGGTTCAGGTGCGATCGCTCACGGTAGCCATGGAGCTCCTGGGTATCGCACACACAGACGCGGAGTCGACGAACGGTGGCGACATCCACAGGCGAAGACGATGCTCGGCGGAGTGGCAGAAGGCGGGCCGCTCTACTCCCAAGAAGGGCCCTGATCCCTCAGCATGTCTCCAGGAGAGGGGCGCAGCTGTAGCCTCTGTGGCCCAGGTTACGGAGGCCACTCCGGAGGATGTCTCGGAGGTGCCGTGAGTCCTGAGAGGGTACATAGATGGCGTCAGAGGGGAGGTATCCCCTGCAGGTACTCTGATATGTTTTGTGGGCTGAGTGAGTCCCGTATCGGGAAGAGGAAGACTGTGGATTGGTACCTATTCCCCTTGCCTATGTGGCCTGTACTACGGACTTGCGTACTCAAACTTGTCCTTTTTTGCTTCAACTTGGTTTTGTTAAGGGGGGGTTCGGTATGTGTGTTGGGGGGGTGAGTGAAGGGGGGACTCCGCATCAGACCTTTGCCGTTTGTCCTTAAGGGTGCATTTCTGCTCTTCTCCCTCGTGCTGATGGGTGTGTGTTCTGGATGCTTGTGGGAGTCGTGCATGCCCCTGGATCTGCCCTGGGGCGCTTGTGATGCAGATCAGGCTCGACTGAGATGGCTAGGGAGTTGAAGGTGGTGAGCCTTAATGTCCGGGGGCTAAACAACCCAGTGAAGCGCTCGGCTGTCCTATTCCTACTTGAACAGTCTGGGGGTGATGTCTGCCTCCTACAGGAGACGCACCTCCTGCTCAAGGATGAGCGCCGAATGCGAGACAAGAGATTCCCCCCTTCAACTGTGATCGTCGGGCCCGGCCAAGAAAAATGGAGTGGCCCTCCTCTTTAGCTACCGGCTGCGCTGTAAGGTCTTGGCTCACCTGGTGGATATTCGGGGGAGGTTCCTGGCGGTGCGGGTGCAGTGGGGGGGATACGATGTTTACTGTTGTGTCCATGTACGCACTAAACAGACAACAGGAGTCCTTTCTGCGCACAGCGATGGCCCAGGTCCTTGCTTCCCCTGACGCCTTCCTCTTGGTGGGGGGAGACTTCAATCTAGTAATGGATGATTCTAGTGATAGGTCGGCGAATAGATCGCACAGCTCAGGGTCCTGGTTGATAGAGGGGAAGCAATGGTTGGCGGATGGCAGACTACAGATGTGTGGCGGCTGCATCATCCCCAGGAGCGCGATTACACATATTACTCTGCGGCACACCAGACATATGCGCACCTTGACCACTTTTTAGCCTCCTCTGCCCTGTTGCCCCACCTTCATGACGCTGATATTGCTCCCCGATCCCTCTCAGACCATGCGCCCCTGTCGGTCATTTTCACTCTCGGCGGCGCGCGCACCCCATCTGCTGGCTGGAGGTTACGAGACTCCATGCTCCATGCGGAAACTGTCGTAAATAAGGTCAGGGACTCTATCACAAATTACTTCGCCGAGAATCCCGTCGGGGAAACGGCGATTGCATCTGTTTGGGAGGCGCTGAAGCTGGTGGTTAGGGGCGATTTTATTGCTTTGGCGGCTACATACTCCAAGCTCCAAAGAGACAAGAGGGAGGAGTTGGAGAAGAAGGTCCGGGGTTTGGAGACTATACACAAATGCACCGGGGCCCGCAGGGTTTGGAGAGAGCTTGAAACTAAGAGGCGCATGCTGAAGCACCTGGATCTCGACAGGGCAGAATATTCGTTGTTGCGCCTGCGCCATAAGTTCTATATGAGTGGAGACAAAGGGGGTAAAATGCTTGTGCACCGCCTGCGGGCCCAGGCCCAGTCGCGGGCCATTGCCGCCATCCGAGACGGCCACTCGGTGTCACGCACCACGGACACTGAGATCGCAGCTACCTTCCGCCAATTCTACCAATCCATGTACACAGGGGAGAGTTCCTCACCCGCTGAGTGTGACCGGTACATCGCGGCGGCTGGAGTTACCCCCTTGTTGGAGAGTGCAGTCGAAGAGCTAAACTTGGAGATCCGTGTGGAGGAGGTCATCTCTGCCATTTCCCGACTAAAGTTAGCTAAATCCCCTGGGCCTGATGGCTTCTCTGCGCTGTTTTATAAAACTTTTTGCCGGGAATTGGCCCTGTTTCTGACCCGCCTGTTTAATTCATTCCTTGAGACGGGGTCGGTCACACCCTCGATGTCGGATGCTGCCATAACGGTCATACTTAAGCCTGGCAAGGACCCCGCGGATTGTAGTTCCTACCGGCCAATCTCCCTCCTTCACATTGATGCTAAGCTCTTCGCGGGCATCCTCGCGTCGAGACTTAGCCCCCTTATGGAGTGGTGGAACCGGACCGGCAGTCAGGCTTCGTTCCCACCTGTCAGGACAGCGACAACTCCAAGAGGTTGTTGCACTTGCTGGATGGAGTCTGCCTCGCAAAGGCCCAGGCCCTCTTTCTATCCATCGACGCGGAGAAGGCCTTTGAAAGGGTCGAGTGGGGATTCATTTTTCGAGTACTGCGGGCTTATGGACTAAAGGGCAATTTCTTGCGCTGGATCCAGGCCCTGTATGCATCTCCAAGAGCAGTCGTTAGGGTCAATGGCTGTAGATCAACACCATTCTCTATCACCAGAGGGACGCGGCAGGGGTGCCCTCTCTCGCCGCTCCTGTTCGCGTTTTACATGGAGCCCTTTGCTCAGCGTGTCAGATCCCATCCAGACATTACGGGCATTCGATTCGGTGCTGATGAACACAAAATAAGCCTGTACGCTGATGATGTTATCCTAGCGCTACAGAACTCTGGTGCCTCTCTGCGCTGCCTCTTGGCGGAGATTCGGGCTTTTCAGACCGCAGCCGGTTTTAAGGTCAACTTTGGAAAATCTGAAATTCTTAACATTTCGATCCCGCCGGAGGAGGTAACTGACCTGCAACGGGATTTCGACTTCCGCTGGGCGCAATCAGACATCACGTACCTGGGCATCCGCCTTGCGTCGACCATCCCCTGGACGCTTTCCCTGAATTATACTAACCTGGTGGAGCAAAATACCAAATCTATTACTGCATGGTTGCACCTCAACCGTTCGTGGTTCGGCAGGTTAGCAGCCATCAAAATGACTCTTTTGCCCAGGATACTGTACGTCTTTTAAATGCTGCCTCTTACCACGCCGAGGGGGATATTGAAAAAACTCCAGGGCTTAGTGAACAGATTCTTCTGGGACAATAAACGGCCCTGTGCGTCCTTCTCGACGACCACACTCCCTAAAGCCGCGGGCGGTTTAGGTTTCCCTCATCTTGTGGCCTACTTTCAGGCCGCCTGTCTACGCTTCGAGGTCGAATGGAATAGACCGGAATCGAGTAAACATTGGTTATTCATGGACCAGACAGTGGCGGGTTGCAACATTTGGCGGGAGCTCTGGTTGCCTCGCAAGGATAGGGCGTGGGGACTATACTCCTCGCCAGTGACGTCACCAACACTTAAAGCATGGGATCAACTGGCAATCTGTAAAGGGTGGACTACCTTCCCCTCACCCATGACACCGATAGTGGACAACCCCGCCTTCCCTCCTGGCCTTGCTTCTCCGGTCTTTCATCGCTGGCGAGAGAAGGGTTGTAAGAGGGTGGGTATGCTTTTTGATCTAGAGGAGCTTGTCCCCTTCGCGGAGCTTTGGGCTGAGCATTCCCTAACGGATGTGTCAGATGGCTTCGCCTATGCGCAAGTAACTCACTGGGTGTCAAGTCCGGCCAATGTGGCTCTGATGTCGCGCTCCCTCACGGCATTCGAGCAATGGCTCCTGCGTAAAAAGAACGACCGGAGTCTCATCTCTGAAATATATGCCATGATCCTACGCGATACGCAGCAGCCCCGCACAAAGGCGCAAGTGCGTTGGGAGGTGGAATTGGGGCGACCGCTTTCGCAGAAGGAGTGGGAACAGGTATTTTACCGTGCACATCACAAGACAGTCAACACAGCAGGTACGGAGTCGGCCTACAAGCTTACGACTTACTGGTACTATACACCATCTCGCGTTGCATCTTGGGATAAGGCTAAATCTAGTCTTTGCTGGAGAGGGTGCGGTATGCCGGGCACTCTTCTGCACTTGTTATGGCACTGCCCTAAACTGGAACGATATTGGAAAACGGTTCTTGATGAACTAGATACGGCGTTCCGGATCACACTACTCAGACTATCCGAGCATACATTGCTAGGCCTCCCACACCCGGCTTGCTACCCTCTTCGCACTCCACTAGGGCGACAAATAGCACTGGGATTTCTGACTGCGCGCCAGGTCCTGCTAGCGAGCTGGGGCTCCCCGGACGTCCCGGATGTACGTGATTGGTTGATGCGTCTGTGGCATGCCTTGGCGATGGAACGGCTTACCTTGAATGTAGATGGCAGAGGGTCTGAGTATGCTGCCCGGTGGGCCCCGTTAAGGAGTCTTCTATCTAAAGAATTCAGAGAAGTTACGTGCCCAAAGTATCTGCAGGTCCTACAGCTTATTCCTCTGGATCCAATAGGAGCTGTCCCAGGGACCTAAATTCTGGGGATGGGTCTGAATGTGTTGGGATGATGTGTGTGAAGCACGGGCGTGGGCTGATGGTTGATGCGGAGTGGGGAGGGGGGATGGGGGGGCATGAAGGGGATTGCCTAGGGGAGGAGGGAGGGGGGGCGGGGGGATGTCCTTGTTTTTCTTTCTTTGTTCTGGCCGATATTCTTACCTGTGAAAACTGCGGACTTGGCTATGCCGGTGGGGACTGTTCATGGACTTTACTGCGCATGACCGCCCTCCGGGTTGTAGGTCCGAATGCCGTGTTTAATTACTGCCTGTTTACGCCCTGCCGGCAAATCGATGTAGGCAGCTGGGCTGTGTATGGAATTTGCCACATAATAAAATGTTTGATTCTAAAAGAAGGGAATCCTATGAGAGGCAATCCAATCTTAGTTCCTTCTCTCAGGTTATGCAAGGAAGTGATGAAATGGAGTCATTCAACTCCTTTGGCTGGTCACAACGGTGTGGAAAAAACATTAGAAAGAGTGTTGCAGCAGTTCTGGTGGCCTACAGTACGAATGGATTTAACGGCTATGGTTCGAAAAGAGATCTATGCTAAAATGAAATTAGAGCGGGGTAAACCTTATGGTTGTTTACATCCTTTTCCAACCCCTGTGAAACCACAGGAGCATATTTCTCTGGATTTCATTGCAGGGCTGCCTAAGGATCAAGGGTGCGCTACGATACTGGTGGTCATAGACAGTCTCCCTAAAATGGGTCATTTCATCGCGTGTAGTCATGCCCCTTTGTCTGGAAAGGTAGCACAGCTGTTATTAGCTAAGATTGTTCATTTACACGGGCTCCCCCAGGTAATTGTATCAGACAGGTGATACCAGTTTATTAACCAAATCTGGAAGGTGTGGTGCTCCGCCCTGAACATCTCAGCTGCTACCTCCACAAGTTTCCACCCACAAACAGATGGTCAACCTGAGAGATAAAATCAGACTCTCAAACAGTACCTACGGTGTTATGTGGATACTAATACTGAATCATGGGTGGAATGGCAACTCAATCTGCACCATTGTATAGCACATATGGATTTCATCCTTGGTTCATACCTTTCGCGCATCCTCAAACCACTGACAAACTTCCAGAGGTGCAGGAGAGGGTGAAATTCATACAAAGAACCTTGATCGAAACCAGAAAAAAGGTAGTCAAAGCTAAAATCAGGTATAAGAAGTACGCAGATCTCCATCAGAGAAGCGAACCACGATACACGAAGGGAGATGCAGTATGGCTATCTACTAAGAAACTACGTTTCGGAAGATATAGCATCTTTAACCCAAGTTTTATTGGTCCCTACAGAATCCTCAAGGTGATCAACCATGTTGCTGTGAAGCTGGCTATACCTAAATACCTGAGAATACACCCAATCCTTTATGCTTCATTGTTGAAACCATTGCACACCCTGGAGGTTGCCTGCTCCTGTTTGGGTTGATCAAGAATTGGAGTATGAAATGCAGAGCATTCTTGACTCCAAATTAAGGGGACATAAACTATGATACTTGGTTTCCTGGACAGGGTATGGCCCGGAGGATAATTCCTGGGAACCTGCTTCTGGGGTTCATGCTCCCAGATGTGTTTGGAGATTTCATGTCCGTTTCCCTCTGAAGCCTGGCCTGTGACAGCGTTCCTGGGGGAGAGGGATGTATTGTCATGAATTACCTTTTGTCCGTAGATTTAACGCTGTGCTTCCTCGGTCCGGAACGGACACAAATGGGAGCGAGCAGTTCCCAGTGGGTTTGTGTACCGCTTCCTGTTTCCATGCTCCAAGGACGGCAAGGATTTCCATCCGGAATCCTTAAGGTGTGGTTTCACGATCGGCTCGAGGCAGATTATTTGTTCCTGCAGCTCAAGCATGACCTGTGCCTGAAGCAGTTCTTGAGGACCTGTATTTCACTGCTCTACGATGGGTAATGAAATGAAGGATACATTTATGGAAAGTTGATAAGATATCCTTTAATCAAACGAAGAGTCAATGCATGTCATCCAGTAAGTTCAGCATCTCAGGAACAACTGTCCTTTACAAAAGATGCACAGTATCCTGACATATATAACATTCCATATTCCAGCACTGACTAAACTGGCACATGCATAATTAAAGGAACACAGTACAATTAAGAATGCAAACACAACACATCCCCCTTTCCTAATAATTAAAACACAAAACAAAAAAAAAGAAAGGGAAACATCAAAACCCAAAATGAATTATAGCACACTATATAATATAATTGATACTCTAAATAAATATATAATACAATTAAAAAAAACAATAAAGGTAGACATCTATAATCTACTCCAATCTTCTACTTATTAATCATGATGTAATCTTTAAGCCAAAGAGGAACCACCCTTTTCCTTGAGGAATGACAACACAAAGATGAGTCTTCACTCTCAGACACAGAGTCCTCTTCCTGTGGAACTAAATTTGACTCTTCAACATCAGTAGAAGAATCCACACCACCACTAGTAGACGGAACCTCATCTGAACTAGGATAACTAACCTCTTTGGAACTAACCTGTAACTTATCATCCACAGAAGAACTTTCAACATCCAAGTCCTCTGGTTTCTAAAGAGTATGAGAATTACTAGATTTACATTTCGCAATCCTGTTCAAATTCCAAACTTTCCCATTGTTCAGCCTAACAGAGTTTCTCAAAACTTCAGCCACCTGAAAAGGCTCAGAAAATTGCGAATCACCCTTTTGAACCTTAAAAGGCTTCTTGATTCTGATCCAATCTCCAACTTCAACTTCAATCTGAACTTCCTTAGAACCATGCTTCAAATCGTGATATCTTTTACTTTTATCATGCACCTGTTCCATACGTGCTTTAACCAATTCTCTAGAATAAGGTTCTACATCACTAGAAAATAACCAAGTAGGAATCGTCTTAGAACGTGGATTCCTGCCTTTCATTAATACAAATGGGGAAACACCAGTAGAATCACTATTAGTAATACGGTAATTCCAAACAACTTTCCCAACTTGTGTAGGCCAATCTAAATTATTACTTATTGACAGCTGAATAGTATTTTTCAAAACTCTATTAAAACGTTCAACAACGCCATTTCCACCAGGATTGTAAAGCGATGTTGTCCTATGCTTGATACCTAGTTCACTAAAATACTTCCTCGCTCTTAAAGACAAGAACTGAACCCCATTATCCGTAAGGATGCAGGAAGGAATTCCTTCCGTAATAAAAGTTTCATCAAGAAAGGCAAGAACAGAATCCATGTCAGCCTTCTCGACAATTTTTACGACAGGCCATTTTGAGAAAAGATCCATTAAAACAATTAAAAAATGATGAGAACCATCATGCTCCTGAATAGGACCCATAATGTCTACTGCTACACATTCCCAGGGATGTTCAGGTAAGGAACACTCTAACATTGGAGGATGAAAGGTACGTAAAGTTTTATCTGCAGAAGCACAAATAACACAATTCCTAACCACTCTTTCTGTTTGGGAATCACAACCTGGCCACCAAAACAAATGTTTAACCAATGTCTTAGACCTCACAATCCCCGGATGACCTTTGTGGCAAAGTTCAATAATCCCTTCACGTAATCCTGTAGAAGGAATAATCCTCTCACCTCTTAGAAGTGTGTTATGAACAACAGAAAGTTCAGACCTAACCTCCCAAAAGGGTGTAATGGCATCATCCAACAAATCCTTTTTACTTGGCCAACCCTTAACAGAAAATGAAATTACCTTTTGCAAATTCTCATCAGTAGAATACTCACTATTCCATTCTTCCTTACTGAAAGCTGAAAGACCTTCATCATGAACAAAAGCAACTTGCAATTCATTCCATTCATTATTGTCACATTCTTCCAACATGACAGGCATTCTAGATAAAAAATCAGCAAGAACATTACTTTTGCCTGGAACACAGACAATCTTATAAATGAAATTTTTGGCAACCTCATTGAAATTCTAGCTAATCTTGCAGAAGCATTGATTACACCTTCTGTCATTAAAATTTTCACTAAGGGTTTGTGGTCACTACACAAAAAATACACATTTTTCCCCAAACAAAAGATTTTAAATGATCTGAAGCCCAAGCACATGCTAATGCTTCCCTTTCTATTATCGGGTACTTTTCTTCACAAGGAGACAAAGATCTTGAAGCGTAAGCAATTACGTTTTCCATGCCATTCTTATCCACTTGCGCTAAAACAGCTCCAAGACCATTGTTACTAGCATCTGTAGTAATTATGCTCTCTAGAGATGGATCAAAGCTATGCAAAGCAGTGGCCTTGGCAATAGCTAGCTTAATGTTTTTGAAATCTTCGCTACAGGAATTAGACCACTCAAATTTTACATTTTTCTTTAAAAGTTGCCGAATATATTAAGTGACAGTTGCAAAATTGGGAACATACTTTGAACAAAATTCTGCCATCCCCAAAAATGACTTGATGTCATCTTTACACGTAGGAACAGGAGCCTCTGAGATAGAAGAGACTAAGGAGGGTTTAGGTCTTACGCCTTCCTCATCTATGATATGACCAAGATATGTCACGCTCTTTTGTGCAAATTTGCACTTAGAATGTTCAACTGCAAGGCCTTTGCTTTCAAGAATACTCAACACTCTTTCCAACCTTGACAAATGCTCATTCTCATCATCCCCAAAAACAAGGATGTCGTCTTGGAAAAATCTGACTCCCTTTTCCTCCTTAAAAAGCTGGTACATTAATCGCTGGAAAACAGCGGCGGCTGAAGCTAGGCCGAAAGGCATCCGCTTATAACGGAAGCAACCAAAAGGTGTTACAAAAGATGTGAACTTCATTGACTCAGGACACAAAGAAATCTGATGATATGCCGACGATAGATCTATCGTCGAGAACCATCTTGCATTTCCTAGACTAGACACCATTTCATTAATCTTAGGTGGGAACTTGTCAACCACAATGTTGTTATTTAAATACCTCAAATCTACACACAACCTAATTTTTCCGTTGCTCCGTCTCGCGACGACAATTGGAGAAACCCATTCGCTAGCTTCAATTGGCTCAATAATATCAGTAGATACTAACTTGTCCAATTGCTTGCTAACTTCATCCCTCACTAAAATGGGAACATTTCTACATTTATGCACTTTAGGGCAAGCATCATCCTTAATTATGATTTTGTGTTCAAAACCAATTACATTTCCTAAATTTTTGCTAAAAACCTATGGAAATTTAAGTAAAATTTCATTAGTGACAGTAGTACTATCATCCAAAACCAAAACCTGTTCACAGCTGTTAGGATCCAGAATGATGTGTAATTGTTTTTGGTCGAACCATCCTAACACCGGTGGCCCTTTCTTTGCAATGTATAACTTCCCTCTACATTCTCTGCCCTTGAATTTAAATATAAACCAACGAAATCCAAGGATAGCAATAGGTTCTCCCATGTAACCTTCAGGATGAATATCAGGGGGTAGTAATTTTTTACCAACACGTTGGACAAAAGAGGACTTCCACATTTCCTCATTAATAATTGTATAGGGCGAACCAGAATCCGCATAGATTTTAACATCCACCCCACCAATATTCATTAAACAAATAGGCTTGTTCACAACATCTTCATCACGTATATTCAAAACTAATTTGTCATGTAGATTCATAACTAAATTGTCCTCTAAATCGTTCTCTAGAGTTTCATCTTCATCCATGTCATTCACAAAATTCACTTTACTCTTCTTTTTCCTATTGCAAGCTTTTGTCAAATGGCCCTTTATTCCACAACTAGTGCATTTTGCTTTAAGGCCAGGGCACCCTTTAAAGTCTGCCAAATGCTCCGAACTGTTACATCTATAACACTTAAGCCTAGAATTTGAATTAGAATTAGAAGAGGTTTGGGAATGTTTTGCATAAAATGGTCTGTTACTAGCGCTCATAGAGTTTCTTGAGTTATAGTTAAACCTCTTCCTCTCAACAACATTTACTTTTCCTATAACCTCATTAGTAAGAGAACTATTATCAAGTTTAATTACATTAGCACACCTGCCTGACATTTCCGCTTTGCGTGCAATGGCAAGAATATCATCTAGTGAAGAATCCCCATTAATCCACAACCTATCTTGTATGGAAGCATTGTAAGAGTGCATAACAATTTGGTCTCTAATACGTTCTTCTTATAACACACCAAATTTGCAATCTAACGATAATTTCTTAAGGTCAGCACGAAAATGATCAATATTTTCATCTTTAGCTTGTTTCCTTGAAAAAAACTTGTATCTTGTTACACCAATACAAACTTTAGGAGCAAAGTAAGTATCTAAATGTAAAAGTGCTAACATATAAACATTTAAATCTCCAGGAAAGAAGGATTTAGTCATAGTTTCATACACTTTTAGTCCAACAGGGCCTAAGGAATGTAAAAGTAATCTCTTCTATTGAGCATGAGACATTTTTCCGTCCTCATCCAATGCATCAATATAATTACAGAAGTAAGGTTTCCACTCCAACCATTTAATTGGAGGTTCACTGCCTGAAACCCAAAATGCTTTAGGTGCACTGATATTATAATTAGGTTGAGTCATAGTGGAGAATTCAATAAATTAAAATTCACTGAACAATACTGGATTATGTGCTTCAAATATCTAAATAGTACTAAATGATAGATAAATTAATGGAAAGTTGATAACATATCCTTTAATCAAACGAAGAGCTCAATGCATGTTATCCAGTAAGTTCAGCATCTCAGGAACAACTGTCCTTTACAAAAGATGCACAGTATCCTGACATATATAACATTCCATATTCCAGCACTGACTAAACTGGCACATGCACAATTAAAGGAACACAGTACAATTAAGAATGCAAACACAACAGGTAACATATTTGGTTGATGTGCGGGTTGATACTCGCGTACCTTTGGCTCTTGACTTTTGCCTTGCTCATTCCCAGCCTAAACATTCTTTGTGCAGTGTTTTCCCTGGGCTGGTGACTCATTGTTTCTTTTGTTACTGAATGCCTACCAGCAGTGGGCACCACATACACCTCAAGGAAAGTTTGCTGGTTCCCGAATGGACCCAGAAGAGTCTGTGATTATTCCTAAACCTCAAGAAGATGTGTTTTGTTTCCGTTTAGACTCGGAGGAGTCTGTACATTTTTGTGGATATTGCTGTATAATTGATCATTGTGACTTTGCCTCTTCCTCCACTGCATGGGTGGGAACAACCCTGCAGGTGTTACCTTCGTGTGACCTGCTAACATGAATTATGGTATTTGGCCCGGATCAATTGAGGCTCTAATTGTACCATATTTTCTCTATTGCCATTTAACAGGGGAGGATCTCTGGTGAAGCATCTTCTCCTCCCCTGTGACGCTCTGCATTTTATACCTTTTTGGTAGGTAATGGTTCTTCGCTAGATCATACAGGATATAGCAAGACTTATTGAGGGCGCTTTTGTTCATGGGCATTTTTTGTTCCTTTATAAGGATTATATCCTTACAATGCTTAACTAGATTTAACAAGCATTTACAATGCAATCGTCTCAGCATTGTTAATGTTAGAGCTATTGGCATTGCTCATGACATTTTTGTTTTTAAAACATAAATAAATGGCATTGTAATTTACAATGCCAATAGCTTAATCTCTCGCAAATGCAAGACCTATTGCATTTGCACCCACATAGAGCCACACACACACAAAGCCACCCCCACACACACATACAGAGCCACCCACACAGAGTCACCCACACACACACACAGCCACCCACACGCACCCACCCACACACAGAGCCACACACAAATCTCTGCCCAGTAACGCCCTAGGGAACAGAGGCACGAAAAACCGGATCACAAGCAGGGCACAAAGGCACAAAAACCGGATCACAAGCAAGCGCAACCAACGAGGGGGGGGGGGGGGGGCAGGACAGCAAGCACAAGCAACGAGGGGGGAGGGGAGCAGAACAGCAAGCACAAGCAACGAGGGGGCAGGGGAGCAACACAAAAACCGGATCACAAGCAGTGAACAGAGGCGCAAGAAGGGAACAGAGGCACAAGCAGGGAACAGAAGCACAAAAACCGGATCACAAGTAAGCACAACAAAGGGGGGGGGACAGGACAGCAAGCACAACCAACAAGGGGGAGGGCAGGACAGCAAGCACAACCAACGAGGGGGCAGGGGAGCAACACAAAAACCGGAGCGTTGAAATGCTCCCGTACCGTGAAGTGGGGTACTGGAGGATTTTTAGACGAGACTATTGATTTTGTCTTCCATTAGCTCAAGTAACTCTGAGTTCAGGCTTCACCTCCCTGTAGGCCTGCTGAATAATAATCCCTATGAGAATAGCAAAGATGTGCCTCCAGTTAGCACCATCGACACGTAAGGACAGTTGTGCATAATGTCCCCCACACTGATTTTCTGAAGTGAAAGTCTTTCAAATTGCAAACCTGTTCTGAACCCTAGAAGGTCACAATATTATAGCAGCTCTGGCCTCACCTTCCAAGTAACGCAGACGGTATAGGCCAATATCTGCTGCACTTCATTTACTGCAGGTAGGGCAGGCTTAAAGACTATGCCCATTATCACTGGTGTAGGTTGTGCCTTGTGTAGTGTGACTTATGCATGACTATGGTGTGTACCACATAAAGGGTGTGAAAGCTAAGAAGACGAAAACTCTGGCGGAATTTTAACAGCTGCGCCGGCTTCTGCGAGAAGAGGAAGACGCCACTCTCGCGAGACTGGAGGAGATTCAGAAAAAAAATCACCAGGACAGAAAAAGCAAATACAATTAAACGACTTCAGGAAATTTCATCCCTCGATGCCCTGATCAGAGAGGTAGATTTGAAGTGTGCGCAACCGACAGAGGAGCTGCTAAAGGACGTCAGGAGCACCCTGAGAAAGCGTGAAAATGAAACGTTTAAAGAACAAGAAAAAACGACCAATGAGGACCACCTTTAGCTAGTGGCTGTGTTTGTTATTTAGCCATGTATCACAGGCACCGAAGAACAAGACTACCCCGATCCCACACATGCAAAATGAACATACACAAGTCACGCGGCAGAGTAACACGCAGTCACAATCACAGGCTTAGGGTTACATCCAAACAGACATGACACAAGCGCAGAATCGCACACAGGCTTCAAGGCGCATACTAATACATGTGCATGTACACGCGCACAATGGTGAGCACACACCTCACAAAAGGCAGATGTCACAGGCTCTTTTACTGTGCAAAATATTGAGTCATTACAGACATTATAGCAGAATTAAACCATCTATTTTTATTATTATCCCTGTCTGGACAACACACATGGTTTGCTAATATGTCCGGTACAAAATATTGTTTTTTTAAAAATCAATTTTAGGAAATATGTGTGACCTGTACTTGATAAGAACGAGTGCCCTTTAAAGGAGTTTTACTACATTGGAATATTTGTTTATTCTCAATAGAACAGTTTTCTCTGCAGTGCAAACCTACTAATTTCTTAGGCAATGACAGCTGTGGAAGGCGCCTTACTCTTGTTAAAAAGAGCAGTTTCATGGCTTTGTAATTCACACAATTGGTTAGTTATAGTGCAGGATTTTTTTTAGATGTGTTTTGGCAGTGTTTCTTGCTCTGGTTAAGTGCCCTGGTAGGCCACGGAATTGTCAGGGCACATCGCGCTGCTTTATTAAAGTAGAAATTCCGCCAGAATCTGTTGTGCCCCAGATCACACGTGGTAACCGTTCCTCTCTGTTCCCAGGTGAAGATCTGGTTCCAGAACAAGCGCTCCAAGTTCAAGAAGCTGATGAAGCAGGGAGGCGCCGGTCTGGATAGCAGCGCACTCACCAACGGGCGGGCCCTGGCTGCCAGCTCGCCACCGGTGTGGAACACGGCCGGCTCGGGCGGAAGGGGGGCTTGGGGGGGGCAGCCGACCGCAGGGAGGTCCCCACCCCCGGGCTGATTGGGAGGGGTCAGTGGGGGGGGGGTTGCTTCAGAGCGCCAGCCTTGGGCTGGTTTTGGGCTCCCTCGGTTCCTACTGAGGGAGCCCAGCTATATAATCCTCTGGCCCCTCCTCCCGGCCACCATTTTAGGTTGAATGACCTGGTGGCCGGGAGCTCATTAGTTAATTTGAAAATTTTATTAGATAATTGTACAATTTTTGTGGTGTTATTCTTCGACATGTCTGGGGAGGATTACCGAGTTCTTGAGGCGATCCGCCTTCTCAGTGAGGCTGGACGCCTGGACCTGGTTTTAGGTGACGTGCCTGGTGCGGCGCGTCCTCGGCGGCAGGCCTCGGCGCGTGTGGCGGCGGTGGTCGCGGCGTGTGGATCGCCGAAGAAGTCACGGAGGGAGGCGGTGAGTGAGAAGGGCCGCCCGCGCTCTAGGAGAGCGGCCCCTGGTACCGTGACGCATGCGGGGGTGGAGACGGTTGCGCTGCGCGAGGCGGCATTGGAGGAGGGTGTGGTGCCGGCTCCCCTGGTGTCTGTGGGGCTGCCGGTGAGGTCGCTTTCGGTCCCCGCTGCCAGAGGCAAGCGGGCCGGTAAGCGCAGAGGCAGGAAGCGCTCGGCTTCTGCCTCCGTGTCGCATGACGCGGACATACTGAGGGGGGAGTTGGCGGTTGACGCGCATGCGCACGCTGTTATACCCGGGCCTCGCGCTGGCGGTGAGGGTGTGTTGCCGGCTGTTGGGCCTGGTGGACAGTTTATAGACCTTGCGGATTTGGGGGCTCGAGGGGATGGACAGGCTGTGACCCCGCTTGTATGCGCAGGGGCTGGTGGTGATCGCTTCTCGACGCCGGTCCGTTTCTCTGGGGAGGTTGTGCATGTCGGTGATGTGGATGGTAGTACAGTACAGACGGCTTTTGTGCCTTATAGCCCCCTGTTGTTTTCCCCCCCTGCTTCAACCCGGGGGGGGTATTTTCTGTGCTCTGTGGTTCTGTGGGGGAGGGGGAGTGGGCGCAAATGGAAAGGAGGGCAGGGGCAGGTTTGTTAGGTGAACAGTCTGGTCGTGTTGTGTTGGGTGATGCACAGGAGGCTGGCGAGGGGCTTGTTGGGCCTTCTGGGGGTGGTACTGTTAATGTTCTTTTGCAGGAGAGTGGTGATAGGCAGGTGGGTGTTAGATCTTGGGAGGGTTTGGATGTTTTTCCTTCCTGGTCAGAGGGGATTCGTGATGCGGGCAGGGCTGCTCCCGTCCAGGGCACTGATATGCTGAGTGGTTTTGGGGGCACTTTGAGTTTTCCGGGTTTGCCTGTTGGGGGCAGATCACTTGGGAGGTTGGAGCAGCCCCGCTCGGATATTCAGCAGGGAGGGCAGGGTGGAATGGCTTCGGGACCTGCGTCTAAGATTGTTCAGGAGTTGTTGAACTGGAGTAGTGGTGGTGAGGACGTGGAGCCTTCCCCTCCTCGGCGGGGGTTGTCGGTTCGATCTACGGGGTCTGTTTCTCGGGAGGTTGGTCAAGTGCAGTTTCAGGATTCTAGTTTTTGTATGGCTAGTGGTGTGGATAGTTTTGGCCGTTCTGGTAGTAAGGGTCCCGGCACATCAGTTCAGCCTTTTTCTTTGCAGGTCAGAGAGCGTCGTGGAGAGGCAGACTTGGTAGGGTGGAGTGCGGCCCAGTTGCACCGAGGAGAAGGGAGGGTGGAGCCTGGCGCGGCATACCCCGTACCGGCGAGGGACCCCGGCGCGGTCAGCGTAAGCAGGTCAGGCACGACCTCGTTGGCCCCAACGTCTTCCTTTCAGGATCTCGGCGCGGTCAGCAGAAGCAGGTCGGGCGCGTCCTCGCTGGCCCCAACTTCTCTTGCTACAGGTATCAGCGGGGTTGGCAGAAGCGGACCAGGCGCGTCCTCGCTGGCCCCATTGTCAAGTTCTTTGGATATCGGCGGGGTTGGCAGAAGCAGGACCGGCGCGTCCTCGCTGGCCCCACATGTTTCTTCTCATCAGCAAAGGGATTCATCGTTGGTTAAAGTGTATAAAACTGGTCAACGTTCGGGGGAGTACAGACGGGTCCAGTCGGCTCCCCCGCCTCAGGTGTCTGTACGGGCTGGTAAGGCCCAGGTTGGGTTCAGAAGTCCGCCAAAGGTGTTGGCCCCTCCTAGGTTGGAGGAATCGTTGGTTTTAGATTACGATGAGGAGAGCCCTGAGGAGGGCGAGATACGTGCTGAGGGTGCAATGGGGGGGGCTTTTTCACGCTTCTGATGATGTTTTGCAGGCACCGGTGGTGGTGCGTCCGAGAACTACAGTCTCCAGACCAACCCAGGAGAGCGGCCCCGCGGTGAGGGTTCCTCGGTCAGGCGACGATGTTGAACAGATGGCATGGAGAGCGAGGCCGGCCCAACTGCCTTTATTGAATCCAGGTGAGCTTGCTGGTCCACGGGACAAGCCGTTGATGGTTTCTGTTGGAACGGGGGGGGGATCCTCCTGCAGAGGGTGTGGATCTTAAGCTCCATAAAGGTCGTTATGTTAAGGATCAGGGAGTGGGCACGGGTGACGGGGGTGTGGGTTCTAAGGTGGATTCTGGGACTGTTACAGAGCCCATGGAGGTAGGTAAGGATCCCCCACACAGCAAGGAGCTTAAAATAAAGAAATTGCCTTACATGGGCGTCACAAAACCGTTGGGCGCTCATTTAATGCTGTCCACTAAGGAAAGGATTTGGAAAGGGGAGTACGTGGAATTATTGAAGCTCTTACATAGGGAAGTTAGGTCTAAGGAGGGGTCTAAGGAGGAAGAGTACGAGTTGGCCAAGCGCCCTAAGGTTCCTTTGACCATCGAAAATTGGACTGCGGCATTTCTTATATATGCTAGCGTGTACTGTGAGAAATTCCCTGAGCGCTGTGTGGCCCTGTTTAAGTATATGGATGTGATCAGAAAGGCGCAGATTACTGGCAGTGGTTTTGCCTGGTCACAGTACGATGAGGAATTCCGGGCTCGGATGGCTTGGGATCCTGAAGCGAAATGGGGGGAGTTAGATAATGACCTGTGGCAACACACTATGGGAGCATCAGCGGGTGGTAAGACGATTTTCACAGCTAGTGGGTATCCATTACCTTCACGGCCCTTTCAGGGTAAGCCCACTCGGGGAGGGGTGGGTGCCGCTGCGTCAGTTCAACCTGCCGATGGGACCTGTTGGGATTTTAACAGAGGATACTGCCCGAGAGAGTATTGCAAATTTAGACACGAATGCTCCCAATGTGGTAGAACGCACCCACTGTCCAGGTGTTGGGGGCCTTGGGTTACAAGGGGCAGGCAGTGGTCGCAGCAGTCAGCCAATGCCCCTGCTCCTGCACAGCAGCCTCAACCTAACAGGGGAGGGAAAAACACTTCTGGAACTGGGCCCAAAGGCTCATACGCCAGTTAATCCTTTTCACTTGGCTGTGGCTCTGAAGGGTTATGGGAATGTTGAAGCTGCTAAGTTATTGTTGGATGGTTTTCAGGGGGGTTTTCGTCTTGGTTACACAGGGCCGCGGTTGCGGCGGTGGTCAAAGAATCTTTTGTCAGCCAGTGAACATCCAGAGGTGGTACAAGACAAATTGGATAAGGAAGTGCGTGAGGGGAGGATGGCGGGTCCTTTTGATGATTGGCCTTTGGAAAATCTTATTGTCTCCCCAATTGGTGTGGTACCTAAAAAAGAGCCTGGGCAATTTCGTTTGATTCAACATTTGTCATGGCCGGAGGGCTCATCAGTTAACGATTTCATTGATGGTGAGGCCGCTTCCGTGTCTTATTCTTCAGTGGATGTGGCCATGGCCCTGGTTGTATCTGCCGGCACTGGTGCGGCAATGGCAAAGTGTGACATCAAATCTGCATTTCGTTTATTGCCTGTACATCCTGAGGATTGGGATCTTTTGGGGATTCAATTTCAAGGAAAGTGGTATGTTGATAAGGCTCTTCCAATGGGTTGTTCCATATCCTGTGCGCTATTTGAGACCTTTAGCACATTTCTCCAATGGTTTTTCACCGACACGTCAGGACACCAGCTTGTGACCCACTACCTGGATGATTTCTTTTTTGTAGGCGTTCCCAATTCCTCAGCATGCCAGAATGCTTTGCGAACATTTCAAACTCTGATGGAATTTTTAGGTGTGCCCTTGGCACCCGAAAAGACAATGGGCCCCTGCGCGACCATGTCTTTTTTGGGGATCGAAATTGATTCTACTGTTATGGAGGCACGCTTACCAGTGGATAAAAAAGCAAAAATGTTGGACCTCTTACATGTGATGTTGAACAAGGCAAAGGTGACAGTGAAGGACGTTCAGGTGCTGCTGGGCCATCTTAATTTTGCTTGTAGGGTGGTCAGGGCAGGTCGAACTTTTTGCAGGCGTTTGGGTAGAGCTCTGTCTGGTCAGTTTTTACCTCACCATCACGTCCGCTTGTCAGCAGGTGTTAAGGAGGATCTGCGGATGTGGGTAGCCTTTTTACACTCTTTCAATGGCATTCCTCTGTACAGAGAAGAGAATTGGATTTGGGACGTCCAAATTTTTTCAGATGCTGCAGGCAGTGATGGTTTCGGTCTTTACTGGCAGGGCAGATGGTGTGCTGAACAGTGGCCTGCTGCGTGGAAGAACGGAGGCAGGAGTATTGCCTTCCTTGAGCTTTTCCCTGTGGTGGTGGCGTTGACTCTGTGGGGTCAGGAGCTTGCTCACAAAAAAGTGCTGTTTCGAATTGATAATAAGGATGTAGTGGACATTATCAATCGGCAGTCGGCCAGGGATGCTCACATCTTGAAGCTCTTGCGAGTCTTTGTGTTGGGGTGCTTGACGTATGACATCAGTTTTAAGGCCTTACACATTCCTGGAGTGGACAATGACATTGCGGATGCTTTGTCTCGTTCACAGTGGGAGAGATTCCATGGGCTAGCCTCGGAGGCGGACAGGACGCCGACCCGCATGCCAGAACATCTGTGGACTGTAGGCGAGACAGGGTTTTGCAGTTGGTGGTAGGTTCGCTCGCAGTTTCCACTAGGACAGCGTATGAATTGGCCTGGAAAGAGTTTTTAGAATCTGGGGCCGACTGGCGCGCTCCGGGCTGGAGACGATCTGAAGATGTGGTACAGTTCATTCTTCACTTGATAGACAGGGGGCTGACACGTGTGCGATTGCTGGAAAATTGGCTGGTATTGCGTTCATGGGCAAATTACTGTGGGGCTATTCTCCTTCGGCAGGGGAGGTGGGTAAGCGCATGCTGGAAGGTTGGTCTAGGGAGAGGGGTAGGGAACATATGGTTCGCCGACCTTTGTCTTGGCAGACGTTAGCCCGAGTTTTGCAGGTTTTGCCCTCAGTTTGTTTGAATGAGTTTGAGGTTTGTCTGTTTTCTACTCTTATGGTTTGGATGTTTTTTGGTGCTTTCAGAGTTTCTGAGTTACTGGGGTCGAAAGTTACTCTTGGGGTGGGGTGGGAGAATGTTCGATTTTTGGAAACGGGGTTGCACGTCTGGTTGGCTCGGGCAAAAACTGATCAACACAGCAAAGGGAGGGGCATTTGGCTGGAAGCTTCTTCCCCTTCTGAGACGTGTCCTTTGAGGTGGGCCAGGCGTTTGCGGGACTGTTCGGGGGCCGCCTTTGAGGGCCCTGTTTTCCGACATGTGGATGGTTCCAGGGTGACTGGGTACCAACTGCGCATGGTTTTGCGTAAAGCGCTGCGCTTCATGGGCTTGGATGAGACACAGTATGGTACGCATTCTTTCAGGATTGGGGCAGCAACAGAAGCTCATAACAGGGGTTGGTCGCAGCAAGACATTATGTCTTTAGGGCGTTGGTCCTCCAACTGTTTTAGGCGCTATGTGCGTACTGATCCTGTTATGGCGCCTGCGGATGATAATTTTTCTTGAGTTTGATGCTGCTTTTCTTTTTCAGGTTCAGTGGCCGGCCCCCGTTCTACTGTCATGACGATCTGGATAGTGGGACATTCCTTCATTAGGCGCGCGGAAGATCAAGCTATAAGAAGCTATTTTGGTCCCACACTTGGTTTTAATTCTCGCCTTTTTAATGTTGTATGGAAGGGGAAGGGAGGTATGATCTGGAGGGAGCTTATCCCGGCCTTGAATTCTTGGTTGGTGGGAGGTATTTGTCCTGACGTGTTGCTCTTGCACCTTGGGGAGAATGACCTTTGTGGGGTGAAAGGAGTGGTTTTATTGAGAACAATGAAGAAGGACCTTTCTCTTATTCGTCAACAATGGGCGGGCTGCCATGTTTTATGGACAGAATTGGTCCCTAGAAGAACCTGGAGGGGTGCGATCAAGCCTAGGGCGGTTGATAAGGCGCGAAGGAAGCTGAATCTGGAGGTTTCCCGTTTTTGTAGAGATCTGGGTTTTGGGCGGGTGTCACATAAGGACATCCGGTATGACAATATGGAATTCTTTCGCGGCGATGGTGTTCACTTATCTCGTATAGGGATGGATTTATATCTATTGGAATTGCGAGAGGTGCTCTCCAGGTGTTTGAAGATTCAAAATTTCTTGGGTTGAGGTTCTGGTTCCTTGGTTGGTCGGTTTTGGGGGGCAGAAAGAGAGGAGGGTAATTCCTTTCCCCCTCTTTTCTGGGTGGCGGAAATTGGGCGTTCTTGGTCAGCAGGGACATGAAGGTTGTTGGGTTTTTGCTAAAGTTGGGCTATGGCTGGGAAAGTTTAAATAGTTGTTTCGTGGGGTGGTTACAAGGTTTTGGGTAATGTAAGTTGTTGGTGGGTAAGTTTTGCAATGTGATGTTTTGCGGTGGGTTGGGATGATATTTAAATGATTATCAGGTTTTGGTATTGTTTGAATTGTAATTATGTTGTGCTGGGTGGGGGCAGGGTTTGTGACGTGTTAGGGGCGGGCCTGACGTTTGGGGTTGTAAGGTAACATCTTATTTAGTGAGGACTAGTTTTGTGAGGCGGTTGCCAGGTTTGTATTGTTGTAAATATGCACCTGTTTCAATAAAAGCGGCCTTTTGCACACTTTCAATTTGGTCTGGTGTCTGCTCACCCCCCCTCACCCCTCCCTCCCAAGGGGGGCTTGGGGGGGGGGGCAGCCGACCGCAGGGAGGTCCCCACCCCCGGGCTGATTGGGAGGGGTCAGTGGGGGGGGGTTGCTTCAGAGCGCCAGCCTTGGGCTGGTGTTGGGCTGGTTTTGGGCTCCCTCAGTTCCTACTGAGGGAGCCCAGCTATATAATCCTCTGGCCCCTCCTCCCGGCCACCATTTTAGGTTGAATGACCTGGTGGCCGGGAGCTCATTAGTTAATTTGAAAATTTTCCCTCCCTCCCTCCCTATTCTCGGTTAGCTCTTTCTCTTATTTTCCCTGGGTCTTTTATTTATTTATTTATTTTCATTATTTATTTGTTTCATCTTCCATAATTTTAGGGTCTTTTGTCGGAACAGGTGGATATGGGGTAACAAACATGTTGTTCATTGTCGCTTGGAACAGGTGCCGTGCGGAAATTGGGCGTTCTTGGTCAGCAGGGACATGAAGGTTGTTGGGTTTTTGCTAAAGTTGGGCTATGGCTGGGAAAGTTTAAATAGTTGTTTCATGGGGTGGTTACAAGGTTTTGGGTAATGTAAGTTGTTGGTGGGTAAGTTTTGCAATGTGATGTTTTGCGGTGGGTTGGGATGATATTTAAATGATTATCAGGTTTTGGTATTGTTTGAATTGTAATTATGTTGTGCTGGGTGGGGGCGGGGTTTGTGACGTGTTAGGGGCGGGCCTGACATTTGGGGTTGTAAAGTAACATCTTATTTAGTGAGGACTAGTTTTGTGAGGCGGTTGCCAGGTTTGTATTGTTGTAAATATGCACCTGTTTCAATAAAAGCGGCCTTTTGCACACTTTCAATTTGGTCTGGTGTCTGCTCACCCCCCCTCACCCCTCCCTCCCAAAGGGCTCTTCGGGGGGCCCGGGCGCGGCGCGCCTACATCCCCAGCTACACCTCGTGGTACCCCTCGGCGCACAAGGATGCCATGCAGCAGCCGCAGCTCATGTGAGCAAGATAGCATGGCAGAACTTGAGGAACTGAGCCCGAGGGCGGAGGGGGTTCGGGGCAGGACCCCAGCGGCAGACACCCCTCGCCCCCACAGCCTGTGCGTGACTCCTGTGCGCTCTGCTGCTGTTTTTTGTCGGTGGTGATGGGCTCCAGCGAAGAAATGAACTGGGAGGGGTCTGGGGTTATTTATTGACAACTCGGACTTGAAAAGTCTATCAATGAAGCACTGTTCGAAACACACCACTGAAGTACTGTTGAAAAAGAAGACGCTTTTTAACTTTTACATTGACTTTTCTACGTTTACAGAAGAACGGGAGCATACCGGAGCGGTATTTTATTATTTTTTTGTTACATGTCCAATGGTGATAGATGAAATGCGATGTATTGCTGCCGGGACGGGGCACTTTGCCTGACTTGCGGCACACCGAGTGCCTCCCCCAAGGAGGAGTGCCAATAATGAACAGTTTGTGACACTACAGCTTTAACCCCTACAGAGGTGTCCCGGGAGGCGCGCTCCGAGCCGCGGCCCGCTGTACATACCCGTTGCTGTTCTGTAAACACACTGCACATGTTTAGCCTCGTCTGTTTTTGTTCGTGTGCCGTGAAGCCTGTGGATTCGTGGATCCGTGTCAAATCCGAAATATGTGATTGCCGAAGCGGCAGTGTTTTCGTGTTCTTTATGTCAAAGCTTAGTTTTCTATTGAAAATGTTAATTTATTAATTTGTATCTTTAAACAATCTGTACATAGATTATAACATTTCTTTATTGGCAGTAAAATATGGGTTCGAAAAAAGGACATTGTGTTGTTTTTTTAATATTAGCAACTGTCTTCCATTTGTTGTGTTTGCTGCAATTCTCATTTTCAGGCCTATAAATGTACCAGTCACAGAGGACACATCTGTACAACCCTGTCGCATAATCGAAGCAGCCAAACCGCAGCCGGAAGTCACTCTAATCCAGTCGGTGGTATGTTTTCCTGAGTCAATAAACGTGAATTGTAAAAGAGCGCGGCTTGTAAGCTGACTGCACCGCGCCTGGCTTCAGCTGTGTAGGGCATCTGTGGGGTGTGTGCGGCGTGGAGAGCCCGCTGCCCTATCCGGCAGCATAACCTGAGCAGCAGCGTCCTCCGGAGCTCCGACTCACAAGCGCCGCGTGGGAGGGCTTCAAGGCCCGCTTCTGAGCGCATCTCGACACCTACCGACATGGGGCTAGAAACCCGGAACAGCACCAGGCGTGCACGGCTCAGCGAACAGGCGAAGCCTCTCTTCCCACCACCGCCGACCCTACACAGTCCCTAAGGTATAACGGGCACACGTTTGATTAAAGTCCGTGTTTAGCGCCTCTCTCTGTGTTTGCGTATCCGTGTACCGCTGGGCCTTTCACAGTGTCCGCCTCTTACAGGAATGTACGGTTAAGAACGGATTCACAAGTTTTCCTTGATATTATAACACAGTAAATGTAGATAGAGCGTTGCCGACTTGAGAAACATGCAAAGCAATGGAGGGGGGGTGGGAACGGAGACACGGGCAGCGGGGGGAGGGCAGGACAGCAAGCACGAACAAGGGGGGGGCAGGACAGCAAGCACGAACAAGGGGGGGGCAGGACAGCAAGCACTCACCTGAGGATGACTTCTTCCGGCGGCGGTCGGGGGAAATGGTAACCAAAAGCGCCGGCAAAAAAACAAACAAAAAGTAAACGCCCACCTCCGAATGACGGAGAGAAAAGGGGCGGGACTTAAAAAAAATACAGAAACGCCCACGAATCTGCTTCCGCTAAGATTGACACATCTCTCTTCCAATGCCTAGCCTCCATTTATGGTGCTAGCCAATGGAAGAGAGATGCGGGATAAAGCCCAGTACGGTAAAACAAAATTTCTCGGCTGCGCGACACTGCTTGCGCAGTGTACGCTAGGCCGAGACCTAAAAAGGACGTATTTCAATGCAGCCTGCTTTCATTTTCTTTACAGGTATATAGAAGTTATTACTTCTGTTTTCATTACTGTGGTGCTGGTAAGGTTAGCTAATGTGTGTACTTCTCTTCTATGTCTCCTTCCACACTCTCCCCTTCCCTTCCTTCCCTCACTTGATCTGATCAAGATACTGTGCTGTTTATTGTGGCAGAATTGAGACGATCCAGAGGTGGACCCTAATTGAGCATCAAATCGACTTCAAGGTATTCGCAGATGACACTTCAGCAGTGGTATTGGATTATTTGATTGTCTTTATCTCTACTATAAGTCTGGACCATTCCACATGTAGATATTTCTTTAACCATTGCATAAGGGCAGTCCTTTTTTGTTTGCATTATGCTAATTTTCATTTTTTTCTTTTACTGACTACCCCTATTCTCCCTCCCAGGTGGGGGTAACATTCGTACCTTTGGCAAAATAGCCTGGACAGATGCAGTAACTATTCTGACTTAATTTGGTAAGTACTGCCCTGTTATTATTTTCTTAATTGCTGAAATTGATTCTGTACTTAACACTCAATGTGTTTAAGCTGATTTTATTCTGATTGTGATACTCATCTAGCACTGACACCAGTTGTATTTGTCCCTTTTTGTCTCACTACAGGTTGTAGCGGTGGATCTTACTGAACACATGAAACTCTGTTTCAGTACACACCACCTTCTTCTTTTTTTAGCTTCTTTTTTACTTTCACTTATTGCAGTAGCTGTTCTTTCTTTTGATCCTGACAAAGGCCTAGATACTTTTAGAGGTCACCAATGGCTGAAACATGTTGATCCCCTTGATGTAGCTGTCTTGACTCTTGACAGTCTCATCATTCAGCTTATTGTTGTTTTTACTCTCATAGGAATGAATGGGAATTGCATGCGCAATTTGCGAGTACCTATTAGGTACTTGCAAATTGCGCATGCAATTTCAAGGGTGCAAAGGTGCCAAAAGGACACTCTGTTGCACCCCTGAAATTGTAATGTGCACCTATGTTGCGCACACACATGCCCTAAGGGCATGTGTGTGTGTAACATGGGAATTTGAAAAATGCACTTTGGTACATTTTTCAAAGAAATAGCAATTTATCTTCACCTTTCATTTGACGGTAAATTGCGTTTCCTAATTGCAAAATCGCAATTTTTTTAACTTTACTGCATTGCATTTAAGGAATTGCAAATTGCCATTCCTTTAATGCAATCGCAATTAAAGTAATCGCAATTTTGCGATTACCTAAAATGCGATTTCTGCATTTGGGATGGTGCATCGCAAATGCAAAAATACCGGTCGCAAAGGGGCAGACTCTGAGGATCTGCCCATTTGCGAGAGGTTTTTCCTTTGATGCATGTGGGCCTATGTGCCTTAGCCATATTAAATTATATATATTTTCCAGAAATCTGATTAATGCAATTCTCACACTCTGAAAAAGTATTTACCTTAGAAACTAGAAGACTTATGCAATGTGTGCATTAATGTGTCACCTTTGCATTTATAATGTAGTTTGAGGGCTAAAACTCTGATTTCCCCTATGTTAGTGGTAAGGGCCGTAGATATATTGTCTTAGCATGATATATCTATATATCCTTAAATATATATGTACGCATAGAACGCAATCTATAACTTCTTTAGCTTAGTTAGTAAGGGTATATGCTGTGTGTGTGTTCTGTTGTCGTCAAGTAGGCCGAAAACTATACAGACGCCATCTTGGCTGTTTGTGTTAGGCACGAACAGTGATCACGTGCTACCTTCCAATGGCTGTCAGGCCCTAGCTTAGTTGATTTTCTGGAGACAGCTGAATACACGCTATTCTTCCCCTGTCCTGGGACTCAAGGTTGCATCTGGCTGTGGGTGCGATAAGCGCATTCCTGAAGGCGCCGTGCCTGCACTCCCGGGCACTGAGACGAAAGGGAGTCACCCCTACTGCCCTCCCCAATAATAACTAAAGCAGAGCTTTGTACTAATCATGTGTGCCATATATGGTCCTTCCTTGAGGGTCAAGAGCCAAGTAGTGTTTTTCCATCTACAGTGTTTCATGCGCTATGCCGAAAGTATAAATGTATTGTTTTGAATGTAAGCTAGCAGTCTTCTCCACGCACCTGGATGGGTGAGGATGGGAGAGGCTCCTCTATAGAGTATTCTGTATAATAAACAATTGAACTTTCTTCACTGCCAACTGACTGGTTATTTGGTAATTGGTATTGGGGCTATTGGTAAGTACAGCTCCTTATGTTATTTTCTATGGTACGTCGAGTTCTTAGTCACACTTATATATATACATGTACTCAATGTTATTTTACCTTTAGGAACCTTAACATGGATCTAGAATACTGACAGTTTTATTGATTTGTGTTTGAATGTGCACACATATATTAAATGTTCCTCCTTGATTTAATAAACAAAGTTGTCCTATCTAGGCCTGTTTTTCGTTCTGTATAAATGCTGTTTTCCATTTCTGCTTGCGTGTCTTTTCCTTGCAGGTACAATTCACATGGTTTGGTTTGTTAGTTTGAGAATAGATACAACACTGTACCAGTGATGGAGAGAGAGAGCCTGAGAAGAAGACCTTGAGAGACCTTAGAGAGCTAAAGCGTTAACTGAAAGTTTCCATTCAGCACTCTTGTAAATAAATGCAGGTAACCGAAAACAGTACCATTCCTATGTTCAGGATGGGATATTTGGTGAATGTTGCAGCTTACAACATGAGAATGGAAAGGACAATAAAGCCTCTGCTGATGCGAACAGAGGGTGGTTACTGGGAGATTCTGGTGCAAACAATTGGAGTTCACATTGTTTGAAGACTCAGACACTTTTCCTTGGACTCTGAGAGGTTTAGACCTCTTTGCTTCCCCATTGACTCTTGCAGAGTGCGGTTTATGCTAACACTTATATCCCTGCCCGAGAAGACTCTTGACAGAGGTTCAAAATGCTGCCATCTTCCTATACTTTCCCGCATGTATTAGATTTTTTTTAGATCCTTTAGTTTTCAAAACAATCCTTCTTAGTTTGGACTTTAACTTAGATGTTCTCAGACTTCACTCATGTACAGAATAGAGTCAAGAAACATTTTTCTGAGCGGCAAATTCTGTTATTGATTTTTTGTATAGCTATGACTGAACTTTGTGTCTGCCTCCATTGGTACTCCTAAACATCTTTAGGAGGTTGGGTTTTCTGGTTTTTATTCTGTATCTTTACAGTATGATACTATGATTTAGTTACCTTAATCTGAGTGCTACCTTGTAAAAAACCTACTTAACTTTAGTCACTAATTCCTGGTCCTTATTGAGTACTTAAATGAGTTACACTTGAAAATTGATTGATTGAATGCTAACTCCCTTTACCTCTCATTCCGTGAAGAAAGGGTCCACCGGATAACCAATGGTTAGAAGGGTTGACCCAGAGCAGGTGGGCCCACATTTTGGTGGGAACATTGTTAGAGTAGGCAAAATCCGTACGGACCATGTAGGTCAATGTGGAGTGTTTGAAGAACATCAGAAGTGAGTGTGAGTCAATGGGATTTTCCAATTGAATAAGTGTTACTTATTTGGACATAACTGCATAGGAATGCATTGAAGCAAACCTTTGGTGCCACCTGTGACAAATGTTGCACTGCTTAGGTATGTTTCCTGTTGATGTAATCGGGTTGTGGAGGTGAGGTCATTGAGTTGGGCGGCATTTGGAATGTTCATTGTGAGAGGCGCCTGGCTTGACATGCACAAGCTGTTGATCTGTAATTAAACTTATGAAGAAGATTAGACAGTGTTGTCTGGTAATTACATTACTTTTTGTGGTGACAAGGATGGGATGCCATCAGGGTCTTGATTGAAGTGAAAGTGAAGTTGTCAGAGAATAGCTTGTGTCACCCTGGTGAAGAGTAAGCAGGAGATATGGATTTGTACGTCTTGCTACGATATTGAAGTAAGTGATGATGCGTGCTAGAGATGATTCAACGTAAATGGTGGAATGAACTGCTTCACTTTAAATTCCTGCTTGTAAAGGGATATAGCTAAACAGAACAAGATGGCTAGTCAGGATTGTTTTAAGAAAAATTGGGATCCACACAGCCCATGTGTGCTGCGTGACTCGAAGTTTTGTATTACAAAAAATGTATTTTAATTTATAATCAAGTTTCATTAGTTCATCCAAAATGTCTTCAAAGGAAAATCCTGTCAAAACAGTCAGGTCATACAATTGTGTGCACAATATATACAAGTGTACAAACATTTACAGTAAATACTCAAAATTTCACAACACCAACATGAAACCTAGTACAAAATAATTACATTCCAAACCAATTGCAACATAAAAAACATTTACACAAAGCACAATACTACATACAGGTAGGAACCAGTCCTTTAACTAGAATACCAGTGGACAGGCGGAACTGAAGGTGGAATAAGGCTGCCTGCCTGTCTCACAAAACCTGTGATAGAATATTTTATAAGATTGCCAACAAGGGCCCACAAGAGTGGTATTGTTTAATCCCTAGCTGCACCCTTCTTTCTTGTCACAGGCTGGGGGTCAACGCGTTTCGAACCGTAGATATTGTAGGTTCTCCTCAGGACAGGGACTGGGTATGAGCTTCTCTGTAAAAGAATTAAGGGATGGTGTCAGACTGATATTGCCACACTGTAAGAGCCCACTCTGTCTATACACGGAAAAATGACGGCAATTTACCTGCACAACAAGCACAAGGGCTGCCGGAGTGGAGGTGGACTGCAAATCAAAAGAAGTATTCTGAAAAAAGCAAAATCAGAGGCAATCAGGACTGTTGAGTGTAAAGACGCCATTCAAACACAACAGACAGGTTGCGAGGGAATGAACCTGTGTCATACCTGTAATTAGATGCAGAGGTGTCATAAATCAGGGCGCCCGCGAAGCGGTAGGCGGTCGATTAGTGGGGCGGCTCACTTTCTTTTGTCAGCTGAATGGAAGAAAGGGGGAGAACACTGTAATGCGTGATGACCCCGCGGCAAACCAAACATGTGACCGCGAGTTCGTGCAAGGATTATAAACACATCTCCTACCTGCACGCAGTTACAAATGCAGGAGGACGGCCGAACCCGAGACGAGTCCGGGATGTGTGGCGGGTATTGCTCTACCGCGTACAGCCGCTGTGGAAAGGGGAAACATACACGTTTAGAGCTGAAGAGATTTACGTGTAGTTAACAAAAGGAATTGACTTAGGGCAACGAGGAAAAAACTTAAAGAACTTACTCGTGCAGTAGATGGATTCAATCCTTTCCAATGCCGCAAACGTAAATTGTGTACCTAACGCGGGCCGGCTCAGGTACTTCTTAAAAGCAACCAAATTGGAAGCATGGAAAGCAAGGGAGGACACAGTACAGGTCCTGGGGATGATGGTACTTGTGGTTCAGCGGAGCAGAGTGGAAAATGTTTTAGCCACAGTGTGTTTATTTTCAATGTCAATATTTAGAAGCGCAACATTTATATACATAGATTGGACAGTGTCTTCAAAACCCATGAATGTCTAACACCACCATTAATTGTTGTTTAGGAATGAAAGCGCAACATTTATACACATAGATCGAACAGTGTCATCAATACTCATGGACTCAAAGATAGCCTAACACCACCACTGCTTATTGTTTAGAAGTAAAAAGCGCAACATTTATACACATAGATCGAACAGTGTCTTCAATACCTCATGGATGTTATTTACTCAAAGATAGCTTGACACCACCGCTGATTGTTATTTAAGAATGAAGGTGGTGAAAATAGAAATTGAATAGTGGGTGTAGAAAGGTTAAAGAATAAATCTGTGAGAATGATGCAGCAATTTGAAAGAAAGCAGCACAGCTCCTGAACAGCTCAGCACAGGGGAGCAAAGGAATTATAAGTTTCCAAGTTCAGACATTTCGTTGAGGCCAGAGTTGGGTGTGTCAAATTTCAAGATGAGGTACGCCTCTTTTTGGGAAAGGCGTGCGTCTGGGTCCCCGCTTCCACCTCTGATGACTGCAAGCACGGTCCATCTGATATAATTTGCGGAGTGCTTGTGTTGTAAAAAATGGGAAACCAATGGTGCCGTTAAGTTCTTGTTGTTTATTCTGGAACGGTGTTGGATGATTCTTTGACGCACCTCCTGCATGGTCTTACCAATGTACACCTTCTTGCAAGGACATTGAATGGCGTAGACAGTGTATTTTTGTTTTACAGTTGGTGTGTTCATCATGACGCCAGAATTTATTGCCGTCTGTGAAGAGGGAACTGTGAGAAGTTGGCCTGGTATATAATGCTCACTAATTCTAGTGATCACTTTGTACCATGCCAAGCAACCCTTATGATGATTGGTTGTAAGTCAACCTTATAGACCAGTTATCCTAGTGGTAACGTGGACAAAGCAGTCTTAGGCTAAACTCTGAAAGGCATGTGAAGCCAGCTGTATTACCATACACAACCCCCTTGAATACCAAATGAAAGGACACCACACAGATATATATTGAAAATATATATTGGTTTATTAACTAAAAGTATCCCCTGGACTCTTTATGAGCACAGAAGCACAAGCGTTAAACACAAGACAGTTTAAAATACACAAAAGTTGCACAATATGGATGAGCCCTAGGGGCCACCTAAACCAAATACTAAGAAAGTGGTATAAGAGATACCAATCGGAAAGGAAACAGGCCTAGGGCCTTGTGAATCGCTGGAGCTATTCGAGACTAGCAGTAACTAAGTCGGGAAAGGCCCGCAGGACTCGGGTGCAGTGTTTAAAGTGCACGCACTCACCAATGCAAAGTCTATGGTGCGTAAAAAGTACAAAGTTAGTTAGTTCGGAACCTTCCGAGTGACCTAGAAAGCTGAAACTTGGGACACAGGCCCTAGAGGTGTGTACCAGTGTAGGAACACCGGCGGAGCTGAGTTACCTCACCCACAGGAAGCGGGTGCACAGGGTCGAAGTAGTGTCGGGTTTCGTCACGCTGGTCGATGGTGCTTGGAGCTGAAGATGCTGCAGGCGGCTCGATGTGAAGAGTTCCGGTGGATCCAAGGGTAGATCTGAAGATGTGAAGACCTGAAAGCAGAGGGGACAATGTTCAAAGTCACTAGCCAGTGACTACCGTGGAACCAGATTGGAACCAGGCGATGTCGGGTGCAAACAGGCGTTGAGGTGTAGCTTCTCTCTGCAGCCACGTGGACACCGGGGGTCGGGGATGTCCAGGAGTCGGTCACGAGCTGTCCCACGCAGGCTTCTCACTGTTGGCGGTGTCGGCAACTTGATTGTAGCAAACAGGCCTTGGCTAATGCAAGCCACGCAGGAATCGAAAAAGGCTTGTTACTCGGACCAGCAAGGTCTGAGCAGGGGCTCCTTTTTACAGGAGCTAGGGCAAGTCTGGAGCAACCAGACCCGGTGTAGTTCGTAGTTGTAGTCGCCAAGATGGCAGCTGACCACGTGGCTAGTGGCCGGGATGGCGCGTCGAGTGGCACAATGCAAAAGGGCCCCACGCAGATCGTGGAGATGCTGGGGGGCTGATCTTCGGTGCAAGGGCTGCTCAGTGGTGGGGGTTCTCAGTCCCCAAAGCACAACGTCGAGGATGCCTCTGGTGCTGCGCTGTCAGCTCTTGAGGGTCTTCCAAGATGTCCGGTCCCACGTCTCTCGCTGCCTCCACGGGTCACTTTTTTGCAGGGACTGTGGATCGGGCTCTGAGAAGTCTGGGAGTCTGGGTCTTGTCAAGCTCTGTGCTCGGGCTCCGGCGGGAGGCGGCGGCAAAGCAGACGTCGATCCGCTGGTTGGTACCTGTGTTCACAGGGTGGCCACTACTAGGTCACAAGGGAGATTCTCTTCAGTCTTCTGTGCAGCAGAATGTCGAAGTCCAGTCTTCTTCTTCGTGTAAAGTTGATTCAGGATGATCTGCTGTGCTATGGCACTGCTCCCACTCTTATTCCCAATCTGAGGGGTGGATCACCTACTAGGTCCCTCCTCTGGGAGGAACCAGGAAGGGGGGCGGTTACACCCCCTTTCCTTTGTCCAGCTCCTCGTCAGGCCTGGGTCTGGAAAGTCCCAGGACCGGTTTGGACTGGCTTATGCACGGGGACACCTGGTGTGCCCCGGGCATGTCTCAATCTATTCAGCCCTGTCCTACCCAATACACAAAACCCTGTCTGGGGTGGTGCTCGCACCTCCCAAGGCAGGAAACCCTTTGTCCAAGCCTCCCTCGCTGGAAGGACTCCCAGCAGCAGGAGGTCAGACTTGTGTCTGTGGTGGCAGCATCCATTTTGTGATGCTGAGGCTCTGCTTAACTTTAACCGGGGTTAAGGCTACACACATGTCGTGTCCCTCTAGAAGGGTGGAATGCTATCCCCGTCGACAGAACTGTCGAGGGGATAGTATTCCAATTCGTATGACACCTTACTCGACATGTTTTGATAAAGCCAAACCAAAGATAGCATATAACCGCGAGGATTATAATGCACTTAAGAGTATATGGTATGGCAATATCCCGGAACAGCTTAGGGAGTGGTTCCCGACAGCTGCAGACAGGCTCAGCTCATGCTAGAGCACCATCTCACATATTTCCAAGCACTATGCCTCCAGGATTGATGAGGCCTTCTATAGGAGTGGCTGATAGGAACATATGTGTCCAGTTTAGGGTTAGACATAGGGATACTATATCTAAGCAAGAGGTGATTACACCAACTTACCCCAGCTGAGTGATCAGCCAGTTGTGTCAAATATGGAGGCCAGGCCAGGGGTGGCACAATACATGCTGCAGCCCCTGGTAGGCCTTGGAAACACCTATGCCCTGGGTACCTAGGGTACACTGTTACAGGGACCAATAAGGTGAACCAGTATCCAATTCGTAATGCACCTAGAGTGCATTGACAGTAATTTAGAGAGATAACAGCAGGCTGTGGGTCTGATTAGCAGGTCCACAGCCACATTAAGTCATAAACCAGCGAAGCAATAAGCAAAAATTTGGGGTGACCATAGGATAGCAGACCCAACTCTCCTACACAACCCCCCCCAAACGCAGGGACATTAGACTAACCTTGATCAGTTGTGTCTTCATGTTCTAAGTGGAAGTACCTGGAGAGACCATCTGCGTTGCCATGGTCAGTCCCTGGGCGGTGCTCCACTGTAAAGTCATCCCCAGTAGGGAAATAGGCCACCTGAGTAGTTTGGGGTTTTCACCCTTCATCTGATTAAGCCATAAGAGGGGCTTATGGTCGGTCTGAATCTTGAAGTGAGTGCCAAATAAGTATGGTCTCAACTTCTTCAGGGCCCACACCACAGCAAAGGCCTCCCTCTCAATAGCTGACCAACGTTTATCCCTGGGGGTCAGCCTTCTGCTAATAAAAGCAATGGGCTGGTCCTGGCCATCTACATTAAGCTGTGAAAGCACTGCTCCCACTCCCAACTCAGAAGAATCTGTTTGGACAATGAACTCTCTTGAGTAGTCAGGACTCTTCAGGATAGGTGCAGAGTAGGCATGGGCGGAAAATCCGTTCCGCTCGCGGATTTTGCGGATTTTCGGGAAATCCGCAATCCGCGAGATTTGCGAGTTTCCTGCAAAATCCGCAAATCCGCGAGCAGCGGATTTTGCTCGCACTGCTCGCACTGTTCGCGTGAGTTCGCGCCCCGCGAATAAGTGCGAAATTGCAGAAATACGATCTAAGCAAAACTGAAAGTAACTACTTACCAGGTTCAAAAGTTCAGGCACATCATTAGTAGCCATTTCCTGTAGTGCTTCCTGAGGGGCCCCTCCAGAGTTCAGTTGCCAGTTGAAACTATTATGTGACCCTGCTCTGAACCTCAGAATAGTTACACATATGCCACAAAGGTCATGAATTACAGCTAAGGGAGACAAGCAGGAGCCAGGCTGGAAGTTAAAATCCATTAATCAGCCCCTAATTCATTATTGTCAGTTGGGGCAGGGCAGGTGTTGTAACTAATTTTGCAACAATGAAAGCACTTAGCAAGTGCAAAAGATCACTAATCAGGGCGCACTAAGGAAGCAGGTGCCAGCTAAAAAAATATTCTGTGACACATTAATCAGCCCCAAATTAATTCAGGTCACTTGAGGCAGGGAAGGTGTGCTTTGCTTTGCCGAAAATAATGTACACTGGACAACCAGAGGGTGTGGTGATGAAACAGAGGGTGGCATGGGTGGGCCAGAGGGTGGCATGAGTAGTCAGAGAGTGGCAGTGGTGACAGAGAGTGGCAGTGATGAAGAAGAGTGTCCCAAACAGGTTGGACTCGTAGAAACAACAAGTTCGCAAAACTTGCGACCCGACAGGTAAGTTCGCAAATTGCGAAATTGTAAAAACCCTCGCGAACTGGCAGAAACACGGGCGAACTCAAAAAAAAAAAAAATCCGCAAATTCGCGGGAATTCGCGGATTTTGCGGATTGCGAGTTCGCAAATCCGCAAATTCGCGGATTGCCAATCCGCAAAATCCGCTCATGCCTAGTGCAGAGCACATGGCCTTCTTCAGGTCATCAAATGCCTTTTGACAGATTTCTGTCCACTGAACCTTTTCGGGCATCTTCTTAGATGTCAGATCATTAAGAGGAGTCACAATGGACCCATAGTTCTTAACAAACTTCCTGTAGTACCCAGTCAGGCCCAAGAAAGCTCTGACCTGAGTCTGGGTGGTTGGAGGGGACCAGTCCTTTATGGTCTGGATCTTACTCTCCAGTGGTTGAACTTGGCCTCCACCTACAAGGTGGCCCAGGTATACAACCTTGCTCTGCCCTATCTGGCACTCTGTTGCCTTGATAGTGAGGCCTGCCTTCTGCAGAGCCTCAAGCACTTCCTTCAGGTGGACCAGGTGATCCTCCCAGGTAGAGCTAAAGACAGCGATATCATCCAGATATGCTGCGCAAAAGTCATCCAACCCAGTGAGGACTTGATTCACCAACCTTTGGAAGGTGGCAGGTGCATTTTTCAAACCAAAGGGCATTACCACAAATTGATAATGCCCACTAGGGGTAGAAAATGCTGTCTTGGCTTTAGACTCCTCAGCTAACCTGATTTGCCAATAGCCAGCTGTCAAGTCAAATGTGCTCAAATATTTGGCAGAAGCCAACTTGTCAATGAGCTCATCTGCCCTTGGAATAGGGTGTGCATCTGTCCTGGTGACAGCATTGAGTCCTCTGTAATCCACACAGAACCTCATCTCTCTCTTGCCATCTTTGGTGTGAGTTTTGGAGACCAGAACCACTGGGCTAGCCCAGGGGCTCTCTGAAGGCTCAATGACACCTAATTCCAGCATCTTTTGCACCTCAGTCTTTATACAGTCCCTGACATGATCAGGTTGCCTGTAAATCTTGCTCTTTACAGGAAGACTGTCACCAGTGTCCATCACACGGGTACACCAGTTAGTCTGACTGGGTGTCAATGAGAACATATGCCTGTATGCCTGCAGAACTTGTCTACAGTCATTTTGCTGATGTTCAGTGAGGCTGCCATCTAAGGCCACACCATCAACTGAGCCATCCTCAGGGTTCTGAGTAAGCAGGTCTGGGAGAGGGTCACTCTCTTCCTCCTGTCCCTCATCTGTAGCCATGAGCAAGCCCATGTCTGCCCTGCTGACATATGCCTTTAGTCATTTGACATGGAGCACCCTGTGGGGGCTCCTGGGAGTTCCTAGGTCCACCAAGTAGGTAACCTCTCCCTTCTTCTCCAGAATTGTATGGGGTCCAGACCATTTGTCCTGGAGTGCTGCTGGGGCCACTGGCAACAACACCCATACCTTCTGTCCAGGCTGAAACTCAACCAGGACAGCCTTTTGGTCATGCCAAGCTTTCTGTAATTCTTGGCTAGCCTCAAGGTTTTTGGATGCCTTTTCCATGTACTTCGCCATCCTGGAGCGGAAAAAGAACTTTTTTACATTCGAGGATGAAATGTTCCTGCAAGTGAAAGGCTCAGCGATGGGTTGCCCTTTTGCGCCTGAAATGGCTATTCTTTACATGGGCCAATACGAAGAGAGATACGTGTTTAACAACAATCCCTACAGAGACCATATTGAACAATGGCTCAGATATAGAGATGATGTGTGGTGTGTCTGGAACGGGCCACCAGCCCTACTTGAAGAATTCCATGGTTGGCTCAACAACAGAAGCCCTGACATAAAATTCAGCTTGAGCTATGATTCAAAATCTTTACCATTCTTGGACGTGGAGGTGTCTGCTAAGACTGATGGACTTTCTTGTTCCTTGTACCAAAAGAAAACTGACAAGAATAACGCACTACACTACAGGAGCTATCACCCCAGGAGTCTGAGGGACAACCTTCCTTACGGACAATTCCTCCTTATGAGGCGGAATTGTTCGTCAATACAGCAGTTTGATCTGCATGGACAGACGTTGACTGCCAAACTGCAGGAAAGAGGATATCCACATAAGCTGTTGAAGCATTCTATGAAAAGAGCCAGATGGACGCCCAGGGAGCATCTCCTGGAAAAAAGATCTAGACCGGCGACCCAAAGGATTGTGTGTGTATCCACCTTCGGTCCTCATACTAACCAACTTCAAAAAACCATCAGGAAGTGTTGGCATTTAGTTGAGGAAATCCTACCAGATGTGGGCGCACCCTTGTTTGCCCTAAAAAAAAAAACGGAGCATTGGTCAGATGATCACATCCACACGGCCCCCTGCAAAAAGAGACACTCAAAGTACCATCTTCGGGTCGAATCCCGTTAAGGGACATCGCAAATGCGGGACCTGTACTGTCTGTGATCTCACAATGGAGGGTTCCCTCTTTACAGACGGCAATAAATTCTGGCGTCATGATGAACACACCAACTGTAAAACAAAATACACTGTCTACGCCATTCAATGTCCTTGCAAGAAGGTGCACATTGGCAAGACCACGCAGGAGGTGCGTCAAAGAATCATCCAACACCGTTCCAGAATAAACAACAAGAACTTAACGGCACCATTGGTTTCCCATTTTTTACAACACAAGCACTCCGCAAATGATATCAGATGGACCGTGCTTGCAGTCATCAGAGGTGGAAGCGGGGACCCAGAAGCACGCCTTTCCCAAAAAGAGGCGTACCTCATCTTGAAATTTGACACATCCAACTCTGGCCTCAACGAAATGTCTGAACTTGGAAACTTATAATTCCTTTGCCCCCCTGTGCTGAGCTGTTCAGGAGCTGTGCTGCTTTCTTTCAAATTGCTGCATCATTCTCACAGATTTATTCTTTAACCTTTCTACACCCACTATTCAATTTCTATTTTCACCACCTTCATTCTTAAATAACAATCATCGGTGGTGTCAAGCTATCTTTGAGAAAATAACATCCATGAGGTATTGAAGACACTGTTCGATCTATGTGTATAAATGTTGCGCTTTTTACTTCTAAACAATAAGCAGTGGTGGTGTTAGGCTATCTTTGAGTCCATGGGTATTGATGACACTGTTCGATCTATGTGTATAAATGTTGCGCTTTCATTCCTAAACAACAATTAATGGTGGTGTTAGACATTCTTGGGTTTTGAAGACACTGTCCGATCTATGTATATAAATGTTGCGCTTCTAATTATTGACAATGGAAATAAACGCACTGTGGCTAAAACATTTTCCATTCTGCTCCGCGGAACCACAAGTACCATCATCCCCAGGACCTGTACTGTGTCCTCCCTTGCTTTCCATGCTTCCAATTTGGTTGCTTTTAAGAAGTACCTGAGCCGGCCCGCGTTAGGTACACACTTTACGTTTGCGGCATTGGAAAGGATTGAATCCATCTACTGCAAGAGTAAGTTCTTTAAGTTTTTTCCTCGTTGCCCTAAGTCAATTCCTTTTGTTAACTACACGTAAATCTCTTCAGCTCTAAACGTGTATGTTTCCCCTTTCCACAGCGGCTGTACGCGGTAGAGCAATACCCGCCACACCTCCCGGACTCGTCTCGGGTTCAGCCGTCCTCCTGCATTTGTAACTGCGTGCAGGTAGGAGATGTGTTTATAATCCTTGCACGACTCACGGTCACATGTTTGGGTTGCCGCGGGGTCATCACGCATTACAGTGTTCTCCCCCTTTCTTCCATTCAGCTGACAAAAGAAAAAGAATGTGAGCCGCCCCACTAATCAACCGAGTACCGCTTCGCGGGCACCCTGATTTATGACACCTCTGCATCTAATTACAGGTACGACACGGGTTCATTCCCTCGCAACCTGTCTGTTGTGTTTGTGTTTGAACGGCGTCTTTACACTCAACAGTCCTGATTGCCTCCGATTTTGCTTATTTTGCTTTTTTCAGAATACTTCTTTTGATTTGCAGTCCACCTCCACTCCGGCAGCCCTTGTGCTCGTTGTGCAGGTAAATTGCTGTCATTTTTCCTTGTATAGACAGAGAGGTCTCTTACAGTGTGCAATATCAGTTTGACACCATCCCTTAATTTTTTTACAGAGAAGCTCATACCCAGTCCCTGTCCTGAGGAGAACCTGCAATATCTACGGTTCGAAACACGTTGACCCCCAGCCTGTGACAAGAAAGAAGGGTGCAGCTAGGGATTAACCAATACCATTCTTGTGGGCCCTTGTTGGCAATCTTATAAAATATTCCATGACAGGTTTTGTGAGCCAGGCAGGCATCCTTATTCCACCTTCAGTTCCGCCTGTCCACTGGTATTCTAGTTAAAGGACTGGTTCCTCCCTGTATGTAGTATTGTGCTTTGTGTAAATGTTTTTCATGTTGCAATTGGTTTGGAATGTAATTATTTTGTACTAGGTTTCATTTTGGTGTTGTGAAATTTTGAGTATTCACTGTAAATGTTTGTACACTTGTATATATTGTGCACACAATTGTATGTTTTTGACCTGACTGTTTTGACAGGATTTTCCTTTGAAGACATTTTGGATGAACTAATGAAACTTGATTATAAATGAAAATAAATTTTTTGTAATACAAAACTTCTGGTCACGCAGCACACATGGGCTGTGTGGGTACCAATTTTTCTTAAAACAATCCTGACTAGCCATCTTGTTCTGTTTAGCAATTGTTGAGGTCCAGGCTGGTCAGTTGTAGGATCCAATACCTTCTTTTGTGTACAGTACTGTAAAGGGATATAGAGCACGAGTCCCTCTGTGCCATCATTACAGTTTGGCAGTTTGTGGCCTTCTTCCAGTGCTTAATTTGAGCAGGTGCTTTCAGGTGCTCAGCACCGGCACTTCTTTCACAGGGCCGGGGCTACAATTTCTGACCCTGCAGGTGGTGGTCTCACTAATAATTGTTCAAATGCAAAATAAAAAGAATAACACACATTGCAGGGTGACTGGCTGGTAAATGTTCATAGACAGGCCAGCATACGGCTGTCCAGGCAGGCATGATTGTGTATCAACACGTTAGTGATGATGTCATTAAGCCGATCACAAATCCAAGAAGTCATCGACAAACTATGGATTGCACTCTATTCCCCTAGACTGCTGCACTGCCTGAGCCTAAGCCTCCCATTGGATAATTGTAGCTGGGGTCTGGCTTATGACGGAGTTGAAACAAGAAAGCGGCGAGAGCGCATTTAGAACTTGGGAGTGAGGGTTCTTGAGGAAGAATAATGAAAGTAAGTCTGGACTTTCCACTTGCTGAGTAGCCAGATTAACATATCCTATGGCCCTTCATTGCTGTTATCCTCAACGTGCTCGATGCGGCTGTAACCCAACACAACATTTGTGCGCCATGGCGTCACCTGTAGAATCTGTGAGCTGCACCCCAGCATGGTAATTTCTGAGCATGCTTGAGTCCAGCAGGCACCACAGCCATACTTACCGGCATTGGCAGCATTATAGCTGGGGACTATGCTTTTGCTGTAGCAGGCAGGGTCACAGCAAGCTGAGCAGTGGATGCCGATGCCGTCGCCATCCCTGGACCTACTAAGTACAGGCAGCACTAGCAGTGACATCACCTGCTGTGCTCGAGCAGCCGTCTGTTCCATAATAAACCCAGTCATACTGCACTGATAAATATATGCAAAAAAGCATTTTCATTTGGTGTACATTTGGTTTTTGCACTCAGTGTAGGGCAGAAAGTAAAACATGCCATCTTCCACTTCTTTAGGAATGACAACAGTAAAACGCAGAGTTCAAAATAGCAGGGACATGTACAGGCTGACAACAGGGGTCACAGGCAGCAGCAGTGTTATAGATGAGAGAGAGAGCAGGAGTAAAGAGGAGAAAGAAACAACAGGAGAGGAGAGTGGTAAGACGGAGCTAAGTAGAAGAAAAGGAAAGCTAATCGGATACAAAGAAAGCATTCATGATGTGAAGAAGAGAGCATTAAGAAGAGAGAAGATAGAATGAAAGGATATAGAGGACAGGACAGAGGAAAAAAGCAGACAAATGATTAAACAAAGACACAGCTAATCACTACTAAAAGAGTGATAGTAAAGATCCAAGATCAAGGGGAGAGAGAGCAGAGCATGGATAAAAGTGAAGAAGAAAAAGGGCAGAGCTAGAATGAATAGAGGGCAATTCAGAAATATAGGGAATAAGGTAACACACCAGGTGTGACATAGATGATAGAAAACAATGAGAGAGTTGAGAGCAAAGACTTAGGGGACAGACAACAGATCAAGGTTAGAAGATAGAGACTGAGGCAGTGAGATTGTTGAAAGTGGGGCTCGCCCAGGGGCGTAACACAGGCACCCGCAGCCCATGCAGTGCGGGGGGGGCCCCGCGCTCCAGGGGGCCCCTCCGTGGCCGTGGAGCAGCTAGAAAGGCCGAAAGTGTAAAAGGGGGTTCATTTTTGCGCAAAACCTAGGGACACACACAGGCACTATAAAGAGAGACAAAGTGCCATGAAGTTCGGAACTGGGCAGGGGAGGCACGGCATGGGGAGGAGCTGCGTGTTACAACTTACCAGAAGGGGGGAGTGGGGACGTAAGGTCACGTCGTGCTGCCAGGGCGCTGAGAGTTACATTTTCTAGGGAACCGACTGGGAGGTAGAGGCTGGCTACAGAACTCACTGGTTTGTGGGCATCACTGCCACCGAAACATTGTGCTCAGCTGGCTGGCAGCACTACAGATCGGATCGCACCTTCTGCCAGCTGCCTGTTGCAGTGGGGCTAAAATATCTATGGCTGCCCCTGCCAGTAAATAATTATTTCTGAGCCGTAGGGCCAGTCGAGGGAGAGTGCTGGAGCCTGTGTCTGACTGTGACGAGAGCGGGAGGTACAGGTAGAGTGAGGCTGCTTCTCATCGCAGCTGTACAGGTCTCTGCAGTAATAATGGGCCCTATTTTCTGTCATGTATACAGATGAACCTTAAAATAATGGAGTAAAGTTGAGACAACACCCTCAGAGAAGCAAAGAGCAGGACCACTAATGTCAGTCATTCGCATTTGCAGCGCAACAATTAAAAATGCGCAATAAGTCGTGACTAGTAAAAAAAAAAGACCGGAGCAGGTGCCTTGCTCTGTGGAAGGAAGGTAGGCCCAAGAGAAGCGACTAGTACAGAGTGTTGCTGGGATTTTTGGATCAGCAACTTAGACTGCGCAAGGTAAGGCTGAGTGAGAGCAGATGCGTAGCTGTTTGCCAAAAATGTTTTCATTTTTCTTGACGGATATGGTCTCTATCGAGAACACATGACTCAAAATTAATGTTTTCATATCGAAACAAACAGTGCAGCCTGGTGCGAGAGGGGGAGAGGGATAATGACAGAGAGGAGAGGGCTAGAGATTGAGCACGTGAGAGAGAGGAGAGGGCTAGAGATTGAGCACGTGAGAGGAGAGGGCTAGAGATTGAGCGCGTGAGAGAGGAGAGGGATAAAAAGAGACAGAGAGGGGAGAGGGATAAAAGGCTAGAGAGGAAAGGGATAAAAGGACAGAGAGGAGAGGGATAGAGAGAAAGCGTGCTACAGGGGAGAGAGGGATAATGACAAGGGAGAGGGATAGGGAGCGAGCGCATGAGAGAGAGGAGAAGGATAAACAGAGACAGAGAGAAGAGGGATAAAAAGAGACAGGAGAGGGATAAAAGGATACAGAGAGAGAGCGTGCAAGAGGGGGGAGGGATAAAGACCGAGAGGAGAGGGCTAGAGAGCAAGCGTGTGAGAGAGGAGAGGGATAAAAAGAGACAGAGAGGAAAGAGGGATAAAAGGATAGAGAGGAGAGGTTTAAAAGGATAGAGTGGTGAGGGATAGAGAGAGAGTGCGTGCGAGAGGGGGAGAGGGATAATAACAGAAGAGAGGGATAGAGAGCGAGCACGTGAGAGAGAGGAGAGGGCTTGAAATTGAGCGCGTGAGAGAGGAGAGGGATAAAAAGAGACAGAGAGGGGAGAGGGATAAAAGACTAGAGAAGATAGAGACAGAGCGTGCGAGAGAGGAGAGGGATAAAATGAGACAGAGACAGGAGAGATAAAATAATAGAGAGGAGAGGACTAGAGAGAGAGAGAGCGTGCATGAGGGGGAAGAGGGATAAAAAGAGACAGCGAGGAGAGGTAAAAAAGAATAGAGAGGAGAGGGATACAAGGACAGAGAGGAGAGGGCTAGAGTGAGCGCGTGGGAGAGGGATAAAAAGAGACAGAGACAGGAGAGGGATAAAAGGATAGAGAGGAGAGGGATAAAATAATAGAGAGCAGAGGGATAGAGAGAGCTTGTGAGAGGGGGAAAGGGATAATGACAGAGGAGAGGGATAGAGAGCGAGCGCGTGAGAATGGAGAGGGATAAAAAGAGACCGAGAGGGGAGAGGGATAAAAGGATAGAGAGGAGAGGGATAGAGAGAGCGAACGCGGCGTGGTCACACACAGAGGAAAGCTTGCATTGTAAGATATAGTTGCCGTAGTAGTTTATTCAAAAGACTGACGTGTTTCGATTGGAACGCTCTTTGTGGTGTTATTTCTGATATTTACATGTGTTGATCGTCTTCATTGCTTAATTTTGCCCGCAAGAAAGTGTCACTCCTAGTCATTCAAAATGTCACTCATAATTACACTAAAATTATGAAAATGTCACGCATGGCAATCTGAAACCTTGGCAGCTATGAGGACGAGCTGGGTGAGTCTGCCCCCTCCCCATCTCCACTCACAGGGCTACCAGCAGCATGTGTGCTGACCTCATTGTACCCCCTGTAGTTGGTAGATATGATTATTTTATTAACCCCTTCCCTGCTGGCCCGTTTCCGCCCCTGTGCGGTAAACAAATGAACAGGGGCGGGCCATGACGAACCCCAGCCGTCATCAGCACACGAGCACCGTAGTGCATGACGGCTGGGGTTCGTCATCAGCATGGAAGGGGTTAATGAACATGCCTATTTGTTTAACAATAACCCCCTCCCATTGCAGGCTCATGCCTCCTGCTTTTTCAAGCATGTGCTACTGTGGAGCTTCTCCTATTAGGGGTCGGATTTAAAGGCGTCTCGTTTCTTCTGCTATTCAAAAGGTTGTGCTGCTGTGGATGGGTGATTTTTGGAGGGGGCACATGCCAGCCATGTGTTTTAAGAGCTTGGAAAGACCTCGTCTTGGCAATAAATAGGGTTATAAATAAAAAAGTATGTATTAATTTGTAATGTGACTTTTCTGTCTTTATTCCCTTTAATTATCAGTCATGGATCTCATCATTCAGGCAGCCCTAGAACGCAATTAAAGTGCATTCTATTTGTATTTGCTGTTCAAAGTATACACAGATAAGTGCTGAAAATACAGCTTTAAGTGGCTGCTTATTTTGTCGGTGGGGCAAAGTGGTAGGTGGTGGGCCGGGCCACTGGGGGGGGCCCCTCATTGTGCTTTGCAGGGGGGCCCCCTCAAGTTTCGTTACGCCACTGGGCTCACCGGAGGAAGAAGTGAGCTGTGGCCTCCTTGGGAAAATTTTCAGCACCTGCACTTCTTTTTTGACAAATTAAGCACTGCCTTCTTCATTGCTGAAATCCAGTTGCGCAGCTTCAAGATACGTCACGCCATTGTTTGAGCTATGTGTGCTTACTCTGCATTCTCAGCTGCCAGTGGTAGTCCACTGAAAATTGCTGAGCGGGCATTCTATCAACTCTCCTGCTGGCACGAGTCGATATACCACGGCTGAGTGAATTGAAGTAGTGTCAAAAAACACAAGAGGGAGGTAGAGCGAAGGGTTAGATTCTTGCTCCACAATGATACTTAAATAAACATAGAGAATCCAACTCAAGAGAAGGAAGGGGGGAAGAGAGTAATCAGCAAATGTTGAAGCACTCAGTGTTCTGTAGAATACCCCTCACACACCAAAAGGCCCCTTGGTGTCATGCTTCATCATCGGGGTCCTCGCACCCCTCTATCGGGATGCGGCGTGCTACGACCTGCGACTACGCGGGAGCACTTATAGGAATGACTATGTGTGGTGTGCGGTGTGTGGGGTATGTTATCATAAGTGAGTGGTGGGATGTGGTGAAAGATTAAAAAGTACCTGGCACATGAGTGTTTAAGAAAGTTTTTTATTCTGAGCTCTGGCTGGTACTATTAAAAGAAGTGCAGTGTGAGGTCGAACCTGTTGAGTTAGGGAACAGGACCTCTGGTGTGTGTTGTCGACATGTTTCGGAGACAAGCTCCTTCTTCAGGACGGGGGCACAACCTTCCCACCTTACTCACGTCTTGTTTTAATAAAAAATAGTGTATTTACAAAAAAGTGACAATATTTAGGCTAAGTGTGCCTACAGCGGTCTGCTACAAGTACAATGACCTGCAGAAAGACAAAAGAGAACAACTAATGGTTACCCATGTAGCGGGTAGTTCAAGCAGGTGCAGTCACCTGGAACCTCACCATATGCTTGTATTAAGCCTGTTAAAAAGGAAAAGTACTCAAAACACAAACAACATAAAACACAAAAGTTACTAGGAGTTATACTTGGTTGTAGTCATACTTGTGAAGCTCGCTTGTGGGCTTCATGAGCAGAAAAAGGACGTCAGGGGTGTTGCTTGATATGCAATCTGTAGTGAGGAATGATGCAGGTTTTAATAAATCATTCTCACTTACTTAGGCGGGAGAAAACTGATGGTGGTTTCTCAGTTGTTATTCTGCATGATACTCACATGATCGGGACGCTTTGATCACCGTCTTACCCCTGGCGCTGCTCCGCTGATATGAGGAGGTGGACTAGTCAATACTATTTATACCCTAAGGGACCACTGGGCGGAGGCGTCTAAGTGACCATATAGGGGTGTTCCGGTGTTTAAGTATGTGCCCATGTATGGAGTATCCGCTCCTCCACCATACATAATCCTCGTATGTCAAACGTGGGTTCTCACGGGATCAGTGTGTTGCTAGACGTATGTTGCGCATGCGCGTGAATACCTGTCTTTTCTTCCACGCATGCGTTGTAGGCCAAAGTTCTTTTTTGCGTGAGGCTAATGTATGAGTGTAGCGCACACGTGTTAGTTTCATCTGGGCCCAACATCAGAAGTTGGTTTGTATAGTTGGCCAACCCTAAGCGGTCCTGGAGTTTATGAAGACATTAAAATAGTCTGTCTTATATTTTTTAGTTGGACAGTTGGTTCCAGGGTACATCATCATTAAGCCCTGTCAAGTGGGTCCAAAGTCTGAACACCCATCTTTGTTCCTTTTGAAAAAGACCAGCATCTGTGGGTAGTTGTTCTATAATGGTCCTCTTGAGGTCATTAACGCAATGTTGTGCTGTCAGAAAATGTGTGGCCATTTTTGTTGTGCTTTTTTTACAGCGCACATTGCTCTTGTGCTCATTCATCCTTGTTTTCATTGCACGTGTAGTCATGCCTACATACTCATGGTTGAAGGGGCACCTTATGAGATAGACCACATTTTTAGAGTTGCAATTGGTAAATCTTCTTTGATCCCAGGTGGTTCCATTGCGGAAGGTGAGTTGAGTACTTTTCTCTGTCAAGTGGCAACTGCTGCAATTCCCGCATAGGAAATGACCCTGGATGCCTATAGATGGTTGTGAGGCAACGGTTGTTGTTTTTGGTCTGGTGTGTACCAGCATATCTCTGAGATTCCGTCCTCTGCGGTGAGCAAATAAAGGTTTTTCGAAGTTCAGTTTGCCACAGGTTAGTATCCTCCAATGTTTATTAACGATTTTGGATACCTCGTTGGACATTGTATTAAATGTCGTCACACATATAGGTCGTTTGCTCTCCTTTGGTTCTGTGCCTCGGTCCTCCAGTAGTGCCTCTCTGTTATTGTTCTTAGCTCTCTTCATTGCTTTATCAATGATTCTGATGGGGTACTCTCGCTGCTTCAACTTTTCTCTCAGGTCATTTGCCTGCTCTTTGAAATTGGACACATCTGTGCAGTTACGCCTGAGACGTAAAAATTGTCCATACGGCAGATTCTCTCGAAGGTGTCTGGGTTGAAAACTGTGGTATCTTAGCAAGCAGTTTCTGGCTGTTGGCTTAAAGTGGGTAGTGGTTTTCAAAATTCCTTCTTCAGCGTAGATATTTAGATCCAGAAACACCAATGTGTGGTCCGAAATTGTACTCGTGAAGTTTAAGAAGGCGTTTTGGTTTAGCCATAGTTGGAAGCTTTCGGCGGATTTTCGGTCACCCTCCCAAATGACCAGGACGTCATCTATGTACCTCCTCCAGCATTTTATATTTGATCTGTATGGATTCTGATCATGGAGAATTTTGGTAGTCTCGAGATGGTGTACATAGAGCCCTGCCAGGCTCGGGGCAAAAGTACTGCCCATGCTGGTCCCATGGCACTGTTGGTAAATTGTGGTTTTGTACTGAAAAAAGTTTTTTTGTAAAGCCAAAGAGATGCACTCCAGAACTAGCCCTCGTGGTGTCTGGTATTTCCATTGTGTGGAAAACAGGACTTCCTCTATAATCACGAGTGTTTCGTCGTGGGGGAGGCTGGTATAGAGACTTTCTACGTCTAAACTGATGAGGAGTTGAGTTTTTGGGTCAAAGGTTGTTTCCTGCAGGAGTTGTAAGACGGCTTTAGTGTCTTTTAGGTACGTGTTAGTGGATTGTACCAGTGGTCGAAGGAAGGCGTCTGCAAATTTAGACAAGGGTTCGAAAATTGAGCCGATACCGGACACTATCGGTCTACCCGGTGGATTGGTGAGGTCTTTGTGGATCTTCGGTATGCCGTAGAAGTAGGGGATGTGAGGATTTTTCTGCTCCAAAAATTCCCCTTCCTTCTTGCTCAGCCAATCATGTGCCAGTCCTTCTTCGACCATACCCCCAATTTTTATCCTGAGGCTTTCTGTAGGGTCCTGTTGTAGGATCATGTAGTTATGTCTATCCGACAGTAGTCTCATACACTCGTTGTCATAAGCATCAATCGTTTGCAAGACGATTGCTCCCCCCTTATCTGCCGGTTTTATAATGGTGTCGGTGTCATCAGATAGGGCTTTAGGGCATGTTGTTCTTCCCTTGTCGTGTTATGGAAAACACGTGTAGAGGACACATCCAGTTTGTTGACTTCTGTCATGAGGGCTTTTTCAAAAGCTAGTAGCTCAATAGGGAGCAAGGTGTCTGGTGGAGTAAAGTTAGACTTTGGTCTAAGGCCCGTGTCTGTTGATGTTGTCGTGGATGGTTTGTCCATGAAATAGGCCTGTAATTTCTATTTGCGTACAAATTCCTGCATTTCAACGTTCACTTTAAAGATGTCTGGTCTCTGTGTGGGTACAAAGCCCAGGCCTTTATTTAGCACTTGTAGTTGTATCCTCGTCAATGGTTTCTGAGTTAGATTTACCACTAGGTCCCTCTCGGGTTGCTGGTTGACGGTTGGTTGGGCAGGGAGCCTGTCATGCTCCTGGTTTGGCGGGGGTTCCCTTGGTCTTTCTCTTCCCACGTGACGTTGTTGCCCTTCCGGTTCTTTCCCCGTGTCCCAGGGCGGGTGCCTAAAAAAGGTTGTGGACCATAGAAGCCTCCGTCGAAATCCTGGTTCCATTGTGTGTAACCTTGAGCATTTGCCGGGTGGTTAAACTGGAACGGTGGGAATGGTATCGGTCCCATGTACTGTGGAAATTGGGGTGGGTACCCTCTCCATCCGCGTTGTCTCGGAAATTGTTGTTTTCTTTATCGCCATCCACCTCTATTAGGGCGGTACCTTCGGCCATTGCTGGAGTTTGAACTTGATGAACTATTATCTGACCCATCACTGTCCATATCACTGTTACGATTCGGGGGCACATAATCCACTTTTGTGTAGGGGTATGCTCCTTCCGGTGTGAATTTGTCTTTATCCTTGCTCAATTTATTTAGTTTGCTTTGTTTGAGACTGAATTCAAACTCGGTCATCTGTTGGTTGAGTTCAACTAGTCTGATCTTGAGGTCGGCTGGTGTGATGTAGCTACTCAGTTGTACCTCAATCTTTTTAATTTCAACTTTTAGTTCTTGTGTGATTCTAGTTGCTGTTTTTACGATCAGGACTAGCCAGTCCCTGGTACAATGCCAAGAGATCAACGACCACTCTTTTTTGAACTGTGTGTCTGACTGAAAAATGAAAGGTTCGTTTTTGACAATCAAACCTGGTGGTCCCATTTTGTTTCTGAGGTATTCAGTCATTATCAGACCATGTAGTGCTGCTTTAATTTGGTTGCGTCTTAGGTTGACTAATTCGTTCCAATCATTAATGTTTGGACCAGTCTCTGGGTTGCTGAGACCTTCAAAAGGGTTTACTGCAGTAAGAATTTTATCGGTTTCATCCTCACCAAACGTTAGGCCATGTTCGTCCTCCATTTTCTTGAGACCGCTGAGGTCTATAACTACCTAGTGTTTAGTGAGTATGTGTTGTGTTGAGAATATGACTCCCGCAGCTGCACGCTGCCTAGATTATGTCAAAAAACACAAGAGGGAGGTAGAGCGAAGGGTTGGATTCTTGCTCCACAATGATACTTAAATAAACATAGAGAATCCAACTCAAGAGAAGGAAGGGGGGAAGAGAGTGATCAGCAAATGTTGAAGCACTCAGTGTTCTGTAGAATACCCCTCACACACCAAAAGGCCCCTTGGTGTCATGCTTCATCATCGGGTCCTCGCACCCCTCTATCGGGATGCGGCGTGCTGCGACCTGCGACTACGCTGGAGCACTTATAGGAATGACTATGTGTGGTGTGCGGTGTGTGGGGTATGTTATCATAAGTGAGTGGTGGGATGTGGTGAAAGATTAAAAAGTACCTGGCACATGAGTGTTTAAGAACTAGCTACATCACACCAGCCGACCTCAAGATCAGACTAGATGAACTCAACCAACAGATGACCGAGTTTGAATTCAGTCTCAAACAAAGCAAACTAAATAAATTGAGCAAGGATAAAGACAAATTCACACCGGAAGGAGCATACCCCTACACAAAAGCGGATTATGTGCCCCCGAATCGTAACAGTGATATGGACAGTGATGGGTCAGATAATAGTTCATCAAGTTCAAACTCCAGCAATGGCCGAAGGTCCCGCCCTAATAGAGGTGGATGGCGACAAAGAAAACAACAATTTCCGAGACAACGCGGATGGAGAGGGTACCCACCCCAATTTCCACAGTACATGGGACCGACACCATTCCCACCGTTCCAGTTTAACCACCCGGCAAATGCTCAAGGTTACACACAATGGAACCAGGATTTCGACGGAGGCTTCTATGGTCCACAACCTTTTTTAGGCACCCGCCCTGGGACACGGGGAAAGAACCGGAAGGGCAACAACGTCACGTGGGAAGAGAAAGACCAAGGGAACCCCCGCCAAACCAGGAGCATGACAGACTCCCTGCCCAACCAACCGTCAACCAGCAACCCGAGAGGGACCTAGTAGTAAATCTAACTCAGAAACCATTGACGAGGATACAACTACAAGTGCTAAATAAAGGCCTGGGCTTTGTACCCACACACAGACCAAACATCTTTAAAGTGAACGTTGAAATGCAGGAATTTGTACGCAAATTGAAATTACAGGCCTATTTCATTGACAAACCATCCACGACAACATCATCAGACACGGGCCTTAGACCAAAGTCTAACTTTACTCCACCAGACGCCTTGCTCCCTATTGAGCTACTAGCTTTTGAAAAAGCCCTCATGACAGAAGTCAACAAACTGGATGTGTCCTCTACACGTGTTTTCCATAACACGACAAGGGAAGAACAACATGCCCTAAAAGCCCTATCTGATGACACCGACACCGCTATAAAACCGGCAGATAAGGGGGGAGCAATCGTCTTGCAAACGATTGATGCTTATGGCAACGAGTGTATGAGACTACTGTCGGATAGACGTAACTACATGATCCTACAACAGGACCCTACAGAAAGCCTCAGGATAAAAATTGGGGGTATGGTCGAAGAAGGACTGGCACATGATTGGCTGAGCAAGAAGGAAGGGGAATTTTTGGAGCAGAAAAATTCTCGCATCCCCTACTTCTACTGCATACCGAAGATCCACAAAGACCTCACCAATCCACCGGGTAGACCGATAGTGTCCGGTATCGGCTCAATTTTGGAACCCTTGTCTAAATTTGCAGACGCCTTCCTTCGGCCACTGGTACAATCCACTAACACGTACCTAAAAGACACTAAAGCCGTCTTATAACTCCTGCAGGAAACAACCTTTGACCCAAAAACTCAACTCCTCATCAGTTTAGACGTAGAAAGTCTCTATACCAGCCTCCCGCACGACGAAACACTCGTGATTATAGAGGAAGTCCTGTTTTCCATGCAATGGAAATACCAGACACCACGAGGGCTAGTTCTGGAGTGCATCTCTTTGGCTTTACAAAAAAACTTTTTTCAGTACAAAACCACAATTTACCAACAGTGCCATGGGACCAGCATGGGCAGTACTTTTGCCCCGAGCCTGGCAGGGCTCTATGTACACCATCTCGAGACTACCAAAATTCTCCATGATCAGAATCCATACAGATCAAATATAAAATGCTGGAGGAGGTACATAGATGACGTCCTGGTCATTTGGGAGGGTGACCGAAAATCCGCCGAAAGCTTCCAACTATGGCTAAATAACCAAAAAGCCTTCTTAAACTTCACGAGTACAATTTCGGACCACACATTGGTGTTTCTGGATCTAAATCTCTACGCTGAAGAAGGAATTTTGAAAACCACTACCCACTTTAAGCCAACAGCCAGAAACTGCTTGCTAAGATACGACAGTTTTCACCCCATTCACCTTCGAGAGAATCTGCCGTATGGACAATTTTTACGTCTCAGGCGTAACTGCACAAATGTGTCCAATTTCAAAGAGCAGGCAAATGACCTGAGAGAAAAGTTGAAGCAGCGAGAGTACCCCATCAGAATCATTGATAAAGCAATGAAGAGAGCTAAGAACAATAACAGAGATGCACTACTGGAGGACCGAGGCACAGAACCAAAGGAGAGCTAACGACCTATATGTGTGACGACATTTAATACAATGTCCAACGAGGTATCCAAAATCGTTAATAAACATTGGAGGATACTAACCTGTGGCAAACTGAACTTCGAAAAACCTTTATTTGCTCACCGCAGGGGACGGAATCTCAGAGATATGCTGGTACACACCAGACCAAAAACAACAACCGTTGCCTCACAACCATCTATAGGCATCCAGGGTCATTTCCTATGCGGGAATTGCAGCAGTTGCCACTTGACAGAGAAAAGTACTCAACTCACCTTCCGCAATGGAACCACCTGGGATCAAAGAAGATTTACCAATTGCAACTCTAAAAATGTGGTCTACCTCATAAGGTGCCCCTGCAACCTTGAGTATGTAGGCATGACTACACGTGCAATGAAAACAAGGATGAATGAGCACAAGAGCAATGTGCACTGCAAAAAAAGCACAACAAAAATGGCCACACATTTTCTGACAGCACAACATTGCGTTAATGACAAGCCGGGTCTGGTGGCTCAGTGGACTAATGCGTCCACTTCAGGGGCCTGTGTTCGACCTCATGGTCACAGGTTCAAATCCCGGCGGGTCCACTCAGCCTTTCATCCATCTGAGGTCGATAAAATGAGTACCATTGAGTTGGGTAACAATAAACATCTGTTATTCAGCGCCAAGAAACCGCTGGGTGAACGTGCGCTTTACAAATACACATGTTATGTTATGTAATGACCTCAAGTGGACCATTATAGAACAACTACCCACAGATGCTGGTCTTTTTCAAAAGGAACAAAGATGGGTGTTCAGACTTGGGACCCACTTGACAGGGCTTAATGATGATGTACCCTGGAACCAACTGTCCAACTAAAAAATATAAGACAGACTATTTTAATGTCTTCATAAACTCCAGGACCGCTTAGGGTTGGCCAACTATACAAACCAACTTCTGATGTTGGGCCCAGATGAAACTAACACGTGTGCGCTACACTCATACATTAGCGTCACGCAAAAAAGAACTTTGGCCTACAACGCATGCGTGGAAGAAAAGACAGGTATTTACGCGCATGCGCAACATACGTCTAGCAACACACTGATCCCGTGAGAACCCACGTTTGACATACGAGGATTATGTATGGCGGAGGAGCGGATACTCCATACATTGGCACATACTTAAACACCGGAACACCCCTATATGGTCACTTAGACGCCTCCGCCCAGTGGTCCCTTAGGGTATAAATAGTATTAACTAGTCCACCTCCTCATATCAGCGGAGCAGCGCCAGGGGTAAGACGGTGATCAAAGCGTCCCGATCATGTGAGTATCATGCAGAATAACAACTGAGAAACCACCATCAGTTTTCTCCCGACTAAGTAAGTGAGAATGATTTATTAAAACCTGCATCATTCCTCACTGCATAAGGCAGAGTGGGAGTTGAGGGCTAGTGTCAAAGTAATTAAGAGCCCCAGTATTTGTTAAGAAGGAGCAGCTTGAGCTCTTTTTTGAAGCGGGGATAGGAGGGGTTACAGCGTAGCTCTTTAGGGAGAGCATTTCAGACAGTGGGTGCATTTCCAGAGAAAGAGAGAGATTGTGTAGGTTTCTTTTGTAGTAGAGGAGACAAGGATAAGAGCGTTAATGCTCCTCAGTGATCTGGTGTAGCCTGCTTTGTGGAGTTTTTCGGTGAGGTAACATGGGGTGTTTTGATGGAGGGCTTTGTGGGTGATGCAAGAATTTTATATGTTGTTCTGCCTTTAATCGGGAGCTATTTGAGGTCTTTGAGAACGCGGGAAATGCGGTCAAATCGTTTGCAGCCAGTGATAAGTCTGGCAGCAAGGTTGAGAATAGATTTGATAGGGGCAAGGTGGACTTTAGGAGTTCCTGCGAGAGTGGCATTGAATTTGAATTTGAATTTAAAATATTTCTATAGCGCAACATACACCAGACGGTTTCTTGGCGCTTTTGGGAACATGGACTACAGAAACAGAGGGATAAACAAAAATCAGTTCAGAATTGAATTCATAGTGGGAAAGCTTGGCTGAACAGAAAAGTCTTCAAGCCCTTACGAAAGAAAGAATAATCTTTGGCCAGTCGCAGATGGGCAGGAAGGGAGTTCCAAAAGGTGGGTGCCAGAAATGAGAATTTGGACCCACCCCATTTTTTCCTCTTGAAACGGGGGACCTGTAGGAGAGCTTGGGACGAGGATCGGAGCTCCCTGATGGGAACATATTCCTTCAACAGGGCAGAAATAAAAGCAGGAGCGGTTCCCTGGCGAGACTGAAAGACCATACAGCCCAACTTAAAAAGAGAGCGCTGCCGGACAGGCAGCCAGTGTAGATCCTTTAGAAGTGGCGTGGAGTGGTGAGAGCGGGAAAGGCCATAGACTAGCCGAGCCGCCTGATTCTGCACTAGTTGAAGTTTTCTTAGACTGTAGGCCGGGATGCCGTTGTAAAGGGCATTGGCGTAGTCCAACCGGGAGATCACAAGGGCAGACATGATTAGTTTTAGTGCCAGAGGGGAAAAGAAGCGAGAGACAGTGCGGATGGTGCGGAGAGTGAAGAAACAGGAAGAAACGACAGAGCTAACTTGTGACTGGAGAGTGAGAAGGTTATTCATTCTTATGCCAAGGGTCTTAACGGTAGGGGAGGGAGTGGGAGAGGGGCCAAAGGAAGAGGGCCAAAAAGAAAAAGAAGTCCAGGGACTGGAGGAGCCACCCGTGAGAACCAGCTCGGTCTTGTCTGGGTTCAGCTTTAAATGGTTGTGGCTCATCCAGTCCCTGATGAAAATCATAACAGTTTGAAAATTGGAAACAGAGTGAGAAGAGGGAGAAAGATCAAAGACGAGCTGGAGGTCATCTGCATAGTTATATACAGTGACCTCCAGCTGCTGGAGTGCAAAGATAAGAGGGTAGATATACAGATTAAACAGAAGAGGGGAGAGAGAAGAACCCTGGGGAACACCACAGGTGATCTTACGTGGGGTTGATGTGAAATCCCCCAGCCGGACTGCCTGGGTGCGGTCCTGCAGGAAGGACGAAAGCCAGACCAGGGCTGAGCCCCCGATTCCCGCCGCTCTGATACGTGAAAGCAAGATGGAGTGGTCCACCGTATCAAACGCGGCGGAAAGATCGAGGAGTACCAGAGCCTGGTGTTTGCCCTGGTCCAAGCCCTCCCTGAGTTCGTCCTGGACCGACACCACAACGGCTTCCGTCGAATGCCTGGGCCGAAATCCCGCTTGACAAGATGCCAAGCCGCCAGTTGCTTCCACGTGGGCACTAAGTACCGACGTAGTGTATCGCTCAAGCACCTTGCCTAAATAGGGTAGCAAGGAGATGGGCCGATAGTTAGTTGGGGAGGATGGGTCAACACCAGGTTTTTTTAAAATAGGTACAATAGAGGCCGATTTAAGGGCAGGAATTACAACCCCTTGTGCAAGAGAGCTGTTAAGAAAGGTGATCGGGGGCTGAGTGCAGACTGAATAGATCCGTTGAAGGATGTGGGCCGGACAAATGTCGGCCGGGGAGCCCGATTTTACCTTGGGAAGTAAGCTCAAGAAAACTTCTTCCGTCAGAGGGGGGATCGAAAGCAAGCAGGATTGAATAGAAGGGGGAACGGGATCAACATAGCTAGAGGAGGGGGAGGGGATGTTGGTCTTGATCTTAAAAATTTTATCCAAAAAATAATGATTCAGAGAATCACATAGGGCCTGGGTAGGGGGGAGGTTGGGGCTGGTCCTATCTGAGAAGGCCAGCTCCTTGACGATATTGAAAATTTCTTTAGATTTATTTTCAGACACTAAGATTTTAGAAGAGAAGTGAGCAGATTTTGCTTCTAAGATGGATTTTTTATATTCCTGTAGTAATGCCAGGTAACGCGTTTTCTGTACAGGGCAATACTTCCTTCTCCACAGTCTCTCAGCTCGCCGGAGGGACAGCTTTTTTTCCTTTAAATGTTCGTTAAACCACCGGTTTGCCTCCTTGGGTCTTTTGGTCGATATCCGGCGTAAAGGGGCTATTATGTTACATGCCTCCGTGAGCCAAGAGTCAATCGCGACAGCTTGTGAAGAGGAAGGTAAGCCAGCCAGATCTGGGGAGGAGTTTCGCAAAGAGGATGATAGAGCATCCAGATCGGCACGATTCCAACTTCGTGCCCAAGTGTTTTTTTGTGGCAGAGTCTTAGTGACAAGATTAATATGGAGGGAAAAGGATATGATAGCATGGTCCGACCATGGACATGGGGACACTAGCAACGAAGAAATGGCATAATTAAGGGACCAGACTTGGTCGAGCACGTGGCCACGTACATGGGTTGGAACATTGATGTGGGGGGTAAAATTCATTGATTGCAGTGATTCAGTAAATTGCTTAGAGGCTGGACATTCACATGGGTCATTGGGCCAATAATTAAAATCCCCTAGTACTAAGACTGAGGCATGATTGACCGCCAATGTAGCCAGTAGATCCTGGAAGGCTGGTATGAACAAAGGAGTGGACTGGGGCGGCCGATATGTTAGCAAACAGATGAGCGGGGGAGAGAAGGTAGAAGAGCGAACCACTAGGTGCTCGGTGGAGTCGGTGAGAGTAGAAGGGAGAAGCTGAAAGTTATCGTAGTCAATTCTTGATAGGACTAACGATTGCACAACCGATTTAAAGTCATCAGTAAGAATGAAGGGTTTGATTTTTTTGAGGTGCTGGAGTATGAAGAGAGCACCTTTGGCCGAGTTTTTTATGTAGGGGGTGAGACTGAGGTTCTGATCAATGCTGATGCCGACGGATTTGATAGAGTTAGAGATGGAGAGAGAGCAGTTGAGGGCTTTGATGTCAGAGATTCAGTGTTGAATGGGGAGCTGGTTGTTTTTGGGAGAGAATAGAATGATTTCTGTTTTTTTAGGGTTAAGTTGGAGCTGGTTTTGATGGAACTATAGTTGGATCTTAGTCAAGGCATCATTGAGATGTAGGACGTCAGCATGGGATTTGATCCTATAGTAAAGTTGGTTGTCGTCGGCATAGAGGTGGTAACTGATTTTCGCTTGTTTGAGGATGAGGGTGAGGGGTTCCATGAAAAGGTTGAATAGGGTGGGAGAGAGAATGGAGCCTTGGGGACGCCCATAGTGACAGGTAGAGTTTTGGAAAGGCAAATGCTGATTTTAATTTGTTGTGTTCTATGTTGGAAAAAGGAAGTGAACCACTTAAGAACAGCTCTGTCAAAACCAAACGTATGTGTATGAGTATGTTGAGTACGGAAGCATGGTTAACAGTATCAAAGGCAGCGAAGAGGTCAAGAAGAATGAGAAGGGAGGCTTCACCTTTGTCTAGGGAGCGATGGATGTCATCAGTGATGTTGAGCATGGCTGTTTCAGTGCTATAGCCCTTTCGAAAACCTGATTGGGAGGCATCTAAGAGGTTGAATGAGTTGATGTGATTGTCCAGCTGGCGCAGGTCGCATTTTTCCAGGGCCTTAGATAAGAAAGGAAGGTTAGAGATAGGGCGTAGGTTATTTAAGTCATTTGGGTCAGCTGTAGCGTTTTTAATGATGGGGGTAATTTGGCCTAGTTGGAGGGATGCAGGAACCATACCCGTGGCAAGGGAGGAGCTGATTATGGAGGTCCAATAAGGGGCGTGATGTGTTTTAGATCTTGAACTAGATGGGCCGGGATAGGATCTCTGGTAGGTGAGGATGGTTTCAACTTGGAGATGATGCTAAAAATATCACTTTCTGTGACAGGACTAAAGTTATTCCAGGAAGCATTGTTCTTTCGCTGGGGGACAGTGTGGTGGGGTACCGCGGGGATGGCAGCAATGGCGAGTTGAGCAGAGTCCGAGGGGGGGAAAGGAATGACAGGAGATGTGAGGAGAGAGTTAAGGAGTTAAGGAGGGGAGGTAGATTATGTGGGGGGGTGGTACAGCGAAGGAGAGGTCAATCTTGGTGATTTTGTCTAAGAAGAAGCTAGCGATTTCCTCACATCTTTCTTCCAACTATTTAACAATGTTAAATAGTTCTCGCGGTCAAATCTTTGCCCAGTCAAGTTGTGAACAGAAGAAGGATGCTTTTTCATTAAAGATATGTTTTTTATAGTTGGCCCTAGCAGCTCTGAGGAGGGCAAGATTAGAGGAGGAGGGCTGTCGCCTCCAAGTGCGTTCGGTCTGTCTGATGCAAACATACACATACAGAGATGACCACATACAGAGAAAGAGTAAAAAGACAAATTTACCACACAATACTTCAAAGATATATTGTTACCTTTGAATCAAAGCTTTTCGCATTATAGTTACTGCTTAAGCTTCGAGGGGTTTTCACTGGGGTCCCTAGTATTTGGGAGTTACCACTGTGAGAGGCTTTGCCTCCTAGCATCGCACCCAAGAACTAAACCTGAACTGCCACCTTGGGACATAGATCCGGGAGTGTGCGGTGGGGGATGGAGAGAGGGGCAAGTGTTGTGACAGCAATGGAGCTGTCAGAGGTGCTCAGGCTCTAGCCTAGGGATGCACACCATGATACCTTGATGACTTGGCTTACAGCAGAGGTACTAACTGGATGCAACTGAGGGGGCCTCGTGGAGAAAACAGGTCTCAACACCTGGGAGCACTTATTTTCGCAAGCCTTGTGGGCTTTGTGACTTCAGGGGTGTAGTGTCTTTGGTAGCTGTTTGGCGGAAGCTCATGAGCAATATTGCCCATTGGGGGGAGATGAGTCGCCGGCAGACCAGCCGCACCTCCTCACTTTGAAGCGCATCTTTCTCTGCAGCACCCCACTTGAGCACAGCTCATACCCAGGCCGCTAGAGGGGGGCCGCTGGCGCACACCAAAGCATAATAATGGCTTGCTTGGCTACAAAAGGGCCAGGGTCGCGAAGCGTATTTGTACTTTGAGCTGGTTTCTACACCCAGTCAAATGGGCAAAGGGGATAAGCTGGCCTTCAGGAAAAGGGGCTTCCACTTCGAGAAGCGAGTGGTCGGTCCAGATTCACAATTCCGGGTTGTGTAATAGCCCCTGACTTAGGGCAGACCAGCCAGCTGCAGCAATAGGGTGTACCATGGGGTCCCTCATGGGACACAGTGGATCCAGAGCATGCATGCCTGGGCTATAGACACCTGTATAGGATAGGTCGGATGGGGTGGGCTCATGGTAGAAGTTTATTTATTTATTTAGTCATTTATAGAGCGCTGCACTCGTCCCAAGGGATATCAAGGCGCTGGTAGCAACTGTCGTGGTAAGGTGGCGGATTTTAGGAATTAGTATTTGGGGAACAGATAGGTTTTCAGTTTTTTTAGAAATGATATGTAGTTGGAGGTGCGTCGTAGATCAAGGGGCAGCTCGTTCCATCTCTTAGCTGCCAGATAGGAGAATGACCACCGCTGGCTCTCACTTTCCTGATGCGCTTAGTTCTGGCCAGAGCTAAGTGGAGTGAGCGAAGGCTCCTGGGGGGGACATAAAACTCAGAAGTAAGCGCTGAATCACTGGCACCGGAAAAGGTGCTGATTCTGTGAAGGTCTCTCTAAGGTAGAGCACTGCTCTCCAATGAGACAGCCACTGGAGCTGCATTGCCAGAAAGTATTCTTCGAATGATGGGGCCCCAAGGCCTCCCCGATCTACCAGCAGTTGCAGTTTTACCAGGGTGACGTAACAACACCCATTTCCACATATAAGGGAGCAGAGCAGGGTGTCTAGTTCCTTAAAGAAGGAGTAGGAAGGGATGATGGACAGATTCGAAAAATCATATAGAAGATGAGGGACCATCTTCACCAAGGCAATCTTCCCGATGGCGGCAAGGGGCAGCATCTTCCAAAAGCTAACTTTGGAGCATATTCCAGCAAACCCTGGGGATGGTTGCCCTCATAAAGGTCTCAGGCGCATTATACAGGCAGACGCCCAGATAACGAGGCGCCTGTGCATGCCAGGTGAGTCGAGAGTCCCCAATTTGCACATCTTGCGGGGGTAAGTCAGGACTGAGGGGGTAGACAGCGGATTCTGCCCAATAGACCTGCAGCCCAGCAGCAGCAGCATTTGACAGTGTATCTTAGTGGAGGTCCAGGTTGGCTGAAACATATTGCATGAAGAGAAGCAAGTCACCTGAGTAAAGGGACACACTGTCAGTATCCTCCACTAAAGGATACTCCAGTCACTCCCCTCATAGGTGAGTAGCCACGGGCTCCATAGCCAGGGCAAAAAGTAGTGGAGAGAGATGGTAACCCTGGCATGTTCCTTGGCCCACCGGAAATGGAGCTGAGACGTAGCAGCCCAAACTTATCTGGGAGGAGAGATTCGAGTATAGTAGCTTCATGTACGCTAAGGGTTTAGGTCCCACTTCCACTCGGCGCCGCACAGTAAAGAGGTATGCCCTAAACAAGGTTTTGAACGCCTTCTCCAAGTTGAGGACGAGACAGGCGGCACAAGGAAAGTGGCCCCTCGCCCAGCCCTGGACGTGGAAAAGGTGGCGGATGTTTTGAGAGGTGCTTCTGCCGGGGACAAAGCTGTTCTGGTCTAAATGCAAGAGCCCTGGAAGGACTCAGGCATAATGCTCAGCTAGTATTTTGCTCAGGATTTTGCAATCTGCCCCAAGCATGGCAATCGGCCTATAGGATGTTACAAGGGTAGGGTCTTTGTCTGGTTTTGGAATCGAAACCAAGAAAGACTCAAGAAGCAATGGGGAAGTTCTCCTTCCTCCAGGGCTGCCTCATACACTACCACCAATCTAGGTGGCAAAAGAGTTGAAAAAGGGCTGTAGTATTCTAGGGGCAAGCCATCGAGGCCCCGGGTTTTATGTTGGGCTAGATCAAAGATCACCTGCTTCACATTAGCCGGTGTGATCTCTGCGCCCAGGAAAGCCTTCTCGAGTGGGGGAATCTGAGGTAAGATGATCTGTTTGTTCTACCTGGTCAACCACAGCACTCGGTATAACAGCATATTAGTCGTAGAATGCTTGCAATCTGCCGACTGGGTGCAGATCCTGTCACCCAATGGTGTACCCAAGGGCGAAAGCGCTCCATGTGTGCATAGGGCGGAGAATGGAGGGGGGAGGGTGGGATCTGTCTAAAGAAAGGTTGACTACACAATTGTGGTTTCCCCCTAGTATCTACGGTGTCTCTGTGTAGTGCGCCAGTGGGTGGGATAGGAATTCCCAGAGCTTCCCCTGGTCTGTGTTGGGTGCTTATATAATATCTAGCAGTAAAGGTTGACCATCTAAGTGTCCCTCAAGAAGTGAGTATCAACCCTCCGTATCGATTACCCGATGTGTTTCCTAGAAAGCGACCACGCAACGGATCCAGACCATAGACCCTTGTGCGAATGCTGAGCAGGTGGTGGTACAAAATAGTCCCCTCCATCGCCTGCGCAATTAGTCCTGTTCCCCAGTTGTGAGGTGTGTCTCCTGCAAATTTGCTATCTGTGCCTGTTGGCGTTTGATGTAAGAGTATACAGCGTAACACTTGCGAGCAGTGTGTATGAAGCATGAGCAATTTCATGCTCTTCTTTTGATGAAGACCCCCAATCTGCCGAGAGATCCAGACATGGCGTTTAAAACACTATGTGACTGTGACATGGGGTTTAAAACACTATGTGACTGTGTAGTGATGTTCTTACTTGCTGTATCCATTTTACTATATTTTCCATTTATCAGCATCCCCAAAGTTAATACTAGGATTAGCCAAAGTAGGAGAAAACGTACGCTTAGCACAATCCAAAATTCAACCCATTGTGAAACCAGATACGTTTTTTCAAGTTGCTGAAAAAGTACTATTAGTTGATCTTTAAAAGTTTTATTTGCTGGCGTCGTTTCAGGCTTACTGGGATCCTCAGAAAACGTATCAAAGTTAATGAAATAGCCAGATGCAGTTCTGTCAATTATTGGAATTGCATCAGGATTTTTCGAAATCACTGGGGTTACCGGATTTTTTGTCATATTAGTATAGTCAGATGCTACATCATTGTAGACAGGAGTGTCTTGACGAACTGTTATTTGGGTCTCAAGAGGCACAAGTACCTTAGCTTTATTGCTTAGTTCTTTGTTTTGTGCTGTAGAGTCTTCAAATGTTATCAGTCTCTCTGTCTGAACCGCTTGGATAGTAGCAAGATTTGGTCTTCTGCTACATCTTTGGAGTTCACTGGGTCTACTACTTATTATCGGCCACATGATGTGGTTTGACTAGGTCGATGGATACAAACCTGTTCTCTTTTCTTCCAGCAAGGGGGGGCAGTAACACTGTTCTTGATCCGTGGATTGCTATCACAGGTACTGGTTTTCTGTAAGAAGGCCCAAATTCCTTCTTATCCGCGATCTTTTCTCTGACTAGATCCCCAATCTTTGGAATCCAGACAGGCCTTGCTGGGATGGGTGGTTCTCCTTCCGAGGTCGTTTGGTTCTGTATTGTGTTGCTTTGACTTCTCCTTGTTTGATTTAAGTCCTGCAAAACCGCCAAACGATCTTTGATATCAAAGGGTTTTTGTTCCAGCACTGAAGTGTGATGATCACAACTGTGCTACGGAAGCCGTTTGCACAGCTGCCTTGGCGGCTTCATCAGCTAATGAATTCCCTGCAACGTGAACGCCATCACGCTGATGACTCAGTGTATGGATCACGTGAGTCTTTTGTAGTTCTTTCTGTAATTGAACTACTTGTTTCCAAAGCAACTTATGCTTGATTGTGCCACTTTTTGCATCTTTGAAACCGTTTTGAACCCAGTTCTGCAAGTATTCATTGTAAGATTGAACGTAGTAATACCAATCGCACACTATGAGTGTGGGGAATTCACGATCTATATTTTCAAGCGCCATCTTGAAAGCCTGTAGTTCAGCTCGCTGAGCTGTACAGTCTCCGAGAGATTGTGTTTTTGTGACCATAGGTTGGAATTTACCATTGCGCCAGTGACCTTTAACAATCGCGCACGCAGCACTATAAGCTTGTTTAATTGCGGACTGTGCTGATACGTTTGTATAAATTATACAATTTTACTGTTCCAGAGGCAGAATCTCAGTTTGCAGAGGACATTCTTGTTCGTATTGTAGAAATTCTTGTGTTTTCAAGTAAGGGTCAAAAACGTATTCCACGTCTGTTGCAGCAAGAGAGTTAACCCATTGTATCCATCTTGGAGGTAAAGCCTTTGCATTCGTAATGCTTGCTTTTGTCACTGCCTCTAAGGCAGGTGCAGGAGTAACGACCATTATGCGTTTACTGTGTGCGAGAGCTCTCTCTTTTGCTACTGCAGTTTGAACCGCTGTCAGAATTTATTCCGTAGAAGTGAATTTCATTTCAGCTTGTGTATACAAGTGCGATTTATAAGCAATTGATACTTTTCCACCTTCATGAAAGGTTAAGTACGTGAATCCGCATCTTCCTGGGATTATTCTGATTACAAGTTGCGTACGTTTACGCGTGTCTGTAAATGTGATGTTGCTAACATGTCTGTTTGCACTGAACGCAAAATTTCAGTGTGTTTTTAAGTCCAATTAGTAGTTTTGAAATCCGGTTTGATTAGTTCGTAGAGAGGTTTAACACTTTCTGCGTAATTTGGAATGTATGTTCTTCCGAAATTCAGGAAACCTAGAATTGACTGTAAGTTTTCAGCATTTTTGGAGGTTGGAGCAGCGCACATGTTTATAAAAGGTTGGCTGCCAGGCTTTTGCCTTCACTTGATAACTCGTATTCTAGAAAAAGGACGTTGAGGTGGGCAATTCTTGATTTCTTAAAGTTGAATTTGTACTCTTCAGAAGCGAATCCAAGTATAATGGTATTCACTCTGTTCAAGTGCCTGTCCAAATCATTGTCTGTTAGATAGATGTCATCGACATAAGATAATGCCTCATCATCATACATTTGTAGTAACTCTGTTACTCTGGCTGAAAATAACCCGGGACTATTCTTGAATCCCTGGGGGAGACAACAGAAGTGATGTTGTGTCCCCATAATTGAGAAAGCGGTCAAGTTCCTGCTTTCAGGTGCAATGTTTTGACAGAAGAAACCATTAGAAATATCTAATGTTTTATATTTTTTGCGCACAATGTTAATCATCATTGCTGCACTGTGTGCATTTTGTACTGCAAAGGTTTTGCAACAAGAGTTTAAATGTCTGTAGTCCAAAACTAGACGATATGTATTGTCTGGTTTGGAGACAGGAAACAAAGGATTGTTCATTGATGAGGTGCATGTTTCAATCACCCCTTGGTATTCAAGTTGATCTAAAATCTCCCTGACCTGTTTTTTAGCTTATTTCTTAACTGGATACTGCCTCTGTGCAGTTGGTTGAGTTTTTAACTGGATTTTATGGTGAGGAGAATCCTCATCCCATCCTACATGATTTGATATAATAATGGTGCCTGGGCTACAGCCCATTTTCTGGCATCGGTGTATTTGAAATTAATTGGAATATGATTAGAGAAGGCTGGCATAATGATGTCTTCGCCATGTGGGCCCTCCCTGACAAATTTTGGTGGCCAGTCTTTTTCAGCTAGAAGAATGTCATAACCCTTAGAGCATACAGACAAATGGGCAACCCAATGTACCCTTGAGGGTTTGGGCGTAATTGTATGATAGGGTAAAGGTACTGTCAAGGGATTTTGATCAAACAAGATATTTTAGTTTTTTGAAAACTTATTTAAATGACCCAATATTAATGGAAGTCTTAAAGCATCAATGGCAAACGTTGTCAATTATTAAAAAGGATTGTGCTAGAAGTCACAAGGTAGGTGTCATGAATCCCCTTTTCTAGGCAATGCCCAGATCCTGATTCTGTAAGAAAACCCACCCTTTCCCGTGCACCTGCACTGCCAGTATGTGTGTGTGTGCTTTGCATTACGTGTACTTTTCACTTTTACATGGTTTCCTTGTTTATCTCATCTCATTTCATGACACTTGTATTTTCCTGTTAGGTGGTCTGCTAATTACAGAGTTCCGAGTTCCATGGTAACTTAAAGTACGTTTTGTTCCAAAGGAATGCCTCATGGAGCGCTCTCAGAAGCTGCGCGCTGGACGCGCTGAATGTGAAAACCGCTTTGAGTTTTCCGCCGCTTCCGAGAGCGCTCTCTGAAGCTGGAGCAGGACGCGCTGAAGGTGTTAGATGCTTCGAGAGTTTTCTCTACCGTAACGTTACGTGTGCACGTAATTTCTTGGGTGCGGTTAACTATTTAAACCGCACCCAAACTCCAGACTTCGCTTTGCCTCGAGAATTCCTTCGAGAGAGGTCGCGTTTGACATCGTCTGGGAATATTTCTTCTGATGAACGCCGGCCTGCATCTGGAGACTTCCTGAAGATTTCCTGAGACATCGAAAAGACCTGCAAGGACAAGAAAGGTTAAAAGTTAAGTGACACTTTAAAATTATAGGCGCCCTTCGCAAGAAAGGAAGAGACTTTGAAAGAAGTGGTTTCAGGCGGCGCAAGAAAAGGAAAGACTTTGATTGAAAGTAAATGATTCTTGTGATGCTGAACAAGAATAGATTTTTGCAATTGTGATGTGCAATGTTGTTGATTTAATAACCCCTTTGTTATTTGAAGGTCTTAAAACTGGAGGAAAATATGTTTTAGATTGGGAAGTGTTTTCTTGTCTTTTCTTTGGAGTTGCTTTAACAGGTTTTAACTGCGCAGAAAGAATTCCCTGAACTCCCTATTTGAATACCTAAATGAAAGCAATTGCAAGTAAGTCAGTAGTCTTAGGAGGTACTTATTTCATGTTTAATAGGAACAATTCTAAGATTATCTTCTTCAATTGTAGAGACTCATCATCTGAAACACAGAGCACATTGGATTAGCGCCCGGACAGTTAGCGGACGACGATCCAACACCCCTCCGCCACAAGACAAAGAAATACTGGACCAAGACCAACTACTTCTGATCGCAGGTAGGAGCAACTAAGGTCCTAGACCCCAAGGTTGATCAGAGAGTAGGTTAGAGAAGAGATAGGTTCAGGGACCGATTAAACAACCCTTCCTAATTTGTTGTTCGCAGGTCGACAGCAAGTAAATCAACACTTCAACGTCCAGTACCGGCCCTCCTCCCATATTTCTAATTTTATGCTTAGCTGTATTTATAAATCAGCGAGTTTATAGTTAGGGAATTGGGAAGTTGGTCACTTGCGTCTCTGCGGAAATCCTCTGCGTTGCCTTCATCCACTCAACGATTTAAGGTAAGAGACAACGCAGTGAGAACTTGACAGAAGGCAAAGCCCACGAGTAGCTTTTCGCCCAGACGCAATGGACCAAGTTTCCTTACAAGATATTGTCGCTGTCCTTAAGGATTTAAGAGATGAGAATGCATCTCTTCGTAGTGATATGGCAGCCTTACAAACCGCAATACAGCAGAGGCCGATTTTAAAACCTGCCACCTTTATAGACACAACCTCAGAGTCAGGAGCTCAGTCGCAGATTCAAGTGGTAACCCCAGTGTCTACGCCTTTAGCACAACCTGAGAGATTTTATGGGGATGTTAATAAATTCTCCATTTTCTTACAGCAATGTCATTTACACTTCCTAGCCAAAAAATCTGCTTTTCCCGATGATTCTTCTAAGGTGGCATTTATGTTATCTTATTTTGGAGGAGATGCAGCTCTTTGGTCAGTACCTTTGGTAGAAAGCGATGACCCCATTTTATATAATTTAAGCAATTTTGAGCGAGCTTTAAAGAAAATCTTTTCTAAACATGTCTTTGTCCAATCCTCAGATAATGAGTTACTCAATTTAAAGCAAGGGTCTTCTGATTTACTTCATTATATCTCTCAGTTCAATCGCCTGGTTTTAGAAGCCAAGTGGCCCTATGATAAAAGAGTTTCTATATTCTACAGAGGCTTGAAAGATGACTTAAAGGACATGGTTACGCAAATTTTAGAACCACCAGAAGACATAAAAGATTTCATTGATTTAGTGGTAAAACTGAATCACCGTCTAGGAGAAAGAAAGGGAGAAAGGGGGAGGAGTGACCACAAGTATCCTTTTGTAAAAGAGAAAAGTATCTCTCCTCGTGAATCAGTCCCCAAACTAGATGCTGTGGAACCTATGCAGATTGGTTCTATAAGAGGTCCCCTTACAAAGGAGGAAAAGGATAAGAGACGTAAGTTAAATCAATGTCTTTACTGTGGAAAGACGGGACATTTCGTTAAAGATTGTCCAACAAAACCCAATAAAGGAAGGACTAAAACTTCTGATGTGGCCTTGATTCAAGAGCTTTCGGAAAACTAGAAGACTCGGTGAAGGTCGAGGTCAGTTCATCGAGTGCAATTCCCAGTTTGGCCTCTACTGTTCCCCCTTTGGGATGTAAACATTTCTGTATTTTAGTGGAATTAAAGAGTTTGAATCCTTCCTCTCCGACTAAAAGAGTAGAAGCAGTTTTAGATTCTGGCGCTACCGGTAATTTTGTTGACACTCAATACTTCTCTCAATTAGGTTTTAAGTCCGTTCAGAAAGATCATCCTGAGATAGTAAGAGCAGTAGACGGTAAGGAACTGACTTCCGGTCCAATAAATAGACAGTCAGAAGTACTGGAAATGGACTGTTCACCAATTCACAGAGAAAGAATTCATTTTGATATTATTGATGCCCCTCAGTTCAAACTAATATTAGGTATACCATGGTTAGTACAACACAATCCTTTAATTGATTGGGCTTCAAAGACAGTGACTTTTAGATCCACTCATTGTATCAATAACTGCTTTCAATTGAATAAGTCTAATGATACAATTCAAGGATTTGACTTTAGTTCGGACTCTTCTAGTGTTTTGGCTCTCGAGGGGGTCCCTTCTGTTTACTCCGATCTATTCGATGTATTCGATAAGAAAAAGGCCAATACCCTTCCGCCACACAGAGACTTTGACTGTAGGATTGATTTGGTTCCCGGAGCAACTCTACCCTGCAGTAGGATTTATGCCTTAACAGAAAAGGAAAACGTGCATCTCAGAGAATATTTAGATGAATATCTTGCAAATGGTTTCATTAGGCATTCTAGATCACCTGTGTCATCTTCTCTTTTTTTTATTCCAAAAAAGGGAGGTGAGTTGCGCACGTGCATCGACTATAGAGCCTTGAATAATGTGACAATCAAAAACCGATACCCGTTGCCTTTGATTCCTACTCTGTTAGATCAGGTTAAGAGGGCAACCATCTACACCAAGTTAGACTTACGCGGAGCTTATCATCTCGTAAGAGTTCGGGAAGGCGATGAATGGAAGACGGCCTTCCGCACAAAATTTGGCCTTTTCGAATATCAGGTCATGCCTTTCGGACTGTGCAACGCTCCAGCAGCGTTTCAATTTTTCATCAACGAGGTGTTACATGAATACATAGATGTTTGTTGTGTGGTTTATATCAATGACATTCTGATATTTTCTAATTCTGAAGAAGAACATGTTCATCAAGTGCGTGCCATTCTTCAAAAACTACTTGCAAATTCTCTGTTTGTTAAATTGGAAAAGAGTCAATTTCATGTCACAAGAGTAGAGTTCCTGGGCTATGTCATCAGCCCTAAGGGAATTGAAATGGACCCAAAAAAGGTAGAAGCTGTAGACTCCTGGTCCAGTCCCACTACGGTAAAACAAGTACAGAGTTTCCTAGGATTTGCTAATTTTTACCGTCGTTTTATTCAAGACTTTTCCCAAATAATTACTCCAATTACTAAACTTCTTCGAAAAGGAGTAAAAATTCATTTGGTCTGATCAGGCGGAAAAGGCCTTCCAGGAATTAAAGAAAAAATTCATTTCAGCTCCTATTCTGTGTCATCCTGATCCCAGTCAACCCTTTATTGTAGAAGCGGATGCTTCACAATATGCTTTAGGAGGAATTTTATCTCAACGGGATAAAAACACAGGACAAATGCATCCTATAGCTTTTTATTCCAGAAAATTGTCTCCGGCTGAATTGAATTATGCTATAGCTGACAAAGAACTTTTGGCAATAAAAGCAGTTTTCGAGGAATGGCGCCACTACCTGTTAGGAGCTCGTCATCCTATAACGATTTACACTGATCATCGAAACCTCCAAGTGTTAAAATCTGTAAAGGCTTTAACTGCTAGACAACTCAGGTGGTCAATGTTTTTTAATGACTACAATTTTGTGATCACATACCGACCCGGAAAGGAAAACTTAAAGGCTGATGCTTTATCTAGAATGGGATACAATTCACCAGACTCTTCTTCAGAAGAAAGTCAACCAATCTTGCCTGTGTCACGGTTTCAAGCTTGTTTAACCTCTAGTGATGTCATAGCTGAAATCAAAAAGGAGTTAGACAAGAAAGGTTTTGATCATTGGAAGAAAGAGTTACCTTTCCTACAAGTAAGAGATGAGTTAATGTACATGCATGATTTAATCTTTGTACCTACTGAGTCGATAAGAAAAGACATCCTTCATTGTCATCATGACACTTCTCTTTCTGCTCATCCTAGCAAGATAAAAACTTATGAGCTCATAAAGAGAACCTTTTGGTGGCCGTCTATGTTTAAAGAAGTTCAGACCTTTGTGGAAACTTGTGGTGTTTGCAGTCAAAATAAACCGTCACATCAAGCTCCTAGTGGTTTGCTAACCCCTCTTCCAATTCCACCTCATCCATGGCACACTATTTCTTTAGATTTTATAGTTGAGCTTCCAAAAACCAATAAAGGCTATACTACTATCTTAACGATTGTAGACCAATTCTCTCGTATGGCTCATTTTATCCCTCTAAAGAAATTACCTACTGCTTTGGAATTAGCACATCAGTTGATGGTTAATGTCATTCGATTACATGGAATCCCTTCTGTGGTAATTTCTGATAGGGGATCTCAATTTATTTCCCATGTTTGGAAAAGTCTGAGCTCTTTATTGAATATGGAAGTTAAACTATCCTCAAGCTATCACCCTCAAACTGATGGTCTAACGGAACGAACTAATCAGACCATAGAACAGTTTATTCGTTGTATGTTAACCTCAGAAGAAGGGGAATGGTCAGATTTGTTAAGTCAATTAGAGTTTGCTTACAACAATGTAGATCATACTTCCCTCGGGATGTCCCCATTCTTTTGTAATTTTGGTTTCCATCCTAAAAGTTTTCCCTGTACTTCTAAAAAAGAATGTTCAGTGCCTACTATTTCAGAATATGTTTCCAAATTATCCTCTATTCAAGATCAGGCAGCTTTCCATCTAGCTCAAGCCAAAGAAATTCAAAAGAAATCTGCAGACAAACATAGGACAAAGCAACCAGAATACGTTCCTGGAGATAAAGTCTGGTTAAGTACTAAGAACTTAAAACTTAAGGGTCAGCACAAATTTAACCCGAGGTTCATTGGTCCCTTCTCAATCGAGAAGGTAGTGAATCCAGTCTGTGTAAAGTTGATCCTACCCAGAAAATATCAAATTCATCCAGTATTTCACGTGTCTTAGTGAAACCCTTTAACTCACAAACACGTTTTAGCAAACCACCTGCATCAGTGATTATAGATGGTAACCCAGAATTTGAGGTGAAAGCAATCTTGGACTCCAAAAGAGTCAGGGGAAAGTTTTTCTATCTAGTCGACTGGAAGGGTTATGGTCCTGATGAAAGGTCGTGGGAGCCTTTAGAACACTTAAAGAATTCTCCTCGATTGGTAAAATCTTTTCATGTGAGACATCCGAACAAATCCAAACCTATAGTACCAGTTTTGGGGGGGATCTTGAGGAGGGAGTACTATCATGAATCCCCTTTTCTAGGCAATGCCCAGATCCTGATTCTGTAAGAAAACCCACCCTTTCCCGTGCACCTGCACTGCCAGTATGTGTGTGTGTGCTTTGCATTACGTGTACTTTTCACTTTTACATGGTTTCCTTGTTTATCTCATCTCATTTCATGACACTTGTATTTTCCTGTTAGGTGGTCTGCTAATTACAGAGTTCCGAGTTCCATGGTAACTTAAAGTACGTTTTGTTCCAAAGGAATGCCTCATGGAGCGCTCTCAGAAGCTGCGCGCTGGACGCGCTGAATGTGAAAACCGCTTTGAGTTTTCCGCCGCTTCCGAGAGCGCTCTCTGAAGCTGCGCGCAGGACGCGCTGAAGGTGTTAGATGCTTCGAGAGTTTTCTCTACCGTAACGTTACGTGTGCACGTAATTTCTTGGGTGCGGTTAACTATTTAAACCGCACCCAAACTCCAGACTTCGCTTTGCCTCGAGAATTCCTTCGAGAGAGGTCGCATTTGACATCGTCTGGGAATATTTCTTCTGATGAACGCCGGCCTGCATCTGGAGACTTCCTGAAGATTTCCTGAGACATCGAAAAGACCTGCAAGGACAAGAAAGGTTAAAAGTTAAGTGACACTTTAAAATTATAGGCGCCCTTCGCAAGAAAGGAAGAGACTTTGAAAGAAGTGGTTTCAGGCGGCGCAAGAAAAGGAAAGACTTTGATTGAAAGTAAATGATTCTTGTGATGCTGAACAAGAATAGATTTTTGCAATTGTGATGTGCAATGTTGTTGATTTAATAACCCCTTTGTTATTTGAAGGTCTTAAAACTGGAGGAAAATATGTTTTAGATTGGGAAGTGTTTTCTTGTCTTTTCTTTGGAGTTGCTTTAACAGGTTTTAACTGCGCAGAAAGAATTCCCTGAACTCCCTATTTGAATACCTAAATGAAAGCAATTGCAAGTAAGTCAGTAGTCTTAGGAGGTACTTATTTCATGTTTAATAGGAACAATTCTAAGATTATCTTCTTCAATTGTAGAGACTCATCATCTGAAACACAGAGCACATTGGATTAGCGCCCGGACAGTTAGCGGACGACGATCCAACACCCCTCCGCCACAAGACAAAGAAATACTGGACCAAGACCAACTACTTCTGATCGCAGGTAGGAGCAACTAAGGTCCTAGACCCCAAGGTTGATCAGAGAGTAGGTTAGAGAAGAGATAGGTTCAGGGACCGATTAAACAACCCTTCCTAATTTGTTGTTCGCAGGTCGACAGCAAGTAAATCAACACTTCAACGTCCAGTACCGGCCCTCCTCCCATATTTCTAATTTTATGCTTAGCTGTATTTATAAATCAGCGAGTTTATAGTTAGGGAATTGGGAAGTTGGTCACTTGCGTCTCTGCGGAAATCCTCTGCGTTGCCTTCATCCACTCAACGATTTAAGGTAAGAGACAACGCAGTGAGAACTTGACAGTAGGACGCTGTTAGTCTGCAAACAGAAATAGAGTAAAGAGGCAGGTGTAGATAGAAAAATATATTTTATCTGTGAATTTTCATAAAATAGGGTACATATTTTTGGTGGCAAAAAAGTTGCTTGTCTAAAGACGACGACGACTAGATACACGAAGTACTTTAAAACTCGAAAACTTCTAATGCTGTCTGAATTAAAAAAAGACAAGCAACCTTTTTGCCGATAAAGAAAGCCTTTCACGCTGTCTGAATTTAAACAAGACAAGCGACTTTTTTGCCGCCCAAGATAGTGCCATCTAACAAGAAATTGATCCAATAACACCAAAGTTTGTCACTGAACAAATACTGCCGTTCTAAATAAGAAATTCATCGATAAAATACATAAGCAGTGACTCATCGGAATTGTGGCGTATAAGGGGTCAACGAGTATTTATCCCATATAGTCCAGAAGATGGTCTTGCTTATTGATTACTAAAGACCGAAACGTCGACCGACGCTTTTTCTTCCATAACTCTATTTTTAAGAACAAAAGCTTGTACCCTTGTTACAGAGAAGCTGTTATAATCTGATTTTGTTCTTCATGTAACATTGTGTTTCGATATACTGTTTTGTACCCTATTTTATGAAAATTCACAGATAAAATGTATTTTTCTATCAATACCTGCCTCTTTACTCTATTTCTGTTTGTAGACTAACAGCGTCCTACCTTGTCACTTCTAGCACAATCCTTTTTAATAATTGACAAAGTTTGCCATTGATGCTTTAAGACTTCCATTAATATTGGGTCATTTAAGTAAGTTTTCAAAAAACTAAAATATCTTGTTTGATCAAAATCCCTTGACAGTACCTTTACCCTATCATAACCCTTAGAGAACTTCTCCCAAAAGAGTGCTCTTTTTTTCCTAGTTATGTCCCCCTCCATCCGGAGCGTTACTTCATATAACCTATGGGGTACACTAACCCTGATATCGGCTGTTTCAACTTGAATGTACTCATTCAAGTCCACTGTCTCCAGATGATCCTTCAAGATCTTGCGAGCTATGGTGAATTCTGCTGCGCTGTCCAGCATTGTCTGGGCCCACTCCCCGTTCTTGAGTTGTGTCCTCAAGATCCTCAGTTTGTCTGATTTTTAGACCTGCTACCTTCTTTTTGGTGAATTGGGTTTTCTTATTTTTTGGAACGAGTTGATAGTCTTTGGACTTCACGGATTCTTCCTTGTGTTCTGATCGTCCTCTATTTTCCGATTTCTGTGAGGAAGTCTGAAAGGTACGAGCGGAACGTGTATCAGTATCTTGATATCTATCAGGTTTTCTCCAATTATCCCTGTTCCTGAGGTTATACCTCTTTTCAGAGGGCTCCTCTTGAGGAGACCTTCCTCGGGACTGAGAACGCTTCTCATTAGAAGTTTGTTTAGTATTTTCCCACTTCTTTTTAGGAGTAGTAAGAGTGTTTTTAATAAAAACCTTTTCAGGATTTTCTGTTAGTTGGGGCTTTACTGGTTTCCCACCCAAACTATCTCTACCTAGTTCTTCGTAGGATTTTTGAATTATTCTGGCCAGTTCATATGGTTGCTCAGTTATATCAATTTCTCTTATCGCCACGGATACTGCTTAACTTTTAATATTAGCTTATATTATAGCTGAGAAATTTTGTTTGAAATCTTTCAGTAATTTCATACCCAGATTTAAAGCAGGCTCTGCCCCGTATTCATTTTTGAATCTGTTTCAGGATGTCTGGTATTACCGCCATCGACGGAACACCATGTGTTTTTGTGTAAATTGCAGCAAAGACTGTACCCCAATTGCCGCAGTCCTCCAGGTGTGGTGCTAACCCCATTGGTAAACAGATTGTTAAAATTCTGTGTTTCTCATGAGGTGTACTGTCAGGAAAAACTGCCTCAATTAGACTAATTTTTTGAGCTATCCAGAATGGAATTTGTTCCCTTTTTGCAGGTAATTTACCAATGACTGATGGTATAGTCTGTGGTGTGATTTTATTTGTGTTCCCCTGGTGAGGGGTTTGTTGTGGAATCCTTATAGGAGGTTGGACTGTTAGAGTCCGCTTGACATATTGAACCAATTGTCTATGTATTTTTATTAGTTGTTTTAGTTAAACTAATAGTTCTTCACTTGACATTTCTTGAATGTCAAGATGTGGTGTATAGCTGGCTAGTACCGGCCATGTTGCCCCTGGTCTACCTAGTGGACCGAGCCTGGTAATGTGATTTTGATGTTGTAGGGCGCCTTTAAACCAGAGCTGATGCTCTTGGTAAGTTAGTGGAATATCAATGTCCTTGAAAGGAACGTGTTATCCTCTACTTTGTAGAAGGGAAAGACATGAGATACTGCATTTGCTTCAGGGAAGATTATCCATGAATTGAATACTTCTGTCTGCCGATATTCGTGTGCCTATATGACCAAAATTACCCTACGACCTCTAGGTGGTATGGTAATTAATAGCGATGGTTTTCCTTAAGTTTTCCGGGATGATTATAGCATCCGGGTCGGTTTCTTGGAAACTTGTAATGTTTAAACCCCGTTGGCCAGCTAGCTCAGCGGTCATTAGAAACTTTCTCGAATAAACAAGAAGGGATTCGTTTCTGCCAACCTCATAAACATGACAACTTTGTTTCCCCAAAAATAAAACTGATCTTCAGAGTCGTGGAAACAATAGATAGATATTTTACTGAGTCAATCGTACATGCTTCGTTTCATCAGAGGTGCAGAGAAATAGAGAGACAGGCGTTTTCAATAAAAGGGTTTATTGAACAGTCTTCTTTCTCAAGCAAGAAAAGTGAACTGCTACAATCGTAATACTGGTTGCAAAGTATAATGCGTACAGTAAGAACAGTATTATAAAATAATACTGTAAAAGCATTGTATGGTTCCTAGACCATAGATAAATACATACATAAATAACAAAGGCTAAAAAGTACTCAACTGGTGCTTCTAAAAATACGCCTACCACAAAGTACCTAACCTAAGTCTAGTACGAGGGAAGAAGTAAGTGAGGTGTAGCATAGGTTTAGTTTTCTTTGCCAAGAAACTATCCAAGATTTCTCTTTGGGTCTAATCAGCTCCGTACCTTGGTTTTAGAATGAAGGAGGTCTGGTATCTCTGTCTAGGACTCGATTTCCCAACACCTTGCGAGGGGAGATTGGAAACACTGGAGCTGGATTCTCAGCGAGAGAAAGGCAACTTCTCGATCAGTGCGTCAGCTGGAGGGTCGGCTTCCTTCGGCACCTGCTGTAGCGAGCTGCGTCGGGCAAGTAGATAGTCAAGCTGCTCCGAACCACTGTGTGTTTGCTAGGGCAAGTGTAGGCATATTTATACCTTGAAGGTGCCTAGTTTGATGTAAAGTCGGACATAATAATGTCATCAAAGAACCCCAAGGGTGAGGGTTCGGCTGAGCGTTTGAGTTAATACAGTATAAGGCGCTCACACAGTGCAGTTATGGTGTGCGGTGATGGACAAGTTGTGGATATCGTTGAACAGTGCTACCAGTATGGAGGAAAACCCTGAAACCTCTTAAAAGGTGGTCGGGCAAGGAATGCCTAAACACCATAAAATAATCCTGCTCAGGATTATTCCGCCCAACAACGGCCCGGAGCAGCTACTTTGTCCACAGGACATCGCGCATCAGTCATACCTGACTGTTTCACTCTTTTCACTTTCCTACATGACTTGCTGACTACCATTCCGTACTGATTCAGAATACGTGCCACTCACAGCCCTGATGAGTCACAGGCACTGCCCTATTGATGAAACACGTGTCGGCTGGCGTTTGTAAATACAGAAAAAGAGAAAAAAGACCTATATAAAGTTCCATATACTGTCTTTACCTACAACCAGTGTCCATTGTTCTTGTCTCGAACTACTTTACCACTAATTCTGTTTCTATTACACTTGTGCCCAGTACCTGCTGTACAAAGAACCCCAAGGGAATGGTAGTTCTTTGAAAAGTCCATGATTTCTAGGACAAATCAATATTCAAGCAAGGGGATGTCCCTGACTGCTGAAGCCGAGTTTTCCAAGAAATCGTTGTGGCTTTTTGGAATTAGTGAAAGTAGCCTTGCCTGTATTTGGACTGGATGGATTATGTCTAAATATGGGTATGATTTCTATGTCTATATAAGGGCAATGTGAATTATACCTATATAAGGGCATGAATCGGTAAATTACGCTTGGATTCTAAAATGCTACACAACAACTGGATTCTTCAGTCACTGAATTCCCTCATCCCGGCTAAATGGTCCAAGTGTCATAACTCTAACTGCAACCCCTGGTTCAATGATAAACTGGCCATTATGCGTAAAGCCTGTAAAAAATTGGAAAGGGGCTGGAAAAGGGATTAAGGTTCAGCAGCAAAGGGATGCTACCAGGCGGCTATTAAGAGTTTTCATAGGGCCATCCAATTAGAACGGGCTGCCTACTTTGCGAATTAAATTAAGTCTAGCAATAACCCATCTAAGAGTATCTTCACTATACTTAATGATCTCAAGTCAAGGAAAACTCCTACTACGCCGGTGATTACATCTACTCAGCACTGCGAGGACCTTGCCACCTTCTTCGTAAAGAAAGTGGAAACTATTTATGTCCTTTTCTCCAGTCCCTGCCTGTCTTAGCGCCGCACCTAGACCCCCTCCTACCCATACTCTGGCAGCTTTTCCATCAATCTCACAGGATGAGCTCTGTCTGTTATGCAGCAAAGTTAAATCTGGCTCTCCTGCAGACTCTCTTAAGCCCAACCAGTTCTTAGACACCCTACCAGTGCTCCTAGCACCCTTGTGTTAGATGATCAACACCTCTCTTTCCACTGCTGTTGTCCCTAGGCTATGGAAGCAGGCTATGGTGGTCCCCCTACTTAAGAAACCGACACTGGACCCGGCCAAGCTAGAAAACTTCCCCCCTGTATCACTTCTACCGTGGACAGCCAAGATTACAGAGGCACATATCAATACTATCCTTACGGAATTCTTGAACAACAATGGTGTCCTGGATCCCTCCCAGAATCAGGGTCACAGCATGGAGACAGCCCTCCTTGCAGTGACTGAACACCTCCGGACAGTTCTAGATGCTGGGCACACCGCGGCACTAATACTATTAGATCTAAGTGGCGCATTCGATACGGTCTCCCACCAGATTTTATTACATCATCTGGAGGAGGCGCGTATCGTTGGCTCAGCTCTAGAATAGGTTAGATCTTTCCTCTCTGAGAGAATATTCCAGGTGGCAGCCCCTCCTCTTCTCTCCAGTGTTCAGTCTATCAGACAAGGTGTGCCACAGGGCTTTGCCCTGAGTCCTGTACTATTCAATCTTTAAATACAACCACTGGCAGCGGTGGCTAGGGATCGAGGACTTACCATGGTCTCTTATGCTTATGATACGCAGTTGGTGGTGGCTCTCTCCGACGACTCTAAGCAGGATGCCCCTAAATTTAGGAGGAGTCTGAAAGCGGTCGCGGAGTGGATGTCCGCCAACTATCTCCAGCTAAACGCTAATAAATCTGAGGTGTTGCTGGTGGGGAGGGTCACTGAGTTCTGAAGTGAGCGATGGTGGCCTACGACCCTCGGGGGTGCACCCACCCCAAGTCGGTGGTTAAAAATCTAGTGGTGTGGATGACCTCGACCCTTAGTTTTCAGGACCATACAAAGAGAGTGGCAGGAACCTGTTTCGGCCTACTTCGGGGGCTGAAACCTCTGCTGGAGTTTTTTGATCCGTCCACCGGGCAAATCATTGTCTATGCTTCAATTCTATCAAGGTTCGACTATGCCAGCTCGCTCTACCTGGGAGCAAACAAGGCAGAGGTCACTCGTCTGTAGAGGGTCCAAAACGCAGCAGCCAGAACCCTGCTTGGGCTCCCTAGAAGATGCCCGACAGCGGGTGCCATTTGCCAGCTACACTGGCTGCCAATGGCTCAGCGGATCAAATTCAAGACCCTCTGCATGGCCTTTCAAATTGTGAAACTCTCCTCTCTGGGCATTTGGTCAATCTGCTGGCGCCCAACTCTGCCCCATGGGGCAGCAATTGGTTATTGTTCCCCGGGTGAAAAGGTTGCATGCGGGGGGTGCTCCTTCTGCAATCTAGCGGGCAAACTTTGGAACTCCCGACCTTTACAGATCCGTGGCCTGGACAGCTATCTGGCCTTCTGGAAGGCTATTAAAACGCCTCTTGGCTGAGGCAGCTGTTGCACTATATAAGATGGTTTAACATAACATAACATAATATGTGTTGGGAGCGAGAAGGCGGATGTCAGCCGAAGGAGTCATGTCAAGGTGCTATGGATACGTGGAGAGCCCACCAGTAGGCTTTGTCTCCTTGAAGTTGCGCCCGACCCCATGATCCGGATCTACCAGCCCACTGGGTTGTTGGGGATGGAATGGGGCAGGGGCCAGTGAGGTAGGGTAACAACTGGAAGGGGAAAATTCCCAATACCAAGGACCTAACGCAACTGCCAGCATTTCTAAATGAAACAAGGTACTACTACTCTAGGATATCGGGGCAAGTGAGCAAAGCATATGCCCAGAGCAGGCGATGGGAGCTGCCCATAGAGAGAACTTCCATATGAAAGAAGGGCCAGTAGTGGCATGCAAACATAACAACATTGTTGAGTTGGTACTGAAGCTGAGACAGAGTTGATGCAACTAGGGACAATTAGATAAAAGTATCTGCAGTCTGCAGGGTCACTATGGTAGGTGTGGGTGAGTCAGCCCAAGAGGTGCCCGACCCGCTGAGATCTTCCTCAGAGTTGAAAATGTGGAGGCCCCTCTCATCATCCGTGGTCACCGGGGCGGCCCCCAGATCCGCCGCCGCCTTCAGGGCACGTTTCCGGTCTATAATGATTCTCTCCAGATTGGGAAAGCTAGCCAGGGAGCCCCGGGGCAAGGATTTAGTTCATGCCCGCGAGGTTTTCTTGCGGCGTTGTTTGCCCTGGGACCCATGTGCCCACAAGGGGCGATCAGCATCCAGCAGCTGTGAGTCTTCCGAGTGCTGATCAGTCCAGACCCATGCTCCAGCAGGGTTGGTGAAGAAGAGTGTAGTCCTCTCGAAGATAATCTTGAGCCGTGCTGGAAACAACAGTGAGTAGTGTATTCCCTGCTAGCGGTGACACTTCACCTCCTTCAAAGTATGACCGCTGGCACTGAAAAGCACGGGTTTAGCTGGGAAATATCATGATGTGTTTATCCTCCACTTGGAGGGGGTCACTTCGCCTGGCGGCCCGAAGCACCAAGTCCCTGTCTTTGTAGTGAAGGATTTTGCCATTGTCGGATGAGGAGGGGATCCTGGAGGTGGGCACAGAGCAGGAATGCAGTGAGCTCTTATACAGGAGAGAAGGAAGGGAGTTCCGAGGCAGAGCAAATAACTAAAACAAGGACTCTAGGTAGGCCACTGGGTCAGTTCCCTCTGTCGCCTTAGGGAGTCCCAGTATCCAAATGTTGCTCCTCCGGGAGCAGCCCTCTAAGTCATCCACCTTGCATTCTAGCTGTGTCACCCAGGCTGTTGGTCCTTTGTAAGAGCCTGCAGGGCATATAGGGTTTTCTCTCCCTTCGCAACCCGTCGTCACGGAGAAAGTTGAGGTCAGTGACCAGAGTTCCAAATCAGTCCTCCATAATGATTCTGGAATACTCTATGGCTGTTAATACATTGTCCAGCTTGTCGGCAATGGTAAGGTCTGGTGTGCACTCATCCTTCCCCCACAGGGTTCCAGGCGCCGGGGAGGGCCGCCGTACGGGGGCCGGCGTCTTGAGATCAAGCGACCGAGCGCAGTCTTCCCATGATGTGTGGGGGTCCCGTGTCGTCAGCCGGGAAGGCCCCGTGTGGACACTCGTTGCAAAGCAACGAACGGCACGTTCCCAAACCAAAGCTCGCCAGAGAGATAGAAAGTTTAGGTGCGTCTTCGTGTCCTGGGTGCCGCTGTGCCCCGGCTCCAATTAGGCCACGGAGTCCACCTGCTGTCTCTCACCCCTCACCCCCTCGGCGATGCCCCCTCCAGTCGGAGACCCCTAAGGAGCAAGTAGGGGGCACCGCCCCACGGTCCTGGCCGCTGATAGATGCCACGCAAAAGGGAAGAGATAGGGACACTGTGTCACAGGTCTACAGGGCAGCCCCCATCTCCCAACCAGAGCATCGATCAGGGTATCAATATCTATACAAGGCCACCATCAGTGACTCCTTGGGAGACATCCCCCAGTGGGGATCAAGCCAAGCCGGAGAAGGTCCAACTGAAGGGTAGCACCTCAGCACTTCGTCACCAGATGTCACTACCCAGTAGCTGCTTGCTACTGCGCCTTGATTATGGCGCTGAAACAGAGACCAGGTGCCGCATGTGAGAAATCCCTGGGGGGAAGGAGTAAGCTGTTACCTCTCCCCGCTGCACTCGGGGGAAGGTGATCAAGGAGCTGAGTAGTATCAGGCATAGGCAGTGCCCAGGACTCCCACCTTGGATTACCCCTGTGTCTCGCTTTTGGTGCCGAACCAGGGGTCTGAAACGGAGTCCAGGCCCGGGGGGAGCCACCAGGGAACACAACTGTGCTCCTCACCATATCAGACCCAGTGTCTAATGCTCAGTGAGGACTCCCTGGGCCAGCTGCACCACGCCTCAGTTATGGCGCCAAGTGAGGGGCCACACATTAAGGCCCAATCCATTGGTCCCCTGCCTGGGTGCCCCACCAGGGTCACAGCTCCCCTGGAATCACTTGTTTGTGCCCCACAGACGTGCATGGGAGAGCCAGCCGTGCTCTAGTCTGCTCAGCCGTTTTCAACTGGATCGCTGGAGCTGGTATGACTCTACGAAAAGACAAGGGAAAGTTTCTGGTGACAGAAGTCATTGCGAAAATAAATGCACATATTCCGACTGACAAAGAGAAATTGAGATCATTCATGGGACTTTTGGAGTACTATGCAAAATGTGTCAGAGACTTTGAAAGGGAAAACATTTGAATGGGGAGAGTCGCAAAAAAAGATTTTGAGCAGTTAAAAATTGGCATTTCACATGCTGAAATGTGGGTTCCTTTCCAATTTGGTTTAAAGACATTTCTTACAGTTGATACAAGTGCTATTGGGATAGGAACTGTACTTTAACAAGTACATGGAAGGAGGCGAGAACTGTAACTTTGGTTTCTCGCTTGTAATCTGATACAGAAAAGAACCATCCAGTCATTGAGCAAGAAGAATTAGCAGCTGCTTTGGCCACTAACTATTTCCGTGTCTTCATTTGGGGTGGAAAGTTTACTTTAAGAACTGATCATAAGCCTCTATTGCAATTACGAAGGTCTAATGATACAACCAATTGTTCAGGCTGTAAATATTCAAGACAAAGATTATGAAATAGAGTACCTGCTGCGGGTGAAAAACAAAGTAGCAGACTGTTTATCAAGATTACCTGACAGGGTTTTGGATGACTGTATGTTTGATTCTGAAGAAGTGGTAGCAGATATAGAGGATGTAGCTGATATAGAGGATGTAACTGAAGGTTTACAAGGCTGTGTATCCATAAATGAGTGGATGATAGCAATGGATGAGGCTTTTACTACATCCAGTTTTAAAACTTTAAGAGTGTTTTTAAAAGCAAGACAACGTTTTTTTAAGGCTCAAGTCTATTTGGGTGTCATTGCATAGAGGTCGAAGAGAATCCCAGAGTTTCTAATGCTCACACAAAGAGGTTATAGGTAGAGGTTAAAGAGGGTTGGGGAGAGGATCAAACCTTGAGGGGCCCTTTGATGAACGCTGACTGGTCTTGAGAGTGAGTTGCCCAATTTCACAATTTGAGAATGGTTGGATAGGTTTGAGGCAAACTAGTTGAGTACAGTGCCACCACATCCCATGTGAAGTTCAAGAGTATGAAGGAGATCCAGATGGTTGACAGAGTTGAATGCAGCAGATAAATCCAGGAGGACCAGGATGCAGGCCTATCCAGAGATGAGGATTCTGCAGGAGTCATCGACTATTTGGAGAAACGCAGTTTCTATGCTGTGGCCCTTGCGGAAACCTGATTGGAGAGAGTCTAGAATGTTGCTTTTTGAATGCTTGAGGCTAGTTGTGACGCTACGCAACGTTCGATGGCTTTACCTAAGAATGGGAGTGTGGAGATTTAGCGGTAGTTGTTCAGGTTCTCTGGGTCGAGAGGACCAAGTCATTCTTCCTTAACTGCGCTTTTGAGAGGCATCAATAATTCAATCACCTTTAAATAGGGCATTTCTTTCTGGGTCACTGTTGCGGCTACACCCCTAATGATGCTTTCCCAGTTTTCTACAGCTATTGGGAAATTTAAAACAGTTACTCTTCCTCCACATGACCTCACCAATGTAACCCAAACTCCACCCTTACTGGCAAGAGAAAGAAGACTGCCCTCTATGCTCATCAGCTGCTTCAGGAAGCAGGAACTGATTTGAATCTAAATTAAAGACTGGACTCTGCTTCTGCTCAATACCATGGTTGTAGATGAGCTGCGGTTGAACTTATATTCATACATTACAATTTATTGTGCTAAATTAGCCTTCTGTCTTAAATTGTTTATTTAGCTTCTTATTTTAATTTATTCTGTGTTTATTTCTTCATTAACATACTCTGCATCATTACTGTAAGATGTTAAATTAAACTCAGCTAAGAGGGTGAATCAAGTACATTTCTGTAACATACAACACATGTCTGTTAGCCCAATACCCCAAAATGGTGGGGGCTTTTCTGGCCCAGCCCCCACCCTTTCTGAATGATATTTTAGAGCCTAATCTTCCCTGGAAGCACCTTGCAAAGTTATTTGAACCACACTAATTTTGCCATTGAGGGGAGAACAATTTTCTCCTTTAAAGAAACAACATTTCCTATTACACAATCAAGAAGTGGAGGGCAGAAATGTCTAAAAAAGTCTCCCTAAACCACCTGTAGTAAAAGGAGTAGACGCCATCGATGTCTTACAGATTACTTTTAAGCAACTTGAAGAATATTTTGGTAGTAGAATAAACATGGTTCTGGGAAGAGATACATTTTTGGACGAGTGCAGATGAAGAATGCAAAAGTAGTAACATATATTGCTGTGCTAAGGGTTTTGTCCAATCCATATGTCATTTGAAGATCTTCATAATTCCTTGATTAGAGACTAGTTAGTGGATCATTTTTGGGAAAAGCTCTAGTTTTTACAGAGGGTACTGTGACAGGAGAGGGTATCAAACATACTGCTGACTGTAAAAGAAATGCAAACATCTCATTTAGAACACATTTATGTACTCAAGAATAAATATAAAGGTGAAGACTTTAAACCACTCTCATGAAAAATCTAAAAACAAAAATCTAAAGTATCAACTGATGTGCCTAAACTAAAATGTTTCAATGGGGATAATTAACCCCTTCCATGCTGGTGACGAACCCCAGCCGTCATGCACTACGGTGCTCGTGTGCTGATGACGGCTGGGGTTCGTCATGGCCCGCCCGTGTTCGGCCGGCGGCCGCACACGGGAAAAAAAGCGGCCGCATCGAAGGGGTTAATCATATAGCTAACAATCGAGAATGTTTGGCTAAAATTTCAATGGGCAGGAAATGTGGCAAAAGAGAGCATTTTAGCTGCGTGTGTTGGAAACTAAATGTGAAGCAGGTAATCTAAGTAGAACCCCAACAAAAGAGAATGAATACAATTATTTTTCAGGCTGTGGAGAAAATACTCAGGTCCGAGATGAGAAGGGATAGTACTTTCCCTGATGCTTTAAGGCCATTCTATAAAGTTCAAGGAGAATATCCCTGGTTGGAAATGGACTGGTTATGAGAAGAGAAAAATATGTGCAATTGACAAAGGTTAGGGAGAAACTCATAAAGTTAGCCTCTGAAGGCCATTTTGGGCAAACTCTTGCCATCAAAAGGTTTACAAAGAAATTCTGGTGGCCTAAAAGGGATGGGCAGATTAAGGAGTGGGTTGAAAAGTGTAAAGTATGCAAGAATTCTGAAAAAAGACTAAGGGTCTGATTTAGATCTTGGCAGACGGGTTACTCTGTCATATTGGTGATGAATATCTGTCCGCCAAAATGTATATCCCATAGGCTAGAATGGGGTTTATATTTCGGTGGACGGGATATCCGTCACCGTTGCGGCAGAGTAACCCATCTGCCAAAATCTAAATCAAGCCCTAAGAGTTGGTCTGGGGTTAATGGAACATAATCAGCAAATTATGGATGCAGAAGTGGTGTGGGAGAAACTGGTTAGATTTCGTATGCCTGTTTCTTTGTTTCCCTGAACAGGAGAGCTGTGCAGCAGTGTCAGTTGATGTTAAGTCCAGATGGTTAGAGGTTGTTTCCATGAGAAACATCAATACTAATGCCACTGTTGCTGTGTTGGGAGAGATATTCAGAAGAGAAGGCATACCTTCCATGTTAATTACTGACAGTGGCACCTAACTTACTTTTTTTGAGATCAGGCCTCGAAAAATCATTAAAATGTTATTAGACCTGCAGGTCTAGTGACTTAAATAATCTACTCAATCTATTTGTAATGCTATTGACCCATAACCCGGTTTCAAGTGATGTGATCGTAGGCAAATAATGTAATTCATTGAGCTGCCATTTTCTTCATTATCACATATAAGAGCGCCTTCAAATGTGCGTGTTCAGCATGTGTTCTGTGCAAAAAAATCTTTTGTTTGATTTAATAGACTAAACTTTTTTTCCACACATATATAATACAAATCTAGCCATATATAGGATACACATGACCCCTGACTTGCCTCTTTGTTCATCAATAGCATTTTCATCAAGTCAGGGCAGGAATGTTTCTCAAATCATGTTAAAAAACTATTACTTTTAATAAATGCATAACAACATCACGAAGTGGTAGCAGACTGTCATTTGTAATCAGTAGAGTTTACATTGAAATGGCCACAGAATGTGTCACTGACGTGGTTTTAAAACTATATAGTGCACAATGTTTGTAAATGAAGTTTCTGTAAATATTTGTAATTTGCACATCACCAAGTAAGGCGTTGTGGTTTGTTTTGCTCCTGCTTAACTTTTTGTTTACATCACACTTCTTAATTTAAAAAAAAAAGCTTTTGTAATGCCCAATATATTTTGAAATATTTGTAATATTAATTTAAACTTTATGTGTTATAGAAAAATGAATGACATCTTCAGACAACCAACTTGACAAAAACCTCTAACTCTAGTAAGAGAAAGTAAAATAAACCTAATTTTCAAAACAGCAATTAGTTAAAAGACAAACCGATGTTCGATCTCTTTACTTGAATATGCAGCGAATGTGTCAAGATAAAAACAAGATTTAATGGCATCTTTATTGTTCATTCACTTTCTGAATGAACATAACACTTGTTCCTTTCCAGCCGCACCGGCGGGGGTGTGCACGCAGTGGCGGTTGTTGTGGCCCCTCCAGGAACTGATACATGATACTGATACCAAAATGGGGAGCAGTGGTCTTGCAATTCTTTGCTGCTACCTTCTCTTGGTAGAGAACGTGCCTGGGACCAAAGCGCCTTTTGGGACCCTGGGGCACAATAAAATGACCAAAGAGGCAGCAATAGAGCTAAGATGAACAAGGGGTGGTAGTGACCACTACCTAATCAACACACAATGACAATCTCTGAGCATACTCCTGATCCCCATCCTGACAGTGGAGTCAGAGCACTATGTCTGATGCCCGGTGGAGCTGCTCTGTTCAGCTATTGAGGAGTTCGGCATTGGTTCATCCCCTGACCATCACCTACCCAGCCGGACTTTGGGCACAGTTTTTCTCCCCATCTCCCTGTCTTGCCCCCCCCCCCATTTCCTCCCCACCTTCGTATTTGTGTGACCCTGCTTTTTACTTGTCTCCTATCTATCTGTTCCTATTCAGCATTCTTTGTTCTTTGTCTACTTCCTTGCTCCTATCCCCTCACACCTGAATCTTTCCCCTTGCCCGCTTCATCGCCTAGCCCCCTGTCCTTTTGTGCCCTTTGACTAAGCACTCCTCCCCTTTTCGGGGAAAGATCCAAGATATATAGGCTGGAGTCTCAGCTTACCTGCTGAGAGAGTCCACAGCACCAAGGAAGCCACTCACAATTGAGGCACGGTATGGCACCCCTTGCCAAAGCACTCCCTCTCCCCTTTTTGGAGAAAGATCCAGTATAGTAGGCCTTGGAGTCTAAGAGACCCCTCTGAGAGAGTCCACTGTGCTTAGGGAACCTCTCGCAACAGAGATGGGGAAATGATACCACTCCCCCTGGGATCACAACTTCTGAACTTTGGGCGCAGCTTTGACTCGTCTACCGATTTGTGTCCCTGTCACCCTCCCCCTCCTCTGGTCATGCCATGTCTGTAATCCCTCCCCTCCTCTTTTCCTCCTCCACTCTCTGTCTACTTTCCCTGCTTTTACCCCCCACTCCCCAGAATATCTTCCCTTGCCAGCTTTTTCCCCTACCTATATATTCCTTTTTGTTTGTCTCAACCTTACTTGTAACTAAAATTGCCATGCTCTAATAACTGTGTAACCTTTGTAAAGCTGTAAGGTGCATCTTATTGTCTGATACCCGTGTAAAGCGCTCTGATACCTCCGAGTCTAGCCAGCGCAATATAAAACCTTTTAAATAAAATCAGACGGGACTAGTAGGTGCAAAAAATAGCTCGACCTGATGTAAGTTTACTTGCAATTGCGAGTGGGCAAGTAGATTTCTCGAGGCCTGGAGATGAATAAATTCCTGTTGAATTAGGGAGATTGAATTGTTTAGTGAAGGGCACTATGGAACTAGCGCATAAAGCTGACTTAGATATGCAGATAACAGTCAAGGATATGCTATGGGCATATTGTACTACTGTGAACTTTGGTACAGGAAAAACCTTATTTGAATTGAGGCATGGCAGGCAGTAAGGAACCAAATTAGTTTGTTCTTGGTTGTGGAAAAGCGAGATAAAATTGGTTGAGGAGGCACATAACATTTTATGGACTTAACAGCTAATTGAAGTTGGTGATTGGGTGAAAGCGAAGCCTGGTGTTGTGAGTGGTGGTCTATCCAAGTTTCGAGGACCTTACGAGGTGAAAAAAGTGGGTGGAAGTTGGTTAAGTTAGAAAATGGTCAGACATGGAATTTTTGGAGAGGGGCTTTATTTCAGAAAAAAGGGAGAGTTGTGGTTAAACCAAGTGAGAATGGTGGAGGTTGCACAGGGTGGCTGTTGATGAATGACAGCGATTTTGATAAACCTCAGATGGGTGATCGGGGTGATGCAGCTGGTTCAGGTCACAACAGTCGGAGCACTGGTTTACATTCTGCTCGTGAGAGGACCTTCAGCTTGGTGGGGGGACTAGGTTTTCTGTATCCTAACACACAGAAACGGCACTATACGTAGTGCTGATAATCAGATTCATTTTAAATATTGCTGGCAAACATATAATCACAAAAACTTTTTTTGTGATTTTATGTTTGCTAGCAATGTTTAAATAAACCCAATTATCAGCACTACGTGGAGTGCCCTTTCTGTGTGTAAGGATCGGAAAAAGCTAGGTGAAGTTAAAATACCTGGGCGTTCTACGTGCACCCTCGACGGGTTGGCTGCACGCCACCATACGCAGTCACCTAAAGGAATATATATATATATATATACACAACAATCCTCATTTCAGCAAGTGAAAAAAACGAAGTCCAGGCCACAATCCTTAGGTTCAGCGTGCGTTTATTTTGCAGCAAACTCAACGTGTTTCAGAGATCAAGTCTCCTTTGTCACGAGTGCGAGTGTAGGAATGCATAAAGTTTTAAATACAAATCATGTGATTTTCACCCTCAGTGAACATAAACAACAGACTCCCGTTAGTGTTGTACAATAGGAGCTAGAAGACAGACTCATGGCTGTTTCTCAATCGGCCCATAATTGGAGCATATCAAATATCAATGGCATGAAGGCATAAATAAACGGTGTGCACAAACTAAATTAAACCACAACAATGAAATTAGATTCAAGTCATTGCGCAATTAATGTTTTTGAGCAGAAAACAATAAGTGTTGGTAGCAGCTCTGTTGAGTGGCACTGTTGCAGCATACTGTCCAAACGCCACATCTCTTTTTATCATTCAATCCGGTTGTAGCTCCAGTGGGCAAAGGAAAGTGATTCTACTAGCCCGCACTGATATTCAATCTGCTTTACACTCAAGGAGAGCATTAGATCATTATATCATGGCACCAGCTCTGGCAGTGTTGTAACATTCTCAACAAACACTCCAGATTCTTCCAATGTTCAGGCAGAGTATCGACCCAGTGGGCCTAAAATAGTACAAGTCCGCATTTCTTGCCAGTCTAATTGAAATGCACTGTTTTAACGAAAGCGCTTTGTTCATTGCAATTACTACGCTCAAGTGGGCAAAATAATACTCAAGCTGCTCTCAGGTTAAGCCCTAAAACACTAATGAGCGACCTCAGTTCATTCCCTCGTTCCGCCCTAGTGGGCAAAATCATAATTGATCTGCTCTCAAGTTACACACTAGCCTTCATTTGTCCTCCAATTTCATTCAGTGCTCCAACATTTAGAGAGTTTCACTCCATGCTGTGTCTTAAACTCTCCTATATAGACTCCCTAGGGACCTGTAATAAAGTGAGATAAAATAAGTGTGTGCCAATCTCATTCATACTTGAAAGTTACCCATACACTAATACCAGTTTAAAAACCTAAAGTGCGAAGGCAGCAGCTATATCAATAATACATTGAAATACATATAAATAGACAGGCAGGGTCAACAATACATTCAAAGAACTTATAATCGGGCTTAGCCTAAATGTATCGAAAGTGCTTCGTCACAGTTATGCCCTTCGGGTTGCAATGTATGGTACTTAATGATTAGTCGAGATTCCAGTCTTCTTAGCTCCTGTAAACTGTCTCCCTCTCTTTCCCTCACTGGGACATGATCGAGGACACAGAAGGAAATGAGGCAATTATTATTTTTTTTGATGGCTGGCAAAATGTCTAGCCACAGGGTACTGTTTGTCAAGATTCTTTATTGCCAGTAAATGTTCCAATATTCTTTTCTTTGCAGGGTGGATCGTGCTACCTATGTAAAATGTGTTGCACGGACATATCAGTGCGCACACTGCATATTCTGTCAAACATGAGAAATGTTTCAAAATTTTGAAAGGTTTACAATGTGTGGAGAGTTTAACTTATTTTATATTGGTGCTATATTTGCAAGCCTTACATCTCTCACATACATAGAATCCTTGTACAGGGTTGATCCTGCTTTGGGTGGGGATGAGGATCTTACAGATCATATCTTTAAGTGATCTTGTTTTCTGATAGGTAATTTAGGGGTGATCTAGGATGCATTTTGCCACGTCTTTATCAGTCTTTAAAACCTCCCAGAATTTAGAGATGGCTCCTCTAACGTCTCTAAACTGAAGATTATAGTCTGTGATGAACCTAGTTGTCTCCATCCCCTCAGTAATATATTTCTCAATTCTTTCAGTGATTAAGTCCTCACGTTCTCTCTTATTGACTAGATCTATTGCTGCAGTGATACATTTTTTGCTGTAGCCCCTCTGTTTAAATCTATCACACATTTTCTCTGATTCAAGTTTAAAGTCCTCTTTTCTAGTGCAGTTTCTTTTAGCACGTAATAGCTCTCCTACAGGAATTGAGTTGCTAAGGCTACTGGGGTGACAGCTCTGCGCATGAAGCCATTTCTTTTCTGTACAGAGTTGTGATTAGTCTGTTATTCTCCACTTGGACTTTCAGATCAAGAAAGTCAATGGCCTCCCTTTCAATGTGACTTGGGAATGAGAGGTTCATGTCGTTAACGTTCAAAGTCTTGACAAAATCAATGGCGTCCTCTTCCTTGCCATCCCATACAATAAAAGTATCATCGATGTACCGGAACCAATTTCTGACCCCTAGCTGATATTGTGGTAGGGGCCTGACCACCTGCTCCTCCCACCAGCCCAGGTACAACCCAGCAAAGCTGGGGGCGAAGCAGGTGCCCATCGCTGTTCCAAGCTTCTGGTGGAAGATGGAACCATTAAAAAGAAAAAAATTCAGAGTAACTCAGGTATTTGCCATATCCAAGATCATCTCGGTGTGGAACAGATAGGATATCGACCTGTTCCTTAGAAAGTGCCTGCATGCTCTAATTCCCATTTCGTGAAGGATACTGGTATACAGGCTGCTGACGTCAAGCGTCATTAGTAAACAGCCTGTATTCCATTTCACTCCCTCAATTTTCCGCAGGAAATCCCCCGAATCTTTAAGGTATTTTGGAAGATCCTGCACCAGGGGCTGGAGGAAATAATCAACGTACCTGGATGTGTTCTCTAGGCTGCTACCCCTAGAGGAAATGATGGGCCTTCCTGGGGGTTGGCTCATGCTTTTGTGAAGCTTAGGCAGAAGGTATAATGCTGGCATCTTTAGGTGTTTACACCTTAAGAAATTATACTCTTCAGTTTCTAATAGGCCTCTACTCTTCCGTTCTACTAGTTGCTCCTGATACTCAGTGTGTTTAGCATCATAGATCTGTTGGCTGCTAGGCTCGTACTTAGTCCAATCATTAAGCTGTGACAGACCTTCCTTGATATACATTTCATGTGGTAAAACCACAATATTACTTCCTTTATCTGATTTTTTTATGATGATGTTTTTATCATTTCTCAAGCTTTCAATTGCTGCTAGCTGTGTTATGCTTAGAATGTTTTTACCATATTTAGCTTTCTGTGACAGTTTTTTAACTCACTGACAACACCTTTTTCAAATACATCAATTGCCTAGTTAGTTATCTGAGGGAGAAAAATTTACTTGGGTCTGAACCCATTTTTCTAGTTCAGGTCCAGGTGCAGTCTTAAGTTCTCATTAATGAGGTTCATGGTGGGATCTTCCATCAAATTGGGATCCCCTCCAAGGTCATGCAAAAGGTGCAACATCTCCAGCTCGCGAGAAGACCTTCAGCTTGGTGGGGGGACTAGCTTTTCTGTATCCTTACTCACAGGAACGGCACTACACATAGTGCTGATAATCAGATTCATTTTAAATATTGCTGGCAAACATATATTCACAAAAACTTTTTTTGTGATTTCATGTTTGCCAGCAATATTTAAATAAACCCAATTATCAGCACTACGTGGAGTGCCCTTTCTGTGTGTAAGGATAGGGAAAAGCTAGATGAAGTTAAAATACCTGGGTGTTCTACGTGCACCCTCGATGGGTTGGCTGCACGCCACCAGAAGCAGTCACCTATAGGAATATATATATATATATATATATATATATATATATATATATATATATATATATATATATATATATATATATATATATAGTATAAAAAGAGTTTAAAAGATATATCCTGATGTTCCTTTTTAAATGTTCATGAGATACTTATTGCTATGTATGGGTGTAAGGAATACTTCCGTGAATCGTTTGAGGTTGAAAGAAGTTTATTCTTATAAAATGCACCAACATAGGCTCCGAGGTAAGCGGAGCGCAACAGACACCTCCGCTCAGCAGGTCACCAGCTGTCAACTGTCAACAGTGATGACAGCTGGTGACAGGGGGAGCAGCGGTACGGTGTCCGAGAGTGGACACTAAGGCAATCATTGTCAGGTACCCCACAAAACTCACCTTGGCTTGTGAAGTAATTCTGCAGAGACGACCCAAACCACCGCCCCTGGTCCCAACAAACCCCCGCGGGGAGTAACACCCGACAAGGATGAGATGGATCCAGGGATGGGCCCAAAGGAACAAGGGAAGTGCCTTTTGGTGGTAGGGACGTTGGGTAGGGTCTTGGCACAGCTGAGGGAACAAGAAAGACCCTATTAGGACTAGGTACTACGCTTGCGCCGAAAACATCCCACAAAACACATACAGACAGGAGCCCCTGCTTCTGGCACTCACCACAACTCGTTGTTCGGGTTGGCTCAATGAAGAGGTCAGTGAAGTATTGTCCAGGAGCCTTGCTTCTTTGGCAAGGAAAACGAAAAAGAGGCGCTCCTGCGCCAGAACCACCAAAGAACCAAACGAAACAAAGTAAGGTGCTTCTGCGCGGAAAGGGTGTTACGAACAAGAACTCCAGGGTAAGCGCTATAGCGCGGCCCAATGTACAGTGCTCCCACGCTTCATACGTGTAGGTAACAAGCAGTAGCGCTCCTGCGCAACCACCAAAACAAATGAAGAACCAAATGTCAAAGCGCTCCTGCGCTTTCTAATGAAACAGGCAATAGCGCGCCTGCGCTACGGCCAAAACAAAGATGGAACCAAAGTGCTGAATGTTAAAGCGCTCCTGCGCTTCAGGCAGTAGCGCGCCTGCGCTACGGCCCAAACAAAGGAACAAAGGCAGGAATGTAGCAGTGAGCCCTCGCAGCTACCTCCTAACGGTGCAATCAGCAGCGCTCCTGCACGGCTGTATCCTGAAGACAAAACACGGCAAGCAGTCACGTAACGCGTGAGGCACGGGTAGCGTTATCGTGACTCGAAGTAGCCACCCCTCCGGTAGGGCAGTAGAAGACCGGACCTCCGGCGTCTGCTGGGCTGAAGCGCGGCTGCTGGGCTCTGTGTGTACAGAAGTATCAGAAGCACCGATCCGGTGGGCTTCACGCATTTTAAGCGTGTTCCCCCGGAAGTGCTTGGTGAAGGTGTTGTGGTGGAGGACTAGACCGGGACATCACTTCCGGCCGGAAGTGAGTATCCCGATGCCTGCATGCGTCCTGTGGCGCCCGGAACAGCGGAAAGCCACCACACGACAATCATAACACATCTTCCCCCTTTAGAAAAGAAAGAGAGAGAGAGAGAGAGAGAGAGAGAACGAAAGAAAGAATGAAAGAAAGAAAGAAAGAATGCAAGTGAAAAAGAAAGGAAAATTATTTTTGCAATACAGCATTTACTGGGGTGAGCTTGACACTTAGGTATTTCAGAATATACTACTCACAAACATAATCTGAGAGTTTCACAGGTGGCAATAACCTTCTTCCTCCCCTACTGGTGCTAAGGGTAGGGGCACTTCAAGTATGGGAGTGGGTGGTAATATTCTGCCTGCTCTACCAGTACTTGTAGGATAAGGTCTTCTGTGAATGGGAGTAGTATTGGTTTGCAATGGTGTGGTGTGTGCAGCAGTGTTATGGGGGTGAGGTTTGCAATCCGTTTCCTCGTCCGACAACCCCGTAAAAGTACTGCTGCGGGCACGGGTGTTATGTGGGGCATTAGTGTCATGGCCAACAGGGGTGTGTTTGCACAGTGAAAGGGCAGAGAAATGCCACACCTTACCATCACTGAGCAGGGCTGAGTTTCAGAACACTTTGCGTACAGGTTGGGGCTGAGAGAACCTGTCCTTGCCCTTGCTAATGTGACCGCTTCTCTTAATCCTGATAGTGTCCCTGATTTCAAGCTTGACTGGGTTGCACCCGAGTTTCTGTTCAAACCTTTCCTTGCAATTGGCTTGTGTCACCTTCAACTTCCCCTTAACTTGCTTTGCCGACCAATTGACTCTTTTGGCTACCTTAACCCAACCCACATTGTCCTTAGACAAGGGAGTTCTTCCTCGCATCAGTTCAAAGGGGCTGGCCAGTAGTGATGCACCGTGTGATGCGGTACGCCCACAGGGTTTTAAGTATTTCCTTTCTCAAACACCGATTATTACTGTTGGCTAGTTGGACAATGCCCTTGATGACTCTGTTGAACCGTTCAACTGCACCATTTCCTGCGGGATGGTGGACCGAGGTGGTCTCGTGACTGATTTGGTTTGTTTGAGTGTAGGTCTTGAAAGTGTCGGACGTGAATTGAGGCCCATTATCACTGATTATGTGTTTGGGCAGTCCCTCACGTGTAAAAATCTTGTCAAGAAATCTGACAACACTTAACGAATCTGCTTGAGTGACAAACTTAATCTCGGGCCATTTGGAGAAATGGTCGATCAGGACAATTATATACACCTGTTCCCCTTTTTAGTGTATAAGGCCCATAATGTCCACCCTGATTCTCTCCCATGGCATGGATGGGCAGGGAATGGGTTGCAATGGTGGTCTGAATGTCACCTGGGTTTTTTCGGACTTGAGGCATAAGGTTCAATCGCTGACTACTCTCTCAACTGCAAGGCTGACTCCGGGCCACCAGTTACTGTTTTTAACTCTGTTATTAGTCTTAGCAATGCCCATATGCCCTTCATGGCAGATCTTGAGTATTTTCTTTCTTAGAGTGTTGGGTGGGAAAACCTTTCCTCCCCTTAATAGCAATCCAGTTTCATGATAGAGCTCATGTTTTACTTCCCAAAAATGTCTTAAAGTTTCAGGCAATGTGTTCTTACATTTCAATCCCTTAGTTACCATATCAATCACTTCACATAGGGTTGAACCCTTGTCTTGCTCTGAGATCCATTCATCTAAAGAGATTCCTTGTAATTCCTCGCGTACACTTGCAATACATAGGTCATCTCCCTCGTCATGTTTCTCACATTCAGGTATGTTTGTGGGCATGTGGTTTAAGAAGTCCGCAACCACATTCTTTACCCCTGGGGCATACTCCACAACATAATTGTAATCAAACAATCGCACAGATACCCGTGCAAGCCTTGGCGATGCGGCATACAATCCCTTAGTGGGAAAGACTTTTGTAAGTGGCTTATGGTCTCTGCGTAGAGTAACCTTGTTACCCCAGACAAACTGTCTGAATTGTTTAAGGCCCCAGACGCATGCCAGTGCTTCTTGCTCTATGACTGAGAATTTTTCTTCACTCAGAGACAAAGAGCGGGAAGCAAAGGCTATTTTACACTCATTACCTTTGGCGTCCCTTTGAGTAAGGACAGCCCCCAGACCCTTGCAACTGGCATCAGTAGTAATAACGTTTTCAAGTAGGGGGTCAAGTCCTTGCAATGGTACTGTGGAACACATTTCACTTTTTAAGGAATTGAAAGCATCCTGACAGTCCTCATCTCATACAAACCTGTTTTTCAACTTCAGCAATGTCTTCGGGAATATGTTTTGTGAGAGAAGTTTTTAATGAATTTTGCATAAAATTCTATCTATCCTAAGAAGTATCGTAACTCGTCTTTGTTGTTTGGCACAGGGGCATCATTGATGGCCTCCAACAGTTCTTTCTTCGGACTGATCCCTTCTCCGTTGATTTCATGCTCACAGGTAGTTTACCTTATTTCAAGCAAACTTGCATTTCTTATGTTCTGCTGTCAAACCCTTGGCTTCAAGAATGCCCAGTACTTGGTTTACTTTCATGTCATGCTCCAGCCTCGTCCTTCCCATGATGAGGATGTCGTCCTGGAACATCAAGAAATCAGAGACACCAGCGAAGATGTTTTGCATTAACCTCTGAAACATAACCTCTGAAACATTGCGGCAGCAGAGGCCAACCCAAATGGCACTCTATTAAACTGGTAACATCCGAATGGGATTACGAATGTGGTAAGTCTCTTGCTGTCACGATGTAGAGGGACCTGGTGATACGCGGATTTCAAGTCTATCGTTGAAAACCATTTTACGCCCTTGGTTTTAGCCAACATTTCGTGGATTTTTGGTAGTGGGGTTTGCTCGACCACAATGTTTCGATTCAGATGGCGTAAGTCGATGCACAGTCTTAAGCTTCCGTTAGGCCACGACCAATGGTGAAACCCATTCAAATGCTTCAACATGTTCTATAATCCCGTCCTGGAGAAGCTTATCTAGTTGGATTTAACTTCCTCTTTCACTGAAAATCGTAAGTTATGCACTTTATGGACCATTGTGATGGCATTGATCTTGACCTGTATGTTGTGCTTGTATCCCTTTAGTGCCCCAATTTCACCACTGAAGACACTTGGAAATCTGTTTAACATGGCCTTGCTGTAATCTTTGTCGTCATGTACAAGCAAGACAGGATCAGACCTACTGGGGTCAAGTATAATACCCAGATTCCCTTGATCCATCCATCCTAACACTGAGGGCCCCACAGTGGATACGTAGAGTTTGCAAACCGACTGTCTTCCCTTGAAGGCAAAATTTAGTTTTCTAAATCCACATACCTCAATGGGGTCCCTCGTAAATGTTTTGATCGAGATGTCTGCTTTATCCAGCCATTTTCCTAGCTGAGGAACAAATTTCTCCTTCCAGACATCATTATTTACTATGTTGTATGGTGAACCAGAGTCTGCCACAATACTAATACTAATCTCGACTCCCCCAATTGTCATTTCACAAACTGGCTTCTTGGTCCTTGTGGTGTTCGTCTCATTGAGTCTTGAGACGCAGTCGTCATCTACGTTCAGGACAAACATGTTTACATCATCCTCGTCGGATGTGTCATGATTAGATGCCTCCTCACCTTCAACTAATTTGACTGAGCAGCATTTTTTCTGTGACACACTTTGTGGAAGTGTCCTATTTTGCCACAAAATGAGCATTTCGCACTCCGTGCAGGGCACTTTTTATCATCAGCCGTGTGAATTGAGCTTCCGCATCAGTAGCAACCCCGCTTGTTGTTGTACTGTGTTTTGCCAGATGCGGGTTTGTAGTTCCTGTTGTTCCTATTTTCTTTTGCTATGTTTTTAGAATCAGACACCTTGTTTACAGTACTTTCTTCTTTTTTCTCTTTGCTCTCAGATAAAACTGCTATAGCGCAGCGTCCGGTTGTTCAGCTTTCCTTGCGATGTCTATGATGTTTTGCAATGGGTATTCACCTTTAGCCCATAAATTGTCTTGAATATCAGTGTAGGACCCTTGCATTACAATCTGGTTGCAAAAGAGTTCTTAAGGATGAGATAAAATAATCCACAGTTGCTTGAAAAGTTCACAGTTGCGTCACGTTTTGCCAACAGTACCTTTTAACAGCGACAAAGTTCCAAAGCAGAAGCTGGTGCAGTGGAAAACAAGCTCCTGAGACCCTGGGGAGGCGATGCGACAACCCAGCTGCAGCTGTGGTCGTGTTGCGACGAATCCGGTCTGTATGGGGAGGAAGGCGGACTTGTATGGATTCCGCTGCTTAGGTTCCATAGGAAGTTTTCTCTCGCAAAGGCACGATGCGATGATCTTTGGAGTTGCGACGATCTCCGGGGAGACGATGCGCGGACCAGCGGTGATCTTCCTCATGCAGCTCCTCGATGCGATGGCTTCTGCGATGACACTCGCAGTGACGTGATGCGGCCCACAAGCAAGCGGTGCGACGATCTCACCCAGAGATGATAGGCTCTGAGACGACACTCGCAGCGATGGTAATCTTCCCACACCGGTCTGGTGCGTCCCGCAAACGAAGGATGCGACGGCTCTTGCAGCGGCAACAGGCGCTGCGACGATCTCGGCCTTCGTAGCGGCAGGAATTTCCTCGCACTGTTGGGGGTGCGCTCCGCAAGCGAGCGATGCAACAAAACTTGTCTTCTTTAAAAGCTTGGTTTCCAGCTTCCCAACACAGGTACAACTTCCAGAGGCACCACAACTGACCCAAGCACTCTAGGAAGGACAGAACTCTCTCAGCAGAGTTCAGGGAAGCTGGGGGTGAAGTCCTTTAGTTCCTGGGACTTCAAAAACAGGGAGCCAGCTCTTTTCAGTCCCTTGGAGATTCCTTCAAGCAAGGGGACACAGCACAAAACAAAGTCCTTCCCCTCTCCTTGGCAGCAAAGCAACAACAGGTCAGTCCAGCAGAGTGTTATATTCTAGGTACAATGTTTATGGTTGTTAATGTTTTATGTTACTAGATTAGTCCTATTAGTCAATATTACTGATGTCATGTCACTGCTGTCACTGGGTTTGTGATGTCATTGCATATGAAATGTTATGTTTCAATGCTGGAGAATAACTGTACTGGAGTGGACATGATCAGCAGATGATGTGCTGTGTAGAGATCTATAACTGCAATAAATCAAAAAATTCAAGTCCACCTGTTTCCAGTATTCGTTGAGATTACCACAAAATTTGGTGACGAGGACTCTACACAGCAGAACCCACGCAGCAGTCTACTTCTAATTTCATCATCTGCTACAAATACATCTCAATATGAAACCCACAAATTGCCTGGACCACAGTTACTTAAAGCAAAAACCTTTCAAGGGATGGAAATATATTTATTCAATCCAAACCTTGCAACTTTATGTATTGCCAATTATTTTGTTATTTTTCAAACATTGCTTATACTCTGAATGACAGAAACACACACTGTACATTGAGATATTTAACAGTGTTGTACATAAAGAAACAAACAATGTCAATAAATAATGTGCCAACATCAAACATCATACAAAGAAATAAGTACATTACACAAAAAACACTAATACATACAAAAGTAATCAATAACTGAGAAGAATCTAGTGCATGGGGAATATTTTCAAATAAATGACAGCAATTCAAACATATCTGGACTAATAGGTCCTGGTTATCTTTATAAATGAAGTGTTACTCCACCAAAAACTGCTGACGCGTTTCAAGACCAGGACAGTCGTCCCTGGTCTCTCATCAGGGCTTAAATTCTTTGTATCAGGCTTTTTTTAGGAAGAAGGAGGTGTGCTGTTATGGGCACCGGGGGATTCAGTCGTTTTGTGTGGACAATCTTAGGTGTGCCAACCAGCGGCTTAGTCACGAAGGGGTATAACCATCAATGAATTCCCTTATTCATGCTTTGTTCGTTCGTGAACTCGATGAATCTTCCGCACACACTGACCTTCAATGTACGTGCTGTCTCCGCACTGGGTTGTTTGGGGATCTCAGTCAAGATGAGATCCCCAAACTGGGGGTGAAGTCCTTTTGTTCCTGGGACTTCAAAAACAGAGAGCCAGCTCTTCTCAGGCCCTTGGAGATTCCTTCAAGCAAGGGGACACAGCACAAAACAAAGTCCTTCCCCTCTCCTTGGCAGCAAAGCAACAGCAGGTCAGTCCAGCAGAGTGGTATATTCTAGGTACAATGTTTATGGTTGTTAATGTTTTATGTTACTAGATTAGGCCTATTAGTCAATGTTAGTGATGTCATGTCACTGCTGTCACTGGGTTTGTGATGTCATTGCATAGGAATGTTATGTTTCAATGCTGGAGAATAACTGTACTGGAGTGGACATGATCAGCAGATGATGTGCTGTGTAGAGATCTATAACTTCAATAAATCAACAAATTCAAGTCCACCTGTTTCCAGTATTCATTGAGATTACCACACAGAGCAACAGCAGGACAGTCTTCCTTCTTCAGTTTCAGCTTTCTCCTTGGCAGAAGTTCCTTCTTGATTCCAGGATGATCTAATTTTCTGTAGTCAGTGGTCCTGTACTTATACCCCTAAATGTCTTTGATCCCTTTGTGCAGGAGGGCTCTGAGCCTGGTCTGAACCAGTTCTGGGTGTTCCTTGAGCACTTTGTTTTCCTGGCCTCTCCTTTCCTTTCAGGGAGAGGGACAGGATCTTCAGCCAACCAGCAGGAGGTGGAGCCAGCATTGTGGAAGGCAGGCACAGCCCTATTCAGGCCCAGGTGCTATCCCCTTCCACCACTCAAGAAGCAGATGCAGTCATTCAGCCTAGGGCTGACCCAGCCAGCCTCCTGGGGACTCCCAGCCCCTGTCACTCTCAAACCAGACAGCCAATTCACAAACAGGCCAAGGCACACAGAAGGGTCAGACAAGAGAACAACAACTTTCTAAAAGTGCTGTTCCCAAATACAGGATTTAAAAACAACCTTTCCTAAAAGATGTGTTATTAAATTCTGAGTTCAGGGATACCAGACTTTTATGTCCTATTGTGCTCCTATGGGAAGATATGCTGGTAGCCACTGTAGCCAGCATCCCCCATGATAGCCTATGGGGCAAGATAGCCTTACAATAGTGAAAAACGAAATGGCTGTAATTCACTACCAGAGCATGTCACATGTACAGGGACATGCTCTACCTTTCACATACACTGCACCCTGCCCAAGGGGGTACCTTAGGCCTTCCATAGGGGTGACCAATGTGTACAGAAAGGGAAGGGATAGGCCTGGCCAGTGGGGGACACTGACCAGGAGGACATGGCAGTACACAGACTGCAAACAGGCTCTGCGGTGGCAGGCCTAAGACACCATTTTAGGGCTACTCATGTGGGTGGCACAATCAGTGCTCCAGGCCCACTAGTATCATTTGTTATCACCAGCCCTGGCACACTCAGTGCACTTTACTAGGGACTTCTTGGTGACACAAATATGCCAATCATGTATAACCAATCACAATATCAATCTACACAGGGAACACTTGCACTTTGACACTGAACAGCAGTGGCAAAGTGCCCAAAGCATCTAAACCAGTAAAAAAGAAATCCAGCACAGCATCAAAAATACAGAAGGTAGAGGCAAAACGATAGGGAGAAACCACGCCAAAGATGCCAGGTCTAACAGGGGCCCACAGCGGATAAGTAAAGTTTGCAAATCGACTTTCTTCCCTTGAAGGCAAAATTTAGTTTTCTAAATCCACATACCTCAATGGGGTCCTTCGTAAATGTTTTGATCGAGATGTCTGCTTTATCCAGCTGTTTTCCTAGCTGTGGAACAAATTTCTCCTTCCAGACATCATTATTTACTATGGTGTATGGTGAACCAGAGTCTGCCACAATACTAACACTAATCTTGACTCCCCCAATTGTCATTTCGCAAACTGGCTTCTTGGTCCTATTGGTGTTCGTCTCATTGACTCTTGAGACGCAGTCGTCATCTATGTTTTGGACAAACATGTTTACATGATCGTCGGATGTGTCAGGATTAGATGCCTCCTCACCTTCAACTAATATGACTGAGCAGCATTTTTTCTGTGACACACTTTTTGGAAGTGTCTCATTTTGCCACAAAATGAGCATTTCACACTCCGTGCAAGGCACTTTTTATCATCAGCATTATGAGTTGAGCTTCCGCATCAGTAGCAACGCCACTTGTCGCTGTACTGTGTTTTGCCATACGCGGGTTTGTAGTTCCTGTTGTTCCTATTTTCTTTTGCTATGTTTTTAGAATCAGACACCTTGTTTACAGTACTTTCTTCTTTTTTCTCTTTGCTCTCAGATATAACTGCTTTAGCACAGCGTCCGGGTGTTCAGCTTTCCTTGCGATGTCTATGATGTTTTGCAATGGGTTTTCACCTTTAGCCCATAAATTGTCTTGAATATCAGTGTAGGACCCTTGCAATTTACAATCTTGTCCCTTATACATTTGTCATGTAAATCCCCAAAGCGACAGTTCAGGGCTAAATCTTTCAATGCTGACACATAATCATCTATGGATTCCTCCTTGCCCTGTTTTCTTTGGAAGAACTTGTATCTATCCACACCCACACTGGCGGTGGGATTGTAGTAGGTATTAAGGTCAGCAATTGCATTTACAAATACATCTCTGTCGTCTTTTACCCTTGTTTTCTTATTTATGCTATTGTATACTGTTATACCTCCAGCACCCAAACAATGTAGCAAAATGTTGCGCTTTTTATCTGCTTTAAAGTCCTCATCATCGTTGAACGTGGATATATAGTTCATTAAATATTCCCTCCATTCTTCCCAGTTGAGTACGGGCTCACCCTTCCCTGGTAGGAATGCTTAGGGTGAGGACAGATTCCACAGGTATTCTGAAGCCATATTAGGTTAATGAAAGCAAACTTTTGTAAAAGTATTGAGCTAGAGACTGCTGTCTGATGTGGTTTAAGTAAGTATAATATTCTGTGAAAAGTTATTTATAATTGCACAAGTTACTCAACAAGACACATGCAATAGTTTATCTTTAGTACATTGAATCTGTAAGAATATGTGTGCAGGCATCAATTTAACTGTAGATGTTAAGCTGTGCTCATATGCTTTGAAAAGCAAATATACAAATCACTGCTGTTGCTTATTTTACTTTACACTTAATGCTCAAGTGCAGCAATGATGTGATTTTTGTTTGCACTTTGGTGACTAGCTTCAGCGCTACTAACAGTACCTGCTGAATTCTTTTCATTTTTTTATTCGCGCGTGTTTCTCCATATTCCTGGTTTGCCTTACTGCTGATTCTATTACAGGACCGGAGGCTTCAGATTATGCGCCTCTATTCTTTACTGCAAAATCACAGCAGCCAATAACAACATACAATAGTTTAGATTAACTACATTGCCAATGATGGTTTCTCATAAGCCACGCCTCCACAGCCCATAAGAGCCGTCTGTGCAGTCCCATAATTCTCTTTCTTTGCTGCTCACAGCAAGAGTTAAGTACACCATACCTTCTGTCCAGTTGTTCTTGTGGCACTTGATTGTGGTATTATTTATATCTGTTCAGCTGTATATGTTTCATTTCTATGATTTACTTCCTTGCTTGGGCCGATTTCCCTTGTACAGGTGATTTCTCTCGAGGTGTTTACCTCAGTGTTTACCAGCGCGGGTGCGTGATGCTCGCTAGATCTGCACCGCTGCTTTCTGCCCTGGGGGCCCCTCTCTGACTCAGTCTCTGACCGCGGTAGCTTCCGAGGTCCACGGAGCTAAAGGCAACTCGGTTTTTCTGTCCCCGGTTCGTGCGCTTCTAGGCACCGGCGTCTGGGATTCCCTCATCGCCCCTATTATGCCTTCTTTGCCGAGTGGCTCTCGGCTGACGTACGTGCCTCAAGCGCACGTAATTGGGCTGCCTTTTGGTCGCGACTTGGGCTCCGTACCTCGGCGCAAAAATACCAAGGCATTTCAGCACGCATTCTTGCTCGGATTGCTCTGTAGTCTTGGATATTGCCTTTGGCTTATAAAACGGTGCCAGTGGGAGTGAGCACACGCTGCTGGATATTTCTTTGTGATTGGCACAAGGTCACTGACCGCTTGACTATAGCTTTGCTGAGGGGGTTTAATCAGTATTCAGTGTGTTTATATTTATTTCTTGTGTGCTTGTGGGCTGACCCCCCGTACTCATCCTATTAAGTGGTGCTCTATATTTCCTCAGTACTTGCAATACCTACCTTGCTCCCTCTTGAGCCATGGAAGATTGGTTGAGATACCCTAATAAGGATGAGGAGGATGCTTATGAAGGACAGCCTGAGACTGTCATTAAGGACCACCTGGTAGAGGCTTTGGATGCTTCGGTCCAATCATCAGTTAACAAAGCCATTGAGAATACGGTCCTTCTGTAGTGTAGTTCCTATATTCCCAATAGGCTCTGCGCATTGGAATAACATAAACAGCAGTGTAGACGTAGGACTGAGGTCATCTAGGTCTCTACTGACTATGTTAGACTTAATTAGTTTTGCCAGCTAGCTCAGAGGTCACTAGAAACTTTCTCGAATGAATAGGGAGGGGTTTACTTCCCTGATTTAGACAAGAAGGGATTAGCTTCTGACAACCATATAACATGACAACTTTGCTCCCCCAGAATAAGGAGTGTATCTCCAGAGTCGTGTGAAAACAATAGACAGCTATTTCACTCAGTCAATCGTGCATGCTTAGTTCCACCTGAGGGCAGAGAAATAGAGAGACGGGCGTTTTCAATAAAAGGTGTTATTTTATTGAACAGTTTTCTTTCTCATGCAATAGAAATGAATTGCCACAATTGCAATACTTATCATGAAGTAAAGTGTGTACAGTAAAAGGAGTATTATAATATAATACTGTAAAAGCGTTGATATGGTTTCTTAGCCATATGATACTTTGAAACGGATAAAATATTTACATACATAAAAACATTGACTAACAAACTCAACTGGTGCTTCTAAGATACGCCTACCCCGGTGTACCTGACCTAAGCCTAATACGTGGGAAGGAGTAAGTAAGTTGCAGTTTTAAGTTAAGTTGTTTTTTTTGCCAAGAATCTGAATCAAGAATTCTCTCTAAGGTTTAAGTCAGCTCCGTACCTTGGTTATAGAATGAAAGAGGTCTTGTATCTCATTTCTCAGGACTCGATCTCCCAGTAACCCGCAAGGCTGACTGGAAAACACCGGAGCTGGATTTCTCGGCGTGAGAAAAGGCAGCTTCTCCAGTGTGTCAAAGGAGAGGGGCGGCTGCCTTCGGCTCTCGCATAAGCTGGGCTTCGGATAAGTAGATAGCCGCTCTGCTCCACACCACCGTGTGTTTGCTTAAGGCAAGTGTTGCTATATTTATACCTGGAAGGTGCCGTGTTTGACGTAAGGTTGAACATAAGACGTCAATAAAGATGTCACTAAGAACTGACTGTTCCTTTAGTGCTCGCAGGAGTTCAATGACAAATCAAAACAAAGACATGGGGAATTCCCAGGTTGCTGAAGGTTTGGTGTGTCGAAAGAACTCGTTGTGCTCTCTAGGAATCTAAGGAAGAAGCCTTGCCGTATTTGGGCTGCGTGGGCTATGGCTGAATATGGGTAAGATTCGTATGCCTTCATTATGACATGATTTATCATAACCGCATAAGGGAATGAATCAGGAATATTTAATTAGGGTCCTAAATACATTCACAACACCCACTCAACATATAATGTCCATCATTACTAAATACTAAGCAATATATAAACATATAGGTATGCATGTGTTTTCCAACCCACCCCAAAATACAATGAAATGCATTTGAAATGGTATAGATACACGAAATGAGTATTATACTGTACGCTTTCAAGCAGAGTTACCATTCAGAAAATGTAAATATCAATATTGGCTGAATGAATTGCGAAAACTATATTTATGAAATGGCTCTGAATACAGAAAAAAAGTCGAGACCATTTCATCACAAAGTTATACAAGATTGTACATATGCTAGAGGCTGATTCGAAATATTGTCTCTAGAGTCTCTAAAAATAGTATTTCTGTTCTCTAAGAATAGTTCTACTTTAAGCAGAGTACCAAAAAACTGTAAATATTTTGGAAATTTAGGGGAAAATAATTTCGTTCTCGGGAAGGGAGAAAAAAATAGTGTCACTGTCTTTTTGGAGTTCTGTTTATCAAAACTGAAGGCCGAATTAAGAGTTCAGGGAACGCTGTGAGCTCGTTTTTTTCGAAAATTATTCTCGTTGTTAGGGGAGAACATTACTTCTGATAGGCCGGTAAAAAAATTGTCTACAACAGTAGGTGAAAGTTGGGCCAACTCCGAAAAGGTGGAAATAGTGCATATGTGCGATGCATTGCCATCATCGATGTCAGGATCAGCAATATTCATCGAAGGTTGTACCTGTGTGGTGCCGCTTTCATCTCGTACTTCACAGCCACTTAATCGTAATGGTGAAGTCTCAACGAATGCCGTCATCAGAATAGCTAGCCGCTGGGGACAATAAGTTACATGAGTCGTTACTGGACAAAGCAAAGCGTTGATATCCATTGGTACTGCTGATGATAGTGTAAGACAAACGTCCAACACGCATTCTTCTCCACATAGCAGACATCGAAGCACAGGTAAGATGCAATTTTGCCAAATTGGTCTGAATAAAAGAAACCAGGCAGTATTCAGATCTCTTAGCCGGGCCAATCCGAGGACCTTAGTGATACGGTCTCGATATTGTATTGCTAGGATCGTTTCTTCCATCGTTGCCAGAGTTTTGTCTGTGACTTGGCTTGCCATATCGGAGCAGAAGGAATAAAAATAAATTTCCTTCTACAAGTCGCAAAATAAGAGGCAGGCCACCGAAGAGCGAATGCACAAAATTCGGGAAGATGCCAAGAACTGCTTCGAAAGGTGTTAGCAGTCCCGAAAAAATTGTCTTAAATACATGTGCGATGCCACTGGTATCTGACATGTTTAAGATTTGACTTAACATTTCTATGAAATGCACCGGGCAATTTGTCGATAATAGGGTATGTATCTCTGCCGTTGTCCTTGCAACTTGCAGGTCATATGTCTCTTTGGATGAGGGTAAAGGCACAGTTGTCGGTAAAAGAATAGACTTCATTCTACTTAAAGTGTCAATTCGAATAGAAGAGATATTCACATAAGGCCAAATTTGCCGCCTCCATGTCTGGATTGCTGTTTGGATACAATACTTGCATACAGCAAATGACCCTGGCTACGTCACAGTTACGAGATAGGCTTTTCCTGGCACCATGCCATAGCAGCTGTGATCACTTATTAAAACGTAGCTACAGTTGGAAAGCTGTCTGAAAAATGGCTCTATCTGTGTAGTAGGGGTGCCCTGAAGATGACATGAAAGGTTGTTTGAAGAACCTTCACAGGCCCCATGCAAGTTAAAACCTTGACACAGGAGTGTACTGCTTAGTGATTTTTTACAATCATTACCACTAAGAAATACCTCTTTTTTCCCTTCACTGCAACATTTGTGTGTATAAGGTAAATTCCAGGTCGATTTGATGTATCCTTTACCCAACCTTTCATACAGGCCTGCTGGTATATATTGTTCAGAAAAGGGGGTGGTGATGAACAGAGTGTCTGAATTAAGCAGACCACTCTTACCCAGTCCAAAGATCAGGGCTTGATCCATCACCGTTATTTAGCTCACTGCACCATCCCAGCTCAGAACCTGGCTATATGCAAATCAGTCTGTCCCTGGCCCAGTGCATCATGGGAACAGGGCAGACTAAACTACCAAGCCAATTCTTCACCAGAAAGGAGACAAGCTACCGGGGACCGGTTTCTGGCATTTCAGCCGTCGTCGGCCCGGCTTGCTTGAATCCTGATGGTGCAGTGAGCAAGGGACTCATGTCTGAGTATACCCTGCCACAGCTATAGTGGCCAAAAACGATTCAGAAAAGAGGGTGGTGATGAACAGAGTGTCTGAATTAAGCAGACCACTCTTACCCAGTCCAAAGATCAGGGCTTGATCCATCACCGTTATTTAGCTCACTGCACCATCCCAGCTCAGAACCTGGCTATATGCAAATCAGTCTTCCCTGGCCCAGTGCATCATGGGAACAGGGCAGACTAAACTATCAAGCCAATTCTTCACCAGAAAGGAGACAAGCTACCGGGGACCGGTTTCTGGCATTTCAGCCGTCGTCGGCCCGGCTTGCTTGAATCCTGATGGTGCAGTGTGTGGCATTGTGCTTCTGTGTCCATCTGTGCCTCATGACATAGCTGTGCTGATGTCATGAAGCACTGGAATCTTTTACACATCTCTTAGAATGTTATCTTTTAGTGAAGAGTCCGTTGTAGCTTTGTCTTGATGCTGGCTGGATGCTCTCCTGTGGATGGGATCTTTATCTTGAATAAACTGAACCAATTTATCTTTCAACTTGTGTATTCCTATTTTACATTTGGCGACGCTGGATGGGATTTGAAACAAGGAAAGATCTCAACACCTACCTCTATATATTTTTTTTTTAATATATATATATATTTTTTTAATTTCCCTCGAGTTTTCAAAGACTCTACATGGAAGATTTTAAGAGGTACCTCGGTGGCATTCAACTTAACTTTGAAGATCACGTTAATTTCGTTATGGTAAAAAGAAATTGAAGGAATTAATTTTTTGTTGTTGTTGGAGACCTTTATTTTTCGAAATAATCGCAACGTGACCATCTCTTGTGACTCGAAACTTCCTATATTGGCACCATTGGATTTTGGGACCTTTGGATTTTTCACTTTACCGCAATTTAGGCACAACGTTTATTTGCATCTTTTAAAAAGACTTGCCTCACGTCATCGCGAGCGCTCTTCCTGAGCGAGAACGCTTCGTCCAAGCAGCCTTCTTTGTTTCAGAGCTTCGAAACCCAGCTCGCTCCATCTCTACGTCTTCTTGCAAGGCTTGCTGGGAAAGACGTAAGCATACCGCAAAGCATCTTGGGAATGACGCTGACGTGAGCGCCATCTTGCCTTGGTCTTTCTACTGCTTCGAAGTGCACGTTACGAAATATTTACATTTTTATCATTTCACCTTCCGTTACGAGGCTCCGACTTCGAGAAAAGAAGCGGTGAAGTCGAAGGTACTGTACTGACTCCCGTTTCTACTCGAGAATTTCTAGTTTAAACTCGAACATTTAAATCCTTCTTCGCTCTTTTGTGACAGACTCATTGGACTATTTTTGTGTGTCCTGCTACTGTGACACACACACACTAGACTCTCACTGGATTGTTTTTGTGTGTCCTGCTACTGTGACACACACACACTAGACTCTCTCTGGATTGTTTTTGTGTGTCCTGCTACTGTGACACACACACACATTAGACCCTAAGAATTTATTTTTGTTTCTGGTTGTTTTCTTAAAATTCACTTTATTTGTTTTTGCTAGCAACATGCAAAATGTAACAGCTCCCCCTTTCTTTTTGTCTTCACCTGATGATCCACCTATCAGATGGAAAAAATGGCGAAAAGTGTTTGAGAGGTATGCAAGGGTATGTGGATCTAGTTTGAGTGCAGAAAGAAAGACAGCCTTACTCTTACATTGTCTCGGAGCAGAGGGACAGGAAGTATTTGACCATCTTCCTGATTTTGAGGATGCTAGTTTGAATGAGTACGAGATATGTATTGCGAAGCTGGGTGAACATTATCTTCCTAGAGTCAGCACGATTTTAGAAAGGTATCATTTTGGTCGGAGAACGCAAATGGAGGAGGAGACAATTGAAAATTATATAACAGCTTTAAGGAAACTTGCTTCGTCATGTAAATTTGGTGCGGGTCTTGATGAGCACATAAGGGATCAGTTTATGCTTGGGTGCCACATTGAAAAAGTAAGGGAGGAATTGTGGCAAAAGGACGAACCTTCTTTAGATGAAGTACTTACTATTGCAAAGAGAATAGAACATTCTATAAAGTGTGTGGAAGTCATAAAGAAGAATGGAGAGAACAAGAGTGGTAAAGAAATAGTGAATGTTGTAAAATCTGCTCCGAAAGTGGGTGAAAATCACCCAAAGGAGTTTAAGAGTGGAAATGTTGCAAGCAAAATGCCCTATAAAAAACAAGAAAACAGTTTTGATTTCTCTCAAGTAAAATGTTACAGGTGTGGTAAAATGGGACATTTTGCTACGGATAGAAGTGTCCAGGTTGGAAAGCATATTGTGGTAAATGTAAAAGAAAAGGACATTTTCCAACCTGCTGTAGAGGGGGAAACTACAAAAGCAAAGTGAATGAGATATTTTATGATTTTGGAGATGAAACTAATTTAGATGAGCAGGTGGATTGTGGTCAAATCTGTATACAGACTGTAAGTGCTGATGAGACAAAGAATTCTCCTTCGGATGAAATCCTTGTGGAGGGTTTTCCTACAAAAGTTTTATTTGATTCTGGGGCAAAAATCACCATTGTAGCAAAAGATTTTTTTTTTTGCAATTTGGGACAAAAACTTGAATTATCTCACCCTGATATAAGACCTTTTGGGTATGGTGGACAGCCCATTAAACTACTTGGGGTTTTCGAAGGGATGATTAACTATAAGAATAGATTGGCCAAAGCTAAGATTTATGTTTCTCAGAAAGGAGATAGCATAATAAGCTGGTTTACTCTCAAGGATTTAGGTGTAATGCTTGATCCAAACTCGACACCACCTATTGTGTTAAAAGAGCCTTTTCTCTACAGATATCAAACTGTTTCCTCAGTCTCTCAGGATTTCACTACTGACCTAAAAATGAAATATCCTAAAGTTTTTTCAGAAGGGTTGGGGTGTTTGAAAGATTATTGCCATCGTATTATTTTAAAGAAGGATGCTGTGCCTGTTTGCTGCAAGGTGCGGAATGTACCGGTGGCTGTCAGGGAAGAGGTTAAAGCTGAACTTGACAAGCTTGTTAAAGGGGGGATTATAGAAACAGTAGAGGGGACTGAATGGGTTGCCCCGATTGTCGCAGCAAAAAAATCGGACAACTCTCTCCGTCTCTGTGTTGATTTAAGAGAGCTCAATAAGTGTGTGGTTACAGATCATTATCCCTTGCCCAAGATTGCGGACATGTTAATGTTACTTAAAGGTGCTAGAGTTTTTAGCACCATTGATCTAAGGCCCGCATATCATCAGATTAAGTTGGAGGAAGGTTCGAAGGATTTAACGGCTTTTGTGACACCTTATGGCACTTTTAGGTTTGTACGACTACCATTTGGGTTAGTCTCAGCCGCATCGGTTTTTCAGAGGGCGTTAGAAAAGGTTTTGAGTAATTTGGAAGGAGTTAGAGTCTATCAGGACGATATTCTGGTATTTGGGGTCAATAATTCACAACATGATCTTAGACTTTATGCTGTGTTAGGAAAACTTTGTAGTGCAGGTCTAACTGTCAAATTAGAGAAATGCAAATTTAGGAAGACTTCCATTGACTATTTGGGTCACACAATCACTGAAGGAGGAATCTTACCTAAGGAAAATTTGGTTTCTAGCATTTCTAAGATGTCTCCTCCTGGGAACAAGGAAGAGTTGATGAGTTTTTTAGGCCTTGCTGAGTATTATAGCAAGTTTGTGAGGTATTTTGCTTCACTGTGTGCCAACATGAGATCTTTATTGAAGAAAGGGGTGGAATTCATGTGGGGAGAAAAGTGTCAGCGCGAATTTGAGGTCATCAAGGAGAAACTAGCTTCTGCCCCGAAGTTGAGCAGTTTTGATCCATCTGAGAAATCAATTTTGATTACTGATGCAAGCTTGAAAGGTCTAGGTGCGGTACTTGTGCAAAAGTGTGAGGGCACAGAGAAGGTCATTCTCTTCTTGTCGAGGAGTTTGAAAGGAGCTGAAACTCGCTATTCGGTGATTGAGCGGGAAGCACTTGCTGTCTATTCGTCCGTCAAGAAGCTTAAGAATTTATTATGGGGAACCACCTTTGAGGTTAGGACGGATCACAAGCCGCTTTGTGAGATCTTAAATAAAAAAAGGAATTGATGCAGTGTCAGGTAGGATCACGAAATGGGTCGTTGGCTTACAGGATTACGATTTTGATGTTAAATATTTACCTGGAGTGGAAAACAAGGTGGCGGATGCCTTATCTCGCCTTGTTCCGATTTCTGAAACTAATGATGAGGAAGATGTTGATGAAGATGATGAAATGGTTTGTGTTGTGGAGGAGGCTATCATTGATAAAGAGAGGTGGTTGAGAATGATACAAGAAGATTTGGTTCTTGTGGAGGTGCTCAAGCTCTTGATGACAGGATGGAGGGCTAAACCAAGATCTAGTGAAGGGCTTGAAAAATTTTGGCATGTTAAGGATCAGCTTTCGGAGCAAGGTGGTTTACTTTTTAGGGGAACTAGACTAGTTCCACCTTTGTCTCTTCGGAATGAACTTATGTCTTTAGCGCATATTGGACATTTGGGGGTCTCGAAAACGAAGGAGACTTTAAGAAGATCATATTGGTGGCCAAATATGGATTTGGAAGTGGAGCGTAAGATTAGGGATTGTGTAGATTGTGCTCTTAGTGAGAGGGTGGCAAAACCTAAGGTCCAGCCTATGGTAATTAGGGATAGACCAAATGCACCTTGGAAAGAGGTAGGGTTAGATATTTTGGGGCCTATTGTTTCTGCTGGTTGTGAGTGGTATGTTCTCGTCCTTGTTGATTTCTTTTCTAGGTGGCCAGAGATTGCCATTACTCGTGGCATTGAGACTAAACATGTGGTGGCTTTCTTAGGCAAGCTTTTTGCAAGGGAGGGCATTCCTAACACCATCCTCACAGATAATGGTCCTCAGTTGGTCTCTAAAGAGATGGAACAATTCTTGTTGAAACAAGGTGTTAAACATAAAAAATCATCTTTATACCACCCAGAAACGAACGGTATAGTTGAGAGATTTAACCGTGTTCTTAAAGAAACTATCAGGATGGCTAAATCTGCTGGCACAGACTGGAGGGAAGATGTTTTTAACAAGGTTAACGTCTATAGACTGTCTCCCCATGCTGTTACTGGAAAGACCCCCTTTGAACTTTTTAGATCACGCAATGCAAATACTCTGGTGGTGCCTGCATGGGTCAATGATCTACAACCAAGTCCTCCTGATTTGAGTGATGATTGGATGTTACGTGAATCCTCTAGAATTGAGAATAGGAAGAAGATTTTTGATGTGAAGAATTCTGTAAAAGTCACACCGGTCAAAGTGGGTGATTGGGTACTTGTTAAGAATCCCTGTAAAAATAATAAGGCTCTTTCTACAACTTTTAAGAAGCCTATTCGTGTCATCAAAGTTTTTAAGAATGCCATCAAAACTGCAGATCATCGAGTCTGGAATTTGAACAGGGTGGTGGTGGTCAGAGATGAACTTGTGGAGGCTTCTTCTGGTCGTGATTTTCAAAGAGATGAACCTCTTTCACTTCCTCGCAAGTCCACTAGAGTATCCTTTTCTCCTGAGTATTTAAAGGACTACGTAACTGTGTGATTTATGTTTTAATCCTTTATTATTGTTTTCTTATCTTTTTACCTTTGTTCTTGTTGTTAGAAGGGAGATGTGTGGCATCGTGCTTCTGTGTCCATCTGTGCTTCATGACATAGCTGTGCTGATGTCATGAAGCACTGGAATCTTTTACACATCTCTTAGAATGTTATCTTTTAGTGAAGAGTCAGTTGTAGCTTTGTCTTGATGCTGGCTGGATGCTCTCCTGTGGATGGGATCTTTATCTTGAATAAACTGAACCAATTTATCTTTCAACTTGTGTATTCCTATTTTACACAGTGAGCAAGGGACTCATGTCTGAGTATACCCTGCCACACCTATAGTGGCCAAAAACGATTCAGAAAAGGGGGTGGTGATGAACAGAGTGTCTGAATTAAGCAGACCACTCTTACCCAGTCCAAAGATCAGGGCTTGATCCATCACCGTTATTTAGCTCACTGCACCATCCCAGCTCAGAACCTGGCTATATGCAAATCAGTCTGTCCCTGGCCCAGTGCATCATGGGAACAGGGCAGACTAAACTACCAAGCCAATTCTTCACCAGAAAGGAGACAAGCTACCGGGGACCGGTTTCTGGCATTTCAGCCGTCGTTTGCCCGGCCTGCTTGAATCCTGATGGTGCAGTGGGCAAGAGACTCATGTCTGAGTATACCCTGCCACACCTATAGTGGCCAAAAACGATTCAGAAAAGGGGGTGGTGATGAACAGAGTGTCTGAATTAAGCAGACCACTCTTACCCAGTCCAAAGATCAGGGCTTGATTCATCACCGTTATTTAGCTCACTGCACCATCCCAGCTCAGAACCTGGCTATATGCAAACCAGTCTGTCCCTGGCCCAGTGCATCATGGGAACAGGGCAGACTAAACTACCAAGCCAATTTTTCACCAGAAAGGAGACAAGCTACCGGGGACCGGTTTCTGGCATTTCAGCCGTCGTCGGCCCGGCTTGCTTGAATCCTGATGGTGCAGTGAGCAAGGGACTCATGTCTGAGTATACCCTGCCACATCTATAGTGGCCAAAAACGATTCAGAAAAGGGAGTGGTGATGAGCAGAGTGTCTGAATTAAGCAGACCACTCTTACCCAGTCCAAAGATCAGGGCTTGATCCATCACCGTTATTTAGCTCACTGCACCATCCCAGCTCAGAACCTGGCTATATGCAAATCAGTCTGTCCCTGGCCCAGTGCATCATGGGAACAGGGCAGACTAAACTACCAAGCCAATTCTTCACCAGAGGACCAGGGATAGACTAATTTGCATATAGCCAGATTCTGAGCTGGGATGGTGCAGTGAGCTAAAAAACGGTGATGGATCAAGCCCTGATCTCTTGACTGGGTATGAGTGTTCTGTTTAATTCAGATACTCTGTCCATCACCACCCCCTTTTCTGAATCGTTTTGTCCACCATAAGCGTGGAAGGGTATACTCAGATGTGAGTCCCTTGCTCATTGCACCATCAGGATTCAAGCAAGCCGGGCCGAAGACGGCTGAAATGACAGAAACCGGTCCCCGGAAGCTTGTTTCCTTCCCAGTATAAGAATTGGCTTGGTAGTTTGGTCTGCCCTGTTCCCATGATGCACTGGGCCAGGGACAGACTAATTTGCATATAGCCAGGTTCTGAGCTGGGATGGTGCAGTGAGCTAAAAAACGGTGATGGATCAAGCCCTGATCTCTTGACTGGGTATGAGTGTTCTGTTTAATTCAGATACTCTGTCCATCACCACCCCCTTTTCTGAATCGTTTTGTCCACCATAAGCATGGAAGGGTATGCTCAGATGTGAGTCCCTTGCTCATTGCACCATCAGGATTCAAGCAAGCCGGGCCGAAGACGGCTGAAATGCCAGAAACCGGTCCCCGGAAGCTTGTTTCCTTCCCAGTATAAGAATTGGCTTGGTAGTTTGGTCTGCCCTGTTCCCATGATGCACTGGGCCAGGGACAGACTAATTTGCATATAGCCAGGTTCTGAGCTGGGATGGTGCAGTGAGCTAAAAAACAGTGATGGATCAAGCCCTGATCTCTTGACTGGGTAGGAGTGTTCTGTTTAATTCAGATACTCTGTCCATCACCACCCCCTTTTCTGAATCGGTATATATTGTTGGCAGTATTGAAACTGAAAAGTTGTTATCAGGATTGTAATGGTCCCATGTATTATCCATTCAATGACAGGTCTTTCTGACATTGTCAATGGTAATCTCTCAAGTTATTCAATGCTCAGTATCTTATAGTCTGCTCCTTTCTGTGCCAAACTGATGTGTTTATCAGTAAGGTTAAAGATAGAAAACAATGACGTTGTGTTGATTAAACGCCATGGCACATAGCCTGAACGCAGGTTTTGTAACGTCCAACCTAGCTGTACAATGGAACGTAATTGGGACTGGCCATGTTGCAACATTAGCATGTCCTGCTCTATTATATCAATAGCAGATGATACAATGCTGTCCAGTGAATAGATTCTGGAGGACAGAGTCGTTAACGCATTGTCCACTACAGAAAATGTTTTCTCCAAATTGATATGGTCAATTGCCCGTAGTTTTTTCTGCAGTTTCAATTTGTTTCAATTTCCAAGCTTCATTGTAAGCTGCGTATATACCGGCGTATATGAAACGTTTTTGACGCTGTTTGCGAGGTCTCATTATGAAATCTCGCAAATCAGAACCTTCTTTAAGTAAAGTTAAGTGTTGCTTTATTTCGGGAAGTGTGGATTTCTGTAGCCAGTCAAGGCATAGATTTCCTACACTATATGTTGTTACTATCCCTGGATGTTGTCTCTGAGAGTATCTAGGGTCTGGCCTGTTCTGTTTGAACCCCTGTATTTTGTTCAGGAATCTATTTTGACAGTTATTTGTGTCTATGGGCCAGATCAACCATTTTTTCCAATCAGGATTTATTCTGCTTTGTTTTAAAATATAGGACACGTCTAACCCCTCATGTGTAGTGGTGTTTCTATCAGGCATAGGTTTTGGTATAGACGGGTTATTTAAATCTTTTATCTTAGCTAAGCCAAGACAGGTTGTTTGCTGAATTGTGTCATTCAGGAACATAATTTGTTCTGGGATCATGCAGGCTCTGAATAATGCTTCTAGACCTTGTACCTGCCATTCCTTTGTTTCCCCATACTGTTTTTGTTTCAATGTTGTTTTTCCAAAACTCAAAACCAAATGTTGACATTTTGTCATAAAAACTTTCAGACTAAATCAATTTAGTATTTGTCAGCATGTTTTTCATTCCTGTCTTATTTAACATCTTGAAGTATGGGAATTTTTCATAAAACGTTTCCGAACTGCCTATTGGCGGTGTTGGACAATGTTCCCACTGATTATAAGTAAAAACATTTCTAGGATTCGCAGATTTATGCAGACAATGATGACCATAGTGGTTATAACAGTACATCTCTTCATAATTCGATCAGCCCTGTATATAATCATGTTCTGTAAATTTTGCTGACATTTCTAAATCTGACATCATATTATTAATGTTTTCAAAGTCCCAATCATCAGAGAAAGAACTTGGTGTCACAAAATCTTGAATTGGTGTGGATACTTCAAGAGCTCTACCGGGCCATAGATTTCATAGTCAGTTCTGTCCCATGCTATACCACCAGGTATAGGCTTTGCTGTGATGTTCACTGATGATAGTTCTCTTTTCTCTATGTGAGAGGATCTGTGTGGTTTCAGGACCAAGTTGATGTTCTGACTTGCTGTGTTAATTGTACTATAATACATTTACCCAAAATTAGAACTAAGATTAGTCAAAGTAGTAGGATAAGTAAACCTAACACAACCCATAGTTCAATCCAAGGGGAAATCAGATATGTTTCTTTGAGTTGATGAAAAAGTTCTTTAATTTTCATTTTGAAAGTTTTTGTTGCTGGCTTGTCTCCATGTTCACTCGGATCATCGGAAAAATCATCAAAGTTGATAAAGTAGCCAGATGCAGTTCTGTCAATTGGTGGGATTGTTTCTGGATTTCCATTGATCTTTGCATTCTCTTTTGTTACATTTGTATAGTCTGAGGCTACATCGTTGTAGACTGGTGTTTCTTGAACTGTTGTAATTTGGATTTCAAGAGGCACAAGTTCCATGGTTTTGTTGCATAGTTCTTTTTTATTCACTGATGGTTTATCGAAAGTGATTAGTCTTTCAATTTGAACCTCTTGTATTGTAGCAAGATTTGGTCTTCTGCTATTTCTTGGGAGTCCACTGGGCCTACTTCTTATTATCGGCCACATGATTGTGGTTTCACCAGGTCGATGGAAACAACTCTGTTTTCCTTTTTACCAGCAAGTGGCGGTAGTACTACTGATCTTGTTCCGCTGACAGCTAAGACAGGTACTGCTTTTCTGTAAGAAGGCCCAAATTCCTTCTTCACCGCGATATTTTCTCTGACCAGATCCCCAATCTTTGGAATCCAGACAGGTCTTGCTGGGACAGGTGGTTCTTCAGTGGTTGTTGGCTTAGACTTTATATTACTTAGACTTTTTCTTGTTTCATTCAAGTCCTGTAAAACAGCCAAACGATCTTTGATATCAAAGGTTTTTTCTTCTACCACTGAAGTATGACAATCTAAATCCTGTATGGAGTCATTGGAACCCTTTAGAGAATGTCTTGTCAGATTGTTAAGACTACGTCGGACACTTGTTAGATGTTGGACCCACCCATCACCCAAACCTAATACCCTCGCCGTTATAGATTGCTTTATGTCACGGTTTTTTCTTTCCACAACCGCATTTTCCTCAGGATGGAAGGGAGAAGAGTACCGCAATGCAATGCCCATGCTGTTCATGGCCTCTTTGTAAGCTCGAGAGCTAAACGCAGGACCCTGATCAGAATGTAGCATGCCAATTGCGTATGTGCTGATAAAGACTCGCAAATCTTTTATAACAGTTCTGGCGTCAGTCGAGCGCTGGGGCCACATCTTTAGTGAATCTTGTCTTAATAATTATGGGACCGCATTTGTCCGGTCGGACGTCTGTGCATAGATAGCCTGATGCTGTCTAATAGTGGTGTCTGGGCTGGTGCCTGATCCGGTTCACAACTGCGATCTCTGTTGCAGTCCTCACAATTTATCGCAAAATTGTAAATTTCTAAGCTCATTCCCGGCCACCAGTATTGTGCTTGTAATTCTATCAGAGATTTCAGGATCTCTTGGTGCCTCAGACCCAATCCCATGTGTGCTTCTTGTATCTAGAAGATTCTCTGGTTCGTGTTTGCAATTACTCTATCCCCCACTCCAGGGATTCGAGCAAACGGAACGGAGTTCGCATCAATTATGTATGTATTATTGAGTGGATAGTTGAGAGGTAATGCCGCATAGTCGCCTTTTGATGAGGCTTTTACTGCCAGCATGGTTTCTCCATCTATTTGTTTTTCTGAACGCTTTTTAGTGGCTACGGAAGCTGGTTGACCAGCCGTCGCTGTGGCTCTATCAGTCAATGAATTCCCTGCAACGTGAACGCCATCACGTCGATGATTCAGTGTATGTATCACGTGAGTCTTTTGGAGTTCCTTCTGTAAAAGAACTACTTGTTCCCAAAGCTTTTTAAGCTTTATTGTGACACCTGTGTCATCTTTGTAACCGTTTTGAATCCAAGTCTGCAGATTCTTATTGTAAGATTGGACGCAGTAATGAGAATCGCACACTATTAGGGTGGGGAATTCGCGATCGGCATTTTCAAGCGCCATCTTTAGGTATCTTATTTCAGCTCGCTGAGCTGTGCAGTTTCTGAATGATTCTGTTTTAGTGACCAGTGGTCTGAATTTACCTAAGCGCCAACGACCTTTAACAATCGTGCACACGTTGTTGTAAATTTGTTTTTCCACAACAAAATGTTGTGCAAATCTGTCTGTGTAGATTACACAGGTGTATTGTTCTAGAGGCAGGATCTCGGTCGGCAGAGGACAATCATATTCGTATTCCACATCTTCTAGTTTTTTCATTTACGGATCAAAATAGTGTTTCACGTCTTCTGCAGCAAGAGAATTTTCCCATTGTATCCATTTCGGATCTAATGCCACAGTTTTTGAATTGCGTGGACTTCTCAATGCCTCAATGGCTGATTCTGCTGTAAAAACAGTTATTCTCTTGCTAGCGCTCGTTCTCTTGCTGCAGCAGTTTGAACCGCTGTCAGAATTGTTTCTGTAGAACTGAATTTCATTTCAGTTTGTGTGTACAAATGTGATTTGTAAGCTATAGGTACCGTTTCTCTCTCATTAGAGGTCAGGTATGTGAATCTGCATCTTCCTGGGATGATTTGGATTACCAGATTGCGTTCGTTTGTGCGTGTTTGCAGTTTTGTTTTAGTTAACATGTCTGTCTGTAATGATCTCAAAATTTCTGTGTGTTTTTGAGTCTAATTATTTGGTTTGAAATCAGGTTTTATTAATTCGTAGAGAGGTTAAACCCTCTCTGCATAATTTAGAATGTATGTTCTTCCGAAATTCAGGAAACTTAGTATTGATTGTAAATTCTTCAGTGTTTTAGGTGCTTGGAGTACTGCACATTTCTCTAAGAAATTGTCTGCTAGGCTTTTGCCTTCACTTGATAATTCATATCCTAAAAATAGGACAGTTAGATGGGCTATTCTTGACTTTTTAAAGTTGAATTTGTAACCTTCGGATGCGAACCCAAGTATTATGGTGATCACTCTTTCCAAGTGAGTCTCCAGGTCATCGTCTATAAGATAGATGTCATCGACATAGGATAATGCCTCATCATCATACAGTTGTAGTAATTCTGTTACCCTTGCTGAGAATAACCCCATGGCTATTCTTGAATCCCTGTGGGAGTCGGCAAAATTGTTTTTGCGACCCCATTATTGAGAAAGCGGTCAAATACCTGCTTCCAGGTGCAATGCTTTGACAGAAGAATCCATTAGAGATATCTAATGTCGTTTTATATTTTTTTGCGCACGATGCTATTCATTAGTGCTGCACTGTGTGAGTTTTGGACTGCAAAAGTTTTACAGCACGAGTTTAGATGTCTGTAGTCCAAAACTAGACAATATGAATCGTCTGGCTTGGAGACAGGAAACAAAGGATTGTTCATTTGTGAGGTGCATGTTTCAATCACCCCTTGATATTCAAGTTGATCTAAGATCTCCCTGACTTGCCTTTTAGCTTCTTTGTTTTACTGGGTACGGCCTTTGTGCAGTAGGTTGATTTTTTAATCGGATTTTGTGGTGAGGAGAATCCTCATCCCATCCTACATGATTATTATATAAAGCAGGGGCTTGGGCCACTGCCCATTTTCTTGCAAATGTGTATTTTTTATGAATTGGGATATGATTTGAGAAGGCAGGCATAATCATTTCTTCGCCATGAGGGCACTCCCTGACAAACTCTGGTGGCCAGTCTTTTTCAGCTAACAGGATATCATAGCTTGAATAAATACAAGGAAAATTATAGCAACATTGTTTTTAATCACAACGTGTCCGGTAAAATTATTCATAAAATGGATACACAATTAACCACATACAATGCCCCTAGAGGGTAGGACAGGGAAGGGTAGTGATGGGATAGTGAAGGTATAGGAATTATGATACAAATCAATTGGATCTAAGTAAACCAGAAAACATAATCGGTAAACACAATAGAAAGAAATTCATCAATCAATTAAACAGTCATGCCGCAAAGAAAGTAAAATCACAAATGATATGTCTGGGAAGAGGCTGAACATAAGAGGGAGTGTCGACGTTTCGACCCAAGTAGATGCAGGTGTGGTTTTGACCTTGCTAGAGGGTCTTCATCAGGACAGTGGAGCGAGGAGGATGGGGCAAAGGATCTGTAAGCGATGCTATGTCTCTGAATATAAAGGAGACGTCCTGGTTTTCAATTAAACACTGTGGTCACATAGATAGACACCTCGATAAAGTGGGGTTCCGATAGAGTTGTTTATGAAGATACTCAGCCGATAAGGAAAATGGCTTTAAGTTAATCGGCAGAAGCGGTATATATGATGCATACAGCAGCAGGGTCTATGCGCGGTGTCGGAAAGCGATGTTGTGTCACTGAGTATAAACGAGATGTCCAGCTGGTCAATCAAACACTGTGGTCACATGGACAGCCACCTTGAGTGAGTGGGGTTCCGATACAGTTGTTTATGGAGATACAACGTCGATAAGAAAATAAATCGGCAGACGCAGTACATGCAATGCATACAGCAAACGGGTCTATATGCAGTGTGGTTCACGGGATACCCGAGAGCAGTCCTAATGCATACAGCAAACGGGTCTATATGCAGTGTGGTTCACGGGATACCTGAGAGCAGTCCTTCTGCTCTTGGGTATCCTGTGAACCACACTGCATATAGACCCGTTTGCTGTATGCATTGCATGTACTGGGTCTGCCGATTTATTTTCCTATCGGCGTTGTATCTCCATAAACAACTGTATCGGAACCCCACTCGCTCAAGGCGGCTGTCCCAGTGACCACAGTGTTTGATTGACCAGCTGGACATCTCGTTTATACTCAGTGACACAACATCGCTTTCCGACACCGCGCATAGACCCTGCTGCTGTATGCGTTGTATATACCGCTTCTGCCGATTAACTTAAAGCCATTTTCCTTATCGGCTGAGTATCTTCATAAACAACTCTATCGGAACCCCACTTTATCGAGGTGTCTATCTATGTGACCACAGTGCTTAATTGAAAACCAGGACGTCTCCTTTATATTCAGAGACATAGCATCGCTTACAGATCCTTTGCCCCATCCTCCTCGCTCCACTGTCCTGATGAAGACCCTCTAGCAAGGTCAAAACCACACCTGCATCTACTTGGGTCGAAACGTCGACACTCCCTCTTAGGTTCAGCCTCTTCCCAGACATATCATTTGTGATTTTACTTTCTTTGAGGCATGACTGTTTAATTGATTTATGAATTTCTTTCTGTTGTGTTTACCGATTATGACTTCTGGTTTACTTAGATCCAATTGATTTGTATCATAATTCCTATACCTTCACTATCCCATCACTACCCTTCCCTGTCCTACCCTCTAGGGGTATTGTATGTGATTAATTGTGTATCCATTTTATGAATAATTTTACAGGACACGTTGTGATTAAAAACAATTTTGCTATAATTTTCCTTGTATTTATTCAAGTGATTTTGATTGATTAACTTTCTGGAACCACTTTGTTTGCATAAACCATTCACCCAGGTCCCAGGGACTTGCTGGGTTAACCTGTGTTTTAACAGCACAACAGAATATCATAGCCTTTAGAAATTTTTTCCAAAAAGAGACCTTTTATTTTCCTAGTTTTATCTCCCTCTATACGTAATGTTATTTCATATAGTTTATGGGGCACGCTAACTCGCGTGTCTGCAGTTTCCACCTGAATGTATTCATTCGTGTCCACTGTCTCCAGAAGATTAATCAGGATCTTGCGAGCTATGGTCACTTCTGCTGCGCTGTCTAGCATTGTCTGGACCCACTCTCCGTTTTTCAGTTGTGTCCTCAGGATTTTCAGCATGTTTAATTTTAATACTTGCTACCTTCTTTCTGGGAAATTGTGATTTTTTACTTTGATGAGCAGGTTCTTTGTCTTTGGACTTGACGTGCTCTTCCTTGTGTTCTGACCGTCCTCTTATTTCCGATTTCTGTGAGGAAGTCTGAAAAGATCGAGAGGGACGTGTATCAATATCTTGATATCTGTCAGGTTTTCTTAATTTATCCCTATCTCTAAGGTTATATCTTTATTCAGAGGGCTCCCTTTGGGGAGACTTGTCCCCTCCACCTGGAGACTTATTTCTCCGTTGGGGAGACCTTCCTCTGGACTGAAATTGTTTTTCTCTGGGAGTAGTTTGTTTATTACCCTCCCATTTCTTCTTTTGAGTATTGAGATTGTTTTTAATAAAGGTTTTTTCAGGATTTTCAATTAGTTGGGGTTTTACTGGTTTACCACCCAAACTATCTCTGCCTAATTCTTCATAGCATTTTTCAATTATTTTAGCAAGCTCAAAAGGTTGGTTTGTTATATCTGTTTCCTTAAATTTTTGGCGGATTGCCACACATGCTGCTTCTCCTTTTATGTTGGCTAAAAATATAGCCGAGACCTGCTTGAAGTCTTTCAGTAATTTCATACCCAGAGTTAAAGCAGGTTCTGGACCGTATTCGTTTTGAATCTGTCTTAGTACATCTGGTATAACCGCCATTGACGGAACACCATGTGTTTTTATGTAGATAGAAGCAAAGACCGTGCCCCAAGTGTCACAGTCTTCCACATGTGGTGCGATCCCCATTGGGAGACAGATAGTCAGAATTCTGTGTTTTTCGTGACAGGTAGAATCAGGAAACACTTCCTCTATCTGAGTGATTTTTTGAGCTAACCAAAAGGGGAAAACACCCGCACAATTGTTTTCCCAAGACATGATTGAATATTCTGTGGTGTAATTTTATTTGTATTCCCCTGATGAGGGGTGTTTTGAGGAATTTTAATTGCAGTTTGGACTGTTGAAGTCTGCATGACATATTGGACCAATTGTCTATGAATTTTAATTAATTGTTTTAGTTGAACCAAAAGTTCTTTGTGTGACATTCCTTCAATGTCTGGATTTGGTGTGTAGCTGGCTAGAACGGGCCACGTGGCTTCTGGTCTACCTAGTGGACTGAGCCTGGTAATGTGATTTTGATGTTTTAGGGCACCATTAAATAAGAGCAGGTGCTCTTGGTATGTTAGTGGAATTTCAATTTCCTCGAAAGGAGAGTATTCCTCTGGAGATTCCGCTACTTTATAGTAGTGGAACTCACGTGTCACAGTATGTGCTGCTGGAAAAGTTATCCAAGAATAGACTACCTCTGTCTGCCAATACTCATGTGCCCCTACCACAAATACAACTGTACCACCTCTTGGTGATACCCCATTTTCTATAAGTTTTATAGTTATGGTTTTTCTTATGTTGACCGGAATGAGTATTGCATCATGGTTGTCTTCATTAAACCCTGTAAGGTCTGCACCCGGTTGATTCACATTTACTGAGGCTTCACTGGTTTCGTTGTTGTCGCCGTGGTTTGACATTGTTTAATGAAAGTCTCTTGCAGAGCAAGTTTTGAGGAAACAAAGATTAGGTGCACAATATTTTGGAGCACTGTATCCTTGAACGTTGACTATACCGTAAACTAATACATAGGATTCTCATCCTACTACGTTTCGGCGGATATTAACCTTTCACCTAATCCAGACGTCTATTGGAGTTTTTACGGGAGAAAGGGGTCTGTGTGAAACGCACGACTGAGTTACTCTAGTATCTTGCGCTAGATTATCGCCTTACCAAACGTTGGGCGCCATGTAGTGTAGTTCCTATATTCCCAATAGGCTCTGCACATTCGAATAACAGAAACAGTAGTGTAGACGTAGGACTGAGGTCATCTAGGTCTCTACTTACTATGTTAGACTTAATTAGTTTTTGCCAGCTAGCTCAGAGGTCACTAGAAACTTTCTTGAATGAATAGGGAGGGGTTAACTTCCCTGATTTAGACAAGAAGGGATTAGCTTCTGGCAACCTATATCCTACGCTGATGACACCCAGCTTCTGTTCCCTTTCCAAACCATGACGCTGGCAGTAAAAAGATCCTTTGCTGCAGGAATGAGAGCCATATCCAACTGGATGACCTCCAATTGCCTACAGTGTAATGTGGGCAAGACGGAGGTCATGCTTTTCGGACATGCCCCGCTCCTTTGGTCACCTGAGTCGTGGCCTCCGGACTTAGTCTCTGCTCCCTGTCCTAAGGAGACAGTGAAAAACCTGGGGGTCAAGCTAGATCGATCCTTGATACTCAAAGACCATGCCACCCATGTAACAGGTTCCTGTATGGGGGTCATCGGACTATTAAGGAGAGTGTTCCCATACTTAGCAGATAGTCACAGGAAAACTTTAGTGCAGGCATTAGTGATCAGTAGGTTGGATTACTGTAATGGGCTCCTTATCTCTGCCAATGAAGAACAGTTAGGTAGGCTACAAGTAGCCCAGAACACAGCAGCGAGATTAATTCTGAATGTACCAGCTGGGTCTTCATCTCGTCCTCTGTTGAGCAAGCTACGTTGGTTGCCTGTTCGTCAGAGGGTGAAGTTCAAGATCTGCTGTATTATTCACAAATGCTTGTTTGGTGCTGGTCCTAAATAACTTTCTGAAATATTCAGACCTTATGAACTAGGCCGCTCCTTACGCTCTAAAGATCAAGCCCTACTTCAGATACCCAGGATCAAAAAAGAGAGACAGGGAGGTTGAGCCTTGTCATATAAAGGCCCCGCTCTCTGGAATTCCCTGCCCCTTACCCTCAGGCTAAATCCCAATCTGACTGCATTTAGGAAATGCCTAAAAACCCATCTGTTTCTGACCTGGTAATGTCCCACCATTCCTGCCTGATTGTCTTTATGCCTACCAGTTTATTGTAAGAACGCAAGCGCGGAGATACCCCTTTGGGGGTCGAATTCCTGCGCTATATAAGACTCAAAATAAATAAATAAAATAAACCATATAACATGACAACTTTGCTCCCCCAGAATAAGGAGTGTATCTCCAGAGTCGTGTGAAAACAATAGACAGCTATTTCACTCAGTCAATCGTGCATGCTTAGTTCCACCGAGTGCAGAGAAATAGAGAGACGGGCGTTTTCAATAAAAGGTGTTATTTTATTGAGCAGTCTTCTTTCTCATGCAAGAGAAATGAATTGCCACAAACGCAATACTTATCATGAAGTAAAGTGCGTACAGTAAAGGGAGTATTATAAAATAATACTGTAAAAGCATTGATATGGTTGACCCTGCTCCCCTTTATTATTTGCAATCTACATAGATCTCCTTATTAAAAAAATTATTTTGAATGATTTGATTTGCCCAGTAAGATCTAGGGGTGGTAACATTAAAATATTGGGGTATGCAGATGATTTAGATATTTTGACTGACTCTCCTCAGGCTGCACGGTCAGAAATTCAAAACCTAACATCACAGTTTGGTAAGCTGTCCGGATATCATTTGAATGACTCCAAGACCCAAATTATTTGTAATGATAAAATTACGTTGCTAGATCCTCGGGTTATTGATAAGGCAAAGTACTTAGGAATTGTAATAAGCTCTAATCCCGAGGCAATTGTTGAGATTAATCTTAAACCACTGTTAGGCAAGATGGAAAAAGATACAAGAAAGTTTAACAACCTTCAATTAACATTGATGGGTCGTTGTAATGTTGTTAAAATGATTTTTTTACCAAAAATATTGTATCTTTTTAGAGCGATCCCTGTTTTATTTGAACAAGTATGGTTTAGGAAATTGGAACGTCTAATATCGTGGTTTGTATGGGCAGGCAAAAGACCCAGACGAGCCCATAAATATATGACGTTACCTACGGAAAGGGGGGGGTGGTCTCTACCAAACCTTCAGCTTTACTATTGGGCTATTACATTATGGCATATCGCTGTAATAATGGACTCTATGGACTCAGAGGTTTCTGAGTTTTTTACTTATTGTTTAATCTATGGGGAAGGGGTTATTATTCAGGCATATTGATTTAGCGTATTTCAAACGTGTGAGGTTTAAAGTTTTACTGGCAGCTTTAAAGTCTGGACGCCTGTGCGGAAACTATTTAAAATAGGAAGGATACATATATACACTCTGGTAATTGGTAATACCCTTCTGCCAGAAATATTTGCAGACGGGTATTTCAGAGAATGGATTATACATGGAGTTCCTATGTTGGGGGATCTGGTTTCAGCTCAAGGGGTGTGGACATTTTAACACATAAAAGATTTGGTATTAGTAATCAGCATTTCTTTAAGTTGTTACAGATTTGTGATTTTCTTCTTCGGAAATCTGGTAGCTGGATTTCTATCCCATTAGTTGAGACTATTAGGGGGGGCACTCTAATATATCAATAATTTATAAAATGCTAAATGAAAAGAGGAGTGATGATTTACCTAAACACTTCAACCGCTGGCGGATTGGTCTACAAGCTGGGCAAGAGGTCTGTGAAGACTCATTGTGTTTTAGCTATACCGCCACAATATCTGCTAACCTCCAGGTACAATGTTTTAAAACATGGTTTAATTTATATGTAACCCCACATCGCATACAACAATGGGGTGGGATCACGTGAGTCAACGGCCCTAGGTGTGGGGAGATAGCAGTTGACAGTATCCATATGTTCCCTTCCTACCCTAATTTAACTCCATTGATAACTAAAGTGGAACAACGGTTGGAGCAAGTGTTCGGTTACCGGATACAATTATCTTCGCAAGCCATTATATTGGGGGTGGCAGATGTAAGTATGATGTTTTCAGAGCGGAAGTTATTTTACATAGCTATGGTTACATTTAGATTATGTTTAGCAACAACGTGGTTAGATCTTGCCCCTCCGACAGAACATGAGTTTTTGAATGTTGGGAAGTGGGAGTTGTTGGTTTACAAGAGGAGGGGTCCACGGGCCCGAAGAGAGGGTGAATCAATATGGGAGCCGGTAACTAATTGGCTGGATAATTTAAATCAGTACATTTTTCTTTCCCCTTCTTCCTTTTTTTTTTTCTTCTTGAAGAAGGAGGACAATGTGGATGAAATGTGTATATTGCATATAATGAGATATAATTGGATTCACCTGCCTTATGACACAAGTTTACCATATCCATTTGCTTACTTCCTCCCGTAGCGATCCCTGGGGGGGTGGGATAGGGTGGAGTTCTGGGGTATAATACAAAATGGGCAGCAATGACACAGATGAAATGTACTATGTATTGTATACTTTCTGTTGTATTTTCTGTTTCTATTTTGAATTTGATGTCTTGCTTCTCTCTAATAAACAATTAAAAAAAATAAAAGGTGTTATTTTATTGAGCAGTCTTCTTTCTCATGCAAGAGGAATGAATTGCCACAATTGCAATACTTATCATGAAGTAAAGTGCGTACAGTAAAAGGAGTATTATAAAATAATACTGTAAAAGCATTGGTATGGTTTCTTAGCCATAAGATACTTTAAAACGGATAAAATATTTACATACATAAAAACATTGACTAACAAATTCAACTGGTGCTTCTAAGATACGCCTACCCCGGTGTACCTGACCTAAGCCTAATACGTGGGAAGAAGTAAGTAAGTTGCAGTTTTAAGTTAAGTTGGGTTTTTTGCCAAGAATCTGAATCAAGAATTCTCTCTAAGATTTGAATCAGCTCCTTACCTTGGTTGTAGAATGAAGGAGGTCTTGTATCTCGTTTCTCAGGACTCGATCTCCCAGTAACCCGCAAGGGTGACTGGAAAACATCGGAGCTGGATTTCTCGGCGTGAGAAAAGGCAGCTTCTCCAGTGTGTCAAAGGGGAGGGGCGGCTTCCTTCGGCTCTTGCATCAGCTGGGCTTCGGATAAGTAGATAGCCGCTCTGCTCCACACCACTGTGTATTTGCTTAAGGCAAGTGTTGGTATATTTATACCTGGAAGGTGCCGTGTTTGGCGTAAGGTTGGACATAAGACGTCAATAAAGATGTCACTAAGAACTGACTGTTCCTTTAGTGCTCGCAGGAGTTCAATGACAAATCAAAACAAAGACATGGGGAATTCCCAGGTTGCTGAAGGTTTGGTGTGTCGAAAGAACTCGTTGTGCTCTCTAGGAATCTAAGGAAGTAGCCTTGCCGTATTTGGGCTGCGTGGGTTATGGCTGAATATGGGTAAGATTTGTATGCCTTCATTAGGACATGATTTATCATAACCGCATAAGGGCATGAATCAGGAATATTTAATTAGGGTCCTAAATACATTCACAACACTTCAAACCGTTCACCAGGCTTTGTCAGCTGCATTGTGACCCATTAAGAGGCAGCTTGAGAGTTTTGCGAAACGCCATGGTTACGGCAAGGAAGTGCAGAAAGGGAGATCTGAAGCTTCGGCTTCTTCTGGAGGCACGGATGCAGGGTGCAATTGGCCACATACGCAAGCCCTAACGACACTGCCAAACAGCACAGCATGCAAACATTCTTACGCGGGCACAAAGGCAAAGAGTAAGCAGAGGGTGCATGTGGACACGGATACCACCACGACGGGCACTGACACCGACACTTCTGAGGAGCAGCCTCCTCTGCCAAAAAGGGCAAAAACATCTACCCCGTCAGTTTCGGAGCTTCTGCAGAGCTTGAGGTTTGTAATCAATGATGCCAAATCAGTTCTTATCCCGACGCAGGCACAAGACTTTCTGGGATTCACGATAAATTCGCTGACAGATCAGTTATGTCTTCCCAAAACAAAGTTGAAAGATCTCAAGAAGGAAATACTGGCACTACTGAGCAAACAGATGTCTCGCTCAGAGCCATAGCCAGATTGGTGGGAACATTGGCCTCCTCGATTCAGGCCATTTTCCCAGGTCCTCTTCATTACAGGGCCTTGAAACGTCTGAAGATCCAGCACATACAAAAGGATTTGTCCTACACTGACTCCATTCCATTGACTCAGGAAGTCAGGACCGAGCTTCAATGGTGGTTGGGCCATGTAGATGTGTGGAACGGCAGGGCGATCTTTGATTCCCAACCAGAGGTACTTATCGAGTCCGATGCCAGCCGCTGGGGCTGGGGAGCGCGCTGCAGAGATATCTCCAGAGGCGGAAGATGGTCCTCGCAAGAGTTGTTCCTATACATCAATTTTCGGAAACTCCTTGCGGGTTCTTTCGCAATTCGGACACTATCCCCGAAGCAGACCTCTTGTTGCATCCTCCTCCGCATGGACAATGTGTCAGCGGTGAGGTACATCAACAAATTGGGAGGCACGAGGTTGTTCCTTCTTGTCGAGATAGCCAATGATTTTTGGCACTACTGCCTCAGTCACCAGATTTCGATGATTGCGGAATACATCCCGGGCCAGTCCAATCAAGTTGCGGACTGGAACTCCAGACATCTCCGGGATTTTAGCGACTGGAAGTTGCTCCCCAAAGTATTTCAGTGGATACAGAGCATTTGGCGTCCTTTTCAGATAGACCTGTTCGCCTCCAGGCTCACATGTCAACTTCCGCAGTTCTTCAGCTGGAGGCCAGATCCAATGGCATTGACGACCGATGCCTTCTAGAGGATTGGTCGGGGGCGATTCAGTACGCTTTTCCCCCATTCCTTCTAATTACCATGGTGATGACACAAGTAATAAAACAACAGGCAGAGATAGTCCTGGTGACACTGTGGTGGGCGTCTCAACCTTGGTTCCCAATGTCACTACAGTGGAGTTGCGAGCTTCCCAGGTTGCTGTCCCAGTCGACATCGCTACTCCTGGGCCCTCTCAAGGAACGTTATCCTATGATTCTAGAGGGACGCCTCAAGCTGATGGCATGGAGGCTTTCAGGCAACAGTGGCACTTGCCAGGAGTTTCAGACAAAGCTTCAGAATTCATCAAACAAGCTTGGGCCCCTTCAACCTGGAAGCGTTACTCCTCCGCCTGGAAAAACTGGGTTGATTAGTGCTTGGAACTGCATTTGGATCCCGTGGGGCTGAGTTACCCCAGGTTTTACATTTTCTCTCAGATAAGGCTTCCGACGGCCTTGCTTATCGCTCAGTCAATAACTTCAGATCGGCCATTTCAGCGGGTCACGAGCTGGTTGACAGAAAACCGGTTGGCATGCATCCTTTAGTATGCAAGCTTCTCAAGGGTATTCGATTTTCCAATCTGCCTAAACCCAAGTATACGGGTTTGTGTGATGTTTCCTTAGTTATTTCATTGTTCAATCGTTGGCCGTCCAACAATCTCCTTTCCAGAAAACAGTTATCGGCCAAACTAGCTATGTTGCTATGTCTGTCTGCATGCAGACATTCCTCAGACGTCAGAGCTCTCGACATTACAGGTAGAGTATTTACTTCTGAGGGTGTTTCATTTTCTATTACTGGGCATACTAAGACACTTTCAAGCCATATTGATTGCAATGCTTTTCTGGATAATGAGAAACTGTGTGTGGTACAATGCTTAAAAGTGTATGAAGAATGTACAAGATCATTGAGACCTCAGGGTTGTTCTCAGCTTTTAATTGCCTTACAGAAACCATTTAAACCGGTGGCGGCAGCCACTATTGCCAGATGGCTTAGATATATCATGCAAGAAGCTGGTATTGTAGTGTAGTTCCTATTTTCCCAATAGGCCCTGCGCATTGGAATAACATAAACAGTAGTATGGACGCAGAAGTGCGGATCTTCCAGGTCTCCACTGACTATGCTAAACTTAATTGGGTTTGTTACCAACTAGCTCAGAGGTCACTGGAAACTTTCTTCTCTGAATAGGAAGTAATCAGCTTCCCTGGTACAGACAAGAAGGGATTCGGTTTTCCAACAACCGCATAAACATGACAACTTTGCTCCTTAGAATAAGAGTCAATCTCTAGAGTCGTGTGAAACAATAGACAGTTATTTTACTCAGTCAGTTTTGTGCAGATTACTTTCACCAAAGTGCAGAGAATAGAGAGACGGGCGTTTTCAATAAAAAGGTATTATTTATTGAACAGTCTTTCTTCTCGTACAAGAGAAATGTATTGCCACAGTTGCAAGACTTGTTATTATAAAAAGTGCGTACAGTAAAATGAGGATTGCGAAATAATACTGTAAAAGCATTGATATGGTTTCTTAGCCATACAATGGTTTAAAATGAATAAAACATATATACATTCATATATACATTAGGCTAACGTACTCAACTGGTGCTTCTAACTACGCCTACCCCAGTGTACCTGACCTAAGCCTAATACTTGGGAGGGGAGTAAGTAAGTAGCTTTAGTTAAGTTGGTTTTGCCAAGGTTTGCTTCAAGAATTCTCTCTAAGGGTTTAGTCAACACCATACCTCTGAAATAGAATGTTGGAGGTCTGGTATCTCCTTCCAAGGACTCGATATCCCAGTCACTCGCAAGAGTAGGCTGGAAACGCTGGATCTGGATTTCTCGGCAGGAGAAAAGACAGCGTCTCTCTCAGCGCGTCGAGGAAGAGGAGGGGCAGCGTCCGCGGGCAGCTTGCATCTGCTGGGCTCTTCAGGGGACCGCTGTTCTGCTCCTATGTGCACCACACCATCGTTCGCTCGTTAGCAGCGATAGCAGTAGCGATAGTAGCAGCCGTGTTAGGGTCAGCTGCATCAGTGATGGTATCATCAGCATTTGCTTAAGGCAATGTTGGTAATATTTATACCTGAAAGGTGCCTGGTTTGACGTAAGTTTTTGGACATAAGACGTCAATAAAGATGTCACTAGGAAGTGATCGTCTCTCAGTGCTCATTAGAGTTCTATTACTAATCAAAACATAGCAAGCGGGGCTTTCCCAGGTTGCTGAGTTTTTATCTTGTTGAAGAACTCGGAGTGTAATCTAGGAATCTTAGATAGTGGCTTCTGCTGTGTCATTTGCACTAATGAGCTGCAAAGGAAGTTGCAGAGGAAGCGATTCTGAAATGTTGCTCTGTTCGTGTGAGGCCAGAGACAAGTTTCTGAAATATTACATTTGATCGGTTATGCCAATATAGGGGTACAAAGGGTTATAGCCGTATAGGGGCATAAGGTCACAGTATCGATCAGGGTCCTAGATTAGAACGCGACACCCACTCCACGAATTTATGTCCATCAAATTACTAAAACTATAGCAAAAGATGCATGTGTAACATTACCCACCCCAAAATACATATATGCATTTGAAATGGCGTATTCGTAATACGTGGTAATTTTGGTACTGTACGTCTTTAAGCATAGAAATCATTCAAAATTATAGCATATGTAATCAATGAACGATTTTGCGCAAAATTACACATGAAATATCTCTGAATACAGAAAAGAAGGGCGAGATAATTTCATCACATATAAATGCATTGCAGTAAAATGTGCTAGAGGCTGGTGTAAAGTTATTATGTCTCTAGATTTACCTAAAAATAGAAGTAGAAGCTTCTGTTCTTTATGAATAGGTCTACTTTAAGCAAAGAATTTTCGTGCCAGAAAAGGGTGAATATTTTTAAAAAGTGTTTAATTAAAAAAAAATTGTTGTTGAACGGGGGAATAGAGTTCCAACGCTTTTTAGCAGTTTTTGTTGTTCAAAACTGAAGGCCGAATTCAGAGTTCATGGAAACGCTGTGTGTCGGAATGCTTTTCTAAATTATTGTTTCTGTTCGGGTGAGAACATCATATTAGACAGGCTCTCAAAAAATTGGTCTACAAAATCAGGTGACAGTTCGACCAAGTTCGATAGTGCTGTAACTTGGCATGTGTGAGAATGATTGCTGTCATCAAAGTCTGGATCAGCAATGCTCACAGAAGGTCGTACCTGGGTGATGTTGCTTTTATTTTTCGCTCCACTGTCACCACCTAGTCGTAGCACAGGAGTCTCAACGAATGCCGTCATCAGGCTTGGTAGCCGCTGGGGACAACACAATGCGTGAGCCGTTATCGGACTTAGCAAAGTATCGATATCCATTGGTACTGCTGATGGAAGTGCAAGACAGATGTCCAACACGCACTCATCTCCGCATAGCATACATCGAAGCACAGGTAAGATGCAGGATTGCCATATCGGTCTGAATGAAAGAAACCAGGTCATGTTTAGATCTCTCAGCCTGGCCAATCCAAGGACTCTAGTTATTCTGTCCCGGTAGCGGATTGCTAGGATCGTTTCTTCCATCCTTGTAGGAGTCATGTCTGAGCTTTGGCTTGCCATATCGGAGCAGGAGAGTCAAAAATAAAATGCCTGCTACAAGTCCCAAAAATAGGGATATGCCGCCAAAGACTGAATGGACAAAATTAGGAATGATTCCCAGAATTGCTTGAAATGGTGTTAGCAGTCCTGTAAAAATCGTCTTAAATATGCCTGGGATGCCTGTGGCACTAGACATGTTAAGGAGTTGGCTAAGCATTTCTGTGAAATGCACGGGGCAATTTGTTGATAAAAGGTCATGGATCTCTGTAGCTGTCCTTGCAACTAGGAGATCATACCTCTCTTTTGATGACGTGATGGGCACTGTTGTCTGCAAAAGCACAGACTTCATTCTGCTTAAAGTATCAATTTGTATAGAAGAGAAATTCAAACGAGGCCAAATGGGAGTCTCAGTGTCTCCAGGGCCGTTTGGAAACAATGCTTGCATACAGCATTTGACCATGGATGTTACGCTTACGAGATAGGCTTTTCCTGGCAAAAGGCCACAACATCTGTGATCCGTTATTAGATTGTAACTCCCATTTGCGAGTTGCATAAAGAAAGGCTCTATCTGCGTTACAGGTGTGACATGCTGGTGGCAAGAAAGGTTGTTAGAATTACCTTCACAGGCTCCGTGTAAATTAATACCGCGGCACAAAAGTATACCGCTTAGTGAACGTTTACAGTTTTCACCACTAAGAAATACATTTTTGTTGCTGTCACTATAGCATGTATGTGTGTATGGTAATTTCCATGTTGACTTAATGTATCCTTTACCCAATCGTTCATACTGGCCAGTAGGTATGTATTCAAGGCAATTTTTAAATTGGAAAGTTGTTATCGGAATTGTGATAATCCTGTGTATTATCCATTCAATGACAGGACTTTCTGACATTGTCAAAGGTAATCTCTCAAGTTTTTCGATGCTCAGGATTGTATAGTCTGCTCCTTTCTGTGCCAAGCTGATTTGTTTATCAGTAAGGTTAAAGATGGAAAATAATGACAATGTGTTGATTAAACGCCAAGGCACATAGCCTGAACGAAGATTTTGCAGCGTCCAGCCTAATTGTACAATAGAACGTAATTGCGACTGGCCATGCTGTAACATTAGCAAGTCTTTGTCTATTATATCTATGGCAGATGATACAATATTGTCCAACGAATATATTCTGGAGGAAAGAGTCATTAACCCATTGTCCACTACAGAAAGTGATTTTTCCAAATTAATACGATCAATTTCTCGTATTTTTTCAGCTGTTTCAATTTGCGTGACTTTCCAAGCCTCATTGTATGCAGCATAGATACTGGTCGCTATGAAGCGCTTTTGACGCTGTTTGCGTGATCCCATAATAAAATCGCGCAAATCAGCACCCTCTTTAAGTAAAGATAAGTGTTGCTTAATTTCAGCCAGTGTGGATGATTCTAGCCATTCAAGGCACAGCTTCCCTAAACTGTATGTTGTTACTATCCCTGGATGTTGTCTCTGGGAGTATCTAGGGTCTTGTCTGGACATTGTTAACCCCTGTGTTTTATTCAGGAATCTATCTTGACAGTTGTTTGTGTCAGTAGGCCAGATTAACCACTTTTTCCAATCAGGATGTGTTCTGTTTAAATGTAAAATTTTAGTTACGTCTATCTCAATATCTGTTGTTGCATTATCAGGTATTGGCTTTGGAATAGACGGTTTGTTAAGGTCTTTAATCTTAGCTAGGCCAAGACAGGTTGTTTGTTGAATTGTTTCATTTAAAAACATAATTTGTTCTGAGATCATGCAGGTTCGAAATAGTGCTTCTAGGCCTTGTACCTGCCACTCTTTTGTACCCCAGATTGTATTTGTTTCAATGTTATTTTTCCAATAATCAAAACCAAATGTCAGCATTTTTTCATAAAATGCTTCTGAATATATTAATTTAGTATTTGTCAGCATTGTTTTCAATCCTGTTTTATCTAACAGTTTGTAATAAAACGTTTCTGCATCACTGGTGTTAAACCCTGAGAAGTACTGAAATTTCTCAGAGAAAGTTTTAGAACTGCTTTTAGGTGGTGTAGCACAATGTTCCCATTGGTTATATTTAAAAACATTTCTAGGCTGTGCAGATTTATGCAAATAATGATCACCATAGTGTGTGAAGCAGAACATCTGTTCATAACTAGACGAACCTTGTAAATAATCATGATCTGTGAATCTAGCTGACATTACTAAATCAGACATCATATTATTAATACTTTCAAAGTCCCAATCATCAGAGAATGTACTAGGTTTTACAAAGTCACTTAAGGAAACCTTGAATTGATGAGGATACTTCAGGATCTCGACCGGACCATAGATTTCATAGTCAGTTTTTTCCCATACTACCCCACCGGGTATTGGAATGGCTGTGACATTTACTGTTGACAGTTCTCTTTTCTTCACGTGGGATGATCTGTGTGGTTTGAGGACTAAGTTGATGTTCTGACTTGCTGTGTCCACTGTACTATATTTTCCCTCAATGAATTTTCCCAAACAAAGTACCATGATGAGCCAAAGCAGGAGGAAAAATATACCTAGACCAAACCAAAACTCTAACCATGGAGAGATAAGGTAAATTTCCTTTAGTTGATGAAAGAGTTCTGTTGCTTTTTCTTTAAAAGTCTTTGCTTCTGGCATCACTTCTCGGTTGCTTTGATCCTCAGAAAAGTTATCGAAGTTGATGAAATAGCCAGAGGCAGTTCTGTCAATTGTTGGAATTGTTCTTTCAATTTGTCTTTCGGTAGCACATTCAGATGCCACATCATTGTAGACTGGTGTTTCTTGACGAACTGTTTCAATCTGTGTTTCAAGAGGCACGAGTTCCATGGCATTATTGCATAGTCCATCTCTGTGCACTGCAGGCTGATCGAATGTGATTAGTCTTTCAGTTTGAACCTCTTGGATTGTTGCAAGTTTGGGTATTCTGTTGTTTCTCGGGAGTCCACTGGGCCTACTGTTGATTATAGGCCACATGATTGTGGTTTTACCAGGTCGATTGATACAACTCTGTTCTCCTTTTTACCCGCAAGGGTCGGTAGTACTACTGATCTTGTTCCGTTGATAGCTAAGACAGGTACTGCTTTTCTGTAAGAAGGCCCAAATTCCTTCTTCACCACTATTTTTTCTCTGACTAGATCCCCAATCTTTGGAATCCAGACAGGCCTTGCTGGGGCTGGTGGTGCCTCATCAGTGGTAGCTGGCTGTTGCTTTAACTTTATGTTGCTTAAGGATTTTCTTGTTTCATTCAAGTTCTGTAAAACAGCCAAACGATCTTTGATGTCTGTTTTCTTATCTTGTATCACTGATACCTGACTATCTAAGTCCTGAATTCGCATTCTAGTTCCGAACAATAGTTCGTATGGGCTGAAACCTTTTAGAGAATTTTTTGGCAAGTTATTTAGGCTTAACTGGACACTTATTAAATGTTTGACCCACCCAGCACCCGAACCTAATACCTTCGCTGTTATAGATTGCTTTATGTCCCGGTTTTTTCTTTCTACCACACTGTTCCCTTCGGGGTGTGACAGACAAGAATACCGCAAGCCAACGCCCATGCTGGCCATGGCCTCCTTATAAGCTCGAGAGCTGAAAGCAGGACCCTGGTCAGTATGGAACATGGAAATTGCGTATGTGCCGATAAAGACACGCAGATCTTTTATAACCGTTCTGGCCTCAGCCGAGCGCTGGGGGGCACATTTTTTAAGTGGGTTTAGCATTCATGATGTACAATGGGACGCGTTTCTCTTGTTTGATAGCGCGGATAGATCGGCTAATGCTTTCTATTAGGGCTTCTGCCACTACACTGGCCGGTTCTCCACTGCGATCTCTATTGCAGTCTTCACAGTTTTTTGCAAACTCATGAATACCTTCACTCATTTCCGGCCACCAGTACTCTGATTGCAATTCTCTCAGAGATTCCCTGATTGTTTATTGTCTCAGACCCAGCCCCATATGTGCTTCCTGTAGTAGGAATCTTCTCGTGTTCATGTTTGGAATTACCCTATCCCCCACTCCAGGGATTCGAGAAAAAGGAACGGAGTATGCATCAATTACGTATGCATAATTGAGTGGATAGTTCACGGGTAGTGCTGCACAGTCGCCTTTTACGGACGTTTTTACTGCTAGCATAGTTTCCCCGTCTATGTGTTTTTCGGAACGCTTTTTTGTGGCTACGGAAGCCGGTTTAGTTGCTTCCACTGTGGCTGTATTAGCCAATGAATTCCCTGCAACGTGAACGCCATCACGTTGATGACTCAGAGTGTATCACGTGAGTCTTTTGTAGTTCTTTCTGTAAAAGAGCTACCTGTTTCCAGAGCAATTTATGCTTTATTGCTTTATTGTGACACCAGTGTCATCTTTGTAATCATTTTCAATCCAGCTCTGCAACTTATTATTGTAAGAGTTGACGCATAAATGAGAATCGCACACGATTAGTGTCGGGAATTCACCTTCTGCATTTTCAAGCGCCAACTTTAACGATCTGATTTCTGCTCGCTGTGCCGAACAGTACTTCACTGATTCAGTTTTTGTTATTTTCGGTCTGAATTTACCGCACAGGCAACGACCTTTAACAATCGCATAGGCTGCATCGTAGGATTTGTTCTCTACGTTGAAATGCTGTACAAATCTATCTGTATAGATTATACAGGCGTATTGTGGGAGAGGCAGAAGTTCGATTGGCAGAGGATATTCTTCTTCATATTCTAAATCATTCAGTTTTTCGAATTGCGGGGCGAAATAGTATTTCACATCTTCTGCTCCTAGAGAATCTACACACTGTATCCATTTTGGATCCAGTGACACTGTAGGCAGGTTTACTGGGCTGAATAGCACCTCGAAGGCGGATTCCGCTGTGAGGATATTATTCCTTTTTCCATGTGCTAGTTCTCGTTCATTTGCTAATGCAATTTCTACTGCTTTCACAGTATTTTCTGTTGGACTGAATGTTTTTTCTGCTTGTGTGTACAAGTGAGATTTAATTGAAATTGGTACCTTTTCTCCCTCATTAGAGGTCAGGTACGTGAATCCGCATCTTCCTGGGATGACTCGGATTAGGAGATTGCGTGTGTTGTCACGTGTATCTAATTTTGTTTTTGCTAACATGTCTGTTTGCAGTGATCTCAAAATTTCTGTGTGTTTTTGAGTCCAGGTGATTGGTTTAAAATCAGGTTTAATTAGTTCGTAGAGAGGTTTAACCCACTCCGCGTAATTTAGAATGGAAGTTCTACCGAAATTCAGGAAACCTAGAATCGATTGTAAGTTCTTCAGCGTTTTTGGAGCTTGGAGTACAGCGCACTTCTCTAAGAAGTTGTGCGCTAGGCTTTTTCCTTCACTTGATAACTTGTATCCTAAAATAATACTGTCAGATGGGCAATTCGAGACTTTTTAAAGTTGAACTTGTAACCCTCTGCTGCGAACCCAAGTATAATGGTGTTCACTCTTTTCAAGTGAGTCTCCAAGTCGTCGTCTGTGAGATAGATATCATCTACGTAAGATAATGCCTCATCATCATATATTTGTAGTAACTCTGTTACTCTAGCTGAGAATAGTCCTGGGCTGTTCTTGAACCCCTGTGGGAGCCTACAGAAATTTTTCTGAGACCCCATTACTGAGAAAGCGGTCAAGTATCTGCTTTCTGGTGCAATGTTTTGACAAAAGAAACCATTAGATATGTCTAATGTCGTTTTATATTTTTTCCTAATTATGTTATTCATTAGTGCAGCACTATGTGAATTTTGTACTGCAAATGTTTTGCAACATGCATTAAGGTGTCTGTAGTCCAAAACTAGACGATATGAATTGTCTGGCTTGGAGACAGGAAACAAAGGATTGTTCATTTGAGAGGTGCATGTTTCAATCACCCCCTGGTATTCAAGTTGATCTAAAATCTCCCTGACTTGTTTTTTAGCTTCTTGCTTAATGGGATACTGCCTTTGTGCAGTTAGTTGATTTTTTAACTGGATTTTGTGGGGAGGAGAGTCCTCATCCCATCCTACATGATTTTTATATAATGCTGGTGCCTGGGCTACTGCCCATTTCCTTGCATAAGTATATTTTTTGTGAATCGGAATGTGATTCGAGAAGGCAGGCATAATCATTTCTTTGCCACGAGGGCACTCCCTGACAAACTCTGGGGGCCAATCTTTTTCAGCTAACAGAATGTCATAGCCTTTTGAGAGTTTATCCCAAAATAGACCCCTTATTTTCCTAGTCTTATCACCCTCTATACGCAATGTTATTTCCTATATCTTAAGGGGCTCACTAACTCTGGTGTCGGCAGTTTCAACCTGAATGTATTCATTCGTGTCCACTGTCTCCAGATGACTAATCAGGATCTTGCGACCTATACTGATTTCTGCTGCACTGTCTAGCATTGTCTGTGCCCACTCCCAGTTTTTCAACTGTGTCCTCAGTATTCTCGGCATGTTTAATTACTCTAATACTGGCCACCTTCTTTTTCGGAATTTGAGATTTTTTACTCTGAGCAGGTTCCTTGTCTTTGGACTTGGTGTGCTCTCCTGGGTCTGACCGTTCTCTTCTTTCCGATTTCTGTGAAAAAGATCGAGAGGGACGTGTATCAATACTTTGATATCTATCAGGCTTCTTCAAATTATCCCTATTTCTAAGGTTATATCTTTTCTCAGAGGGCTCCCTCTGGGGAGACTGGTGTTCTCAAGTCGGAGTTCTTTCCCTCCGTCGAGGAGACCTTCCTCTGGACTGGAAAACTTTTTCTTTGGGAGTGGATTGTTTATTTCCATCCCAGCTCTTTTTAGGAGTGTTTGAATTATTTTTAATAAATAATTTTATTATCTCTCTATATGCCTTTGTTAATTCTCTTATTTTAACTGAGAGTTCTTCACTTGACATTTTATCAATGTCCGGATGTGGTGTATAGCTGGCTAGAACCGGCCACGTTGCTCCTGGTCTACCTAGTGGACCGAGCCTGGTAATATGATCATTATGTTTTAGGGCGCCATTAAACCAGAGCAAATGCTCTTGGAATTTTAATGGGATTTCAGTCTCCTCGAAAGGAGCGTACTCTTCCGGTGGATCCCTTACTATGTAGTAGTGGAACTCGTGTGTTGCGGTGTTTGCCGCTGGAAATTTTATCCAAGAATAGAATACCTCTGTCTGCCGACATTCGTGTGCCTCTATCATGAAGACGACTGTGCCACCTTGTGTGGTCAGTCCATTGTCTATAAGTTTTGACGTTATAGATTTTCTTAACTGTGCCGGGATGATTATCGCACCCGGTTCAGTAGTCCCGTCGGGACCCTGCTGAGTCGCATTTACTGCGGCATCAGCTCCGTTGTTTTCTGCTGACATTTTATAAATGCAGGTTTTGCAGAGCAGGTCTCCAAGGAGACAAAGATTAGGTGCACAATATTTTGGAACACTGTATCCTTCAACGTTGAATAAACCAGAGCTTTACATAGGAATCTCTTCCTACTGAGTTCGGGCGGATTTTAACCTTTCACCCACTCCAGACGTCTATTGGAGTATTTACGGGAGAAAGGGCTTGTGTGAAAAAGGCACGAATGAGTTACTCTAACGTCTTGCGTTAGTTTATCGCCTTACCAAACGTTGGGCGCCATGTAGTGTAGTTCCTATTTTCCCAATAGGCCCTGCGCATTGGAATAACATAAACAGTAGTATGGACGTAGAAGTGCGGATCTTCCAGGTCTCCACTGACTATGCTAAACTTAATTGGGTTTGTTACCAACTAGCTCAGAGGTCACTGGAAACTTTCTTCTCTGAATAGGAAGTGATCAGCTTCCCTGGTACAGACAAGAAGGGATTCAGTTTTCCAACAACCGCATAAACATGACAACTTTGCTTCTTAGAATAAGAGTCACTCTCTAGAGTTGTGTGAAACAATAGACAGTTATTTTACTCAGTCAGTTTTGTGCAGATTACTTTCACCAAAGTGCAGAGAATAGAGAGACGGGCGTTTTCAATAAAAAGGTATTATTTATTGAACAGTCTTTCTTCTCGTACAAGAGAAATGTATTGCCACAATTGCAAGACTTGTTATTATAAAAAGTGCGTACAGTAAAATGAGGATTGCGAAATAATACTGTAAAAGCATTGATATGGTTTCTTAGCCATACAATGGTTTAAAATGAATAAAACATATATACATTCATATATACATTAGGCTAACGTACTCAACTGGTGCTTCTAACTACGCCTACCCCAGTGTATCTGACCTAAGCCTAATACTTGGAAGGGGAGTAAGTAAGTAGCTTTAGTTGAGTTGGTTTTGCCAAGGTTTGCTTCAAGAATTCTCTCTAAGGGTTTAGTCAACACCATACCTCTGAAATAGAATGTTGGAGGTCTGGTATCTCCTTCCAGGGACTCGATATCCCAGTCACTCGCAAGAGTAGGCTGGAAACGCTGGAGCTGGATTTCTCGGCAGGAGAAAAGACAGCGTCTCTCTCAGCGCGTCGAGGAAGAGGAGGGGCAGCGTCTGTGGGCAGCTTGCATCTGCTGGGCTCTTCAGGGGACCGCTGTTCTGCTCCTATGTACACCACACCATCGTTCGCTCGTTATCAGCGATAGCAGTAGCGATAGTAGCAGCAGTTTTAGGGTCAGCTGCATCAGCGATGGTATCATCAGCATTTGCTTAAGGCAATGTTGGTAATATTTATACCTGAAAGGTGCCTGGTTTGACGTAAGTTTTTGGACATAAGACGTCAATAAAGATGTCCCTAGGAAGTGATCGTCTCTCAGTGCTCATTAGAGTTCTATTACTAATCAAAACATAGCAAGCAGGGCTTTCCCAGGTTGCTGAGTTTTTATCTTGTTGAAGAACTCGGAGTGTAATCTAGGAATCTTAGATAGTGGCTTCTGCTGTGTCATTTGCACTAATGAGCTGCAAAGGAAGTTGCAGAGGAAGCGATTCTGAAATGTGGCTCTGTTCGTGTGAGGCCAGAGACGAGTTTCTGAAATATTACATTTGATCGGTTATGCCAATATAGGGGTACAAAGGGATTATAGCGTATAGGGGCATAAGGTCACAGTATCGATCAGGGTCCTAGATTAGAACGCAACAGTATTGATGGAGTATTGATATCCAGATATTTGGAGCACATTCTGTCAGGGGCGCTATGGCCTCCAAATCCTATATGTTGGGTTCTAACATTCAGGATATCATGCGGTCTTCTGAATCAATATTCAAAACGTTTTATTATAAGCCGGTGGGAGATATTACCTCTGTGGTTTTGGAAAGCGTTAAACTAGCATAATCTAAAGCCTCCGGTCCTGTAATAGAATCAAAAATTTGCTAGCATTTGCACCAAGAATTTTCAATTCTATTAAGGACACGGACGCAAGGATTATCCCACCTGGCTTTATTGAGTTTACTAATGCTTGCCCGCCGATGTATGATGTTATGACATGGTCTGCCAGACAGTGGTTATGGGTTTTTTATTTCCCTTTGTTTCAGGATCGGATAAGAAGTCTGATTAGAAGATTAATGCTTGCAAGAGTTTATGTTTAAAGGCTTCCTGGTTATTCTCCCCGTTGGAGGAAGTTGTGGACCTGTTCACGTTGATTCTTGGACTTTTGTTCCCTGCAAAGAAAGAGGATTATGGGACAGCACAGACGGCTCTTATGGGCTGAGGAGGCGTGGCTTATGAGAAAGCATCATGATCATTGTAGTTAATCTAAACTAATTGTATGTTGTTATTGGCTGCTGTGATTTTGCAGTAAAGAATAGAGAAGCATAATCCTCGCCTCCCTGTCCTTAATAGAATTGAAAATTCTTGGCGCGAATGCTAGCAAATTTTTTATCTCGATCTCCGTTGATTTTTCCCTTGGGATCCTTCAGTTTCAGTGATGACGTCGCGTAAGCTGCGTAATTGGTTGTAGAAACACTGCAGCGCTAACTTTTTGCTCACTCAAAATGGCCGCCCTGCACGTACACGTCAAGTTTTCCTCCTGTGCGTTCCTTGAAAACAGTCAATTGGAATCTTAACTGTTGGACCTCTACGTCAATATCTCCGAAGCTGTTGACAGTTGGGCAAAGTCGTTAGAAGTTCATAGAACCATAACAATGGTAATCAGTGAAATGGCCTTTTAGCAAATGTTCCGTGACTGGATTAACTCTGCTTTCTTTGTAATTTGTGCTTACAGTCTTTTTCATACGGCAAAAAAAAATCCAGATTCTCACTGCAGGACGCACTTGTCACCTTACGTGTTTTGCTTTTCTGTCCCACACATATGTTTGCACTTTAAAATCAATTTTCACCCACTCATTAATTTTTCTCTTTTACACACAGTTCGCAGTTTTTGAGTCTGACATTTTTGATGTCATACATCACACGCGAGATGACTGACCTTTTTTCCATGTAACTTTTCTGCTGTATTCTTTTTGTTTTTCAATTATTTTGAGTTCTTTAAGTTTCTTTTGCCTTTCAGATACTGCGCACACACCCTTTAGTTTGACTTATGTCCTACTTCAAGTCTCTTCGGTTTTCCGCATTCATTAATTTCTTTCATCTGTTTCATGCATGGATTCACATGTTGGTGCTCGTCGCCATAATTTATAAGGAATACTTCTGTGAATCGTTTGAGGTTGAAAGAAGTTTATTCTTATAAAATGCATGAACACAGGTTCCGAGGTAAGCAGAGCGCAACAGTTGTCTCCACTCAGCAGGTCACCAGCGGTCAACTGTCAACATTCAAGTGATTTTTTTATTAAACTCTTTATTCAGGACTGATCAAGGCCATGCATTACAGTTACAAATTAGTATATGCATCTATCAGTCGCATTTTCCATTTTCATCCCAAAATAAACATTGTCGGTTGCCATAATACCAATAGCCCATCCTGCATCAGGGAAAATAGAAATAATAAGTGAGTCCAGATGTTATAATGTCTATGACCATCAGTGACATGTCGCTCATTTCTTACTATAGAGAGGATCAGCAGTATTCCTTCAACACTGCACGTATAACAAAAAGAAGGCAACCCTCCCCCCTCCCATCCTCCCCAACATTCCACCCTCTCCCCTCCCATCTCCTGGTCGCAGTGGAAATCCCCTGTAGAGTGCCTCCTAACTTACATCTCAATTGTTTATACTGTAGTGTAATGGATACAAGTAGTCTGTGCGCTGCCCCGGGCGTCAGTGTGTCCCATCAATGAAGCTCTGCACACTGTGTAGGTATCATAACCCATCACCCTGTGAGGGTATAAGGTCTATCCATTCCAGATCTAACAGCATGACCTGCCATTCTTGTGCTATAGGATACTTCCATTGACCTTTGTCCTCCTCCCTTCTAAGAGCCGTCCCCTATGCTCGGCCCCATTTCACTAGGTCCATCTGCCATAGGGCCGTTCTGGGTGGCCTGGGGGATTTCCATCTCATCGTCAGTGCCCTGACCGCTAATAGAAGGGCCAAGTCTAGGAATTTCAATTTGGCCTTCAGCGTTTTGGATCTTTTACGGGACCCCACTAGGCAGTATAAAGCCTCCTCAGGTACCGGCAGGTGGGTAGTGGTTCTTGATACCTGGCATATGTCTGCCCAATATCCCCGCAGGCGTGTACAGGACCAGAGCATGTGGAGGAATCCAGCCTCTTCTTCCCCACAACGCAGACAACAATGGGGGGAGTCTGGGAACATTCTGTGTAGTCTTTTGGGATTTAGATACTCCCTATGCAGCACCATTACTTGCATGAATCTAAATTTAACATTCTGCGACACTCGCCTAGGATGCTCAATATTAATCTGCCATGTCTTATCCATCAGTACTGTGTCTGTATCCTGAACCCAAGTATCCCTAAGCGCAGTGAATGGAATTGCAGCATGTTCCCTGATTCCTGTATATAACCAGCGCACTAGATGTCCCCCTGCTCCCATGTAATATAACAGGTGAACCAATTCGTGTTGCGTGGGTTGGAGTCGTTGTGGTGCCCAGGTGTTCCGAATGTAATGTGACACTGTGGCGTGTAATAAATATAATCTAGGGGGAGCGCCTGTAATCTGTAAAAAGGATTCATGGTCCAACAGAGTCCCATCTCCAAAAAGTGCACCCACCTCTTCTATTCCCGTCTCCGCCTAGGGGCGCAGCGTATGTCGTGTTATCCTACCCTGTGGTGTCGGGATACCCAGTAAGGGGATGTTTGCCGCATATGGCGTCGCCGATGAGGTGTATGACAGTGCTCTCCTCCGGCACATTAGGGCCGCGTGTAGAAGCACATTACAATCCGGAGGGAGCCTACTTTTCGGTAACAACAGGGAGTGCAGCTCCCCTGGCGCCAGTCGCTCAGGCGTGAAGTCAATCTTGTGGAGACTCCTGCCGGCTACCCAGTATGATAGCCACTGGAGTTCACTGGCATAGTACTATCTGCAAAAATAAGGGACTCCCAGGCCCCCCAATCTGGTCCCTAACTGAAGCTTACGGAGGCTAATGCGTCTTCGACCAGCACCCCAAATAAGGCTAATCAAGATGGTGTTAAGCGTATTAAACACCTGTGGGGGAACGATCACGGGCAGGTTTACGAAATAATACAGTAGGCAGGGGAGCATGACCATCTTAGAGATTGCGACTCTTCCCATAAAATACAGGGGTAAGGAAGTCCAGAAACCTACACTGTTCTGGAGTCGTGTAATGGCACGCTTAAGATTACCATCAAGTTGGTCCTCTGGCCACCTATAAACCTGTATCCCTAGGTATTTGAACGTGGTCTGGGCTACCGGTATGTGATGCATCCCAAAGTGGATGGAAGTGGGATGCAGTGCATCTCTAAAATAGAAGCCATTTGATTTTTCCGGATTGATGGCCAAGCCCGATATCTCTTCAAAATGGAAAAAATTTTGATAGATTACAGTGTGGTCCGGCTCTAGATCACTGAAATACAATAAAATATCATCCGCATAGATGGATATTAAATGATGTGTACCTCTGATCGGGATACCCATCGGATTCCCATGGGCGTGGAGAGCTATAGCCAGGGGTTCCAGAGCTAGGACGAATAAAAGCAGGGAAAGGGGGCAGCCCTGTCTGGTGCCCCTGTACACCGAGTAACTGTCTGACACATATCTGCCCATGCGCGCCCTAGCCGAGGGGTCCGTGTACAACAGTCTGATCCACTTCAATAAGGAGTCCGGGAAGCCAAATCGTTTCAGGGCTTCGAAAATAAATGTCCATGACAGGGAATCGAACGCCTGTTTTAGGTCCAGAGCTATACAGCCCGCCCAAGGGTATTCCCGTGGCGTAGTTGTCATAAGTGCATGTAGCCTCCATGTGTTCAGGAACGTACTCCGTCCCGGGAGAAACCCACATTGGTCTCGGTGCACAAGGGCAGGAAGGTGGGATTGTAGACGCAAGGCTATGGCCTTACTAAGGATCTTATACTCCGTGGAGAGCATGAACATCCCAGTGATGACAACTGGTGACAGGAGGAGCAGCGTTACGGTGACCGAGAGTGGACACTAAGGCAATCATAACAATGGGATTAAGTAATTTTCATGTAATTAGTATGTAAAATAAATCTGATATATATATATATACATATATATACGCGTTATGATCCTATTTGAATGTTTATGAAGTTATTTTGCTTTTGAATGGGAGGGATGCGTTATAATGAGGGCTTAACAGCTTTTCGCGTATAGTAGAGAATGTTATGTATGTCATCTGTTGAGGTAATAGAGTTCTGGAGGTAAGGCCATCGAGTTGGGCGGCAGTTAGAATGTTCATTGTTGGGTGCATGACTGCACAGATTGTTGACCTGTCATTAGGATCAGACAGTGTTGTGTGGTAATTAAAACACTTAGATTGCCTACGGTATAGGTTCAACTATTTAAGATACAATCCCTAGAATGTGCTTTATATAAAACACTGAATGTGAAAATTAAGCTGGCCGATTAAGATTTTAATGTGCCCTGCAACTAGGCTGCTGGCAGAAACACAGACTAACTTCAACCTGGCAACAAGCTCCTGCCACTCTAAGAAGGTTAGCACGTATTGCTGCTATTACCGCGGCGGCGCCACACCACCACTTTACCCACCCAACCTTTATTATGGAAGTGGCGGCAGCACGGCCTCTCGTGGCAGCGACCACTTCTCAGCTCACGCCTAAAATTGTGGCGTGGGATCCGTGCCTGACCCATTTTCGGCCACTAGCCTTCCTGGTCCCGCTTACGTCCATCCAGTCACAAGCACACCTGTCAGCTACAGTAAGACGAGCTAGACAGATCCTGTCTCTGCTCCTCAGAGGCACATGTTGCGTGCGCCACAGCTAATGAGCACATCGGAATTTTGCAGAGGGCATTAAGACTGGTTGAGGTGCCAACAATGCTCCAATCCTAGGTCATCGTCTGCATTTCGAGTCCCTCCCACTTCCTGAATATTTTTAGCCATGAGATTGGCCATGACACAAACCGGAAGTACTGAACAAATCAATTATTATTGAAAAGATCAATAACGGACAACGGGAATTTAGAGAAGGGGTTGGAGCCCAAGTCTGGCATGTGGCATATGCCATGACATATGCCACAGTATGCCACATTTTGTGTCTGCACTTCTCAGCTCACGCCTAAAATTGTGGCGTGGGATCCGTGCCTGACCCATTTTCGGCCACTAGCCTTCCTGGTCCCGCTCACGTCCATCCAGTCACAAGCACACCTGTCAGCTACAGTAAGACGAGCTAGACAGATCCTTTCTCTGCTCCTCAGAGGCAAACGTTGCGTGCGCCACAGCTAATGAGCACATCGGAATTTTGCAGAGGGCATTAAGACTGGTTGAGGTGCCAACAATGCTCCAATTCTAGGTCATCGTCTGCATTTCGAGTCCCTCCCACTTCCTGAATATTTTTAGCCATGAGATTGGCCATGACACAAACCGGAAGTACTGAACAAATCAATTATTATTGAAAAGATCAATAACGGACAACGGGAATTTAGAGAAGGGGTTGGAGCCCAAGTCTGGCATGTGGCATATGCCATGACATATGCCACAGTATGCCACACTTTGTGTCTATGTTGTTTGAGGTATAATTGTGTTATAAACCCCCTTAAGTGCTAGTGGAATATTTTTAAGATATATCTTCCATCTGGATTAAATAAAAAAAAACATAATTTAAAAAACGATTTTCCCCAGTTGGGAATTGAACCCTGGTCTAAAATCACTCATAGAGGCGGTGAACTGCCCCTGTACCAACTGTTCTGCACAGTTTTTCTCAGCCCAAAGCCTTTGTGTCTTTCAAAAAGGGAGATGTCCTTTTCTCTTTCAACGCTGGTTTACTTAGAGCATCCCACAAATGTACACTTGATTTTCGTTATTTATAAACAAAGAGCCCTTCCTTCCTCCCATTCTGGCACTTGGCCCATGCATTTAGTTTGCTTACACAACCATTCCCAAAGTCTCATTCCACAAATTAAGGGATTTATTTCATATCAAACCTGCCTCCCATTCCATGTGCCAGTGCATGTCCAAATCTCTGACATGCACTGGCTTGACTAAAAAGGACACAAATCTCACAGACACTGCTAGGGGTGATTTACAAAAGGTAATCTTTCATTTTTGGAATTTAGAAAATAAATTAAAAAAATAAATGAAAAACGATTTTCCCCAGCTGGAAATTGAACCCTGGTCTAAAAGCATTCATAGATGCTGTGATCTGCCCCTGTACCAAATGTTCTGCATAGTTTTATAGTTTTTCTCAGCCCAAAGCCTTTGTGTCTTTCAAAAAAGGTGATGTCCTTTTTCTCTTTCAACGCTGGTTTACTTAGAGCATGCCACAAATGTACACTTGATTTTCGTTATTTATAAACAAAGAGCCCTTCCTTCCTCCCATTCTGGCACTTGGCCCATGCATTTAGTTTTCTTACACAACCATTTCCAAAGTCTCATTCCACAAATTAAGGGATTTATTTCATAGCAAACCTGCCTCCCATTCCATGTGTCAGTGCATGTCACAATCAATCAATCAATCAATCAGTGACACTTATAGAGCGCGCTACATACCCGTAGGGTCTCAAGGCGCTGGGGGGGGGGGGGGGGGGGGGGGGGAGGGTGCCGCTACTGCTCGAACAGCCAGGTCTTCAGCTTCTTCCTGAAGGAGAGGTGGTCTTGGGTCAGGCGCAGGTCGGGAGGGAGGGAGTTCCAGGTCTTGGCGGCCAGGTAGGAGAAGGACCTTCCTCCTGTAGTCGCTCTTCGGATGCGGGGGACGGCGGCGAGGGCGTGGTTGGCTGATCGGAGGTGGCGTTTGGGAGCGTAGAAGTTGATCCGGCTGTTGAGGTATCTCGGGCCTTGGTCGTGTAGGGCTTTGTGTGCGTGGGTGAGGAGGCGGAAGGTGATTCTTTTGTTGACGGGGAGCCAGTGAAGGTCTCTCAGATGTCCGGTGATGTGGCTGGTTCGTGGGATGTCGAGGATGAGTCTGGCTGAGGCGTTCTGGATCCGCTGGAGTCTCTTCTGGAGCTTGGCGGTGGTACCGGCGTAGAGGGCGTTGCCATAGTCCAGTCGGCTGGTGACGAGGGCCTGGGTGACGGTCTTCCTGGTCTCGGTGGGGATCCACCGGAAGATCTTCCGTAGCATGCGTAGGATGTTGAAGCATGCCGAGGAGACGTTGTTGACTTGCCTGGTCATGGAGAGGGAGGAGTCCAGGATGAAGCCCAGGTTGCGTGCATGGTCTGTCGGTTTGGGTGCGGTGCCCAGGGCGGGAGGCCACCAGGAGTCGTCCCAGGCGGAGGGGGAAGAGCCCAGGATGAGGACCTCCGTCTTGTCAGAGTTCAGTTTCAGGCGGCTGGTCGTCATCCACTCGGCTACCTCTTTCATCCCTTCGTGCAGGTTGGCTCTGGCGGAGGCGGGGTCGTTGGTCAGGGAGAGGATCAGCTGGGTGTCGTCGGCGTAGGAGATTATGCTGAGGTTGTGTTTGCGTACGATGGCCGCGAGGGGGCTCATGTAGACGTTGAAGAGGGTGGGGCTCAGAGATGATCCTTGAGGGACGCCGCAGATGACTTCGGAGGCCTCTGATTTGTACGGTGGTAGGCGGACTCTCTGTGTTCTTCCGTCGAGGAAGGAGATGATCCATTCCAGCGCCTTGTCCTGGATTCCGATGTTGCTGAGGCGCTGTACTAGGGTGCGGTGGCAGACCGTGTCGAATGCCGCGGAGAGGTCTAGGAGGATGAGGGCCGCTGTTTCTCCATTGTCCATCAGGGCTCGGATGTCATCGGTGGAGGCGATGAGGGCGGTCTCGGTGCTGTGATTGGCTCGGAAGCCGGACTGTGAGGGGTCGAGGGATCCGTTCGTCTCGAGGAAGGCGGCCATCTGCTTGTTGACGGTCTTCTCGATGACTTTGGCTGGAAACGGGAGGAGCGAGATGAGGCGGTAGTTCTTGAGTTCGGTGGGGTCCGCTGTTGGCTTCTTGAGTAGGGCGTTGAGTTCGGCGTGTTTCCAGCTCTCAGGGAAGGTGGCGGTGTCGAATGATGTGTTGATGATGTCTCACAGGTGGGGTGCGATGACAGCGTCGGCCTTGTTGAAGACGTGGTGAGGGCAGGGGTCGGTCGGTGATCCGGAGTGGATGGAGTTCATCGTGCGGATGGTGTCTTCGGTGCTGATCGGAGTCCAGGCGTGGAGGGTGGTGGTGGGGGGTGATTGTTCGGTCATGGTGTGCGTTGGTTGGTTGTTGAAGCTGTTGTGTATGTCCGCGATCTTGTTGTGGAAGTATGAGGCGAGGGAGTTGCAGAGGTCTTGCGATGGGGTGATGTCGTTGTTTCCTGCGCTGGGGTTGGAAAGCTCTTTCACGATGTTGAAGAGTTCCTTGCAGTTGTGTGCGTTGTTGTCCAACCGTTCCTTGAATGCTGTTTTCTTGGCGGCGCGGATCAGCTGGTGGTGCTTCCGGGTGGCAAGCTTGAAGGAGGTCCTGTTGTCCGGTGTAGGTTCCCTTCTCCAGATTTTCTCGAGGGCTCGGCAGTTCTTCTTGGAGCTCTTGAGTTCGTCGGTGAACCACGGGGCTTTCTTGCTGCCGGGTCTGCTGGGCGGGGTCCTCAGCGGGGCGAGCTCGTCCGCGCAGATGCTGATCCACTTCGTGAGGTTGTCGGCGGCCTGGCTGGGGTTCGCTGAGCTGGCAGGAGGGTGCTGGCTCAGGGAGGTGGCGAGCTGGTCTGCTGTGATCTTGTTCCAGCTTCTGCGGGCGGCCTGTTGCTGGTGGTGGTGGGTCGTCGTTCTCTTGAAGGTGAAGTGGACGCAGCTGTGGTCCGTCCATTGAAGCTCTGTGGCGTGGCTGAAGTCGATGTCTGTGCTGGAAGAGAAGACTGCGTCGAGTGTGTGTCCGGCGAGGTGGGTGGGGGTGGACACCAGTTGCTTGAGTCCCAGGTTGGCGAGGTTGTCTAGCAGGGTGGTGGTGTTGCGGTCGTTGTTGTTCTCCAGGTGGAAGTTGAGGTCCCCCAGGAGGATGTAGTCAGAGGAGGGGAGGGCATGCGGGCTGACGAAGTCGGCGATGTCCTCGCTGAATTGTGTGCGTGGTCCAGGGGGTTGGTAGATCAGGGTGCCTCTGAGGGTGGTGTTCGGGTTGGTGTGGATCTGGAAATGCAGGTGTTCGGCGGTGGTCAGGGTGTTGTCGGTGCTGGTCGTGAGACGGATGGTGTTCTTGTGGATGATGGCGATGCCTCCTCCCATCTGGTTGGCGTTGCGGTCCCTCCGGACGATCTTGTAGCCCTCTGGGATAGCGATGGCGATGTCGGGAGCTGAAGAGGCGTTCATCCAGGTCTCCGTGAGGAAGGCAACGTCAGGGGCTGTGGCGTCTAGGAGGTTCCAGAGTTCGATGGCGTGTCTGTGGACGGAGCGGGTGTTGAGCAGGATGCACTTGAGGTGGGTGCTGCTGGTGTTCGACTTGGCGGGTGCTGGTGTGAGGCAGGTCCGGATGCAGGTGAATTTGCAGGCGTGGCAGCTGAAAGGTCCGTGGGTGCGTCGTGGTGTGGCTTGATGGCATTCTGGGAGTCGGCCGGAGTTGAGAGCGATGAGGGTGGCGGCGGAGTATGTCAGGCGGGTAGGTCGGGGTCTGCGTGGGCCAGGGGTCCTGGCGCTGGTCGCGATCCGGTCGCGGACGGGCGCAGACGGGCTTACCTTTGGCGCGCCTTCGGCGCACAATCGGCGCGCCCGCTGCGCGTGACCGCTGCGCGTTCGCACGGTCGCCATATAAAGGCGAAGTGCGCGGGTGGGCGGAGCAGCTGGGAGGCGGGAGCGGGGAGGGAACAGAAGGAAAAAAGGGGCGGGGTCTGCGGTGGTGGCGGGAAGCGGGGAGCGGGGAGGGAAGACGGAGGGCGGCGAGGTAGGCGGGCAAACAGGAAGGACACAAGCTGAAAAATACAGGCACTAATGGGAATCACAAAAAACGCTAACACGGGCAAGAATACAATTTAGCAAGCACAAATGGCGAACAAAACAAAAACAAACGACAACAGAGTCAGCCGGCGGCGAGGCAGGACACGGGCAAGAAATACAATTTAGCAAGCACAAATGGCGAACAAAACAAAAACAAAACAAACGACAACAGAGTCAGCCGGCGGCGAGGCAGGCAGCGCGGCAGGGACAAGGCTAAGGGGCACACGCAGCAGCTGGTGGCCGTGCGGCGCGGGGGTGTCCCACAAGTGGGTCACACTTACCTGTGTCGCACGGTCGCCATATAAAGGCCAAGTGCGCGGGTGGGCAGAGCAGCTGGGAGGCGGGAGCGGGGAGGGAACAGAAGGAAAAAAGGGGCGGGGTCTGCGGTGGTGGCGGGAAGCGGGGAGCGGGGAGGGAAGACGGAGGGCAGCGAGGTAGGCGGGCAAACAGGAAGGACACAAGCTGAAAAATACAGGCACTAATGGGAATCACAAAAAACGCTAACACGGGCAAGAATACAATTTAGCAAGCACGAATGGCGAACAAAACAAAAACAAAAACAAACGACAACAGAGTCAGCCGGCGGCGAGGCAGGACACGGGCAAGAAATACAATTTAGCAAGCACAAATGGCGAACAAAACAAAAACAAAACAAACGACAACAGAGTCAGCCGGCGGCGAGGCAGGCAGCGCGGCAGGGACAAGGCTAAGGGGCACACGCAGCAGCTGGTGGCCGTGCGGCGCGGGGGTGTCCCACAAGTGGTGTCACAAATCTCTGACATGCACTGGCTTGACTAAAAAGGACACAAATCTCACAGACACTGCTAGGGGTGATTTACAAAAGGTAATCTTTCATTTGTGGAATTTAGAAAATAAATTAAAAAAAAAAAAAAAACTATTTTCCCCAGCTGGGAATTGAATCCTGGTCTAAATACACTCATAGAGGCTGTGAATTGCCCCTGTACAGTTTTTCTCAGCCCAAAGTCTTTGTGCCTTTCACAAAGGTTGATGTCCCTTTTCTCTTTCAACGCTGGTTTACTTAGAGCATGCCACAAATGTACACTTGATTTTCGTTATTTATAAACAAAGAGCCCTTCCTTCCTCCCATTCTGGCACTTGGCCCATGCATTTAGTTTTCTTACACAACCATTCCCAAAGTCTCATTCCACAAATTAAGGGATTTATTTCATAGCAAACCTGCCTCCCCTTCCACGTGCCAGTGCATGTCACAAATCTCTGACATGCACTGGCTTGACTTAAAAGGACACAAATCTCACAGACACTGCTAGGGGTGATTTACAAAAGGTAATCTTTCATTTGTGGAATTTAGAAAATAAATTAAAAAAATAAATAAAAAATGATTTTCCCCAGCTGGGGATTGAACCCTGGTCTAAAAGCACTCCTAGAGGCTGTGAACTGCCCCTCTCCCAACTGTTCTGCATAGTTTTTGTTAGCCCAAAGCATTTGTGTCTTTCAAAAAAGGTGAAGGAAAAAAAAACGATTTTCCCCAGCTAGGGGTGGGAACCCGGGTCTACAAGCACTAACAACCGCTATGAACTGCCAGTGAGCCATCCAATGTACTGGGATTTTCTTTAGCCAAAAGCCTAATTGTCATGAAATATTGATGTCAGTCCCTTCTCTATTTCTATGGTGTTTTGATTAGATGCTTGAAATGCACTATAACTAAGGAGGACATAGTTGTCATTGGAAAATGATGTCAGTCCCTTCTCTATTTCTAGTTCAAGTTCAAGTTCAGGAATTTGTATAGCGCACTACTCACCCAGAGGGTCTCAAGGCGCTTGAGGGAGGGTGGGTGCCTTACTTATTGAATAGCCAGGTTTTTAGTTGCTTTCTGAAGGAGAGGTGTTTCTGAGTAAGTCGGAGGTGAGTGGGGAGAGAATTCCAGGTTTTGGCCGCTAAGTAGGAGAAGGATCTTCCTCCCATGGTGGATCTGTGGATGCGCGGAATTGTGGCGAGGGCTTGATTGGATGATTGTAGTTGGCGGGTGGGTGTGTAGAAGGACAGTCGTGTGTTGAGGCATTTGGGTCCTAGTTCGTAGAGGGCCTTGTGTGAGTGGGTGAGGAGGTGGAACGTTATTCTCTTGTTGACGGGGAGCCAGTGGAGATCTCTCAGGTGACCGGAGATGTGAGCATGACGGGGAATGTCCAGTATAAGTCTGGCTGAGGCGTTTTGGATGCGTTGGAGTTTTTTCTGTAGTTTGGCTGTGGTCCCGTCGTATAGGGTATTTCCATAGTCCAGTTGGCTGGTGACCAGAGCGTGGGTGACTGTCTTTCTTGTTTTGGTGGGGATCCAGCGGAAGATTTTTTTAAGCATGCGTAGTATGTTGAAGCATGAAGATGAGACGGCGTTGACTTGTCTGGTCATCGAGAGGGAGGAGTCTAGGATGAAGCCCAGGTTAGGTGCGTGATCTGTAGGTATGGGTGCTGTGCCCAGGGACGGTGGCCACCATGAGTCGTCCCAGGCAGAGGGGGATGGTCCTAAGATGAGGACTTCCGTTTTGTCCGAGTTAAGTTTTAAACATCTGTTCTTCATCCATTCGGCTACTTTTTTCATTCCTTCGTGTAGATTGGTTTTGGCTGTGTTTGGGTCATCGGTGAGGGAGAGGATCAGCTGGGTGTCGTCTGCGTAGGAGATGATGTTGAGGTTGTGTTGGCGCGCGATGGATGCGAGGGGACTCATGTATACGTTGATGAGGTTGGGACTGAGTGAGGATCCTTGTGGAACGCCGCAGATGACTTCGGTGGCCTCTGATTTGAATGGGGGGAGGCGGACTCTCTGGGTTCTTCCGGCGAGGAATGAGGTGATCCACTCCAAAGCTTTTTCTTGTATTCCGATGTTTTTGAGGCGTTGTATGAGTGTGCTATGACATACTGTGTCGAAGGCTGCGGAGAGGTCGAGTAGGATGAGGGCAACTGTTTCTCCGTTGTCCAGTAGCGTTCGGATGTCGTCTGTAGCAGCGATGAGGGCGGTTTTGGTGCTGTGTTTGGCTTGGAAGCCGGACTGTGAGGGGTCGAGAGAATTGTTGGATTCAAGGAAGGCGGCGAGCTGACTATTGACTGCTTTCTCTATGACTTTGGCCCTGAAGGGGAGGAGTGAGATGGGGCGGTAGTTCTTAAGTTCAGAGGGGTCCGCTGTGGGTTTCTTCAGAAGGGCGCTGAGTTCGGCATGTTTCCAGCTTTCTGGGAAGGTAGCGGAGTTGAGGGAGCAGTTGATGACATCGCGGAGATGGGGTGCGATGATGGAGTCTGCTTTGTTGAAGATGTGGTGGGGACATGGGTCAGTTGGTGAGCCTGAGTGGATGGAGTTCATCAGACGGATGGTGTCTTCAGTAGTGATTGGGTTCCAGGCGCAAAGGTTGTGAGAGTGCTGTTTTGGTTCGGAGGTGGGTGGTGTGGGTTGTTCTTCGTACAGGTTTTCAAAGCTGTTATGAATGTCGGCGATTTTGTTGTGGAAGAAAAAGGATAGAGCGTCGCAGAGGTCTTGGGAGGGAGTGATGTCGTTGGTGTCGGCGGTGGGGTTGGTAAATTCTTTGACGATGTTGAATAGTTCTTTGCTGTTTTATACGTTGTTGTCGAGTCGATCCTTGAAAGCTGATTTCTTGGTGGATCGGATCAATTGGTGGTGTTTGCGGGTGGCGTCTTTGAAGGTGGTCAGGTTGTTAGTGGCATTTGTGGAATTTAGAAAAAAAAAACAACGATTTTCCCCAGCTGGGGATTGAACCCTGGTCTAAAGGTACTCATAGATACTGTGAAGTTCCAGTGAGCCATCTATTATGCTGAAACTTTACCCAGTTAAAAGCTTGATTGTCATTGGAAAATGATGTCAGTCCCTTCTCTATTTCTATGGTGTTTGGTTTAGATGCTGGAAATGCACTAGGACTACGGGGGCCATAGTTCTCAAAAATACTGCTAGGGGGTGATTTACAAAGCCACAGCTTTCATTTGTGGAATTTAGAAAAAAAAAAAAAACTTCCCCTGCTGGTGATTGAACCCTGGTCTTAAGGCACTCATAGTTACTGTGAAGTTCCAGTGAGCCATATATCAAGCCGGAATTTTCCCCAGTGAAAAGCTTCATTGTCATTGGAAAATGATGTCTGTCCCTTCTCTATTTCTATGGTGTTTGGTTTAGATGCTGGAAATGCACTAGGACTAAGGGGGGCATAGTTCTCAAAAATACTGCTAGGGGGTGATTTACAAAGCCACAGCTTTCATTTGTGGAATTTAGAAAAAAAAAACAATTTTCCGCAGCTGGGGATTGAACCCTGGTATAAAGGCACTCATAGCTACTGTGACATTCCAGTGAGCTACCTATCATGCTGCAAGTTTATGCAGTAAAAAGCTTGATTGTCATTGGAAAATGATGTCAGTCCCTTCACAAAGCCACAGCTTTCATTTGTGGAATTTAGAAAAAAAAAAAAACTGCCCCAGCTGGGTATTCAACCCTGGACTCAAGGCACTCATAGCTACTGTGAAGCTCCAGTGAGCCATCTATTAAGCTGGAATTTTCCCAAGTTAAAAGCTTAATTTTCATTGGAAAATGATGTCAGTTCCTTCTCTATTTCTATGGTGTTTGGTTTAGATGCTTGAAATGCACTATGACTATGAGGTCCATAGTTATAAACAGATAACCCTCCCTCTGTTTCACTCTGATACCAGCCCATAAATGTTTGCTTCTCACAAACTCTTTCTTTATAAATTCTGCCAAAATTTTACATGGATGTTAAATGCCTCAAGGACAATTGCATTTCCTGTCCTTCTTTTCACTGTGCCACCAGTCCCCACCTTTTCAATCTTAATATGTTTTTGTTTTTACTTTTCAAGTCTCTTAACCCCTTCCAGGCTCATGACGAGCTGGGCTCGTCATGAAGTAGCCTCCTGCCAGGCTGATGACGAGCCCAGCTCGTCATGAACAATGGACTTTTGAAAATTACAGCACAGGAGCAAAATATCACTAGCAGCGATGGTGTTAACTGCAAAATTGTCCTCTATGCATTGTATACAATATGGTTTCTAAACATTTTCAATTATGTAAGAAAATCTCATTTGCAATATTCCACTGGTCAGTCTAGAACCCTGTATGACCATCAATCAGCTTTGTAGTTCCTGTATTTAGTCACAGTATTCTATGGCAGGACCGGAGGCTTCTGATTATGCTTTCTCATTTCTTTTCTGCACAAAACAGCAGCCTATGAAAGTGAAACTACAAATGTAAAAAACAACATTTCCCATGAGGCTTTGAACCACGCCTCTCTTACAGCAACCAATCATAATGGCAATAAGCATATAAAGTATAGAGACACTAATCTGGCCTCCTCTTTCTTTGCTGCTCCGCAGCCCAGATAAGTGCTCTATACTTTATGTACTTTTTCCTATCTGACTTATGGCCTATGCCTTATGTAGCGCCTTGGCGCGTTGTTATGCACTGTGATTGCCTGTTTGTTCGCGCTTTGTTCGCGCTTTAGTTGCTTGCATTGCTTGCATTGTTTTAAGATTGCTTGTGCACTGTCCCGCGGTCGCGGACTGTTTGGCGATTTAATTTATTCCCCTCTTGCCCCGTCTGACCTTTAGCTGGGGATCGGAGCTTCCCCGCTCCGCATCCCGACTCCTTGGAGGTGCGTGTTGCGCCCGTAGGCCTCCACTCTCTCCCTCTGTCTCGCTGCTGCCAGCGGCCGCTTGGATCGCGGTCCGCGATAGTGAGGGGTTTAGCCCCCCCCTCGGGGAGGGAGGCGCACGCCGGAGCCCGGGGAGGCCCTGCGTGCGTCTCGGAGGTCTCGCGCGCGTCGGTGTGCGCACGCAGATCTCGAAGGTGCCTGCTTGACGCTCTGCCCCCGGCTGAAGTGGGGATCTACGCAGTATTGGCCAGGAGCCGAGGGCGATTTCTAAAATCTATTGGCAGCATTCTTGCATCGCTTTGTGCACCGGAGCTCCCAGCATTTAACTCTTTGCCTCCCAGTGAGTGAGGAGGCAAGCTCATAATTTTTGGAACCCCCTTTCTGATCTTCAGTAAGGGTTACTCCCTCCATTAGTCCTAGATTTGGACTTTATTCTTCATTCCTACCTTGGTATTACCGGCTCCTGCGCCTGGCACTCCCCAATTTCGACGCCCTCGCCAGGGCTGGTACCTGAGCTTCCCTCTGGGGACTGGAGTTGGAATTGCGGATTCCTTGTAATTATGGCAGATAATGAATACTGCGATGAGGAGGGTGCTGCGTGTGACTACCAGGGCCATGAGGAATTCTATGAAGAAGAATCCATGGAAGATATTATTGATAAAAAATTGGACACTAAATTAGACAAAGCCCTTTCCTCGGCCCTCCTTCCTTTGGCCAAGAAATTGGAACTATTAGTCCCTGGTAAGCCTCTTTCCCTTCCCAACAAGGAATCTTCTCGCCCCCCACCTAAGAAGGTGGCACTTGACCCGGCCTGGCCCCATGCCCAGTCTTATGAAAAGATTTATAAATCTAAAGAATCCTCTTCTGACAAAGCTCTGACTTCACGTCCCCCTCCCTCCCCACCTCCTAATGACACCACTACTGATACTGGCACCGATACTGATTTTTCGGATGCCGCTCCCCGCAAACGCACTAGGAAGCGTAAGCATGCCTCTCCGGTCACTCCATCTCCCTTCTCTTTTGACCCAACAGACATTGTCCACCCTAGGTCCTCAGATTGGGTCCCCCCCCCTGCTGTGGTGGAATACCTGGAGGCCCACCTCCGTAAAGGATTTGATAAAGAAGTAAGATCCTGCCTTAAGTCCGAATGCCCTGTCCCGATTTACCTCACAAGGTGGCAGTTACCCCGGACATCGACCCCTCCATGACCACTTTTTTAAAGACATATAAGAAAGACCCCAAAAAAGGGATTGATCGCGCGCTCAGAGCGTGCCAAGATAAGGTCCTTGACCTTTCAGGACCTTTGGCCAAGATCCTGGAGTTGGCCCTTCAGGCCCAAGAGACTGGGGATGCCATCCACCCGGAAGTCCTAGCGGGTTGGGCTCAACAAGCCATTTGCATGCTGGGAAACGCAAACTGCGCTCTTGCCTCGGAAAGACGGAAATCGGTCCTTCTGCGGATCGACCCTCAGTTGGTAGAGTTGGCTTCCTCAGAGCCGGGTCCCTTGGCGGAAGGACAGTTGTTTGGGGACAACTTTGTGAAGGACATTGCAAAATTTGTCAATACGTTTGCATCCCTGGATAAGTCTCAAGCCTCCTTGAAGAGGGTGTTGCATCAGGTCTCTAATAGGGCTGGACGTGGCAGAGGACGCTTGACCGGCCGCTATTCAAATTCCAGTCCTCAAAGAGGGTACGCCCCTAGACGTGGCAGAGGGTTCACGCAGGAACCGGACCAAGCCGGTTTTTATCCGTCAAGATCCCGCGGCTTCAGGGGCCGCTATAATCGAGGGGTCAACAGAGGCTACAAAAACTTCGATAATCAGTCCTCTGGTAAGTCAATTGTTTCCTTTGGTCCCGCTAGGGGGAAGGTTGCGTCATTTTGTCAGGAACTGGACAAACCTCACTGCAGATGCTTGGGTCCGTCAGACCGTCCAGGGCTACGAGATAGAGATGGTGGACTGCCCCTTGCAGCCTTTTCTCCCGCATCCTCTCCTTTTTTCCCGTCTCAAACAGAGGGGCATATTATCAAGCCTGTGCGCTAAAATTATCGCCGCTTTATCGGCCGAAAACGGCCGATAAAGCGGCGATAATGGGCTTGATAATATGCTCTATGGAATTCCAATCGAAGCACATGTTAGATGTCTTCACATCTAACATGTGCTTCGATTGGAATTCCATAGAGCATATTATCAAGCCCATTATCGCCGCTTTATCGGCCGTTTTCGGCCGATAAAGCGGCGATAATTTTAGCGCACAGGCTTGATAATATGCCCCAGAGTTTTATAGACTCAGAGCTAGACGAACTTTTGACAAAACAGGCCATTGCTGTAGGACCCTTCATTCCAGAGGGCTTCTGCAGCAACGTCTTTCTTGTGCAAAAGAAGGGTGGCGGTCAACGCCTTGTCTTGAATCTGAGGGATTTCAACCCCTTACATATCGCCACTTCAAGATGGAGGGTATCCATCTTTTACGAGACCTCCTGTTGGAGAACGACTGGATGGTCCGACTAGACCTAAAAGATGCCTATCTGACAGTCCCCATCTGCCCATCTCATCAAAGATTTTTGCAATTCCCTTGGAAAGGGTGTTGGTTTTGCTACAAAGTGCTTCCCTTCGGCCAGTCTTCAGCCCCTTGGGTGTTCACCAAGCTTCTCAAACCTGTGATCTCTCGCCTGCGAGAGATGGGAGTGCGTCTTATTGTCTACCTAGACGACATGCTCCTCCTGGCCCAGGACTGGTCCCTCCTTCTCACTCATCTGGAGTGGACGACGATCTTGCTGCAAAATCTGGGATTCGTGATCAATACCAAGAAATCGGTGATGATACCGAATCAGCAGATGGAGTTCCTGGGCTTCCTGATAGACTCTGTTTCAGCCCAACTGCTCCTTCCCCTTCACAAGATCAGGTCCATCAAGAGGGAGATAAAATCCACCTTGACCAAGGAGAAGATTTCCTTGCTGGTACTGGCGCGGATTGTGGGCCTTCTGGCCTCGTCGATCCAAGCCATCTTTCCCAGTCCCTTGCACTACAGGGCCCTGCAGAGACTGAAAATCTTTTTATCTTCAGAGGAATTTTCACTACGATCATTTAATCCCTCTTTCCCCCGAGGCTCGAGAGGAACTTCAGTGGTGGCCGGATCACATGTGAGCCTGGAATGGCCGAGCCATCTTCGGCGCAGCCCCAGATGTGGTAGTCGAATCGGACGCCAGTCAATGGGGCTGGGGCGCTCGCTGTGGAGAATATACCACAGGAGGACGGTGGTCAGCAGACAAACTCTCACTTCACATCAACTGTCTAGAGTTGTTGGCAGGGTCTTTTGCCATCAAGTCTGTCTCACCGCTGAAGAGCAATTGTTGTATACTTCTTCGGATGGACAATGACTCCGCGGTGAGGTACATCAATCGACTAGGGGGGACAAAGTCCCGAATGCTGGTCCGCATTGCAAAGGAATTTTGGCACTTCTGCCTGGATCGCAAGATCTCGGTGGTGGCGGAATACCTTCCGGGGAAAGTCAATCAGGTGGCGGATTGGAATTCCCGATTTCTCAGAGACTTCAGCGATTGGAGACTCCATCCATCGCTGTTCTCTCAGATCATGACTATGCGAGGCCCATGCCAGATAGTCCTGTTTGCCTCTCGCCTCAATGCCCATCTCCCCCTTTTTTACAGTTGGAGACCGGACCCAATGGCGATGGGGACGGACGCTTTCCTTCACCATTGGGGGCAGCAGAGGAATTATGCGTTTCCACCATTTGCGCTGATGCCGAGAGTGGCGCCGTTGATACGCCGGCAGATGGCGACAGTAGTGTTGGTGACCCCATTCTGGTCGACTCAGTCGTGGTTTCCCACACTGTTGGAGTTATCAGTAGATCTCCCCTTCCGGCTCCCAGTTTTCCAGACACTTCTGCAGGACCCAGTGGGAGCTTGCCATCCATTGGTCCTGCAGAACCAACTGACTTTGATGGTGTGGACGCTCTCCGGAGACATGAATGCCTTGCAGGCCTTTCACAAGAGGCTTCCAGCTTTATGCGGCAAGCGTGGGCTCCTTCCACCCGGAAACGATACTCTGCATCTTGGAAGAAGTGGGTGGGTTGGTGCCTTTCAAAGCAGGTGGATCCCGTGGGATCAAATGTGACAGATGTACTTAATTTTCTATCTGAACGTGCAGCCTCAGGCCTGGCTTACAGGTCGGTTAATGATTTCAGGTCTGCAATTTCTGCTGGTCATGACCACATCGACGGTAAGACTGTGGGGATGCATTCCTTGGTTTGTAAGTTGCTTAAAGGTGTGCGTTTGGCCAACCCTCCTCGGCCCAGGTATTCCACAATGTGGGATGTTACTAAGGTGCTTAATTTGTTGGAATCCTGGCCCAATAATGGTGATTTGTCTTTAAAACAGCTCTCTGCCAAGCTTACCATGCTGTTGTGCCTCATTTCATGTCGTAGGGTTTCAGATGTTAGGGCTTTAGATTTGGCTGGTAGGATGTTTTCTCCTCAGGGTGTCTCCTTTGTCATTACACAGCGTACTAAGACCATGTCACGCTCAGTAGAGTACCCAGCCTTTCCACATAACAGCAAGCTATGTGTTTTGCTGTGTCTCAAAAGTTATGAAGAGCGTACTATTGCACATAGGATTGACCCTTTGGGGCAGTTGTTGATTTCTGTTCAAAAGCCCTTCAAGCCAGTCGCTGCAGCTACTTTAGCCAGATGGGTTAGATGGATCATGTCGGAAGCCGGCATTGATGTTTCTGCTTATGGTGCTCACTCAGCTAGAGGTGCGATGGCTTCTAAAGCCTATTTACCGGGTTCCCGCTTGGAGGATATCCTGAAAGCGGCTGATTGGTCTTCAGACTCGATGTTTAAAGTGTTTTATTATAAACCTATTCCTCATGTTTCTGATGCTGTGATTGATGAGCTTTAATTGTTGAGCTTTGAACCAGCATAATCAGAAGCCTCCCGTCCTGCCATAGAATACAAAAGTTTCTAGCTTTCGCGACAAGAATTTTAGATTATATTAAGGACACGGAGGCGAGGATTATCCCACCCGTTGGGACAGTTATATAACTGTTTTGTTGTTATTACATGATGTTGTTTAACAACTTTGTACCCACCCTCTGAGAAATGTTGGTTGTGGGTGTCTTTTCTCAAACTCTCTTTTCTGTTTCAGGAAATGACTCCAACTAGAGTTAATTGCCTCCTGTGGATTCGGCTGCTTACCCTTCCTGTTGGAGGATGATGCCTTATGGTTCTGGATTTGTCCGTTGAGAATTGCTGATGGAACTGTTTCTCTCCGTTGAGAGTTAAGACTTTTGTTCACTGTAACGAGACTGTTCGCACAAAGAAAGAGGAGGCCAGATTAGTGTCTCTATACTTTATATGCTTATTGCCATTATGATTGGTTGCTGTAAGAGAGGCGTGGTTCAAAGCCTCATGGGAAATGTTGTTTTTTACATTTGTAGTTTCACTTTCATTGGCTGCTGTTTTGTGCAGTAAAGAAATGAGAAAGCATAATCCTCGCCTCCGTGTCCTTAATAGAATCTAAAATTCTTGTCGCGATAGCTAGAAAATGTTGTATTCTTCATACAATCACATGACTGTAGTCCCTTTTCTTTTTTCAATGTGTAGTGAAATTCATTGATAGGCCCTCCTCTAAACCATGTGACACCACTTGTTTTCCAATATATTGCCATACAGTGGAATAATCTCCCTTATCAACTATCCATTTCTACCAGCTTAACCATTGAAATTTGCAGTTTTTGTCACTCATCCTGGGAGAACTGCTGACAGAAACAGGATTTTGACAAAGCCACTCCACTTTTTGCCATTAAGATAAGGTAAGCAGAAGCATGGGCCTTGATCTGGGGCTGTGTGGGTCTTAAAGATTACAGTCCAAAACCTTCCAAATCATCAAGTACTTTCTGTGTAATATGTATTTGTCCTAAATGTGATCCTATCATACACATGTTGTAAAATTGAAACTGAAACTGAAATGTACAGGTCAGTGCTTCATTTAACTTTATGGCATGAGGTGGGGGCATAAAGCCACTTTCTTTTTGGTTAAAGGGAAACTATTTTTAATTGGGCTTTGACCAAGGAAGGAATCTGAAAATCCAAGGAAGGAATAGAAACACAGGAAATAGTGGGAAAGAGAGAATGCAAAAATCAAATTGATGTTTAGTTCAGCTGTATTGTCATGATACATGGTGATGTATAGAAAATCATAAGGAGAGCACTAGTAGCAGTGCATAATTTGTAAAATACTGAGAGCTGGTAACCGCTACTTTTATGAAAAGCCCATGTGACATCCAAGTAAAATTTTGTGCGTCCAATACTAAATCTGATAGTCTTAATACTCATGATACATCTTTATTTCACTGACAGATATATCTGCCCATTTATTTTACTCTTGTCTCTCCTGCGTGTCCCCTTTGTGATTTTCTCATCTTTCTCCATCTCCATCCTTCCCCTTTTTTCCCTCTTTTCCCACTTGAAATGATAGATGTGGAAAAAGAAGTCCTGGTCCCCAAACATAAGTGCTAGTGCCATATCAATTGAAGCACTAACTGGTAGGAGGCTAGTCTTCCTTTAGGTATCACACAACTATCATGGGGCAATGAATGATTTATGAAAAGCAGCTTGCCAAAACCAAGCGGTCTATAATATACTGCCCATACATATAACTTTATGGAATGTTACATTTTAAGGATGACACACAACAGAAGTCAGGCAGGTTTAGTATCTTATGTTGACACACTTTGTACTGCATGTACACAGATTTTCTAATCATTCACATTCATGATAAAGTGTGCAAATAACACACAATATAGGAATGATTGCACACATTGGCATTTTACTAGCATTTGTATTCTACTTCCTATTTTACTTATTAAATCTAGTTTGGCTGATTATTTATACCATGAGTTACGATTCTTGTCAACATATTAATTTAATTGTTTACATGTTTACAAGCTACATTCATATTGGAGCTTGTAATACTAAAGCAGCGCATAAAAATTCACACAAATCCTGTCATACATTTCACAGATTGTTGTTTTCTTTGTTTAGAGTAGAAATACTATCAATATAAAAAAGACATTGAATTTGAGCTGAAATTCACAGGGAACAGGGCTATTAAGAAAGTGTTGGAAATTGGGTATCTAGTGTGCAGTGGTTTGCACCTGTCCAAGTACAGACCATCACTCTAGTCAGGGAAGGGGGATTACACTGCTAACATAACCCCTGCCCACCTCCTTGGTAGTTTTGTGCGAGCAGTCAGACTTATATAAGAGGTAATGTGTAAGGCATTTGTACATACAAACACAGTAACACAGTGAAAACACTACAAAAGGACACCACACCAGTTGACAAAAATAACCAATATTTATCTGATTAAAGCACCAAAAATCCTGCATATAAAGTAAAGATATTACTTTTAAAAGGTTATAAATTGTTCAGTCCATAGCAATCAGGAACTTTAAGTACAAAGTACTTGTCATGGGCTACAATCAAGGACGAAAACAGGCTCAGCTGAGGTGGAGCACAGTAAAAGCAAAGGATTGCATTGCTTCCTTACTACCAGGCAAGGTAATGCCTCAGTTCCTTACTGCCAGGGGATGTGATGTGTCAGTTTCTAACTGCAGTGCAGGGGAGATAATGCATTTGTTCCTCACCGTCAGGGAAGGTGATGTGTCTGTTACTTACTGTCAGGGGAGGTCATGTGTCGAACACTTGATACACGGCCTCGGTTCCTTACTCGGTTCCTTACTGCTGTGCCATGTTGATGAAGAACTTGGCTCAGAGAGACGATGCAATGAAAAACAATGCCCGCTGTGTCAATGTGGAGGAGCAGGCATTGCATCGATATAACAGCTGCGAAGCATGTAATGTGTTCATTTCTGTAGCCGCGCATTAGGCCCAGATTTTGAGCTTGCACCACGGACGTCTGTTATTTATTTATTTTTTAAAATATTTTTATTACATTTTATCTTTTCTGTTACATTAATCATTAAGCATTGATAAATACTGTTTGGCAACATCATCCCTTGTTCCTTAACTATGTGCATATAAATCTAAGTATTTCTTTATCACATTTACAGTGTCGTCCATGTCTGCAATGTAAGGTTGCTCAAGCATTTATAAGTCGCCTTGGGCTTCCACAGGCCGTACATTCTGTCATCTCCGACTGATGGTCAAAGTGAAGGTGTTTAGTATTTCTCTGCATGACAGTGAACAATCCGTCTTGAAAACCATCAATTCATACAGATAATGGCTAATCATATTGGGACTCCGCTCTTGGAGTACTTCACATAATGTTTCATAAGCAATTGGGTCAATACATATGTAAACGTTGAATCCGTACATTACATATTATTTTTTTATAACAAGTCAACCATATTTATTTATTTATTTATAAAACTTATATAGCGCACAAATACCGATTGTTGTCTCGGCGCTGATACCTACAATTGCAAAGAGGATCCTTGTCAGTGTTACTATTTGAAAAGCCAAGTTTTCACCTGTAACAGTAACATAATAAATCAATCAAAACAAAACAAAAGAGACTTCAAATAACTGAGGATGTATGTACCCAGCATCTAGTGTGCTATCTTGGTGCGGTCACAGCTAGGCTAGCGTGCTAGTGTTGCATGTGGGCTGCTGCTTCTGTTTTCCATGTGGTTGCATGGTCATTAAGGCATCGCCTTTTAGGAGCTACTACCATATAATGTATTTTAAGGAATGTGAGGTTGTTCCCTAGTCTAACAGCTGCAGTGGTGGTGACACCCAGATGCAACGCATCGCTAGTGTCCAGGTAACTTATCGGGTGTTAGTTCACGCCCTTTGCGCAGGATGTGTTTGCAGTGTGGCCGTAGATTGTATGAGAGTCCTGAGCATATTCTCCCAGGTCTGTGCAATGGTATACTTGCGCATCCCCGCCGCTTCCCTGTTTAGGGATTGTACTCTCTGCCTGTGTCCAGACCCCAAAGGACTTTGCCCAGTGTGATACCTCTGAAGGGTCCCTGTGCTTCCATCTTTTACTGATGAGCCGCTTTGCTGTTATGATGCCCAGGTCTAGAAACCTTGAGTTCACCTTGTTGGACTTGGTCCTCCTATAAAACCCCAGTATGCAGACTTACCATGTAGTAGGTACCTCAGTGTTAGTGCAGTTGGTAAGTGTTTCTGAGATCACGGGGCAATAATGTAAAAGCAGGGGACAAGACCACAACATGTGTAACATGCCAGCACCTAGGTGACGGCACCTTGGCCATTCCTAAGTATTGATGTTAAAGTATTGATTGATCTTGTCTGCTGAGAGATACGCCCTGTGTAATATATATGTTTGTATGAATCTTAATTTCGAATTTTGCAGTATGTGCTTGGCACTAGCTAAAACGCGTTCCCACTCTTTATCATTCCAGGGACGGCCTCTGTCTTCAGTCCAATATGTGCAAAGTCTCTGCAGAGGCTTCAATACATGAACGAGCAAGGCCTGGACCAGCCAGTGTATCACATGCAATCCCTCCCCCATCATATGCTGGTATTGCAATAACTGGTGTGTCGGAGGCTTGTTGGTCATGTCGCCCCATGCTAGCGTAAATGTTCATGTAATGGTTCTGTTTAGAAGGAACTGGCCCGCTGGTAATCCAGTATCTGCTGTTAGTGTCGCAAAATGCATTAAAGTGCCGTCCACTTACAGGTCTCTGAGAGTCTCCAGTTCCGCTTCAACCCAGGGCGCTAATGCCATGTCCGTTATGGGGTCTCCGGCTCTGGGCGTCCTGAATAGTGGTAGTAGCGGGGCATATGGAATTATGTCTTTTGTGAAGTGAAGGCTTCTCCTAAAACACCTATGCACCAGCTCAACATGTATTTGATGTATTTGATGTCTGGCGAGGAAGCTTCGCTAGCGGTTGGAACAATCTGCATATCTGTATCTGCGTCCAAGCTGTCTTCTAGGTCACCGTGTCTGCCAGATTCCTGCTGCTTAGCCACTTTGCAACCCACTGTCCATAGCTAAGGAGAAGAGTAACGGGGACAAGGGGCAACCCTGTCTAGTTCCTCGTCTCACCCTGATTTTGTCAGATAAGAGCTTGCCCGTACGAGCCCGAACTGTGGAACGCTGATACAGCAACTGCACCCTTTTTAGATAGTCATCACCCAGCTCATATTTACGTAAGACCACCGCAAGATAGGGCCACTCCAGTGAATCAAAGGCCTTCTCCAGGTTTAACACTAGACAGCCATATCTGGGCCATTTTTACATTGCATACTGTTGGATTCTAAATAGCCTTTGAATATTGATCGAGGTGCTTCTAGTGGATACAAATCTGTTCTAGTCGGCACGGACCAGAGTCGGCACAAAAGAGTCAATGCGTTTGGCCAGGACTGATGCGAGTATTTTATAGTCTGTGTTCTACAGGGCCAGTGGACGGTAAGAGCCTAGAAGTTCAGAGTTCCTACCGGCTTAAAAGAGAGACCACAGTTGACTCGTGTTGTGTTGGGGTGAGTGTTGAATACTCCAGTGTTGCCTCATATACTCACAGCAGTTCCGACACTAGAACCTCTGAGTAGGCCTTGTAAAATTCAGCCGGTAGTCCATCAGGACCCGGCGTCTTTCCATTTGACAGAGAGTAGATACCATCCCTTATGTCTTCTGGTAACAGAGGAGCACCCACTTCCCCTTTCTGGTACTCTGTTAGCAGCGTTAGTGTGGAGAGGAAGTACTGTATTTCTGTGACCATGGCTATTAAATAAGATTTGTATATTGTAGATTAATGTTCCACAAAACCAAGATGTATATCGCTTTGGGTATGCATTGTGACAGCCTGCATATTCTCTATTGCTGTTACTGGCACAATATCCATGTCTTGCCGTATCAGTGACGACAACAATCTACCTGGCTTGTATCCCATATGATGGGTGCGCGCTGAGTGTGCAGCGTAGTTTAGATTACGGAGTCGGTCTAATAATCTAGAGTGTTCCTCACCCGAGCGTTCCAAATCCTCAGTATCTCCCTCCAGCGCCTCTCCCTCCCCTTGGAGCAGCTCAGTTTCAAGGTGTGTAAGACCTGCCTCCAACTGTCATCGCATGCCTGCCTTGGCACCTAGGCAGGCACCGCTCATCACAACCATGAACATGTCACACTCCACCTGAGGCGTCGTGGCCATCCCGACATTATCTTTAAAATACTGAGTGACATTTGCAGCCAGTAGGGTACGGAAGGGGGTGTCCAATAGGAGATCCGGCTGTAGCCGCCATGTTGGGGATTGTCGGACAGGGGGGCGCCCACAATATTTCCATGACATGCGGGTTGTGGTCAGAGTGCATCTGACCTAAATATTGAACCGCTGCTATGTGGGGGAGCAGTGCGTCTTAGAGCATATAGCGATCTAACCACACATTCAGGTCATGAGCCCCTGAATAATAAGAGTGTACTCTATCATTGGGATGACGGTGTCTCCAGGCATTCTTCAAATGCCATTCTGTTTCCCAATTCGTGAACACCTTCATAGCATGGTGTGTGTTTGTATCCAGAAGTGTTGGAAAGGACCCATCCACTGACACGTTAAGGACGCTGTTGTAATCACCCCCTAATGACATGGGTATGTTGAGCCATGGCGCAAGAATGTGTGATATCTTGTCGACAAATGCAGCCTGCTCTCTGTTAGGAGCGTATATCTATGCAAGTACTGTTTGTCGGCCATCCAGCGTGCCCCTAGCTATCACACACCTCCCCTCTGTGTCTACCAGCAACTGTGTAATTGTCAACGGAACACCTGCCCTCACCCATATCAGCACACCCCGTGCAAAAGCTGAATATCCTGTGGCAAACAATTGGCAGCGCCAGCGACGTTGTAAACGTTGTATCTCTATTTTGGTTACGTGGGTCTCTTGCTGTAGAGCGATTTCTATATGATGTTGCTTGAGTTATGAGTAGATCTGATAACTACGTGACTGCGAATGTATACCCCTCACATTCCATGTACCAATCTTAACTGAGGACATTAATCCTCCAACGCATCGGGTGAAAATGTGTACGTGGCAGCCCAACATCCATGTGCATTAAAAACAGCTCATCATTACATACTCCACCGAGCTCGCCGACTCGCAGCGTGGTACGCTGTATGAATTTACTCGTAACAGATGACGCCTCCCAAAAACACTCAGAAAAAGATAGATGCATGAATAATACCAAAAGGGTGATAATGCAACCAGCAATCGTCCAAACTCCCAATCCGAGATAACAGTCAAAACAATCCTGGGGTTTGCGCTGCAAACTGCTATACTTTAGAGTACAGTCCTCGTGTCTAGCGTCACAGGGGCTCTCCATGCGCAGGCAACATACAATATAGTTGGGGCAAACTGCATATATTAACTCAGGACCATTCCACAAATCAGCAATAAAATATGCGTTTGACTCCTACCGCCTCCCTCGTGTATTTCAGTATTGAACACAGTAGGGAGCAAATACTGTAGAGTCATAACAGCGTACATCCCAGGTGTCTACGCATCCAGCAACAGCACACATACACCCCAATACCTCAATTCATAGTCCATGCAAATACAGGAGCTTGCAGCGTTTATGCAATCAAGTCCGCCGTCTGCGGGGTGACATCCTGTTGTCCTTTTGAGTCCTGCGAATTCTGTAGCCCATATATCTGTTCGTCATCACTCGATATGTCTCGTTGGCTGGAGTTAGATGCATTTTCGTCCTCCGGGAACCGCTGCTCCTGCCACTGCCTGTATGGTGTCTTGCTGTCTGCTCAGGATCAGATCCTAGCGTGGACCGACAAGTGGCAAAGGCGGTGTCCCTATTCTCGTAGACCTGCGCTCTCTCTGCTGGTGTCGAAAAGGGCCTTTCAGTTTCGATAGCCTTGCGGTTGCAGCCCTGTCCCGAGGCCCCACATTGGTGAAGGTGTCCAGCCAGTCCTCCGCCTCCTCCGATGTGTTAAAGAAGTGCGTTTTTTTGCTGGCTACCACACACAGCCGCGCAGGTAACAACAGAGAATATTTCAGGTTATTTTGTCAAAGACGTTTTTTCACTGCCATGAACGCAAGCCTTTGGAGCTGTACCAGGATGGTATAGTCCAGGAAAAACATTATCTTGTTATTATCAATGTGGATATCCTGGAGCTTCCTGGTTTTCTTCAAGACGGAGTCTCGATCTCTTGAGTTAAGGATCCGAAGCAGCAAGGGCCGCGGATTCAATCTCATAGTAGGTGGCCTCGTCGGGACCCGATGGGCATGCTCTATTACGAAGTGTGGTGATAGGGACCCTTCTGGCAGTACATATCTTAAAAAAATTCTCCATGTTCAGTGCATGCTGTGCCCCTTCCCACCGTTCCGGTACACCTACTATGTGGACATTGTTTCGTCGTTCCCTCCCTTCGTCATCCTCGGCTCTGTCTTCCAGGAATTCTACACGGTTTAGCAAGTCTTGTACATGTTTATCCATTTGCGTCACCTGTGGTTTGGTGTCAGCAAGCGTGGATTCCAATGCAGTGGTGCGGTCCGTTAATTTCTGATGGTCTGCGTGTAGATCAGTGAGGTTGATGGCCACCTTAGGTATTTTGTATTCCAGGGAAATGTGGGTTTTATTGATGGTTTCCTCCAGACGGTCCATTGCAGCAAGTACCACATCTAACTTGCTTGCGGTCTGATCCGCCGACCCCTGCTTCGCCATCTTGTCCAATTTGGTCTTTGACAGCGGTGGCATGGCTTGAGCTCCACCAGTACAATCCACACTTTACTACCCCCCCCCCCCCCGAAATCAGGTGCAGGACCTATTCACCTAAATTGCCTTTTCGCTCAGGGAGAACTCTGCACGGCGCCACCAAGTCTCAGTTATCGCTATCGTTCCCTCCTCAGCTACGACCGGTCGCAACCAGCAGACACTCCACGTCTCCCAGCTAAGACGTACACTACTTCCTCGTATTCTTTCCGCAGCTCCGTCGTCAACCATTTGCTCCCAGCCACTCAGGTCTATTCGGGTAGAGGCGCCATGGTGTGCTCCCTGGCGTGAGACCACGCCAGGCTAAGATTGGTGACACATCTATCTGTATACATCAACAAACTCACCTCTCAGAAGGCCACTCAGGTAGAGCATGCTGGGCGTGCAGGTGTGCCCTGGCTGGGCAGCAGTGTTTACGCTTTGACTTTGTAGAGGATGCCAGGACAACGGGAGAGAACTTGTAGTGTAGTTCCTAAATTCCCAATAGGCTCTGCGCATTGTAACAATATATACTATAGTTTAGACGTAGGACTGAGGTCGACTAGCTCTCTATCGAATATATTAAACTTAATTGTGAGTGCCAGTTAGCTCAGAGGTCACTAGAAACGTTCTTGAATTCACAAGAAGGGATTAGTTTCTGACAACCGCATAAACATGACAACTTTGTTTTCCAAGAATAAGAAATCAATCTCTAGAGTTGTGGAAACAATAGATAGCAATTTTACTCAGTCAATCTTGCATGCTTCGTTTCACCAGAGGTTCTGAGAAAATAGAGAGACAGACGTTTTCAATAAAAGGTATTTTATTGAACAGTCTTCTTTCTCAAGCATAAGAAATGTACTGCTACAATCTTAATACTGGTTATAAACTACAATCCATAAAGTACAAAGAATTTTATGAAAGAATACTGTAAAAGCATGGTATGGTTTGTAAGCTATTTAAAATAACGTATAATACATACATTACTAAATAATGACTAAAAGTACTCAACTGGTGCTTCTAATATAAGCTGAACCGGTGTACCTAACCTAGGTCTAGTACAAGGGAAGAAGTAAGTGTGGTGTACCTTAAGTTTAGTATTCTTTTGCCTAGAATCTATTCCAAGAATTCTCTAAGGGTCTAATCAGCTCCGTACCTTGTTTTTAGAAGGAAGGAGGTCTTGTATCTCTCTCTCAGGACACGATTTCCCAGCAACCCTTCAGGGTAGCGTGGAAACACTGGAGCTGGATTTCTCTGCAGGAGAAAAGACAGCGTCTCTTAGTGCGTCAGCTGGAGGGTCTGCTTCCTTCGGCACTTGCTACTGCAGGGTGCGTCGGGCAAGTAGATAGTCAAACTGCTCCAAACCACCGTGTGTTTGTCTGGGCAAGTGTGGGCATATTTATACCTTGAAGGTGCCGAGTTTGACTTAAGGTTGGACATAATAACATCATCAAAGACTCAGTTCTTTGAAAACTCCAGGATTTCTTGGATAAATCAATATTCAAGCAGGGGGAAGTCCCTGACTGCTGAAGGCGGGTTTCTCCAAGAATTCGTTGTGGATTCTCAGAACTACTGGAAGTAGCCTTGCCGAATTTGGACTGCATAGGCTAAGTCTAAATATGGTTATGATTTCTATGCCTATATAAGGATAGGGTGATTTATACCTAAATATGGGCATGAATCGAGAAAATTACAGTAGGGTCCTGAAATCCTACACAACAAACTTACTGCTGCTCCAGGGTGCAGCAGAATCCTCTTCAATATCGTGCCTTGGCTCCTGCACGATAACAGCTCTGTACGGTCATCAGCCTCGTAGTCTTCCTGTGGCAGGTGCAACAAGGTTGGATGGGTCCAGGATGGCAACTCTTTGGCTCCCGGGGGGCAACAGCAGGGCGTCTCACCTGGGGCGATCGCAGCTGGGGCTCACTACATCAGCATACCCGCCAGTGCCACCCACACACTCAATATGTTGATGTCCCTGGTGCGGGCGCGGGGCAATGGCGTGCAGCAGGCAGTTTCTTGGGAGTGGAGCCCTCGCCACCTAGCCACGCCACAGATGCAATGGCAGTCGTTATGAGCGTTCAGCACCGCCTCGTAATACCTCTCCGCCTTTACCACGATTCGTGTGTTGCAGGCTGCTGGTATCACAGAACTCCACAGGCCATCATTAATATCACAGGGACCTCAGCTGCAATGCACTCCTCACCTCAAGGGCATACAGGTATGGCAGGGAGCGGTCAGCCATGACTCCTGATCCGTCAGCGGAGGCCAACCACTTCCACCACATTTCCGTGGCCGGAACGTTTAGGGAGTGTCCATCACCAGTCTGCCGGCGAGGGGGGGGGGGCAATATCCCCGTTCACGCTGCATGGACAGCTGCAGCTCGTGTTGGCCAAGCAGGGTCTGCTCACGTCGCGCCTCTTCGGCCACCCTTTCAGTTGGTCACCGTGTTGTGCAATATCAGAGCCCGGATGTTCGTGGGCAGCACCGCAGGGGCCCCAGCCATTCTCGGGCCGCTGGCGTCAAGTAATCAGAATAGCGTCCTGTAGGGGGGTGAGTGTCCGCAGCACCGCTTCAGCGGTCGAGAACCACCTACCATAGCTCCGCCACAGGGTGAATGGCCACACAAACGAGGCGGCCTCCGCCACCGCACACAGCCCTCCTTTCTTGCGGCGCGGCAAACAGCAGGCAGATCAGGTCTCCAGAGGGAGGGGCGGGCGGGTAGTACGGCGGGGCCTCACCTAACACTCACCATCCATTGACGGGCACCGAGACGTCAGCCGCAGTCGAAGCCAGCCGCCGTCCGTTCACTGCAGCTGCGCCATTTCTCGCGGCCTTTTGGGTGGGGCCAGACCCTGGGCTCACGTAGTTGATGTCGGCCTCACCAGGGTCATGCAGTAGCCAGCGTCTCCGGTCGGGGGTTTCACACTAGAGCCTGGGCGATCTCAAATTCACATCGCTGCATGTGGATAGTGGCCTGCATTTGTTCTTCTAGGTTGGTATCCCCAATAATGGCTTCATCCGGAAGTATTAGCCTGTCCAGGGGAGCCTTCCGCAGAGCTCTATCCAAACATGTCTGCCTCCATTTTGGCCGCAGCCACGCCCCCCACCACGGTCGATTGTTAAACAGTGCGCGGGATTCGGATTTGCGGTGTTCCTTTAGTAGCACAGTAGGCACTGCATCAATTCTTTGGCCACACATCAGTGATACACTGCTTTTTCAACAGAACATGGGAGCTGCTGTGAAAAAACAGCTGTTGAGAGTCGATGCATGGAATTTCTAGTTTCGTAGCAGCCAAACCACCTCCAAATGGCCCAAAACGAGAATTGGCACCCCTTGTCAGCTCCGAACTCCCAGCAGAGGAGTTCAGGGGCTACAAATGAAGTCTTTTATGACCCTTAGACTTCTTAACAGGAGGCAAGCATGCATAAGCGTTTAGAGAACCTTGGGAAGTAGGATGTAGAAAGAAAATGTCCTCTTAGTCTAGAAGTCCTAGAACAGCTCCAGTTCTTATGCCAGTTTCTACCTTCGAAGTAAGCAAACTTCAACGGAAAGTCTTTGTTGAGCACAGGACCCTACCTTACTCTCACCTGGCTCCAGACACACTACAGGCATTGGAGACAGCTTTGTATGAGAACATTTACAGTCCTATTCAGGTGTCATTGAAGACTCCTTCCACCACAATAGCTCAGGAAGACCTATCAGGCTGGTGGGTGGCCATCAACATATGCATATGCAGGGCACACCTCAACTCCCTTTTTTGTGACTGTCTAGAGTGAATGGGCAAACTGTCCAACTGTCACCCTTACTCAGACGTGGATTACACCCACAGGAAGAGCCACACAATGTTAAAGCAAGAAAATATCCACGTTCTAAAAGAGGCATTTTCAAACACACAATTTAAAACCAAGTTCACTAAGAGAAGTGTTTTTAAATTGACCCCAAACTACAAAACATGATCTACTTCCAATAGGAAGTTACACTTGTACGTGGGCAGAAAGTATCTTCAATAGTAACTTCTTTCACATACAGTCCTTGCAATAGTGAAAAAAGAAATAAGCAGTATTCACTATTGCGACAAGTAAAAAACTCAAATACATTTCCTACCTTTCATCTACACTGCACCCTGCTCATTGGGCTACCTCAGCCCTACCTTAGGGGTATCTTACATGTAGTAAAAGCAAAGGTTTGGCCCTGGCAAGTGGGTAATTGCCAGTTTGACATGGCAGTTCTAAATGGCACACACAGACACTGCAGTGACAGATCTGAGACATGATCTGAAGGCCTACACATATTGGTGGCACTATCATTGTTGCAGGCCTACTGGTAGCATTTTATTTACAGGTCCTGGACACACAAAGTGTACTTTACTACAGAGGCCAGGTGTTTGACATCCGAGGCAACATATCCCCGCGTATTCGCTGAATCTTCCCCCCCCATAAATAGCACCTTCAAGCCTATATAATCAAAACCCCAGAAAAGCCGAATTTCACCTACATGTGCGTAAACAAGAAAAAAAGATAAAAGATAAACAAATAAACATTTTTTTAGCAACATCGTTAAGAACTACTTTCTGCGCAAATGCAACTGCATGGCTTTCCCTAAAGACAGGATAGATGTCCTTAGTGTTTTTAAGAGCATCCTATTACTGCTACCATTATTTATTTCCAGAGACTTCCTCTAAGTCATTTTGTAGCTATGATCTCCGAAACAAAGCTACGAGTGGACCCATTACATACAATTTTAATTCTGGCAGGATTCTGAAGGTATACATCGGCTCTCAGCTTTTGAAAAGGAGCAAAGAGCTGCCTGAGCCTCCATCTGCGTTCCACTGTGGCATGCGCAAAGTCAGGTCTAGTGAAAAAAGTTATTCCTTCACAGGATCTTGGATTCGTGCGCCTTGCCAGATCATAAAGAGGAGGAGAAATTTGACAAAAAACAGTAGCATGGCACGAGGATGTTGCAGCGTAGCTCTTGAAAAGCCCCTTTAAGGAATGAGATCATGAAGCTTCTGGGGTACTCTTTTTCCACTCCTTCCGGGATCCCTAGGAAGCCGAGATTGTTGCGCCGCTGCCTATTTTCCTGCTCCTCCATCTTCCACATGAGATCTTTGACCACACTCTCATGTTCTTCTCTTTGGGTTTTAAGGGTGGCTACATCTTTCTCTAAATGCTCTGTCTTTTCCTCCACAGAAGCCATCCGATCTGCAATTTCAGCGCAGGTTTTGCCAACCCTTCTGACAGCACCTTTTAGTTTCTTGGCGGCCAGGCGTGATCTACGGCTGTCATCCTTGGCTTCCTCCTGGAAGCTTTTGATAGATTGAAGAACAACCTCCAGCGCAGGGTCGCGCTTTGGTCCTCCACTATCTCCATTTAGGCTACCTTTTATAGTCCTATCACCACCTGAGGTGACCATAGAGTCAGATAATACTGTAAGCTGGGTATCAGAATGATCCTACCTCAGATCTGTACCTCTTTCTTTGTCTAGGATATCATGTATCTTTTTTCGGCCATCCTTGTAAGAGCTGCTGTACCATTTGGGACCATTCTCTCTGCTTGACACAGAGATGTTTGTGTCTTACAGCTCTGATTCATCTGTTAATGAATAGTATTTGTCTTTATTCTCCGGTGTTTTTAATGAGTGGATTAGAAGAGAGTTGATTGCAGCTTCTGGAGTTACTGCGGGTTCTACAATTCCACCAGTGACATTTGCACAATCATTTGAGCTACTTCTTTTACTGCCAGATCTTTCTACTTTGACCTCCATGCAACCCTCATCTGGCTGTCTCACAGGTGTAGAATCGACCTCCGGGACTTTTTTCTCACCCTGATCTATAGGGAGGGGAGTACCTGGTGGCCCTATTACATATAACGCAGCTGGCAAATTTGAGTCAGCCAGTGCTCCTTCAATCTGCCCCAGCTTTTCTGTTGTCAAGTTTGGATCTTCTTCTACAGACTCTTGCAAAGTTCCAGCCCCCCCGTTGTACCAAAAGTGCTTGTAATCAGCATTTGAGAATAGCTGGTCCCTCTGCGTGGTTTAGCAGTCTCAATATTTTCGGGGATGTTTTCAAATGTGCTGTTTTTATCCACGCACTCACCCTTCTCCCCTTTCCCTCCCCTTGCTTATCTTCTCGCACCCCTTGTTTCCAACCTTTTTTGCCTGGTAGCTGACAGCGCTGTAATGGTATGTGAGGCTGCTTGTGACTGAGCACTGGGCGCAAAAACATTTTTCCCTTTGAAGTTTTTACTCCCCCTGCCAGCCATCCTTACTTGTCTGTGGTGGTTTTAGACAATGCAACAAAGTACCACTGTTTCGATTTCAGTTCTCAGAAGATTGTAGACCTGTCCAAAGCACTGTGTAATCTTTGTGGCTTCACGTTTAGCAGACAGCGCGCTGAATGTCCTCTCTGAGCTCCTGCATTCCGATCGCACCGATGGGAGATCACGCAGGTCAGGAGTAATCCGAGAATCCCAACCCGTGCAGGCGTCCTCAAGGTTTGGAGGAGGTTAGAGCGTGAGTCTCTGCATGAAAACGATGGAAAGTTTTACCATCCTTCGTTTATTTTTCAGGTGCATTATATTTGCTTTCCATGATACTGCATAGTTATCTGAGGAGCGTAGAAGGTATTCAAGACTGGTTTAGCAGTGATAGGGATTTGTAATCAGGTGAGCATCGCTGCGAGGATGTTTCTTGAGCACCATCCAACTTGTGATATTTCAAGTCCACCCTCAAAACACTGTATGTTTAGTTCCAAATGAGTCTGTGCCTAGGTCGTCCCCATCCTGCCATTTTGTGGCCAATCCTGGTTCACCTAATCCCTCTAATCTGTGTTTATCTGGGAGGAATAAACAACATCCAGCTGCCAACAACACCCATTCACATGGCCCAAGAGCAGGCAGCAGGCATCAAATGCTGCAGAAAAATGTGTTTATTCTAAAAGTTAAAGACACAGAGATGACAGACGGAATGCAGAGCGATTCAAACATTCTACCCCATTCAATAGATCTATTGTGCCACCACAGTTTGAACATATCCAAATGCAAATCAGTCTTCACCCTGTGCTTCATGTGAACAGTCCAACATGAACTGCCAAGGCAGGTCTTCCCTGGAACATGAACAAGCCTCCTGGGACTAGTTTCGTGATTTCACCCCTCATCAGCTAGGCTAGCTTGAAGCCAGTGGCCCAGTGAACCCAGGACCCATGTCTGGGCATAGCTGGTGCACTTAGGGCAAGGCAAAAGACACACAGATCATGGCGAACTGATGGTAAATTGGCACGGGTAGGAGCCCACGACCTCGAAACCTGTCGGATTTGGGCGGCACATCCATGGCCAAAGTGCTCTGCTTTGGTGTAGTCCTGACAACTGCGCAAAGGGAGGCACTCCGTTCTCGGATGCGGGTTGATGCTGTCACATGGCAAGGGCACAGTCTTGAGGCGATCCACAGCGCACTAGGCCCCGTGTGCCTGGACAGCACTGAATTTGACATCGCGTGCAAGACTGGCAAGGCTATTTGTGTTCCGAAGCCCAGTATGGTTAACAAGGGCAGTTGACAAGCCCCAAGAAGTCACTCTGGAGGCAATCCTTTGTGCCTTGCTTGCAGGGCAGATGTCCGCTGGCATGAGGGCGGCTCCACAAAGCAGGACAACATTTCCAGTGAATAGTCAGACACAGCAAAGAGGCAATCCTTCCCACTCAGCAGCCTTCAGTGTAGCAGAGTTTCATGCAGGTCCAGTTTTTTTCACACAGATGTGGGTTTTGGGCCCTATTATTATACCCTGGTGCCCAGGTACTAGAAGAGACCATAAGCTATTGGAGAGGGCTTTGAGGTTTTGGGGCTCCCCTGTCTCACCTGACTTGTCTGCCCTAACAAAGCAAAGTAGTAAAGCCTATTGTGTGGTGGCCGGCTCAGGCTATTCAGATGTGAGTGTGAATCATTACTCCCTCCTCTCAGCCCAAGAAGGCCATCAGATTGTTGGTGTGGCAGCCCTTCCTGTGTTTGGGAGAGTGTAGGTAGTATGCAAGTATAGGACTGCTACCCTGGGCCAGACGTGTATTGGGGCAGGCAGCAGGTACACAGAGTTTATGGAAGGACAGAGAAATGTCCACTTTCTGAAAGTGTCATTTTTGCCAGTAAGAGTAAAACCCAATACACCAACAGGGAGGATTTCTCATGATGATTCTAACCATACCAAACATGATATATCTACACCTTACTATGCAGGATTTATCACTTTAAGGGATATAAGGGCATTTCTAAGGCTGGACTATGGAGGGGTCGGCCCTACTGCAATGGCAGAGGCCTGATGCAGGATGCAGGTTTGCCAATATCACCATATTTTAGGGTAGAGTTACCGAACCTTAGCAGTTGTAAGGTGCCCAGAGTCCTAAGTCCAACTAAACGTTGAAAGTGGGCAAAAAAGTGGGAGACCAGCCTAAGGCTGATAGGTGAAACACATTTCTCAGACACAAAACATGAAAAGTATTATTCTTCCCATTTAAAAGTTAGCATTTATTACATGTAATAAGGCAACCCTATGTTATCCTTTACAAGAGTTTTTGACGACAAGGACGTGTAAAATGTAAAAGCACATGTCCAAACTATCAATTATAATGAACCCTTACCTATGTGCTAGCTAGGGTCTAATTTATGGGTTACTTATATACAATGAAAGTGGAGTTTAAGGGTAGACACAGCTTATAAAACTGCAATCAGGCTGCAATGGAAGGCCTGGGACAGGTTTAAGGAGGCTACTTAACTGACTGGCACACTAAGAGCTGCATGGCCTTGTAGCTAGAATGTGTATTTAACATAAAAAATAAAACACAAGAGGCATTTTGCAAAACTAGAACAGTTGTTTTAATTAATCGCATCAACAAGAGAACAGCAGCAGATTTGTGGTCTGAAGCAGTCTCAAAGTAAATTGGGGTTGGCTCTTATTTTATACATTTTACAACTTGTTACGAAGCAATTTGTACATTAATTTTAACAGGAATTGCGAGAATATTCACAGGACTGTATATTTGATCTCCTAATAAGGAGTTCAGCTGGGTCTCAACCTTGCGTGCACACAATGCGGGACAATGGGTAACATGACCAGATGTCCGTCACGGTGAGCGCCTGTTTTCTGTGTGCAGTGTAAATATGGTGTTCTGATTAGCTGAGTGTTCCTAAATATATGTGGCATTTATCTTTATGGTTGTTTTGGGAATGTGCATCCCTCTGGCCACACAAATGTTGTTGGGGCCAATCTTCTCGGACCTTTGCAGTGTTGCTACCTTCATGCAGACTGATCTAGATTGTCCCTGTTCAATCATTTGTCTATGGGCTACGTGTCACACCACTTGTGATCTGTTATTCAGTTGCTCCAGACCTTGGTATTTCTGACTCAGGGTTGATGGGTAGGTCATATTGGGTAGATTTGACTACAGCAATGTGACTTTGTTGTTATACGTAAATATATTCTGGCGTACATTGGCATCATATTTTTCTTTATTAACAACATCCTAGTAGATGGGGGTGTGGCTGACTGCAAAGCATGGCTGCCGCAATTTGATCAAGCTCCGCGCCCAGATTTGAAGAATCCTGGATAATCCTGGTGGTATTGGCTTCTGACTGATTCCAACTCTAAATACAAGAGAGCCTCCTTGGACCGGGCTGGCACTTACACAGTGAAATCGCCGCTGCGTGCTGCCGGTCCCGCCTGGACAATGAGGTGGGCTTGGCTTCTGGGTGCGGGCTGCTGAACCAGAGGCCTGTCTTCGGGATCGAGAAGGAGTGCTGGAGGCCAGAATTAGAGCTACTGTGACAACCTGCGCTCCCGCTGTTGCTGTGAACCCCCCGGAATGAGGAAGAGGGGGCGACCGGGGAGGAGTAGACGGCACTGAGGACAGGACGGGCCTGCATTCTGCTGATGCCTGTGCAATAGGCTATCCTGCCGAGCCTCCTCTCGGAGGACCCCCTGGCTGCCTGGAGAGCGTGTGCAGCCCTGTGTTGTGGTGTGTACTGCCACTGGCAGCCATGCTGTGGATCCCGTTGCTGGTCTGGGAGGAGCGGTGCTGTGAATGTAGCCGCGGGCATCTGCCAAAGAAACTATGCTACCCTGTGCTGCCGGGTGAGTGTGGCGATACCAGCAGATTCTCGCCACGCTTGGGTCCGGCTTCCCTGTCTCCCTTCCAGTCCGGCGGCCCTGTGAACTTTAGCGGCCTGGGATGCGTAGCCGGTGCCTGTCCTTAACGTGTCTCACTGGCGTACTCTGCTGAAGCGCGGCAGCCCCACGGTAGACATCGCCTGTGGGAACGATGCCTGTGGCCCTTTAGTTCTCCTGATCCAACTGACTAGTGATTGCTGATGGTCTGGTGTGCCCCCCCATTCCCACAATATCTCAGAGAGCACAAGGATCAGCATTGGACGCTCTTGCTGGCGGAAGGTCGCCCTGCGCCTGGTCTGGTTTCGGGGGCAGGGCGCATGCAGGTCTGGATATACCGGGCCACCCTAGTGAAGTGGACAACACCCTACCCGGGGCTGGAGGTCCCCACCTGCATTGGTAAGACCCGCTGATCGTGTCCCGGACGCACGCATTGCCTGTCTGCCTCCGAACACACAACGCAGCAGGTACCGCCGGGATCTACTGTAGGGCTGAGTGTGCGGAAGGCTCTGTGCACACTTGTCCTTCCTGAGAAGGGACCTTTTGGGGCCAACTGGGTCGGGGTCGCGTGCCACCCCCCCCACACCTGAATCTCTCTCTTTGGCTGCCGCTCGGGAGGAGACACTGTAAGAATTGGAACTGTTGGTGTGGGCGAGATAGTATATTGTACCTGTGGTTGTACACAAAATAAAAGCACACACAAACCTTTACTCACTGTGTCTTCCTAGGATACTCCCAATGGCAATTGCGACTATATCGTCTAGTGTCTCAAAAATACATTACCAGGTGGCTGTTGAGTCCTCGCCTACCAGTAGGCGAGAACTCACCAGCCACCTGGTAATGTATTTTTGAGACACTAGACGGTATAGTCGCAATCAGGTACAATATACGGAGAATCCAGACGTGCAGGGATCATGCTGACCCATAACCCTGATAAAATTGCCGGTAAGTAAAACTAGGCAGTGAAACATGTTTTTAATCAGAGTAGGCACACAGCAACATTAAGCTTTTTCTCACTATTACTGCTCTACCTGGCAGGTGCACGATTGTCACATTAAAACAAGTTCACTACCTTCAATAATTTAGGAATGCATTAAAATACAAGGGTGGGTGTATGGGAATGCTCATGGTCCACCCATTGTAAGGTCAACCCTTCACAGTGTACCCAATGTTATTTTTTTTGTGTTATAAAGAGTCACACAAGGTGGGGCAAATTGGTCCTCAAGTGGCTTTCCAATCCTAAATTGGATTTTGAAGTCTGAACCTAAACCTCTAAATGCTGTCCGCGAGATCATGAGACACTTGGATGAATTCTACTGCAATCTCTGAAAAGTTTGTACAGAAAATGGCTTTGAACTTCCTGCCATAGGAGAACTATGACCATTCCATCCGAGCCAATCCCACAATATTGTGTCTTGACTGGGCTGAAGAAAAAGGTTTCTTGTGCAAGGAGCTTCTCTGCAGCAGCAAATCTGTTTCAGCTGGTCCTCTGTGAGAAGTTATGCACGCCCCATGTTTCCAAACTCATCATCAGATAGAACCTTTAGCCTTGTCAGATGGATGATTGTGACCTCTGAGAAAAAAAAAGACTTATAGATGGTTTTGAGATTGGCACCACCGTGGCAATGCCAAAGGACCACCTGCCAGATACACAATAACTATTAATCTTGCGTGTGGCCGGCTGTAAGGTATGGCAGTGTGGGAGGGGGAGGTGGTGTGGTGTTGTGCTCTCACGCCATCAAACTCATAATCAGGCACTAAGTACAAACTTATAAATCTTGAACCACCTAACAAAATTACTTTCTTGCACGCAAAATTCGAACAGCTCCTTCCTGGGCCGTTTCCCTCCAAAACCAACAGCTTCAGCAGGACGGCGTACTAAAAACAATCAGGTATGGTCTGCAACCTTAGCACAGACAAGGATCTCCACTTTCATTTCTAAGTTGTGAGGTAAAACCTTCAACCTGACTTAACCTATTGATATATCTGACTGCATTTTATCTCAGTAAACCTCAAATTACACCTAGGTCCAGGTCCTCCAAGAACAGTGAATTATTCTTGACACACTTTCTTTTGAAACTATAATATCTCAGGTTCCCCTTATTGGTATTTCATTATTTTTAAGTAAATCTATTTATTCAATTTTAAATTATTTTTTCAAATTGAAGTTAGATTATTAGTGTGTTGTGTTTTAAACGGGCATATTGCATTCCGAACTCCTCCATCAAAATGAGGCGATCGGAAAGAAATCGAACCGACCCATTATGATGCGGCTCGCCTTCCGAGCCATATCGTAATGTGCCCCTTAGTGTCATGACTATGGTGTTGTTGACCCTCAGACTATATGCTAGTGACACATATTACATTGTGGAACTTGACACAAACTTGTGCACCCAAAACGTTTTGATAGCAGTGTCACCTAACTGGTGATGCATGTGATAGATGGGTGTGGGTGTCAATAAAGCCACTAAGGAACGGTAGCTAAATTCTGTGTTCAGCAGAACACTACAATAACAAAGATACTAATATGTGATTTATCCTGTTTCATTGGATAACTTACATTTCCAAGTCTACCATAGATGTTGTGAACCTTGTTGCAGTGTTTCTCACCCATAGACAGCCATGACAGAAGAGTTTGCAGTGGCTGAGGTGGTGTGCGGCATCGGAGGCCTAGTGGGCAAGATGCTAGTGGAGCCTTCTGGACGGCAGCCGGAGCAGAGAACGACGGGCGCGGCACCGCCACTGTGCTCCGAGGGCGGAAGCGCTGGCCGAGTGCAGAACGGACTCCTGGTCGATGGCCTGGCGTGCGTGTTGTGGCAGCAACAGTGTATATGTGACCAGGAGGTCCCCAGTGGTGACCCGATGATTGTTGTTGATCATCTCCCCTCCACCCAGCTTCTACATTGATTCTAGAGGTCAGATCAGGACGCAGGGATGTAGTGTACCGCAGACTAACCGGGGGTCGGAGTCAAGTGAATTGCCTGCTGGGGTCCGAACAGCCTGTGGGGGGCCATTGGGACTGCGCCGGGCCCAATTGTAGGGCTGTGGGCCGGCTCACGTTACTCTGCTTACCGGCGGATGTAGCATTGGGGCCTGTAGCATAGGGACTGGCACGGGAGGTGTTGGGATCCACAAGGCATATATATATATACTCAGTGGAGGGACACTGTGACCCTTTTTATGTACAATAGTGTTACGGCTTGAGCCCTGGTATGTATTGCCCATGACTGCAGGGGAAGAGTGCCATTGGAAGCACTGGGGAGCGGAGCCGAGCACAGGGCCCTTAGCTGATGTGAGGTAAAAAGAGCCCTGTGCAGCAGTGAACAGCCCTACATGGACATTTGTGGTTCTTGTGGCAGTGGCAAATAGTGGACCTACGGCATGAAGGCCGGCTTGTGATTGCTGGACACCATATATGCTACTGACTTTTACCAAGCAAGGAGCCAGGCCTAGGCTTCATGCGCAATGTGGAATCCAATGTGGGGTGTGAGATATACTGCCCAGGTCGACTGGAGGCAGCGCTTGAGTTTGCAAGGTGAAACAGAGTAGGGGGGGCACAACTATCTGCGGAAGCAGGCGGGTTAGCACTCACTGCGTGGGCTCCAATGTCATGCTTCTAAGACAGGATCTGTGGAATGCGGTGGAGCGCATTACTGAGACCGAGATCAGGGTCCAGAGAGTGGAGGATTTGATCGCTACCTTGCTGAAAAAAGTTGCGTCACGATCACCAGGTTTCTGCCCTCGTGGGTGAAAGACACGGAGGGCAGGGCTAGGAGTAAAAACCAACGCTTTGTGGGATTCCACGAAGAATGTGAATGGGGTTCTCACCTAGCCAGGTCGCCGCTGCCGTGAGGGAAACGGCTTCATTCATTGCACCCGGCCATGCTCGCCGGACCCCCGCTGTTGCCATCATCGAAAAGGGAGCCGGCCTTCACCAGGACTACTGCTCACAGGGTGCCCTGCTGGTAGCTGTTTGAGCGATCAGCAGAGGGCGCCGAAGGGGCTGAAAGCCAACGTTGCTCTCCCGCAGGGCCTGTCTGCGCCCATTCGAGCTAGGAAGAGGCAGGGCTGGGCCTGGTCCCTTTCATCTTTCGTTTGCCTTGGAGCACAACCCATGAGGTAATGTCTGTTTCAATCTAGTGACTGATATAAGTTCCTTGGTTGCCATCTATATTTGATTTGAAATGCTACCTTGCGCTTGTGCCACAGTGCTCTTTGACTTTTATTCTTAGTACATTGTGTGATAAAAAAACCTATAAGGTCTACCCAAACCAAAAATGGGCAAAAGGAAAGCAATGGAGGGAGCTGGGGGATGTAATGGGATGCCAATAGAACAAAGGAAGAAAAAGAGACAGAGGAAACTCCTAATAAATGCTGGTGCTAACTGTGTGATGAATAGGATAGACAACTTAATACGAGAATGGGAAAAAATCCTAGTTAATGAGCCTAGTACTCCTGTCAATAAACACCCCCATTAAGAGCCCTGTAGTCCCCCCCCAAAAAGCGGTATTTCCATCAATTTTTAATACATCAAATCAGGGAAAAAAAGGGAGGCTTTGAGTCTGTCCCAGCCTGAAGCGAATCCCCCTGAGCATGAGTCTTTGATCGCCCAAGAAGAGAGTAGGCTGCCAAATCAGGTGGGCTTTATTGCCCAATGTTCCAACAGATTTGTCTCCCTTAATACGATAAGTGTACACTCTCACTCGATATTAACACCATTATTGCCTGATACACCCAAGAAGGTGCAAAGTTTCACATGTAATAAATATATTGGGGACCCAGTAGCAGTTATAAAGGCACTTGGAGGGGAGATCTAACAGATGAAAAGCATGTTCACCGAGCTCTGTGTAACAGTCAACTCTACACTTAACCTTAAAACAAATATAAGTCAAGTCGGATTGGTCCCCCATGCAGCTCAGGAAAGCACACGCAGCCAAGTGGGCCCAAGCTCAAACATTACAGACGCTGCGAGGTTTATGTTCGAATCACTCAGGGGGAAAGGAGGCTCACTACAGCACATACTTAATAGACACGTTTATACCAAAGGCAGTGCAGATAGATCCTATCTCCTAGTAAACAAACAAGTACCACCGGGCATACACAATAGAACTCATACTCTGTCAGTTCCTCTAACAAACTCAGGCCGTAGAAATTGTGCGAACCAAAACACACCTACAAATATATTTTTCATAGTTAATGTCCCCAAACTCACTGAGACTAGAAGCCCTAAAAATGGCGAATCACTGATTAATAAATCAATCCACTAGATTTGTCATGTACGAGGGTGTCGTTCCATCATTAGGGAGGACATAACTAAAGGAAGAAGATGTATAATCCCCAATACGACATTAGATAGTATTGAATTAACACTGGTAGATGCTAGTCTGGCTGAAAACATGGTAGCATTAGAGTATAGAACGTCCTCCCCTGATTCATCCCGTATACAATTAAGGCGCCATCCCATTCTAACTGCAACTGTAAGTGGTGGGGTAAAGGAACATGCTGTAGGAATTGAACGTCCTGGGTCAAACTTGGACGCTAATGATTGACTCTATCAGAATCCACCTGAAGAAGGGGAGAGGAGTCTCAAATCCTTCTGTCGCAGCACCCCTTCTCTGACCAACCAAGGGCTACCTTTGGCGCCTCCCATTCTTATTCCAGGGATGTCCCTGATCTGTCCGATGCCCACAGGCTTGGTGAAATTCTGGAGCTTGCTCAACTCAAGCAATGGGTGACAGCCCCGACGCATATGGGGGGCCACCTGCTTGACCTGGTATGTTCTAACTTCCCTATTCAGTCTGTGGCTGTTGAAAAAACGACCTGGTCTGACCATGACCTGGTCAGATTTAATTGGGAGATTGTGGAGCCTTGTTCCCCACCTTCTATCTCTCACTCCCAAAAGATCAACCTACCTGCATTCAGACAGGCTCTGAGTAATACTCGCCCTAATTTGAATTTGCCCCTGGGCGATGCGGTCTGTGAATTTAACGAGTGGCTACAGCAGGCGGCAACCGCCTCTATTAGGCAGACCACGCTTACCAGATCTAGACGTACCCCCTCCCAACCTTGGTTTTCCCCAGAATTGAGGGAATTAAAACTGGGGTGTAAAAAGCTTGAACGAGCGTGGAGACGTGATTATAGCCCTGAGGCTAAATCCACTCTACGGCTGGCGCAAAAAGAATACCACACAGCCATCAAGGGTGCGAAGGGGAAATATTATGCTGGGCGTATCGCCAAGGCAGACAACAGTAGCAAAGAGATCTTTGCCATTGTGAAAAGCTTCGTGGCACCCGTCGCTGAGGCCGTTTCTCATCCATCCTCGATGCAATGGTGCGAGGAACTGTCCTCCTTTTTTATTAATAAAATAAAGAGGATTCAGCAAGACCTTGCAGCAGCCCTCCCCACCGACTACGCAATAGAGGGCCCGTGCCCTTCCCTTTGCCCTAGTTCGGAACAGCAGTTCACGATCTTCGAGCAGATTGTGGAGGACACTACTCTCCCTTTAATTCAGTCCCTGAAATCTGGCTCACCCGCCGACCCGTGTCCTGCCCGGGTGCTCTCGGAGGTGGCGGAATTAGTCTGTACTGAGATCACGCAGATTGTGAACCTCTCCCTGAGGACGGGCGTAGTTCCTACTGCTTGGAAACAGGCTAAGCTTCTGCCTCTCCTAAAGAAACCAGGTCTAGACTGGACGGCCCCCGGGAATTATCGACCAATTTCCCTTTTACCGGCACTCACAAAGATCTGTGAGAAGGTGGCATTTCGACAACTAGAGAGATTTGTTGAAACTTCCAATGCCCTCCACCCGGCCCAATCGGGCTTCAGGGCTGCTTACAGCACCGAGACAGCCCTCTTGGAGATGAGCGAGGCCATCCGGGACTGTTTAGACGGTGGCGGCAGAGCGGTCCTAATTCTTTTGGACCTCTCTGCCGCGTTCGATACCGTCCCCCATGAGCTCCTTCTTGGCCGGCTGGCGGATATAGGTATTGGAGGGGTTGTGTTAGACTGGCTGTCCTCCTTCTTGTCTGACAGGACCCAGCAGGTCTGGCTGCCTCCCTATGCCTCCGAGCCTGAACCTCTGCTTACAGGTGTCCCGCAAGGTTCCACCCTCAGCCCCCTACTGTTCAATGCCTACATTACACCTTTGGTTTATCTAGCTGAACAGTTCGGGGCTAAGATTATAGGGTACGCAGACGATACCCAATTGCTGTTTACCTGGCCTGATGATAATCTTGATACCTCTATAGTTCATCTATGTTTGTCCTCTGTATTTCGCTGGTTGACGAAGGCCCAGTTGAAGTGCAACGAGGACAAATCTGAGGTTTTTTTTTATGGCTCCTTTCCCCCCTCGTTCATGAGCACCCTATGGCCTTCTGACATCCCAGGCCCGAAAGAGATGGGGAGACCTGCCAAAAATCTGGGCATCTGGTTCGATGAGGACTTAAGATTCGAACATCATATTAAAAAACTTACTGGCACCTGTTTTGCGACCTTAAAAATGCTTCGCAAATTCTTTCCCTTGCTTCCTAGAGAGGCAAAGGAGTCTGTTGCGCGAGCGCTTATACTGTCCAGGTTGGACTATGCCAATGCATTGTTCAGTGGAATCCCCTCTTACCTGGTAAAACGCCTGCAAATCATCCAGAACGCGACAGTCCGTCTTTTATTTAACATTCCTAGATGGAAGAGCGTTTGCGCGGAGATGCGCACACTCCACTGGCTCCCGGTTGCACAGCGCATCCGGTTTAAGTCATTGGTTTTGGCGTTTCGTGCTATTCATGATCAAGGCCCCCAGTACTTGAGAAAAAGATTCATTAGTTACGTTCCCACACGTACTCTGAGATCCTCCACTCTGTTTCAACTATCCCTCCCCCGTTTCAAACGTGCCAGACTTGGTGGTCAGTCGATTGCGGTGGTCGTGGCTCGCGCCTGGAATGCTCTTCCTTTTCACCTGCGCTCCACACCCACTGTAGCCGCATTCAAAAAACATCTGAAGACGTATCTGTTTAACAGTGCTATTTAAGAGTCCTTGTTTTGTGAGGGTCTGCTTTCTGCTTTTCTTTCTCCCGCGCCAGGATACTCCCCAGTAGCAGAGCGCGCTATAAAATGGTTTATAATAATAATAAGAAGAAGAAAATGTTACACATAAGTAAACCTCAAGGCTCACTTCCGTTGATCAAACCCACTTAAACATCCTCTCCTGGAACATAGCTGGGTAAAGAAAAATATGACAGTTCCCTTGTGGAACAAGTTTGTAGAAACTCATGGTATATGTTTATTCCAGGAGACCTGGAGTGTAACTGCACTGTATAAATCCGGCTACAGTACATTCCATATCCCAGCAGTGTCTCCGGGAAAGGGCATGCCTTCCGGAGGACTAACAGCTTGGATCAGATTAGATCTGGGCTGCTCAGCCCTCCTACATGACACCGGAAGTTCCGACATTATGTGGCTTACAAGGAGATCTATTGGAGCTCTTTAATGTCTATATAAGAGGGACAGTAAATGGCAAGTCCTCGACCATCTTAACACAGCTAGAAAATCAAATAAAAAAGTGCCCCCGTCTGCGAAAATCATTGTGGCCAGCGAGTTTAACTGCACATTTGAGCCACTTAGCATTGAAGATCTACTGCATTTTACCACCAGTAAAAAGATGGTCTGAGATTGTAATCCAAGTTAGTGCAATAATACTAGAATATGGCATAAAAGCAACAAATGGCAGAACCCTATCCGACATCAGGGGGAAAAATACTTACAATACAATTGCATGCCCTTACCGCAATGATTATATCTTGGTCGACTTGCGCCTCTGGGCCGATGTCATTGACATGGAAGTGGGCCTAACTATTCACAGTGACCACAACACTCTAATGTAAACATTAAAGAATAAATGGGCCCCTCACAACAAAAAATATAATGCCATTGGGAATTACCTCATCTCCACAAAGGAGTTAATTCTCTCTAATTGTGGTAGGCGTCGAAGATGGCCCATGGTCGCAGAAGAGGACCAAAAACTAAAGAACATCTCCTCAATATTATTGTCAAAGACAGCCGAACTCGAGGCAGCTTCAGATAACGTCCTTGCATGTGGCTTTGAAAAATATAAGCACGCAATTGGCCAAAGGCGGGTGCATGTCCTACATTTTATGTAAATGTTCACTCCCACGGCATCCATCTGTCAGGAGCAAGCAGCGGCACGCAGGGTACCAGCTGAAATTCCTCTTCATTGGTCATTAAACATAGAACGGTCGAGTTCACTTTCGCAACGTGGCTTGTCTTGCATTGCTTCAAACGCAGAACCAACCCCCAACAAAGCATCGTGCAGCGCTCATGAAGCATCTTCATTTATTTATTATCAGGAACCACATGTTTTTTATACACAGCATTGAGCAGTGCTTGCTGTGCGCTTTTATTTATTGATTGCGGTCATGGATGTGTGCCTGCAACAAATGCCTCCCTGTTCGCTTTGTGTGCTCTCCACTGTAAGCCACTATCATGATGTTTATTAAAAGCAAGGTGGCTGCACGCACTACCAGCACCTGGATGGTGCTCAATCCTCAACAAACACAGGACAAGCTCTGTCTGAGCTCCAGCATCATTGTTTTTAACTGCTCTTTGGCTCAAAAGCAGACCCCTCCTACCTAATACACAACATCAAGCAGCGCTATTGTGCACCGTTATTTTATTAATGACGCCTGTATGTTAAAAAAATTTCATGACTTGCCTCCAAATCACACCTCTCCCACCTCCAACAGAGCATGGGCATGCACAGCTGCATTTTCACTTTGAATTTGGCTACTTGCAATCAATCAATCAATCAGGGGTTTGTTAAAGTGCGACTACTCACCTGTAAGGGTCTCAAGGCGCTAGGGGTGGGGGGGGGGGGGGGGTGCAGGTTCCATTCCATCAAGGAGGGGGTCTGTTGAAGAGCCAGGTTTTGAGGTTTCTTGCGAAGATGGGGAGCAATGTTGTCTGTCTGAGGTGCAGCGGAAGGGCGTTCCATGCTTTGGCAGCGAGGAAGGAATCTCTGCGCACAGGCGCATTATGCATATCACTGGCTAGTCCCGACCCCTTCATGCCGCACCTGGCGGTAGAGGACTGGATCATGCACCCCATTCCACTTAATGGCCTGCTCTTTTCCCCGGAGTCACTAACACAGACACCAAACACTTCGGTCTCCTGCACGCTGGATGCATGGCGCCGCATAGCCAAGAGGATGTCCTGCTGCCTACCATACTCCCCCAGAATGCCGTTGACGTCTCACCCTTCCCTCACGCTACTACAGGAGCGAGGGTTCCGAATGCTCTGTGAGCGACTACGGATCACCTCGTGGGGCGATCTATTTGCAAACGGAGAATTCAAACCTGCAGAGACGTTCTTCGCCTCCCAGGATCGCACCCCGCTGGATGCTTTTTACTACTTACGCCCCCGCCAGGGGATGAGGGACATCCTACCTATGTTCCCTGAGGAGCCTGAGATTTTTCTTCGACTCCACTTTCTGCTATTCTCACAGGACGGGGCTCACCTAGTTGCTGGCCTTTATCGCCGGCTCCGATCTGTCGCCACATTGCCGGATGCGAGAGCTCAGGCGTGTTGGAATGCTGATCTGGCCGCGGACCTTACTGACGACCAGTGGCAATACTGCTGCGCCTTAACGGCTCGAATATCAGCCAGTAGTAGATTCAAAATAATACACTACAAATTCTTGCACCAACTGTATTACACCCCAGTAAAAAAACACAGATTTCGCCTAGCCGACAACGACAGGTGTGAGCGCTGCCACGTCGAACGCGCGGGTTTTCTACACCTGACATGGGAATGCCCCCCTGTTCATTTATACTGGCAGCAGGTAACAGACGCTCTTACAGCCATGACTGGGGAAACCATCGCTGCGGAGCCGCTTCTTGCAACACTTGGGCACACGCCTCATATTCCTAAATCCTGCAGGAAATTCGTAGATATTGCACTGCTTTTGGCGAAACGACGGGTAGCTTGTCGCTGGGGTAGAGGCAGAGCCCCTAAATTAAAGGATTGGTTGGCAGACATTACTTATTGTCAGGAACAACACACCACTTTTGCTGAACTGTTAACGATCCCTAGCCGACCCAATGATATATGGAGTCCATTGGTATGCTATTTGCTTGCCCAGTCGGATGACGACGAACCTCCAGAGGAGGGAACTACTAGTGACTAGCTTCATTTAGAGCAATTACTCCCACAGACCACTGCCCACTAACGCTTACACCACTCCCCACTTATCGCTCTACCACGCTGCCCTACACGTTGCCCTGTCGGCCATATACCTGCGTGGCACCTCCCTCGCATATTATTCACTGACACTACATACGCACATGTTGCTGCCGGATCCTCGTTTGTCCTGTACGTCCTACTGCTCTGACAAATCCACTCACCCCTAACATCAGACTCGTCATTACACAATGGCACCACACTTCACCCTTTTTCTCCAGATGACTATACTCCGCCGTAATTATTAATGTGTCAAGGCATAGCATTGAAGGACTTTTTGATATGTAATGCTACCCTGCTGTTCCAGAATTCCACTCCAGAGTGTGTCCATGAGACCTCACATTGTTGTTTAAAGTTGGAAACTGTTAGAAAAGGGAAAAAAACCTTGTTCTGCTGCACCACATTCTCAGACTCATGTATCGTTGCACTGGATGTTAGACACTCACTGTATGCTGCTCTGTTACGCTACCGGGCCCCCGGGATGCCGGTTCCACAGCTGTGTCATACCTGCTATAACTTCATCATATTGCTTGCTCATTACGCTGCCAGCCTCCGGGTTGTAGGCACACGAAGCAGTGTACTGTCTATTTTATTCAATAAAGCAGTTTGAACATCAAAAAAAAAAGAAAAATAGAAGTAAAATTTTGGCAGAATTTATAAATAAAGAGTTTGTGAGAAGCATACATTTATGGACTGGTATCAGAGTGAAACAGAGGGAGGGTTATTTGTTTATAAAGCATTGAACTCAAGAGGAGGGATCACCATACTTTTTCCATGCATGATGAATAGGCCTTTGGCTGATAGAAATACTACTAACACAGGTGGCTCACTGGCAGTTCACAGCAGCTGTGACTGCTTTGAGACTGGGTTCAATCCCCAGCTGGGATAAATCGTTTTTTATTTTTATTTTTATTTATTTTCTAAATTCCACAAATAAAAGCTGTGGCTTTGTAAATCACCCCCTAGCAGTATTTTGGAGAACTATGGCCCCCGTAGTCCTAGTGCATTTCCAGCATCTAAACCAAACACCATAGAAATAGAGAAGGGACTGACATCATTTTCTAATGACAATCAAGCTTTTCACTTAGTACAATTCCAGCATAAGAGATGGCTCTCTGCAACTTCACAGCAGCTATGAGTTCCTTGAGACCAGGGTTCAAACCCCAGCTGGGGAAATTCATTTTTTTTTCTAAATTCCACAAATGAAAGCTGTGGCTTTGTAAAACCCCCCTAGCAGTATTTTGGAGAACTATGGACCCCATAGTCATAGTGCATTTCAAGCATCTAAACCAAACACCATAAAAATAGAGAAGGGACTGACATCATTTTCAAATGACAATTAAGCTGTTAACTGGGGAAAATTCCAGCTTAATAGATGGCTCACTGGAACTTCACAGTATCTATGAGTACCTTTAGACCAGGGTTCAATCCCCAGCTGGGAAAACCGTTGTCTTTTTTTTCTAAATTCCACAAATGAAAGCTGTGGCTTTGTAAATCACCCCTAGCAGTATTTTTGAGAACTATGGCCCCCGTAGTCCTAGTGCATTTCCAGCATCTAATCCAAACACCATAGAAATAGAGAAGGGACTGACATCATTTTCCAATGACAATCAAGCTTTTAACTAGGGAAAATTCCAGCTTGATAGATGGCTCACTGGAACTTCACAGTAGCTATGAGTGCCCTAAGACCAGGGTTCAATCCCCAGCTGGGGAAGTTTTTTTTTTTTTTTTTTCTAAATTCCACAAATGAAAGCTGTGGCTTTGTAAATCACCCCCTAGCAGTATTTTGGAGAACTATGGCCCCCGTAGTCCTAGTGCATTTCCAGCATCTAAACCAAACACCATAGAAATAGAGAAGGGACTGACATCATTTTCCAATGACAATCAAGCTTTTAACTGGGTAAAATTTCAGAATAATAGATGGCTCACTGGAACTTCACAGTATCTATGAGTACCTTTAGACCACGGTTCAATCCCCAGCTGGGGAAATTTGTTTTTTTTTTTTTTCTAAATTCCACAAATGCCACTAACAACCTGACCACCTTCAAAGACGCCACCCGCAAACACCACCAATTGATCCGATCCACCAAGAAATCAGCTTTAAAGGATAGACTCGACAACAACGTTCAAAACAGCAAAGAACTATTCAACATCGTCAAAGAATTAACCAACCCCACCGCCGACACCAACGACATCACTCCCTCCCAAGACCTCTGCGACTCTCTATCCTCTTTCTTCCACAACAAAATCGCCGACATTCATAACAGCTTTGAAAACCTGTCCGAAGAACAACCCACACCACCCACCTCCGAACCAAAACAGCACTCTCACAACCTTTGCGCCTGGAACCCAATCACTACTGAAGACACCATCCGTCTGATGAACTCCATCCACTCAGGCTCACCAACTGACCCATGCTCCCACCACATCTTCAACAAAGCAGACTCCATCATCGCACCCCATCTCCGCGATGTCATCAACTGCTCCCTCAACTCCGCTACCTTCCCAGAAAGCTGGAAACATGCCGAACTCAGCGCCCTTCTGAAGAAACCCACAGCGGACCCCTCTGAACTTAAGAACTACCGCCCCATCTCACTCCTCCCCTTCAGGGCCAAAGTCATCGAGAAAGCAGTCAATAGTCAGCTCGCCGCCTTCCTTGAATCCAACAATTCCCTCGACCCCTCACAGTCCGGCTTCCAAGCCAAACACAGCACAGAAACCGCCCTCATCGCTGCTACAGACGACGTCCGAACGCTACTGGACAACGGAGAAACAGTTGCCCTCATCCTACTCGACCTCTCCGCAGCCTTCGACACAGTATGTCATAGCACACTCATACAACGCCTCAAAAACATCGGAATACAAGAAAAAGCTTTGGAGTGGATCACCTCATTCCTCGCCGGAAGAACCCAGAGAGTCTGCCTCCCCCCATTCAAATCAGAGGCCACCGAAGTCATCTGCGGCGTTCCACAAGGATCCTCACTCAGTCCCACCCTCTTCAACGTATACATGAGTCCCCTCGCATCCATCGCGCGCCAACACAACCTCAACATCATCTCCTATGCAGACGACACCCAGCTGATCATCTCCCTCACCGATGACCCAAACACAGCCAAAACCAATCTACACGAAGGAATGAAAAAAGTAGCCGAATGGATGAAGAACAGACGTTTAAAACTTATCTCGGACAAAACGGAAGTCCTCATCTTAGGACCATCCCCCTCTGCCTGGAACGACTCATGGTGGCTACCGTCCCTGGGCACAGCACCCATACCTACAGATCACGCACCTAACCTGGGCTTCATCCTAGACTCCTCCCTCTCGATGACCAGACAAGTCAACGCCGTCTCATCTTCATGCTTCAACATACTATGCATGCTTAAAAAAATCTTCCGCTGGATCCCCACCGAAACAAGAAAGACAGTTACCCACGCTCTGGTCACCAGCCGACTGGACTATGGAAATACCCTATACGATGGGACCACAGCCAAACTACAGAAAAAACTCCAACGCATCCAAAACGCCTCAGCCAGACTTATACTGGACATTCCCCGTCATGCTCACATCTCCGGTCACCTGAGAGATCTCCACTGGCTCCCCGTCAACAAGAGAATAATGTTCCGCCTCCTCACCCACGCACACAAGGCCCTCTACGAACTAGGACCCGAATGCCTCAACACACGACTGTCCTTCTACACACCCACCCGCCATATACGATCATCCAATCAAGCCCTCGCCACAATTCCGCGCATCCACAAATCCACCATGGGAGGAAGATCCTTCTCCTACTTAGCGGCCAAAACCTGGAATTCTCTCCCCACTCACCTCCGACTTACACAGAAACACCTCTCCTTCAGAAAGCAACTAAACACCTGGCTATTCGATAAGTAATGCACCCACCCTCCCTCAAGCGCCTTGAGACCCTCTGGGTGAGTAGTGCGCTATACAAATTCCTGAACTTGAACTTGAACTAGAAATAGAGAAGGGACTGACATCATTTTCCAATGACAACTATGTCCTCCTTAGTCATAGTGCATTTCAAGCATCTAAACAAATCACCATAGAAATAGAGAAGGGACTGACATCAATATTTCATGACAATTAGGCTTTTGGCTAAAGAAAATCCCAGTACATTGGATGGCTCACTGGCAGTTCATAGCGGTTGTTAGTGCTTGTAGACCCGGGTTCCCACCCCTAGCTGGGGAAAATCGTTTTTTTTTTCTTAACCTTTTTTGAAAGACACAAATGCTTTGGGCTAACAAAAACTATGCTGAACAGTTGGTAGAGGGGCAGTTCACAGCCTCTAGGAGTGCTTTTAGACCAGGGTTCAATCCCCAGCTGGGGAAAATCGTTTTTTATTTATTTTTTTAATTTATTTTGTAAATTCCACAAATGAAAGATTACCTTTTGTAAATCAACCCTAGCAGTGTCTGTGAGATTTGTGTCCTTTTAAGTCAAGCCAGTGCATGTCAGAGATTTGTGACATGCACTGGCACGTGGAAGGGGAGGCAGGTTTGCTATGAAATAAATTCCTTAATTTGTGGAATGAGACTTTGGGAATGGTTGTGTAAGAAAACTAAATGCATGGGCCAAGTGCCAGAATGGGAGGAAGGAAGGGCTCTTTGTTTATAAATAACGAAAATCAAGTGTACATTTGTGGCATGCTTTAAGTAAACCAGCGTTGAAAGAGAAAAGGGACATCAACCTTTGTGAAAGGCACAAAGACTTTGGGCTGAGAAAAACTATGCAGAACAGTTGGTACAGGGGCAATTCACAGCCTCTATGAGTGCGTTTAGACCAGGGTTCAATTCCCAGCTGGGGAAATTCGTCTTTTATTTTTTTTTTATTTATTTTCTAAATTCCACAAATGAAAGATTACCTTTTGTAAATCACCCCTAGCAGTGTCTGTGAGATTTGTGTCCTTTTTAGTCAAGCCAGTGCATGTCAGAGATTTGTGACATGCACTGGCACGTGGAATGGGAGGCAGGTTTGCTATGAAATAAATCCCTTAATTTGTGGAATGAGACTTTGGGAATGGTTGTGTAAGAAAACTAAATGCATGGGCCAAGTGCCAGAATGGGAGGAAGGAAGGGCTCTTTGTTTATAAATAACGAAAATCAAGTGTACATTTGTGGCATGCTCTAAGTAAACCAGCGTTGAAAGAGAAAAAGGACATCACCTTTTTTGAAAGACACAAAGGCTTTGGGCTGAGAAAAACTATGAGAACAGTTGGTACAGGGGCAGTTCACAGCCTCTATGAATGCTTTTAGACCAGGGTTCAATTTCCAGCTGGGAAAAATCGTTTTTTATTTATTTTTTAATTTATTTTCTAAATTCCACAAATGAAAGATTACCTTTTGTAAATCACCCCTAGCAGTGTCTGTGAGATTTGTGTCCTTTTTAGTCAAGCCAGTGCATGTCAGAGATTTATGACATGCACTGGCACGTGGAATGGGAGGCAGGTTTGCTATGAAATAAATCCCTTAATTTGTGGAATGAGACTTTGAGAATGGTTGTGTAAGAAAACTAAATGCATGGGCCAAGTGCCAGAATGGAAGGAAGGAAGGGCTCTTTGTTTATAAATAACGAAAATCAAGTGTACATTTGTGGCATGCTTTAAGTAAACCAGCGTTGAAAGAGAAAAGGGACATCAACCTTTGTGAAAGGCACAAAGACTTTGGGCTGAGAAAAACTATGCAGAACAGTTGGTACAGGGGCAGTTCACAGCCGCTATGAGTGCGTTTAGACCAGGGTTCAATTCCCAGCTGGGGAAAATCATTTTTTAAATTATGTTTTTTTTTATTTAATCCAGATGGAAGATATATCTTAAAAATATTCCACTAGCACTTAAGGGGGTTTATAACACAATTATACCTCAAACAACATAGACACAAAATGTGGCATACGTCATGGCATATGCCACATGCCAGACTTGGGCTCCAACCCCTTCTCCCGAGCAGGCTGCTGCAATGTCTTCTCCAAGGTGCCGCAGCACTGCTGAAGCGGTCTGCAATTCCCAGCACAGCCAGGTTCGATACAGGCACCCCCACTGTGCAGCAAGAAGAACGGCAAACTCAAGGCTGGAAGCTTCGCCGTACTGCGGCTATGATTGTTGCCCCTCGGTTTATGCACCGCTGCCACCTCCGGCCGATGGTGTCAAGGGTTCATCTCAGGGAGCAGTAAATACTGGCTGTGCAGCTTCGCCGACAGCGTCGCTGCCCCCCCCACAGTAGGCACTGGGACTCTCTTCCCAGTTGCCGGATTCCGGGCGTCTCTAGCCAGAAGCGCGGGGCAGCCCCAACGCAGTCCCCATGCAGGCCAGCGCTATCTTTCTGCCCTCAGCCTGCAGTTTTTCACGGCCGCAGCCACACACCTCAAGTCGGCCGGAAAAGGGCAGCGATCAGCCCAGCTAAGTCCCTATCCTTGTAATGAAGAAGCTTGGCCACCACTGGACTGGGAGGACGACCCGTAGCCAGCGGGCGGGCTGGAACTCAATGAGCCCTTTCTAACGTTTAAAACGGTCAGCCCCTCCGGCGCTACCTTGTCACGGAGCCAGTCCTCCAGATACTGGACCATATTGGACCCCTCAATTCCTTCTGGAAGACCCAAAACTTGGATGTTGTTCCTCCTATTTCTCCCTTCGGCGACTTCAGCCCTTTTCTCCAGCACCGAAAGCATGCGGGTGACGTCCCCTACCTGGTCAGGGATAGTCTTCTGTGCCCGCTCCAGAGTTGCCAGGGAGGTTTCAGCCCGTTCCACTCTGTCTGCCAACTTGGCGTGCTCGGCCTACAGCAGCCCCAGTCCCACCGACACTGTTGCAATGTCCTGATGTAGGGCCTCCCTTGTATCGGTAATAGCCTGGAGTATGCAGGCCAATTGCTGTTGTACCCCTGTGTCCCCTGAATCCGCAGGAGAAGTCGGACATTTTTCCTCTTGTCCTGCGTCCTCCTGATCTGGCGGGCCGTTTGAAACTTCCCTCTAGGCTTCCCCATATTGCAGCATTGAAAGAGAGTCTCTACAGCAGGCGGGGCACTCTTCACTTGCAGTGTTGCACTCACCCTAACAAGCTCCCACCAGTGCCCTATCGACACCCAACAAAGCGCTATTGGGCCCACATCCAGGAGTTTGTCGGGCTCTCCAGGTCAAACCCCCCACCCCCTCCCAAGGGCAGTGGGAATCCCAGCCCGAACGCTCCACGACTACCTCCCGGGGACAGGATGGTCGGTAAGCCAGGTAATTCAGGGGGCCGGCGCGGAGCTCGAAGCTCAGGCGTCTGCCTCCATCAGCCTGCAAGCCACGCCCCCAGAGATCGGCATCCAGGCCCACCCAGTTTCCGCAGTTTGGCAAGTGTTGAAGCAAGATGAGGGGTAAGTCAAGGAAATAAGGGGTTCTGCAGCGGGTTCTTTGCAGATAACTAATCCAACACCAGGTTACGACTCTGGTCTCTCCGGTGACCTCTGGGTTGCCATCTTATGCGCATTAGCACTTTTGCAAAGACCAAGGATGTTGCTGTGAATGGGTTCAATCAATCAATCATAGCATTAGTATAGCGCACTACTCACCCGGAGGGTCTCAAGGCGCTTGGGGGAAGGGGTCTGCTATTGCTCGAACAGCCAGGTCTTGAGTTGTCTCCTGAAGGCGAGATGGTCCTGGGTCAGCCGAAGGTGGGTGGGGAGGGAGTTCCATGTCTTGGCCGCCAGGTAGGAGAAGGATCTGCCTCCGGCGGTGGCTCTTCGGATGCGTGGTACGGCGGCGAGGGCGAGGCTTGTCGAACGTAGCTGGCGGGTGGGCGTGTAGAAGGTCAGGCGGTCGTTGAGGTACTTGGGGCCCAGGTCATGGAGGGAATTGTGTGCGTGGATGAGGAGTCTGAACGTGATTCTCTTGCTGACGGGGAGCCAGTGCAGGTCCCTCAGGTGGCCGGAGATGTGGCTGCGTCGGGGGATGTCCAGGATGCGTCGGGCGGAGGCGTTCTGGATGCGTTGGAGTCTTTTCTGTAGCTTGGCTGTGGTTCCGGCGTAGAGGGTGTTTCTGTAGTCCAGTCGGCTTGTGACGAGTGCCTGGGTGACCGTCTTCCTGGTTTCGGTCGGGTTCCATCGGAAGATCTTGCGGAGCATGCGTAGGGTGTTGAAGCATGATGAGGAGACGGTGTTGACTTGTCTGGTCATCGAGAGGGAGGAGTCCAGGATGAAGCCCAGGTTGCGTGCGTGGTCTGTTGGCTTGGGAGTGATGCCCAGGGCGGGGGGCCACCAGGATTCGTCCCAGGTGGAGGGCGATGGTCCCAGGATGAGGACTTCCGTCTTGTCTGAGTTCAGTTCCAGGCGGCTGTTCTTCATCCACTCGGCGACGTCTTTCATCCCTTCGTGTAGGCTAGTTCTGGCGGTGGCGGGGTCTCTGGTGAGGGAGAGGATCAGTTGGATGTCGTCGGCGTAGGAGATGATGTTGAGGTTGTGTTGGCGTGCGATGGCTTCAAGGGGTCTCATGTAGACGTTTAAGGGGTGGGGCTGAGTGATGATCCTTGCGGTACGCCGCAGATGACTTCGGTGGCCTCGGATCGAAACGGGGGGAGGCGGACTCTCTGTGTTCTTCCGGCGAGGAACGAGATGATCCATTCCAGTGCCTTCTCTTGGACACCTGTGTTGCTGAGGCGTTGGACTAGGGTGCGGTGGCAGACACTGTCGAACGCTGAGGAGAGGTCCAGGAGGATGAGGGCCGCTGTTTCCCCATTGTCAAGCAGGGTTCTGATGTCGTCGGTGGCTGCGATGAGGGCGTTCTCGGTGCTGTGGTTGGCTCGAAAACTGGACTGCGAGGGGTCAAGGGATCCGTTCGTCTCGAGGAAGGCAGCAAGCTGTCTGTTGACGGTCTTCTCGATGACTTTGGCAGGAAAAGGGAGGAGCGAGATGGGGCGAAAGTTCTTGAGGTCGGTGGGGTCCGCTGCTGGTTTCTTCAGTAGGGCGCTGAGCTCGGCATGCTTCCAGCTCTCCGGGAAGGTGGCGGTGTTGAAGGAGATGTTGATGATGTCCCGGAGTTGGGGTGCGATGATGGAGTCGGCCTTGTTGAAAACGTGGTGGGGGCAGGGGTCGGTTGGAGATCCGGAGTGGATGGTGTTCATCGTCCGGGCTGTGTCTTCGGTGGTCACCGTGGTCCATGTGCGGAGGGTGGCAGTGGGACGCGTTGGTTCAACGGTAGGGTGCGTGGATGGTGCGCCAAAGCTGTTGTGGAAGTGTGGTAAATATTTGATTTACCGTCCTAATTTCTATGCAGGTAAGTACTTAACAAAAATAACTCAATCGGAAAGAAAGACGCAGAGTCCGTGGTGTTAGAGTTCTTAGGGGTTTTATTCCTTGAAAAGGAATGGTCATGGTACCAGATCGGATATCGGGTTCCTGCCACCACTGGGGTGCAGGAAGGGATAGAGCATACTTTATTGACAAGACATAACTTTTATACTTAAACCATAGAATGAATACCAATACAGTAGGCGTAACAGCTGAGAGAAACAAGATAACAGCATACACGTGTTAGCAATACGTAATCAAAAGGCGTGAACTAGGCGTGGACATAGAGGTGTGTGCTAGAAACGTCACATGTAAGTGTCACGAGTAGGTGGGTACTTTAGCAGAATTTGGCAATGTCAGCAGAAATCTGAGGCCTGGATGCGCGCGCAGCTGCATGACGCGTGATTGACGTGGAACTGGAGGGAGCAGGGGACTTGACATTTACACTAGCGGAAAGAGACAGAAGTCTGGCATGTCAGATCAACTCGTACCTATATCATATCTGATATCTAATGTTTGGGAACCATATTATCTAGAGGAAAAGGTCTCTTGGGCAGAGGCTATTCTATACTGACTGTGAGTGCGTGTATAAGCGTCTACGTGTCTGCATGAGATGCGAGGGGGCATGGGCCTACCATGGTAACAGAGGCTATGAATTACTTGCACGGAGACAGTGAGGCCGGGCCCTTTGCTCTGCAGCTGGAAGATGTTTACTTGAACTAGTAGGCAGGAATGTATGTTTGAGGAGCGAAACAGATAATTCGAAGGTTGAATACAGTGTTGGCAGGCAGCAGGCTGAGCCAAGCGCCGTTAGCCGCACAGGGAGTAAGGCAGAGGTCACGGGTACAGAGGCAGCCCAGGCTGAGGCGTTCAGAATCAGAAGGCAGGAAAAAGGCTTGATGGCAGAATTCAGGGTCTACTTCGCCAGAACTGAAAAACGTGTAAAGTACACCACAAAAAGACGTTGGCATGGCATACTTAGGAACAGAATATTCAACCCATTCAGGGTGGATCTGAAAGAGGACATGTTAACGTTGGACGCAAATGTATTTGCGTCTTCATAGCTGGCACAGGAGGGAAGTTACATGCACTTTAAGCTGGTACATGGAGACGGTGGGGTACACGTTAGGGAACATTTGTCGACCATAAAATTTATATTTCCTCATTCCCTCCTTGTTCCCTACGGACCCTTCATGATATATCGATTCTCATGAACCGATCAGTCTGTTCTTGTAACATTATTTGCTCTTCTTTCTTCTTTTCGCGTTTTAAGTGAAAAATGGAATGTGTAATACATGAAGTGGCGCACAGACCACAAATCGCTGGCCCACACTGTAGGCACAGGCAGCAACTGAATACTATGACAAGGGCAATGCCTAGGAAGGATAGGATCTTCCATCCCCAAGCGGTCAACGTTGTCCAGAACCAACCGGACCAAGTCCAGGTGCCTGGATTCTGATGTATCAAACTTGCAATCTTATGAAGACGTGTAATAGCTTTATATACTGTAGGCGCGTTTTCTGGAATGAAAACACAGCAACTTGACCCGATGACCTTACAAGCTCCGCCCCTATCTGCTAGGATGACGTCAATAACAAGACGATTCTGGAGAACAACAACCCGCATGGCAGATTGCTCCTCTGTTAAGTTGCCTAGAGCGGAGGTAGTTTCATTCACTACTGCTTCGAGTGTTCTAGTTAATCTTCGTATCAGTTTACTATTTTGGACGGGACCTGTGAAGAAAAAGAATCCTTTATTGAAATCTGTGTATTGCTCCCATGCCGTTTCAGTATAGTCGACAATCGGGAGATCTCTTCGGAGTCTATTCTTTACTAGATTTGTATTTCTGTGATAATCAGGAGGGGCTAGAAAAACAGGTGGCAGAAGGAATGCAATGTAACAGGTACCATCCCAATCTAGAGGTAAGCGTATGTATGCGGTATGGCTACAAACAAAATAGGAATGACGAGTAGCTCTAAAGGAAGATTTGCCTTGATCACTGAATTCGACCACAGTAGTACATTTGCTATGACCTAAGTGTACTGAACCCTTCTTTCTGACACATAAATCACCTTTGACTGGTAATACTGACATAGCAGGGAGAACTGGTGCAGCTTCGGATTCGACAGTAAGAATCATAAGGTTAATTGTATAATTACCTAATCCATATACTTCATTTTCTAGATCAGTTCCTATTCTAGTGGGAAGTCCCTTTTTGTCAGGATAACAGGCGTTAAGCAGAACTAAGTTCAAGTTTCCCCAAACCCAGTTTCCCTCGAAAACAGCAATATCAGGATCTAAGGAATTAATTATTCTAAACCATGCTCCACAAGAGCCATTGTGTGTGAACGGGTACGGAAAGAGGGGCAGAACTCCCTTGTATTTCTGATAGGGAGGGAGTCGGCCACATATCCAACAATTCGTAGCATTATTAGTCTGATGGGAGTGATGTAACATACTAATGAAGGTGTTGTTGCGCAGCGCAAGTCTGTAAGATAGTTCATGAGGAGGTAATTCGCTAAAAGAATGTTCGGCAGTGACATTGTAAGCAGATTGTTCACGCTTGAAGATAGGGTAGTATATGGGAAGCAATATACTGGCAACAATAATCAGAAGACTTAGAAAAAACATAATCAATAATGTCACTATACAGTGACTGCGGAGTGATTTACAATATGTACGTTTCTTGAGTTGTCTCTCTCTCTCTCTATCTCGATCTAGGGGATACATGTCAGAAACTATTTAACCGATTCACCTAGGGGAGGACTTAAACAATTAAACTGTCTGACTTGCTAGATCGAAGTTTTGTTCGATACTCCTCTTGGGGAGTTTTCTCTCTTTTTGGAACTTTGAAGTCTTTCGTATCGAGGCAGTCCTTGGAGGGGGTGGACGAGTCAGTTTCTGGCAACAGTTCATTACATTTTTTAATATGACTCGTGTGGATCCACCCCTTTCGGCCTTCCACTTTGATTGCGGTCCTCGTGGTAAGCAGGACGATCTTCGGCTCCTTCCAGCGGGGCTCCAGCGGGCTTTTCCTGTCGAAGTTGCGAATTAAGACTGTATCCCCGGGACGGACATCGTGTGGCTTTACATCAGTGTTGTCGGGGAAGGCTGCAGCAACCTGTGAACGACATGATTGGAGTGCAGACATCAAGGAGGCAAGGTAATCTGTCAGCATATTACAATCAACATCGGTTATTTTCTTAGGCATGGGCGTCCCCCACATATTCGGTGGTCGGCCAAAGACCACTTCATACGGGGATAGTCCTGATCTCGAATGGGGGACCATTCTCATATAGAACAGTGCAACTGGCAGGGCGACTATCCAGTCGACCCCTTTCTCTTTACAGATTTTAGCAAGGCGTGTTTTCAGTGTCTGGTTATGCCTCTCTACAAGGCCAGCGGCCTCGGGATGTCGGACGCAGTGGAATTTCCACTGATATCCTAGCAGAAGGGAAACCTGTTTCATGAGCTCGGATGAGAATGGCTGTCCGTTATCTGAGTACACGACACGAGGCAAGCCGTACCGTGGGAAGAATTCTCGAACCAGCTGCCTGGCAGTGGTCGGGGCAGTGTAATCTGGGACTGGATATGCTTCGGTCCAACGGGAAAGTGCACAAACAACTACGAGGACATACTTGAATCCTCGACAACGGTTCATCTGGATATAATCCATCTGGAGGACTTCAAAAGGGTGATCAGGAGGATGGAATCCACCTTGCTCTACAGGGACGCTTTTACCTGGATTGAACTGACAACAGATCATGCAAGTACGCACTTTCTGTTTTGCTGCTGCTCGTAAGTGTTTGTTGTACCAGAGATTCTGTAAGCTGTCTAACATAGCTTTTTCTCCTAGGTGTGCTGGACTATGTGCTGTATTTATTATGACTTGAACCATAGAGTCGGGGAGAAACCATGTAGATTTTCCCTTCGTCATCCAACCTTGATCTGTCTGGATCCCTCCTAGTTCAGTCCATTTCTTGATTTCATCTGGAATAGCATGTGTCTGAATATCGATTACATCTAGTGTGGGATCCCTAACTGTCATACAATGTGTCGGTACTATTGTCTTTGTCATATCAGTTGTCTGGGTGTGAGTCAATGCTGTATGTTTTGCTGTTTGGTCTGCCAGGTCGTTACCCTGGGAAATGGAATCTGTAACTTTAGTATGTGCTTTGCACTTCATGATGGATATGCCTGAAGGCAGATGTATTGCCTCTAATAGTGCTTGAATGAGGGGACCGTGTTGGATCTTGGCACCGTGAGAGGTCAGGAAACCTCGTTCTTGCCATAATACTCCGAAGTCGTGTACAACTCCGAAAGCATAACGTGAATCTGTGTATATGTTAACATTTCTGTTCTTGGCTAGTATACAGGCTCGGGTCAGAGCGATGAGCTCTGCTGCTTGAGCGGACAGTGTATCAATACGATATGTTTCTTTAACTTCAGTTTCAGTGGTCACTGCATAGGCGGCCACTAATTCTCCTGTGTTTGTTCTCATACATGAACCATCCACATAAAGTGTCAGGTCTGGATTTGTCAGTGGAACATCTGTTAAGTCTCGTCGGGGCTTTGTTACTGCATTAATGATCTTTATACAATCATGCGGGGCTGAATTAGTCATAATCGAAGGTAACAATGTTGCGGGATTCAGGATGTTACAGCGTCTGATTTCTATGTGTGGCTGGAATAGTGTCAGTTCATAACATGTCAGTCGTGCTATAGTCAAGTGTTGAGTCTGAGTTCGGTTTAGAAGAACCTCTACAGAATGTGGAACTTGTACTGTTAATTGATGTCCTAAGACAATTGAGTCGCTCTGTCTGATTGCTACATTTTTTAATATGACTCGTGTGGATCCACCCCTTTCGGCCTTCCACTTTGATTGCGGTCCTCGTGGTAAGCAGGACGATCTTCGGCTCCTTCCAGCGGGGCTCCAGCGGGCTTTTCCTGTCAAAGTTGCGAATTAAGACTGTATCCCCGGGACAGACATCGTGTGGCTTTACATCAGTGTTGTCGGGGAAGGCTGCAGCAACCTGTGAACGACATGATTGGAGTGCAGACATCAAGGAGGCAAGGTAATCTGTCAGCATATTACAATCAACATCGGTTATTTTCTTAGGCATGGGCGTCCCCCACATATTCGGTGGTCGGCCAAAGACCACTTCATACGGGGATAGTCCTGATCTCGAATGGGGGACCATTCTCATATAGAACAGTGCAACTGGCAGGGCGACTATCCAGTCGACCCCTTTCTCTTTACAGATTTTAGCAAGGCGTGTTTTCAGTGTCTGGTTATGCCTCTCTACAAGGCCAGCGGCCTCGGGATGTCGGACGCAGTGGAATTTCCACTGATATCCTAGCAGAAGGGAAACCTGTTTCATGAGCTCGGATGAGAATGGCTGTCCGTTATCTGAGTACACGACACGAGGCAAGCCGTACCGTGGGAAGAATTCTCGAACCAGCTGCCTGGCAGTGGTCGGGGCAGTGTAATCTGGGACTGGATATGCTTCGGTCCAACGGGAAAGTGCACAAACAACTACGAGGACATACTTGAATCCTCGACAACGGTTCATCTGGATATAATCCATCTGGAGGACTTCAAAAGGGTGATCAGGAGGATGGAATCCACCTTGCTCTACAGGGACGCTTTTACCTGGATTGAACTGACAACAGATCGTGCAAGTACGCACTTTCTGTTTTGCTGCTGCTCGTATGTGTTTGTTGTACCAGAGATTCTGTAAGCTGTCTAACATAGCTTTTTCTCCTAGGTGTGCTGGACTATGTGCTGTATTTATTATGACTTGAACCATAGAGTCGGGGAGAAACCATGTAGATTTTCCCTTCGTCATCCAACCTTGATCTGTCTGGATCCCTCCTAGTTCAGTCCATTTCTTGATTTCATCTGGAGTAGCATGTGTCTGAATATCGATTACATCTAGTGTGGGATCCCTAACTGTCATACAATGTGCCGGTACTATTGTCTTTGTCATATCAGTTGTCTGGGTGTGAGTCAATGCTGTATGTTTTGCTGTTTGGTCTGCCAGGTCGTTACCCTGGGAAATGGAATCTGTAACTTTAGTATGTGCTTTGCACTTCATGATGGATATGCCTGAAGGCAGATGTATTGCCTCTAATAGTGCTTGAATGAGGGGACCGTGTTGGATCTTGGCACCGTGAGAGGTCAGGAAACCTCGTTCTTGCCATAATACTCCGAAGTCGTGTACAACTCCGAAAGCATAACGTGAATCTGTGTATATGTTAACATTTCTGTTCTTGGCTAGTATACAGGCTCGGGTCAGAGCGATGAGCTCTGCTGCTTGAGCGGACAGTGTATCAATACGATATGTTTCTTTAACTTCAGTTTCAGTGGTCACTGCATAGGCGGCCACTAATTCTCCTGTGTTTGTTCTCATACATGAACCATCCACATAAAGTGTCAGGTCTGGATTTGTCAGTGGAACATCTGTTAAGTCTCGTCGGGGCTTTGTTACTGCATTAATGATCTCTATACAATCATGCGGGGCTGAATTAGTCATAATCGAAGGTAACAATGTTGCGGGATTCAGGATGTTACAGCGTCTGATTTCTATGTGTGGCTGGAATAGTGTCAGTTCATAACCTGTCAGTCGTGCTATAGTCAAGTGTTGAGTCTGAGTTCGGTTTAGAAGAACCTCTACAGAATGTGGAACTTGTACTGTTAATTGATGTCCTAAGACAATTGAGTCGCTCTGTCTGATTGCTAGGGCTGTCGCTGCAACTGACTTTAAGCACGCAGGGAGCGCCTGGGCTACTGAATCCAATGTACTTGAAAAATAAGCGCAAGGCTTATGTGAACCTGCTTGATCTTGAGTGAGGACAGACAACGCTGTACCATCACGTTCTGTAACAAAAAGTGTAAAAGGTTTGCTGTAACATGGTGTTGCTAAAACTGGTGCTTGACATAAAGCTTTCTTTAATTCTTCAAAGGCCTGTGTATGTTCCTGAGTCCAAGGAAGGACAGTCGAAGTCGCTGCCTCCTGTGTTGTCAACTGAATGAGTGGTTTAGCTAGAAATGCATACTGGGGAATCCATTGTCTGCAGTACGAGGTGAGGCCTATAAAGGCCCGTACTTCCTTTTGTGTCTGGGGTTGTGGCATGTTTACAATTAACTGGATGCGGTCGGGAGTGAGCTGTCTCCCCACTTTGGACAGCAAGTGACCCAAGTACACAACTTGCTGAACACAGAATTGTAGCTTCGAAGGAGACACCTTGTGTCCCTTGTCGGCCAGAAAATGTAGAACTGTCAGTGATGCTTGTTCACATTCTGGTTCACTTCGTGCGGTGATCAGCAGATCATTGACGTATTGTAGTAAGGCGGTGTTAACTGGCATTTGGATACAATCAAGTTGTCTTTTCAGTGCTTCACTATAGATGCTGGGGCTTTCTGTGAATCCTTGAGGTGCGCGTGAAAATTTGAAACTTCGTCCATTTAAACTGAATCCGAAGAGGTATTGGCTCTCTGGATCAATGGGCACACTGAAGAAGGCGTTCTTGAGGTCAATTACAGTAAAGAACGTTGCTTCTGAATCAATAGCAGTCAATAGGGAAGAGATGTCGGGAACCACAGGGTACTGTGGAACAATGCATTTATTTAGTTCTCGTAAATCAATCATCAACCGATATACTGGCGGTGCATTGGGATCAGTACGTTTAAGAATCGGAATGATAGGGGAATTACAGATATTGGAGTCGGTCTCTACGACCACTCCTTGGGCAATGAGCTCTTCAATGATTTCCAGTAAAGCCACTACAGCATCGGGTGGTAACTTGTATTGTCTGATTCTTGGTAAAACAACTCCTTGTTTGAGTGTAACACGGTATGGTGTGATGTGCATGCAACCTACATCGGTCGGGCCTTGTGCCCACGTGTGCTTCGGTACATTTTTCAATCTGACATCAAACTCTCGTAATACATAGTGACCCTTAAAGTCACGCAAAAAAAGTCTAACTCCTTCCGGAGAACAACATATCACAGCTCCTAGAGCCTTCAATGTTTTGATACCTAACAGGTTTTCTGGACATGATTTCGTGAGTAACAAGTCTGTAACACGTGATAATGGACCCACAGCCAGGGGGACTGGTTTCGATACCTCATTTACAATAGGCTGTCCTGAAAAACCAAGGGAAACATTCTGTGAGCCTGAGAGGGGTGCCCCTGGGACTTCATTATGGCTGATTGTTGTGCGGCTTGCCCCTGTGTCAATTAAAAACTTTCTGTCTTTTCCCAATACTCGACTGTGTACGTAAGGACCCTCTTGATCTACAGGAATCTCAATAAGAGGCAAGCCAACCTCCCTCTCTAGGCTGTTTCATGTGTATCGCTGATAATCGGGATAATCAGATTGGGCATACTGGTTCATCTGTCGTGAAACTTGCTGTGTCGCGGCAATGGGCTGTGGCTGTGGCTGTGATACTGCTGCTGTCTGTGCTGTATGTGGTGGAGCATGCATAGGTTGTGAATTCTGTGAAGTCTGTTGCTGGGCCTGGTCTTGTCTAGACGGATGCGGTCTTTCTTTAGTTTTACCTGTTGCTATATTGTGTTTCAGGACTGGACATTCATGTACGTAGTGACCTGGCTGCTTGCAATAATTGCATGTCCCTTTAACGGGAGCTGCGGCATTTCCTGTCTGGGTCGTACCCTTTCTCTGGCCGTCGGCTGGAACCGACTGGGCCACTAACATTTTCATTTTCGTGTCTTTCATACGTCTCTGTTCGTGATCCTGTTCTTCTCTAATTCTGTTCTGATGGTATTGTAACATTTGTAACATCTGGGATGGCGTGTTTGCTTGCCATGTACTTTCAACTTTATATACACGGTTTTTGACTGCTGTCAGGGAATTCTCGACTAACTTTGATACAAAAAGATGCAGGTACGACTCGCTACCTGGTTTTAGGCCACTATTAATAATGAAACATTTCTCGAATCTTGAATAGAAGTCACTGGTATCTTCATCGTGTTTCTGTTTACAGGCTGAGATTGCGTCCCAGTCTTCCTTTTTAGTTGACAATAATCTTGGCAAGACCTGTACTATTAAACCTGGTAATGCTTTTGCTTTATCCCCAAGGCCTAGCCCTGGGGTACGAGTTTTTTTCCTCGTCTTCTATTTCTGTCCATATAATCTTTTTATCTCCCACCTCCCATTCCTTTTCCTTCAGTTTCTCGTAGATGCCGGTGGGCAGCAGTACCTTTAACAATTTCATGATATCTGTATATGTGTAATCTCCCATGAGTAACATGTCTTTAAGTTCTCGGTGAAAACCTGCAGGGTCTTTATCGTGACAGGGTACTAGTTTCTTCATTTCTAATAGTTCTAACTTGGTCAGAGGTGTGTATACATACACACGTTTCAGGGTATTATCGGTGCCCATGACTGGGTGTACTTCTCGTAATGGATTCTGCCTGTCAAAATGCTCAAAGTGACACATTTTTCTTTCGGGTGGCTGAGCTGGAACATATTGTGGGCCTAAGAAAGCGTTATATTTACGTCGTTGTTCTAGAATTATTTGAATTAATCTGGTACTTAGGCCTCTCCATCTATTCATGAGTAGTGCTTCTAATGTATCGGGTAAGGGACCTGGATCAGAATGTTGTTGCCTGTATAACGTGATGAGATGCTGAATCATGTATATACCAGCTAATTTCTGCTCGTCTGGGGAAAGGTTCAGAAATGTCTGTGCTACTGTATCATCATTGTACGTGTTAGAATCGTCAGTCCATAGTACTGCTGACCGGGCTAGTTCTTGTTCATCCATAGAATTGAGTACATGGTACCCCATTTGTTCTTGAAGTATTTTATCGGTAACTTGAAACAGATGTTCAGGCGATTTTGGTTTTAATATGCCAGAGAGAAAAACTCTCTTGCTTTCTGGGCGAATGTCTTTCCTAAGGTAATTTCCCTTACCTACATATGCTATCGTATCTGTAGTCGTTTCTTGTTCTTCAGGTCCTTCCTCCTCCTCGGAGGAGGCATTCTTGTCACTTTCTTTTTCTTTTTCATGTATTTCTATTACTGCCTTTCTGATTTTCTTGTACATGCTTGATATACAATTCATTTTATCATGCTTTCCTTCGGCTATATTTTGACCCCACTTGTTTAGTGATTCTATTTCATCCTGATCTACCCCAGGCCTGTCTCGGTCTCTTATTAAGCAATTTATGAAAAAACGTAATATATATGCTTGAGTGTCAACTTTCTGGTGTGCCAGGGCCTCCTTAATACTATCGGGATTTTCTCCAGTCTGGACAAAATGGTATATTCTATCTAGATGATCAGTCATCCCTGGGAATAACATTAGGTAATCTGTAGCTTTTCGCAAGCGTAGTGACGCTATCAACATTCTATCGTCTTTGCCGGGTACTGGATCGTATCTGCAAACTGGAAGTTGTTCTTTGAGTATGCCGAGACGGGGTGATTGGAGTGTAGGGTGCTTCTGCATGTCCCTAAGGTGTAATCTGTGTGTTGCTGGCGGGGTCTGGAGACCCCCTGTCGCACCTCCTGAGCCAGAGGCTTGAGCATTATTTCTCTGTGGAGTCTGTATGTGTATCTGAACTTGTCTCTTACTGGGATCGGGCACAATCGGATTTGGTATATCAATCTTAGGTGCGGGAAGTGGTGGAGATGGAGGAACAAGTGGAGCAGGCTGTCGAACGGGGGAACCTTGTTGCGGTAATGGCGGGATATGGTCTGGAGGCGGGTTGCCACCTCCGTCCCCATCACCGTCAGTAGGCGGGGCGCGTGAATTGGTGTAAGCGGGTGCTACATCATCTAGATAGGAATTCAGAAATATGTCTTTAGTAGTCCTGTGATTTACTTTAGTTGGAACCAATGGTGGCGGCAGATCTTTCGGTATTTCTGAAGTGGCTTCAGGCGAACCCTCGGCCACTAAGTACATGCCATTTACAATATTGTTTCGTGCGCGGTCTACTTGTTCTGCTTTTACTCGGATTCCTTCATTAACTAATTCGTTTTCTCGGGCTCTATCTGACTCTTCTCTATGTCTGTCTTCTCTACGGAGCGCTCTTTCAGCACGTTTATGTGATTCTTTACGCCAAAATTCTATGGCGTCTTTCTGAGATTGTCTGGCTTTCTTTTTCCATAGCGCTTCTTCTACCTTCACGATGCACTCGGCATCCCATGTTCCTGTAACGGGCCATCTGTGTCTCTCGTCTAGATGCTTAGTATAATCAGCCCATAAATCTAGATACAATATGGCATCTAGGCCATGCTTATGGTACATAAAGTTTCCAGGAGTGTCCCTAGGGGGGATAGGAATTTCTTCCTCTAGTATCCCTTTCCTAGTTCCTATCCGTCTTAGTTTATTGAAGAACGGCATCTTGTTACTTAGTACTGGATACTTGATACTGGTTACTTATTCTGAACACAGCTATTTACACAAAAACACAATAATGTACATCAAACAGTCACTCATACCACGACATTAATTACATGAAAAACATTTGGAACATATATCACTACCCTTGATACTAGATGTACTGCTAAACAGCACAGATACACTGTTGAAAACAGTGCAAGAACTTGTATGCTTGATATACTGCTAAACAGTACAGATACACTGTCTAAAACAGTGCAGACCGCGTTTGTGTACCCAAACACGTCTTTACCGGATACATAATAATGCACCCGTCTAGATACGTCCCAGCAATGGTACTCACCGGGAAGCACGGAACAGAAGGCCTCGGAAAACTCGACTGGACTGGACCGGACTGGACTCGACTCGACTCGACACGTGGATACTTCGGAAACTGGTGGGCCTCTTGACACCTCGGACCTTGCTTCTTTCGGCTAGGCTCTGGTCGGGATCCTCCGCACTCCTCACCGCCTCGTCTGGGTGCTGATCGCAGTCTCCGTCACCTCCGTGGGCCAGAGGGAGATACAGGAAATCCTGCGGGTACGCGTAGTGGTCCGTCTTGACTTATGGCAGGGGGCAAAGGTTGCAACGCACCAACCGGCGCGTGAGGTGGGGGAGGGGTCCCTGTTCGGGCGCCAAAATAATGTGGTAAATATTTGATTTACCGTCCTAATTTCTATGCAGGTAAGTACTTAACAAAAATAACTCAATCGGAAAGAAAGACGCAGAGTCCGTGGTGTTAGAGTTCTTAGGGGTTTTATTCCTTGAAAAGGAATGGTCATGGTGAGGTTCCGTGACAATTGTAAGTGGTGTTTTTAACTCGCACGAATATGGTCGAGTCTAGTATCTATGAACCGCAAATGACGAGTTTTGTAAGTGTGCGCAGTTTCGCTGTGCTAACTTAAACCGTTCGTTTGTTATGTGGGTTTGTCATCTGTACCCACGGGTTCCATCTTAGATACGGCATCCATTTTGTCTCTTGCCCTCAAGTAGCCAGCGAACGGACGCTGTCCGCTTCGCGACCCTGGGACTCCCAAGATATTTGCGGAAGACACATGTTCTTTGAAAGTGTCTTTATGACGAGGGGGATGCTACTGTAAGGCAGATGGCGCCGCTCGAGGCTCATCTTGCCGCACGGGCTTATTGTCTCAGCCGTGCATCTCATTAGGCACGTCCCTTTGATGCCTGTATCTCGTGCTTCTCGACACTCCCCTTTTTACACCCTTTCCGATCTCCCTACTGTCTCCGTCTTCCTCTGCACCTGTCTTCGTTCCTATTTCGATCTACTTTATTGCTGATTGGAATTTGCTAATGGTGGGAAGATGGGTTTTTACAGTTGGGAACCGCCAAATGTTTCCGCACTTATGTTCCGGATCTTGTGTGTTTCAAAGTGATCTAAGCGACCCCTCTGAGAGCGACTTGTGGGAACCAGGTTGTAAACTATTGTGTATCATGTTATCCTATGGGTAAAAACTGTATAAAAGGAGCGATCCACAAATACAATTTGAAGCAGTCTCCCCGAACTACACTCGATGTACTTCCTGTGACTTCTGTGTTCCCTGCAGTAAATAAACCTTGACTCTTTGACGCCGAAGGAAGTGTCCCGTGTCTCTGTGACTTGTACGCCGGAGCAGGTTACCCACGAAGGTTTCAGGTGTTGTGCCCTGGCACCGCTGGGTCCAAAGAACCCAGTCCTTCAGTTGGCGCCCAACGTGGGGCTGCATCAGTGGTACCGGTCCAAGCCCGACGATCGTGAGGAACTTCGTGTGAAATCTCCGAGGGAAGGTGCACCCCGCTTCATCGATCCTGTTGTCGAAATAAGTGGCCCGAAGACTTTTCCCGCGAAGATTCCCGCCTCCTAACGGCTGCGACGGACTGCTGCCCTGACTGTAGACCTGTTTTGGCGCCTGGCGTAGACCTTGGTATAGCGAGACGATTGACGGGCCTTCCTGAGGACGCCATTGATCTTTGAGTTAAGTATTTGTGGGTCGCTCCCAGAGTTCTTGGTTGTAGGCACTTTAGCGAGTGTCTTTGTTGTAAACACTTTAGCGAGTGTTTTTGTTGTAGACACTTTAGCGGGTGTCTTTGTTGTACACGCTGTGTGAGTGTTTTTGTCGGTGACACTTTGCTAGCGTACTTTGTTGTTGTTGTATTTGTTTGACGACTGCAGCCGCCAAAGACCGAGGGTTTAGTTCTTTGCTGGGACTTGGTAAATCCCGAAATCCCGTAACCCTTGAAGTTTGTGAAACTCGGCTAGTGTGCAAGATGCCTGGTCGCAGTACTTTGTTCAGTTGCTTTAGACCTTGTGATGCGGATTCCCTGCTGGAGGACTCGTGTCCGATACCTCCGGTTGGAACTCCTACATATGACTTATATAGCAAACATGGGCTAGGCCCGATTGCTTTTAACGATTATTGGATCAAATATACAAAGAAAGACGGCGATCTTCGTTGGCCACCTCACGGTAGCTTCGAAGCGTCGATATTAGATAATTTGGAAATAAAGTTGTTCGAACGTAAATCAAGGCCGGCCATGTTTGATGCCTTTCGGTTCTGGCGCAAAGAAGCCCGACAGAAAGAGATCAGACAAAATAAACGTAGTCAGCGAGATACTGTTGCTACTATAGTGAAGAAAGCTGAGCAGTTTCAGCGTGATAAGGAGGATAAGGATAAGGAAGTGTTTGAGAGATTACAGCGTATGTCCATAGACAAATGCTATCCTGTTTTGCCTACGGAGTCGGATAAGAAGGAAGAGGCAGTTGAGGATTCTTTAATGTCCTATCTTATGAAGTCGCCACCTCCGTACGTACAGGGTACCGCAGCTCCTGTGGTCCCTGCCGTACCTGTTCTTCCACCTGTTATTCCTCCACCAGTTCCTCAACCTGCACCTGCTCTTCCGACTGTTCCTGCTCCTTTGCCTATTTCTATTCCTACTGCTCCTCCGCTTCCACATACTCCTGTTCCCGCTACTGCTCACGCTACTGCTCCTGTGTTGTTAACCCCTGTTGCTGCTAACGTCTCTACTCCTTCTCTTGTTAGTCCTGTGTCTTACTCTTCTCCCTCTACTCGTACTCGTGATTCTCCCCTTGCGACAAACTTCTTTCAGTCGCTCGGACCTGTTTTTGGGTCTGCAGGTTCTGATGGTCCACAGAGACGTAGCCAGCTTCCTGGTAATAGAGAACGTGTTGCGCTATACAATATGGCGATGGGTTGGATGATAAACCCTGTTAGAAATCCACCTCGTGTTGTCCTCGAAACGTTTGATCAATTCAACATACCTACTCAGAGATATGTGTTTGATGAAATGTGCAAGTTCTTACATGATCAGATAGCGGCCAATGCGCCTGACGAGGTGCTGACCGCCCTGTCTGAACTCCGGCTTCAGTTCGCAACTGGACTGATAGTCGACACTAATGTCCGACGTGCTATTGAGCGGTTGCTATCTCTTCGTCCCGCTCCTATTCCTCATGCATTGTTCGTTGAGGACATTGAACAACGAGATGGGTCTGGCCAATATCCTATGCGTGAAGTTCCGCCAGTTTGGGTACCCGCTGATAATACTAATGCTAATGCTCCAATACCAGCACATTTCCAGAGAGTGTGGATACACCTCCCTTGGAAACGATCGGAAGTGCTCCAGGTGAAACAAACTTTGCCTGATCCTCGCAAAAATCCTGCGGGGTATTACAAAGAATTATCGCAGCTCGTAGACGCTACGATAATGAATCTGGCCGATATCGACATGTTGTTTGGCAATGTCGTACCGCAACCGGTATGGGCCAAGATTCGTCACCAAGATCACGCGAATGAATTAGGTGGTGATTGGGCTGCCATTACAGCGGCAGACGCTGGACAAGTGGCTGCTACTAAACCCGATCAGTTGATTGAACTTCTTCCCCAGCGAATCATTACATTAATGAAAACGCTTATGCCAGCTATGAGGGTAAATTGGGACAAGTTGTCAGCCTGTAAGCAGAAGAAAGATGAGAGTGTTTCAGACTTCTTTACGAGGTTCGAGGAAACATTCGTCGATCATAGTGGGCAGGATATGGGTACTGAGGGTGGACAGAGGTTGTTTGTGGATAAATTCGTATCGAACTTATTGCCCGACTTGAGCCACAAATTGAAAAATTTAGAAAGTTCATGGGCCGTTTCTACCTCAGCTCAGATATTGGCTACGGCACAATATTACGAAAATAGAGAAAAAGAGGAAAATGACCGTGCCGATAAAAAGACGAAAGAGCTGAAAACTAAAGTGTTGTTACAACAAGCATATCCGCCGCGTTCTAATCAGAATGCGCCTCAGCAGAATAGATCGCAGTCGCAATCGAATCGATCGCAGCCGCGTAATGATTCATCTTTTCAGAGATCTTCATTAGGGTACAATCAATGTGCTTATTGTAGACAGGAGGGACACATTAAATTCAATTGTCCTGTTTTAAATGACCGTAGTGGTGGTAATTCGTCTAGAGGAGGTCGTGGTGGTGCACAGCACGCATCACGTGGTAGAGGTCGTGGTGCTCAGAATGATCGCTCTGACCATTCATCAAATTCTAATAACTGTTTCGATCAACGTGGATCATCGCAAGGACGATCTGCGCAGTACAATGTAGACGATTATTACGTCGATCAGGGACCTGACGATAGTAATTACTAGGACAGCCAAAGACAAGGAGAGGGAGTGGTATCAGTTCCGGTTGATCAGAGAGGGCCTTACGTCGCAGTTGCTACATCGGGCGTCGTTGAGCCTTTTCTGTTGGACACTGGTGCAGCGAAAAGTTCTATCATGCATTCGAAACTCCCTGGCGCACCTTTGTCTGGCTTAACAAATGTTTCCGTTGGATTCTCTGGCGCCCCCGTTAGCAATCCAGTTTCATGCCCTTTGCCCCTTAAAATTGGGCCACGTGAGCTCGAAGCTCCATTGATTTTGTCTACTGGTTGTGGCGAAAATCTTTTGGGTCTGGATTTGCTTAAACGCTTGTATGCGACTTTGTATTGTTCTCCTGCGGGTGTAAAGCTTACGTTAGGAGAGAGGGTAGTCTCTCCCATGTACTTGTCCCTCGATAAGCTTCCACCGGAATTGAGTTCTCTTCCTGCATCTTTGTGGGCGACGGGTCCAAATGACGTGGGCCTACTTGATATCTCCCCTTATGTTGTTCAGTTGAAATCGAATGTGCGATTGCCACGTATTCCCCAATATCGTATCTCCCTTGATGGTGAACGAGCTTTGTTAGCGATCATCTATGATTTGATCGAGAAAGATGTCATTGAAGAAACTCGGGGAAACGTGTGCAATAGTCCTGTACTGCCCATTCTTAAACGTACTGATCCTACCAAACCGCCTGTTTATCGTTTTGTTATCGATTTACGGGAGGTGAATAAAATTGTGGTTCCTCAATTCCCTGTTGTGCCTGACATTACGGCGCTACTGACTCTGATTCCAGCTACAGCTTCATGGTTTTCGGTGATTGATTTGAAAAATGCGTTTTTCAGCATCCCGATTGCCGAAGAGAGCAGGGACCTTTTCGGTTTCTCTCTTGGTGGACGTAGCTTCCGGTTCAAACGCGCTCCTCAGGGCTACTGTGAAAGTCCATCGATTTACAGTCAAGCTTTGAAGGGTCAACTAGATGCGTTTAGGTTGCCGGTTGGTGCGGCTTTAATCCAATACGTCGACGACTTATTGGTGGCTGCTGATACTCAGGACATTTGCAAAATTGCTACAGTGTCGTTGCTGCAACATCTCTGTGAGTTAAATCACAAGGTGTCACCTTCTAAACTCCAATATTGTTGTCAAGAAGTAACCTACCTAGGTCACTTATTGTCAAAGGAGGGAAGGAGATTGACCCCAGAGAGAATTGCAGCGATTGCGCGCATGGCTGTGCCACAAACCCAAAGAGATGTGCGTGCCTTTCTAGGTATCACATCGTACTGCAGGCAGTGGATTCCTAATTTTTCATTGCTAGCGAAACCATTGGTGGCTCTTACGTGCAAGGATGTTTCGACTCCTTTACCATGGACGGAAGAATGTCAGAAAAGTTTTTCTGAATTACGTGATTCATTGTGTTCGGCTCCTGTGTTAGGTACCCCTGATTACAGTAAACCGTTCACGTTATATGTTCACGAGAGGGAAGGTTGTGCTTTAAGCGTCTTAACGCAACCTTTTGGTGGTAAGCAACGTCCATGTGCATATTTTTCCTCGACCTTAGACCCAGTAGCTAGAGCATTGCCGAGTTGTTTGAGAGCAACTGCGGCAGCTGCGGTCTCCATCCGACAATCAGCAGGATTGGTCATGGATAATATGCTTACGGTGATGGTTCCGCATGCAGTCGATACTCTTTTGAACCGTACGAAAACTCAGCACTTGACGAGTGCGAGGTTATCTGGGTACGAATTGACGCTCTTGGCAAGCCACATTCAGATAAAACGTTGTAATGTCCTAAATCCGGCAACTTTGTTACCAATTAGTGCAGAGTCAGATGCAGTAACAGAACATGACTGTTACTTGCGGACAGAGGAGGAAACAAAAGGTCGTGTGGACCTTAAAAACACCCCATTGGAAGACCCGGATGGCATCCTGTATGTGGATGGGTCATGTTTTAAATTGCCGAATGGTGATGTGACTACTGCTTATGCTGTGGTGACGTTGAATATTGTTGTTGAGACTGCGAGATTGAGTCAGAATTCTGCCCAAGCTGCAGAGCTGATCGCTCTTACTAGAGCATGTGTATTAGCAAAAGGTAAACGTGTGAATGTGTACACCGATAGTCAGTATGCTTTCGGTGTAGCGCATAGTTTCGGACGATTGTGGCGAGAACGTGGTTTCTTGACGTCACATGGCACGAAAATACAGCATGGCCAGCTTGTGAACGATCTTTTGGATGCATTGACTTTGCCTGCTCAAGTTGCAATTGTTAAATGTAGTGCGCATCGTAAAGTGATGGATGATGTTGGTCGTGGTAATGCGTTTGCAGATGAGATTGCTAAGGAGACTGCCCGGAACCTTAGCACTCGAATGTATGTGACGAATTCGGTTAGGTGGCCTACAGAATCAAGTATGTGTGAGAATACTATAGAGAGTGTGAAAGCAATTCAGAATGAGGCCACCGACACTGAAAAGATGAAGTGGAAAGAAAGTACGGGAAGGTTGGATGTGAATGGTTGCTGGATTGATTTGTCAGATCAGAAAAGATGGATGTTGCCTGATGCGTATGTACTGGCCGTTGTGCAAATGGCACATGGGTTAGCACATATTAGCGCGAAAGGTATTTGCAAGTTGTTGGCTGATGTGTGGAAGAATGATGGAATTACTAAGTGTGCTGAACGTTTGGTGAAGAATTGTATGGTGTGTATAATGTACAATCCTGGCAAAGGAACCCCAACTCCCCCTGGCAGTTTTGCTCCTCCTTTGTATCCCTTTGAGGTGATCCAATTGGACTTCATCCATATGGAGCGATGCAATAACCTGAAATACGTTTTGGTTGTGGTTTGCGCATTCTCCCGATGGATCGAGGCCTATCCCCTCAAAGACAATACTGCTTTGTCTACTGCGAAAATCCTACTGAAGGAATACTTTCCTCGGTATGGAATGCCTAGAGTCGTGTGGTCAGATAACGGAAGTGAGTTTGTTGGAAGTGTGATGAAGAGTGTGTGTAAGGGCCTTGGAATAAATCAGAAATTCCATAGCGCCAATCATCCCCAGTCAGCTGGATTGGTTGAAGGGTACAATGGCACCCTTAAACTAAAATTAGCGAAGATTCAAGCTACGACTGGACTTTCGTGGCCTGATGCTTTGCCTCTAGCATTACTGTCAACTAGGGCGACTGTACACTCCCGAATAGGGCCCAGTCCCTATGAAATAGTGTTCGGCCGTCCTGCGAATGTGTGGGGGGTTCCTAGGCCAGGAATATTCTCTGATCTTGAGTTTCCGATGTTGATTGATTACTTACATGACTTGACTGCTAAACTGAGGTTAATTCATCAACAGGTTTACGACGCCTTGCCGACGCAGACGGAGGGTCCAGGCCACCAGCTCCAGCCCGGAGATTGGGTGGTTACCCGAAATTTTTCACGAAAAAACAATCTGGACCCTCGCTTCACCGGACCTTACCAGGTGCTCCTGGCCACGAGGACTGCCGTTCGTCTTGAGGGGCGGAAAAATTGGGTACATGCTACCCATTGCAAGCGAGTCCCTATTCCTTTGTCGGCAGACCCGTGGATAAGGAAAGGCATTGCGTCAACAGAAACAGAAACATTGCCGGCGTTTGTACCTTTTAGCGACGCACAGCTTGTTGGAGAACCCTCAGCGCAGCAGAAAGCCACTGTTGGAACATTGTCAGCAAAAGACTCGAGACCAAATCAACAAACTGATCAGCAGGACGCTGTCTCTTCAACGGATCCTTTGTTCGACGTGCAGACACGTCCCGGGAAACATCGATATTCTTTGCGTTCTCATAATAAGGACAAATAAAAGTTTGCTTGCTTTGCTGAAATTGATAACTGCAATATCTTCGTTTCCCATGATCAACTTTGAACATTCGTATCATTGAAAATTGTTTGTACATATATTGAGATTTTTGTATCTTTTTCCTTCCACAGCTGAAATTTTGTGCTAAATAAAATACATATTGTGTATTGAGGGCCGTAGGGCCGCGCGCGTACTTCCTTCTGGACAGTAGGTCTTGACGCTAGGTTAAAGACCGTCGGTTCCTAGGAACTCCTGGGGATTGACTATTGCTGCACAGAACGAAGTGCGTCAAGAAACGTTGCGGACGGTCGTAGGGAAATGGCATTTTCGAAGCTGAATGATTTGGAAGGAGCTCAGGCATATAGAGTCAAGCTGCAGAAACTTAGTCGTACGAAATGTTTTGTATCCCAGTTGTTTGTTTTGTTTTTAACTGCTTCTGCATTTTTGGCGGGTGGGGTGTATTACACTATGTCTTACTTCTTACTTCCTACCCCTACTCCTACTCCTTACCCTAACATTACTTCTACTGCTTCTCCTCATTCCTTTCATATGTTACCAGAACACGAACAGGCTAGACGTGTAGAATTCCGCAACAATTCCTTTATCCAGCTCCTCCATCAGCATCAGTTAGTGGTTAACACTACTAATTGTTGGGTGTGTGGGTTGATGCCACATACTACGGGTAAGGGAATTCCATATCTGGTGTTACCGTATAGTTCCCAAGGGTCGGCTCGAGCATACCAAACAATGCTTCGAAGCGCACTAGGTTTCCACCCCTCTCCAGAACGTTCCCCCAAACCGGGTCCTACCTCGTGGCAGTGGGTGGTATCGATGATAATACAGGATTTAGAAGATGAGATCGATGATGCTTTTCTCATCCCTAAGGCAGAGGTACAAGCCTATAGGGCACCGAATAGAGGGGAATATAGTACGTTCACTAATGAAAAGCAGCTTAAAAGCTCGCCTCCGATATGGGTCGTACCCCACACTGGTAATCTTTGTCTTGTGGGTCGTGGTTCGCAAGCCTCACTTGGAGTAAGTGCTTGCACTGAAAGTTACGTTCTGTCAATGTCCCCGATCCCTGTGTTTCTGGCTGCCAAGGGTACGTACTTCATCTGTCATGATCGTGCATACACATGGTTGCCCGCAGACTTCATGGGCTCATGTTTTGTTGCAAATCTGTTACCTCCGACGTTTACTGTAGATGCCGATTATCATAAGACTAGAGTTGTACGAGGCGTAATTAGCGAAGAGGATACTGCCGGTCAAGAGGCAGGAGACTTTTTCAAGGGTTTCCTCCCGTTTTGGGGACCTATGGTTAATAGTAGGAACCTGAGACATTTGACTCGAGTGGTAGAATCGACAGCTAACATTACTGCCAGTGCCCTTGGTAATATCACCACAGAACTTCAGGCGGAGAGACTTATGACATTACAAAACCGTATGGTTTTAGATGTTGTCTTAGCAGATCGCGGTGGGGTATGTAAAGTGATCCATTCGAGCTGTTGCATTTTCATTCCAGATAATGCTCCTACTGTCTATCAAGCCATCTCGAAGTTGCACAAGATCTCCGAATCCATACACGTGGATGTAGGGGATTGGACGCTACTTGGTTGGTTTTGGGGCCTGGTGTCGACTTGGGGTTGGAAGATTCTGACGATCATCGGGGTTGTGGTAGTGTTCCTGTTCACGTGTTGCCTTTGTGTGCAGTGTGGTCCTGCCTTATGTGGCCTCTGTGCTACAACGTGTATGAGACAAACATCTGTTACCAAGGGGACTCGGTTGGACAGAGCTATGCTACAGCGACATCTTGATGGTCTGATGAATATCGAGTATGATTCCGACTAGTGCTTGCCTACATGAGGGCAAAAGGAGCGTCTGAGGTTCCGTGACAATTGTAAGTGGTGTTTTTAACTCGCACGAATATGGTCGAGTCTAGTATCTATGAACCGCAAATGACGAGTTTTGTAAGTGTGCGCAGTTTCGCTGTGCTAACTTAAACCGTTCGTTTGTTATGTGGGTTTGTCATCTGTACCCACGGGTTCCATCTTAGATACGGCATCCATTTTGTCTCTTGCCCTCAAGTAGCCAGCGAACGGACGCTGTCCGCTTCGCGACCCTGGGACTCCCAAGATATTTGCGGAAGACACATGTTCTTTGAAAGTGTCTTTATGACGAGGGGGATGCTACTGTAAGGCAGATGGCGCCGCTCGAGGCTCATCTTGCCGCACGGGCTTATTGTCTCAGCCGTGCATCTCATTAGGCACGTCCCTTTGATGCCTGTATCTCGTGCTTCTCGACACTCCCCTTTTTACACCCTTTCCGATCTCCCTACTGTCTCCGTCTTCCTCTGCACCTGTCTTCGTTCCTATTTCGATCTACTTTATTGCTGATTGGAATTTGCTAATGGTGGGAAGATGGGTTTTTACAGTTGGGAACCGCCAAATGTTTCCGCACTTATGTTCCGGATCTTGTGTGTTTCAAAGTGATCTAAGCGACCCCTCTGAGAGCGACTTGTGGGAACCAGGTTGTAAACTATTGTGTATCATGTTATCCTATGGGTAAAAACTGTATAAAAGGAGCGATCCACAAATACAATTTGAAGCAGTCTCCCCGAACTACACTCGATGTACTTCCTGTGACTTCTGTGTTCCCTGCAGTAAATAAACCTTGACTCTTTGACGCCGAAGGAAGTGTCCCGTGTCTCTGTGACTTGTACGCCGGAGCAGGTTACCCACGAAGGTTTCAGGTGTTGTGCCCTGGCACCGCTGGGTCCAAAGAACCCAGTCCTTCAATGGTACCAGATCGGATATCGGGTTCCTGCCACCACTGGGGTGCAGGAAGGGATAGAGCATACTTTATTGACAAGACATAACTTTTATACTTAAACCATAGAATGAATACCAATACAGTAGGCGTAACAGCTGAGAGAAACAAGATAACAGCATACACGTGTTAGCAATACGTAATCAAAAGGCGTGAACTAGGCGTGGACATAGAGGTGTGTGCTAAAAACGTCACATGTAAGTGTCACGAGTAGGTGGGTACTTTAGCAGAATTTGGCAATGTCAGCAGAAATCTGAGTCCTGGATGCGCGCGCAGCTGCATGACGCGTGATTGACGTGGAACTGGAGGGAGCAGGGGACTTGACATTTACACTAGCGGAAAGAGACAGAAGTCTGGCATGTCAGATCAACTCGTACCTATATCATATCTGATATCTAATGTTTGGGAACCATATTATCTAGAGGAAAAGGTCTCTTGGGCAGAGGCTATTCTATACTGACTGTGAGTGCGTGTATAAGCGTCTACGTGTCTGCATGAGATGCGAGGGGGCATGGGCCTACCATGGTAACAGAGGCTATGAATTATTTGCACGGAGACAGTGAGGCCGGGCCCTTTGCTCTGCAGCTGGAAGATGTTTACTTGAACTAGTAGGCAGGAATGTATGTTTGAGGAGCGGAACAGATAATTCGAAGGTTGAATACAGTGTTGGCAGGCAGCAGGCTGAGCCAAGCGCCGTTAGCCGCACAGGGAGTAAGGCAGAGGTCACGGGTACAGAGGCAGCCCAGGCTGAGGCGTTCAGAATCAGAAGGCAGGAAAAAGGCTCGATGGCAGAATTCAGGGCCTACTTCGCCAGAGCTGAAAAACGTGTAAAGTACACCACAAAAAGACGTTGGCATGGCATACTTAGGAACAGAATATTCAACCCATTCATGGTGGATCTGAAAGAGGACATGTTAACGTTGGACGCAAATGTATTTGCGTCTTCATAGCTGGCACAGGAGGGAAGTTACATGCACTTTAAGCTGGTACATGGAGACGGTGGGGTACACGTTAGGGAACATTTCTCGACCATAAAATTTATATTTCCTCAGAAGTCGGCGATCTGGCGGTGGAAGAACGAGGCGAGAGAGTCGCAGAGGTCTTGTGAAGGAGTGATGTCGTTGTTGCCGGTGCTGGGGTTGGAGAACTCCTTGACGATGCTGAAGAGTTCCTTGCTGTCCTGGGCGTTGTTGTCCAGTTGTTCCTTCAGTGATTTCTTCTTGGTGGTGCGGATGAGCTGGTGATGCTTGCGGGTGGCTTGTTTGAGGATGGTCATGTTGTCTGTGGTCTGGTCGAGGAGCCAGGCTTTCTCGAGGGTGCGGCAGTTCTTCTTGGAGTCCTTGAGTTCATTGGTGAACCAAGTGGCTTTCTTGCTTCTGGGTATGCTGGGAGGGTTCTTCAGTGGTGCGAGGTCATCTGCCCAGGCGGTCAGCCACTGTGTGAAGTTGCGGGCTGCTTCGTTGGGGTCCGTTGTGCTGGCGAGTGGGTTCTGGCTGAGGGAGGTGGTGAGCTGCTCGGCGGTGATCTTGCTCCAGCTTCTGTGAGGAACCTGTTGCGCGTGGTGGTGGGTCGTTGTTCTTCTGAAGCTGAAGTGGACGCAGCTGTGGTCGGTCCAGTGAAGTCCGGTGGAGTGGCTGAAGGTGATGTGCTTGCTGGATGAGAAGACGGGATCAAGCATGTGGCCGGCGTAGTGGGTGGGGGTGTTGACCAGTTGCTTGAGTCCGAGGTTTGCGAGGTTGTCCAGCAGGGCGGCGATGTTGTGGTCCTTGTTGTTCTCCAGGTGGAAGTTGAGGTCCCCTAGGAGGATGTAGTCCGCGGAGGGGAGGGCGTGCGGGCTGATGAAGTCTGTGATGTCTTCGCTGAATTGTGTGCGTGGTCCCGGGGGTCTGTAGACGAGGGTGCCTCTGAGGGTTGTCTTTGGGTCGGTGTGTATCTGGAAGTGGTGGTGCTCGGCGGCAGAGAAGGTGTTGTTGGAGTCGGTCATGATGCGGATGGTGTTCTTGTGTACGATGGCGATGCCTCCTCCAGTCTGGTTGACGCGGTCCCTCCGGGTGATCTTGTATCCGTCCGGGATGGCGATGGCGATGTCGGGCGCTGAGGAGGTGTTCATCCAGGTTTCCGTGAGGAAGGCGACGTCTGGTGATGTGGTGTCGAGCAGGTTCCAGAGTTCGACGGCGTGTCTGTGGACGGAGCGGGTGTTGAGCAGGATGCACTTCAGGTGGTTGCTGCGGATGCTCGGCTTGGCGGGTGCGGTGCAGGTCCGGAGGCAGGTGAATTTGCAGGCTTGGCAGGTGAAGGGTCCGTGGGTGCGTTTCGGGGTGGCTCAGTAGCAGGGGGCGTTCGGCCGGCTTTGAGTGCGTTGAGGGTGGCGGCGTCGTAGGTCCATCGTGTGGGCAAGCATCTTCGGGGGCCAGGGGTCCTGGCGCTGGTCGCGGTCCAGGCGCGGACGGGCGCAGACGGGCTTGCCTTTGGCGCGCCTTCGGTGCACAATCGGCGCGCCCGCTGCTCGTGACCGCTGCGCGTCCGTGCGGTCGCCATTTAAGGCTAAGTGGGAGGGAGGGGCAGCTGGGAGGCGGCAGCGGGGAGGACACAGAGAAAAAGGGGGTGTGGCAGCGAGATCACGGCAGCGGAAAGCGGGGAGCGGGGTTAACAAGGGGAAACAGGCAATTCGGGATACAATGCACAAATTTACAAACAATTACAAAGATACAGCAGGGGAAAAATAGTGAGGCAGTAACCAGCAAGACGAGCTAGGGAAACAGGCAAAAACGGCAGATCGTGACTGTGAGCAGCAGCGAGGGGCACACACACAGCTGGGGGGCCGTGCGGCGCGGGGATGTCCTGAGAACAGGTCACACTCACCTTCGCCGCGCGGTCTCCATTTAAGGACAAGTGGGATGGAGGAGCAGCTGGGAGGCGGGAGCGGGGAGGACACGGAAAAAAAGGGGGCGTGGCCACGAGATCACGGCGGCGGACAGCGGGGAGCGGGGCTAACCAGGGGAAATAGGCAATTCGAGATACAATGCACAAATTTACAAACAATTACAAAGATACAGCAGGGGAAAAATAGTGAGGCAGTAACCAGCAAGACGAGCTAGGGAAACAGGCAAAAACGGCAGATCGTGACTGTGAGCAGCAGAGAGGGGCACACACACAGCTGGGGGGCCGTCGGCGCGGGGGTGTCCTGAGAACAGGTCACACTTACCTGCGCCACGCGGTCACCATTTAAGGACAAGTGCGAGGGAGGAGCAGCTGGGAGGCGGGAGCGGGGAGGACACGGAGAAAAAGGGGTCGTGTCGGGTCTCCTTCTGGTCACCATCCATTGGATCAGCCAGTTGAGCTGCACTGCGATGTAGTATGCTTCAAAGTCTGCAACCACCAGCCCTCCAGTCACTGCAGAGCGCTGTAATGTGGCCAGAGCCACTCGTCTATGGCCCGATCCCCAAATAAACAATACGATCTGGGAGTCTGTCTCGGAAGAGCATGTGGGAGATTCACACTGTAAGCGTGCCAAAGCAATATTATAATTGTGGCAACACCACCATTTTCAGGAGAGCCATCCTGCCTGACCCTGATAACTGCAACACTTTTCAGAACTCCATGGAGGAGCGGAGGGAGCATACCGCTCTACCTACATTGCCCTCCATGAGATCAGCATTTCCATGACATTTTTTACCCCTAATGTGTTTTATCTAGGACCCCGATCAATATTGTGACCTCATGCCCCTATACAGCTATAATCAATACATATCCCTATAATGGCATAAGAATCAGAGCCATATTTCAGTAACTCCCCTCTGCAGTCCATGACAGTCCATGACACAGCAGAAGCCACTTCCTTAGATTCCTAGATAGCACACCGAGTTCTTTCGACATACCAAACCCCCAGCAACCTGGGAAAGCCCCGCTTGCTTGTTTTGATTAGTAATAGAACTCCTGCGAGCACTGTAAGAACGACCAGATCTTAGTGACATCTTTATTGACGTCTTATGTCCAAAAACTTACTTCAAACTCGGCACCTTTCAGGTATAAATATACCAACGTTGCCTTAAGCAAGCACACGGTGGTGGTGAATACTGGAGCAGAACAGCTGTCCCCTTGCAGAGAGCCCATCAGATGCGAGAAGCCCACGGACGATGCCCCTCCTCCTTGACGCGCTGAGAAAGACGCTGTCTTTTCTCCTGCCGAGAAAAGCCAGCTCCGGCGTTTCCAGCCTACCCTTGCGGGTGACTGGGATATCGGGTCCTAAGAAGGAGACATCAGACCTCCTACATTCTATTCCAGATGTACGGTGCTGACTAAACCCTTAGAGAGAATTCTTGAAACAAACTCTTGGCAAAACCAACTTAACTTAAATTGCTAGTTACTTACTCCCTCCCATGTATTAGGCTTAGGTCAGGTACACCAGGGTAGGCGTAGTTAGAAGCATCAGTTGAGGTCGTTAGCCAATGTATATATGAATGTATATATTTTATTCCTTTTAACTATCTTATGGCTAAGAAACCATATCAATGCTTTTACAGTATTATTTCGTAATACTCCTTTTACTGTACGCACTTTTCATAATAACAAGTCTTGCAATCGTGGCAATTCATTTCTCTTGCATGAGAAGGAAGACTGCTCAATAAATATTATCTTTTATTGAAAACACCCGTCTCTCCATTCTCTGCTCTCTGGTGAAAGTAAATCTGCACAACTGACTGAGTGAAATAGCTGTCTATTGTTTCACACGACTCTATAGATTGACTCTTATTCTGAGGAGCAAAGTTGTCATGTTTATGCGGTTGTCGGAAGCTGAATCCCTTCTTGTCTGAGCCAGGGAAGCTGATCACTTCCTATTCAGTCAAGAAAGTTTCCAGTGACCTCTGAGCTAGCTGGCGCAAACCTAAATTAAGTCTAACATAGTCAGTAGAGACCTAGAAGACCGCAGCCCTACGTCTACACTGCTGTTTATGTTATTCCAATGCGCAGGGCCTATAGGGAAAATAGGAACTACACTACATGGCGCCCAACGTTTGGTAAGGCGATAAAACTAACGCAAGACGTTAGAGTAACTCAGTCGTGCTTTTTCACACAGACCCTTTCTCCCGTAAATACTCCAATAGACGTCTGGAGTGGGTGAAAGGTTAAAATCCGCCGGAACTTAGTAGGAAGAGATTCCTATGTAGAGTTTCTGGTTTAGCCAACGTTGAAGGATACAGTGATCCAAAATATTGTGCACCTAATCTTTGTTTCCTTGGAAACCTGCTCTGCAAACCTTCATTGATACAATGTCAGAAAATGGCAATAACAACAGAACCAATGAAGTCGCAGTAGACGCGAATCAACTGGGTCCCGATGTTACAGGGATTAATGAACCGGGTGCGATTATCATCCCGGCAAACATAAGAAAAACTATAACTTTAAAACTTATAGATAACGGACTGGCATCACGAGGTGGTACAGTCATTTTTGTGATAGAGGCACACGAATATAGGCAGACAGAGGTATTCTATTCTTGGATAAACTTTCCAGAGGAAAACGCTACAACACACGAGTTCCACTATTACAAAATAGAGGAACCACCGGAAGAGTACGCTCCTTTCGAGGAGATTGAAATCCCATTAAAATACCAAGAGCACCTGCTCTGGTTTAAAGGCTCCCTAAAACATAATGATCACATTACCAGGCTCGGTCCACTAGGTAGACCAGGAGCAACGTGGCCGGTTCTAGCCAGCTACACACCACATCCAGACATTGAAAAAATGTCAAGAGAAGAACTTTTAGCACAGCTAAAATTATTAATTAAAATTCACAGACAGTTAGTCCAATATGTAATGCGGACTGCAACAGTCCAAACAGCTGTTAATATTCCACAGCTAACCCCTCATCAGGGGAACAAAAATAAAATAACACCACAATCATGTCTTGGAAAAACTCCCGCAAAACGGGAACAAATTCCTTTCTGGTTAGCACAGAAAATTACTCAAATAGAGGCAGTATTCCTGAATACTACCCCTATTGAGAAACACAGAATTCTGACTATCTGCCTTCCAATGGGGGTCGCACCACATATGGAGGACTGTGACACTTGGGGTACAGTCTTTGCTTCCATTTATACAAAAACACATGGTGTTCCGTCCATGGCGGTAATACCAGATGTGCTAAAACAGATTCAGAATGAATACGGTCCAGAACCTGCTTTAACTCTTGGTATGAAATTACTGAAAGACTTCAAGCAGGTCTCGGCTATATTACTAGCGAACATAAAAGGAGAAGCAGTATCTGTGGCGATCCGCCAGAAATTGAAAGAAACAGATCAACCAATTGGGCTTGCCAGAATCATAGAAAAATACTATGAAGAATTAGGTAGAGATAGGTTGGGTGGGAAAACCAGTAAAACCCCAACTACTTGAAAATCCTGATAAATTATTTATTAACAATAATCTAAACACTCCTAAAAAGAGCTGGGATGGAAATAAACAATCCACTCCCAAAGAAAAAGTTTTTCATTCCAGAGGAAAGTCTCCTCGGCGGAGGGAAAGAACTCCGAATCGAGAACACCAGTCTCCCCAGAGGGAGCACTCTGAGAAAAGATATAACCTTAGAAATAGGGATAACTTGAAAAAGCCTGATAGATATCAAAGTATTGATACACGTCCCTCTCGATCTTTATCGCAGAAATCGGAAAGAAGAGGACGGTCAGACCCAAGGGAAGAGCACACCAAGTCCAAAGACAAGGAACCTGCTCAAAGTAAAAAATTACAATTTCCAAGGAAGAAGGTAGCCAGTATTAGAGTAATCGAACATGCCGAGAATACTGAGGACACAGCTGAAAAACGGAGAGTGGGCACAGAAAATGCTAGACAGTGCAGCAGAAATCAGCATAGCTCGCAAGATCCTGATGAGTCATCTGGAGACAGTGGACACAAATGAATACATTCAAGTAGAAACTGCAGACACCAGAGTTAGCGAACCTCATAAGACATACGAAATAACACTGCGTATAGAGGGAGATAAGACTAGAAAAATAAGGGGTCTATTTTGGGATAACCTCTCAAAAGGCTATGACATCCTCTTAGCCGAGAAAGATTGACCCCAGAGTTTGTCAGGGAGTGCCCTCATGGCAAAGAAATTATTATGCCTGCCTTCTCAAATCACATTCCAATTCACACTAAATATATATATGCAAGGAAATGGGCAGAAGCCCAGGCACCAGCATTATATAAGAATCATGTAGGATGGGATGAGGACTCTCCTCCTCACAAAATCCAGTTAAAATGTCAACCAACTGCACAAAGGCAGTACCCAATTAAGCAAGAAGCTAAAAAACAGGTCAGGGAGATTTTAGATCAACTTGAATACCAAGGGGTAATTGAAACATGTACCTCTCAAATGAACAATCCTTTGTTTCCTGTCTCCATACCGGACGAATCGTCTAGTCTTGTACTACAGACACCTTAACTCATGTTGCAAAACATTTGCAGTACAAAATTTGCATAGTGCTGCACTAATGAATAACATAGTTCGCAAAGGGGGGGCGTGGCTTAGCAAAATGGCCGGCTAGACGTGTCCTAGCCCAGCTCCTGCCCTAACGCTGTTAATCCTACATTATCCTGGTATTATCCTGGCACAGGCGAATTGTTAAAAAAGGTGCTCCTGGGGTGTGGAGCTCCCCCGGACCTGACCCGCGCTGTTTTGGGAAGAACTGGTCTGTCGGCGGAGGCTGGGGACCCGGTGGCCTGTCCCGATCCTGATCAAGCAAACGGCGGGCAAATGGCGGCCGCCTCACCCTGAGGGCACTGGAGGATTGGAGACCATTCGGGGCAGCGGCGCGCCCCCACTGGAGCCGCTGAGCTGCTGAGTCGGACCGGGCAGGACACTCGCCAGATCCGGAGGTGCTGCGGAGCAGTTGTGAGAGGTGCCGCCGCGGACCCTGGAGTCCACCCCCTCGCGAGATCTGGAGGACGAGGCCTCGTTGCCTTTTCGCGCCCCGGGACGCTGCCTGGGAGGCCGGGACTGGGCCTGAAAAATCGCAGAGATCAATTGCGGCGCTTGACCCTCTCCCCCCTAACCCCCCGGCCAGCGGAGAGAGGCCTGGTTATTTTCCTGACCCCGGGGGGTCGAGTGCTGGTGAAGCGGTTCGGGGGTGGGCTTCAGCCCCCCGTCTGCCCTGAAGTGCCGTGTGGCCCCGCGGACGTGCAGGGAGGACTGTTATGCCCTCCTGGTGGTCTCTGGAGCCGGCGGCGGATGGCGAGGGACAGATAGCGGTAAGAGTGACAGGACCCTGGCGTGGGAGCTCTGAGTGGGATAGCTTACGGCAGCGCAGTGCACAGTCCCGGGCCCCTCGGCGACGGAGCGCCCAGGTATGGATCGGAGGGTGGAGGCCCAGACAGAGGCGGCGGCCCGGGATAAAGCTGATATCCTGGCGGCGATACGTGACTCCAGGGTGGCACTGGAAACTAAGATGGATGGGATGGCCATGGACATCAACCACCTGCGCCTTGGCCTTCGAAAAGTGGCAGACAGGGTCACCACCACGGAGGGGATGTGGATTTGTTACAGACTGAGGTCCGGGAGATGAAGGAAACAATTGCGGCCCTCCAGGAGCATACCACCCGACTGGAGGGGCGGGCCGAGGATGCGGAAGGGCGTCCCGACGGAACAATCTACGCTTTCTGGGTTTCCCGTAGCGTGAAGAGGGGCCGGTGGTGGACCTGTTTCTTGAGGATTGGATCGGCAAGGTCTTCCCGAACTTGCGCCTTTCTAAGCTGTTCGCAATCGAGAGGGCCCATAGGACCCTGGGTCCGCCTCCGAAACCGGGGTCTCCACCTAGGCCCATAATAGCCCGGTTCTTCAATTTTAGGGACCGGGATCTGATCCTACAACATATCCGCAGGACCGGCCCACCCAGGTTCGACAACTACGACATCCATATCTTCCCAGACTACACAAGGAAGGTGCAGGTCCTTCGAAATGACTTCCTTCAGGTCAAAAGACGGTTGCGGGCCCAGGATATTAAGTACAGCCTGCTGTTCCCGGCCAGGCTTCGAGTGCTGCATGGTGAGCGAACCCACTTCTTCGACAGCCCGTTGGGCGCGGAGGACTGGATGGACGCACTGGGCCTGGCGGGCCTGGACCACACGCAGGGCTGGCAAGAACAACGACGGCGAAGTGCACGACGCCGGAGCCGCCGACGCGGTGCGGGGAGTCAACCCAGGGGAGATCGTACCACTCTGGAAAATGAACGCATCACGGTGGGCCCGGTTGGCACCCTGCAGACGGACCAGGTGACAATCCCAACTCAAAACCAGTTCTCACCACTCTGCTTGGTGCAGGAAACCCAGTCGGACTCGGGGGGTGCAGCCAGCTCACTGGTCGAATCTGCGCTGGACAAGTGACTGGTAACTCGGATGGTCTGAATGTAATACAGGGGGTTCCTGGACACTGTGAGTATCTTACTACCTTAAACTTGGGGGATTGCTGCAGCCTGCTGACCTAAAGATCAGACTGTTCTCCGGAGTAATGGGAGTATCATGGTGAGGGGACGGGGAGAGCGATATACCTGTTTCTTACAATGTTAGTACTATTGTGCCAAATTTACTTTAAGTGGCTGATTGTAGTGTGCTGCAGTAGCTGGCCGGGCTCGGCCAGGCAGGGCTGCACGGTCCCAGGCAGTCGGCTGAACGTTCAACGATGAGGGGAAGTGACTCTTTCGAACTATAACATACTTTATTGTTGTGCTTGGTCTGTTGATACGCTAAGTTCAAGTTGACGGGGGGTCTGAGGGGGGGTGTCACATTGGGCCGGGGGTCGTGGTCTCCTGGCCGGCTTCGGATTGGGGGATGCGGTGCTACCGCCTGTGGGTGGACGATGTTGAGGTTCCTTGTTTTGGTTTTGGGGGGGTGCTGCCGGGTCCTTTTGTAACCTTTTTTTGAAATGTCTGGTTGGTTTACCCTGTTGGGGGTCGTGTGCTCTGCAATGTCCAAATGGTCTACCTGCTGAAGGGGCATGTCGCACTGAGGTGCGGGTTCCAAGGGCCTTCAGATGGGAGGTGCTAAGTCAGAAACAACGATACTATGTCAGGGGCCACATGTAAATATAAACTGATGTCCTGGAATGTTAGGGGACTCAATAATAGAATCAAGCGGATCAGGGTGGCCACTTATCTCCGCCGGTATGGTGTCAGCTTTGCTTTCCTCCAGGAAACGCACCTCTGGGGAGACTGTCTTAAGTATGTCCAGCGTCGTTGGCGTGGGCAGTTCTTTCCTACGTCCTACTCTGGGTTTGCCAGGGGGGCCCTAATATGGGTGGCTCCGGGAGTGCCTTTTAAAGCTGTTCACTCAAAGTTCGACCTGGAGGGGCGGTTCCTAATAGTGGTGGGCACTTTGGATGGTCGCGATGTATGTTTGGTGAATGTGTATGCCCCAAATGTTGATGATGGAGAGTTCTTGAGTCGGATGCTGGGACATCTAGATATAGACCCTGAGACGGAGCTCCTTGTGGCAGGGGATTTTAACTGTGCTCTTGATGGAGATCTAGACAGGAGTCCCCCAAAGTTAGACGTGAAACCCAAAATGAGAGAGGCGCTGACCCAGATGCTCCGTAGCTATGACCTGGTGGATGTCTGGAGGCATCGTAACCCTGTCAGCCGGGTGTACTCGTGCTACACACCTGCTGCCAACACTCATAGTAGGCTGGATTATTTTTTTCTCCAGGGTGGTGTCACTGACCGGGTGGAAGAAACCCACTATTTGGCGCGGTACCAGTCTGACCACTCTCCGCTCCTGCTTACATACTTGGTGGGCGGCCCTCGGCCCCGCATCCCGCTCTGGAGGCTCAATAGTGAGGCTTTTGGTGATCCCACGTATAGGGAGGCTATTTTGCAAGGGCTCGAGGCGTATCTCGAGGTCAATTGGGGATCGGCTAGTACGCGGGCGATTGAATGGGACGCCATGAAGGTGGTTATGCGGGGCACTTGCCTGTCCACTGAAGTAGGGGTCAAGCGGGTACTGGAACGGGAGCTGCACCAACACGAAGACCGGTTGGCCGAATTGGAAAGGGACTTTCCCACTGACAAAGAACAACGGCCAGAATGGACAGCCACGCGACAATGTCTGGGGGATACCTGGGCCTCCCTTGGCAAATTTGACAGGACAGCCAGTAGGAGGCTTTGGTACACAGAGGGCGACAAGGCTGGGAGGTTACTGGCGCGCTTGATCAGGGCTGAAACCCAACCCCACCTGATTTTGGAGCTACAAAATGAAACAGGCCAAACGGTGTACACCCAACAGGCGATTAACGAAGTGTTCCGGTCCCATTTACTCCGAACGTATTCAGAGGTGCGGCCCTTAGTGGATGTCGAGGATATAGACCAGTTTCTGGAGGGGTTACAACTGCCCAACATTGAGGCGGAGAATCAGGAGGAACTGGGGGGCCCACTTCCGGAGGAAGAACTGCGTGCTGCTATCACCCATCTGCGAACGGCTAAGTCCCCCGGGATGGATGGACTCGCAACCGAACTTTATAAAGGATTCAGGGGCGTTTTGGTCCCGAAACTCCTTGAAGTGGCTATGGAGGCCTATGATCAGGGCTTGCTCCCGGACTCCATGCGAGCGGCGACTATAGTTATGATTCCCAAGCCGGGTAAGGATCCCCTCCTTCCAGGATCATACAGACCCATTTCCATGCTGAACATGGATTTGAAAATTATCAGCCAGGTCCTAGCCTCTAGACTCCTTCCCTACCTTCGTCCCTTGGTCAATGACGACCAATCGGGGTTTATTCCGGGCCGGAACACCTTGCGGAATGTCCGACGCTTGGCCCACATCATGCAAACTTTGGAGGGTCAGGCCGGGCAAAGCACTCTGGTGTTTCTGGACATCGAACAAGCATTCGATTCAATCCACTGGCCCTACCTATGGAGGGTGCTTTTAAAACTAGGCCTGGGGGAGGGTTTGTGCGGTGGGTTCGACTACTGTATGATCGACCGGTGGCCAGAATCCACACGGGTAGATGCATCTCGGAGGAAATATCGATATCGAGGGGAACTCGACAGGGGTGCCCCCTCTCCCCCCTGCTCTTTGCCCTGGCGATGGAGCCTCAGGCTTGCCATCTCCGTACGGTGCTCCAGGACCGAGATATTCGAGTGGGGGCGGTGGAGCATGTGGTGTCCCTGTATGCGGACGACGCTCTGATCTACCTGAGTCGGCCGACGCAATCATTACCGACACTGATGACCGTATTGACACGGTCTGGCCTGGCTGTAAACAATACGAAATCCCAGTTGTACGCGATCAGAGCAGGTGGAGTGGGAGCTAGGACTCCCGTGGGTGGACGACTCACTCCGCTACTTGGGGATTAGGATCGGTCGGAACTCGGCCACTTTCTTCCAACACAACATGTGACGGATAATCCAGGGTCTAAAGGGAATTATCACCTTCTGGAACACTCTTAAGCTTTCCCTGATGATGAAGATCGCCCTAATTAAGATGGTGATCCTCCCACGCTGTCTGTACACTAAGCAGTGGTCCTTCTATGAGATACCCAGGGGTGTGGAATTTAATAAAATATCTACTTGTCCATGGGGCAAGTTGTTACATAAATCTACATGTCCTGTAACAAAATCCACTTGTCCCTTGTGTGACATGTAATGCGAAGGCTAATTATGGCAGCAATCTCATTATATAAGAACTCTGATATAGCCTCTCTGATTGTGCCAGGGTTTATACCATAGTAGGGTTGAATACTGAAGTACCCTTATGTTGCCACATTTCTGCAGATCTACATACTGGGGCTGAAGTTAGTGGTAAGCAATAGTTCCAGGGTTCTTGTGAATTCATAAAAGCCATATATATCTGCACTTAATGCAAGGACATATACCATGGTTCATTTTTGAGACTTTCTTTTTTAATTGGGCCCCTAATTAGGTCTAGCGTTAACTGAGACCTTTTGTGTTAATTAAAATTATTTTTCTCTCTCTGTCTATCGGCTGACTTGACTGTGATTGACAGCATTCTGCTCTTTCACAAGGAGCATATCCGCACATAAAGTAGTTTTATTCAGCGCCAGGAACTACTGTGGCAATGTGTGCTTTTTGAGACCAAAAAATATTTTTGCTTTTGCCAGTGTTTGTTATAACGGTGAGGGCCTGACAGCTCCCACACCAATAAGATTTTGCAAAAAATATGCCAAAACAAGTCACACATTGACAAAACCAAAAGGCTGACCACCAATTACCGACTGGCTTTGCCAATGCTTGTTTATTTGTTTCTCATAATCTTATTAAAACTGGTTACACTGATTTTCCATTATGAATATTTTTGAAAAATACTAGCATACATAAGCACATTTTACAAAATGGTACTGCAAAGAAATGGTATTTAAAATGTTACACTAGTTTAGCAAATTCTTTTTCCTACTTGCATTTTTTTGTGAAGAATTATTTTGAAAGCAAAGAATCCCCAATCTTGCTTTCAAGCTTCTGGAAATATTTGCATCTAATCAGAAAACATTCTGGGAACATTATACAAAGGCTCGTTTAACTAAACTTTGAAAATGTCTGTACACATTGTTATACTGGAACAACTGTCAGTAGTGCAGCCCGAGCTTACAACATTTACTTAGAGCGAGAGCGCGTACCCTAATAATACAGGCTTTGCATTATTGAGCTATAAATACAAGTTTGAACAGCATTAACACATGGGCACAAATATTATCTTAATTTCAAACATTACCCTTCCCTGAACGATAATGTGGTACTATAATGACCAAAGGGTTCGTGTTGTAGGCGGTTGGGCCTACTTGTCTCAAGGACAAAACACTCATGAAAAGTTACTGTCCTTGACCCCAAACAATATGTCCTGGGGTCGGGCTGTAGGAATTCCACATCCCTGGATACCGCACCAGGTTTTCTGAGAACTGGACTCTCTCCTAGTCCTTTTACTATGGAACGGGAAGAGATGTAGAGTGAGTCTGGATGTCTTAAAGCTTAGATGGGGCGCGGGAGGACTGGAGGTCCCCGATCTGGAGTTGTATTACTTTGCCTCACAACTGCAGCACGCGATTGCATGGCTGGACGCGGACCCCTCATGGGAGCGGTCCCTGCTGGCAGGGATGTATGGGAATGGGCAACTGGGTGCACTGCTTTGGCAGGTGGGAAGACGGCGTGATTTCGCCCCCCCCCCACTGGTACGGTTGGCTGCCGTGGTCTGGGATCGGGTGGTGCGACGCCTCATCCACTCCGAGCCCTTTGCCCCTGACTTGGATCTCTGGCTGTTGCCGTCCTTTGCCCGGATTGCGGGGGTCATTTCACTGGACAAGTGGACGGAAGGAGGATGCCTCATGCTGGCGGATTTGTATCCAAATGACAAGTTTATCACCTATCGGGAGGCAGTTGTCACCTTTGAGCTTGGCCCGGGGCAGTTTCTTCATTATGCTAAAATAGCGGCGACAGCGCGGCAACTCTGGCCTACATTCCCGGAGGCCCCGGCGCACACTCGTACTCTTGTCACAATGCTGGCAATGGCGGGAGGCTGAAAGTTTGTGACTCACCTATATCGAGCCCTGAGGGAGGACAAACAGCTGCGGCCCTTAGCGACAGAAGATAAAGGGCAGCAGGCGTGTCCACAAGAGATCACTCATCGTGACTGGGAAAAAATTCATGAAAGTGTGCGGAAGGTGTCAGTGAGCAACAGATTCAAACAGATCCAATATAATATCATACATATGGCTTACCTCTCTGTAGAAATCAGGTCCCACGCAAAGATGATGAAAAGATGTTTATTTGTAGATAAGTAGATAAGATGGTAAAGCCCCACCAGGTGCATCCAGCATGATGCTCAACTGTCAACCTCAGACCACAGAATCCCAACATTCTCTTGTGCATTATAGCTGCAACATTCTACAAGCTGGACTGGTAGTGGAGAAAGCATGTATAACATATAAACAAGATGCAAGAATACTACATTATCCCCTCTCTTCCACAATGAAAACAAAAAGGAAGGAACATCGGTCAGAAAGAACCAAAGAAAAGAATACTACACTCTCCCCTGAGCGTCTCCTGACCATAGACAATACCAGGGATGCCCGTTGTCCTAGGTGCCCTAACCCAATTGGCGTACTTTATACATATGGTATGGACGTGCCCAGTCCTCCAACTCTATTGGGCGTCAATACTGGAGGTCATGGGGAAAGTGTCAAGTTGGGTAATAGATTTAGACCCGCGACCCTGCCTCTTAGGCTTAATCCCCCGGGACCCCAAACGAAAGGTGAGCAGACGGTTTTTAATGCTGGGCCTGGTTATGGCCCGACGCCGTATTGCAATCCACTGGTTGTCCCCTCAGGGTTCAATGCTGGCTAAATGGAAGGCGGACCTGAGAAAGTGGGCGCTGGCGGAGGGAGAGCACATATGGCACACGAGGAGGGATGGGAAGCTACCTGAGGTCCTCCAGGCTTGGGGGGCGATGTTTCAGCAGCTGGTGGCACTGGATACCCCCTTGACACACATCTAACTCTGAACTGGTAGACTCAGGACAAGAAGAGGAGCAGCCCCAGGACGATGCGCCGCGTGCTGGCTCATTATGAAGTGCACTGGGCAGAGACCCTATGTTTAGTGTTTTGGAATCACTTTTTTGACTATACAGGAAGAAACCTGACAGCATGGAAAAGGGGGGGGTTGGGCTCAGCAGCGGGGAGGGGGGTACGGTTGGGGAGTACTGGGGGTGGAGGTGGGGGGTGAAAGAGTGGTGGGAGTTTTGATGCAGTAGCTGCACAAGGGGCAGTCGGGGCCCGCAAGGTCCTCGTTCTTGGAATGCTGTTGACCGATTGCTAGCATGGTTAAGAGGATCTTTCTGTAACTAGAGAAATTATACTGGAATTTTGTACCTTGTTGGACTTACTGTATTGGAGATGCATAATGTCAAATTTAATAACGGAGGTTTAAAAGAAAAAGAAAAATAGGGTGGAATGCTAACTGCATGGCCCACACATCTGATTTCTTATGTACATTTCTGTCCCTACGAGGTCATTATACCTGTTACCACTGCGGATTCCAGTTACAATGACAACAGTTTAAACACGGCCGGCCCGAAGTGGTTATAGGCGGCTTGCTGTGTTAATATGCATTTCGTTATAAGTTATAATTTGATGCCTGGGGATTACTGCAAAGCGCTGCCGGCCATGTTATGGTTGTAGGCACTAAGCTGTGTCTATGCTCCCAATTACCAATAAAGGTTTTAAAAACTTTTTTAAAAAACATAGTTCGCAAAAAATACAAAACAACATTAGACATATCTAAAAAATATTGCACCAGAAAGCAGGTACTTGACCGCTTTCTCAATAATGGGGTCACAGAAAAATTTCTGTAGGCTCCCACAGGGATTCAAGAACAGCCCAGGACTATTCTCAGCCAGACTAACAGAGTTACTACAAATGTATGATGATGAGGCATTATCTTATGTCGATGACATCTATCTCACAGACGACGACTTGGATACTCACTTAAAAAGAGTGAACACCATAATACTTGGGTTCGCAGCAGAGGGTTACAAATTCAACTTTAAAAAATCAAGAATTGCCCATCTAACAGTCTTATTTTTAGGATACGAATTATCAAGTGAAGGAAAATGCCTAGCGGACAACTTCTTAGAGAAGTGCGCTGTACTCCAAGCACCGAAAACGCTAAAGAACTTACAATCGATTCTAGGCTTCCTGAATTTCGGAAGAACTTACATTTTAAACTATGCAGAGAGGATGAAACCTCTATACGAATTAATAAAACCGGATTTTAAACCAATCAACTGGACTCAAAAACAAACAGAAATTTTGAGATCACTGCAAACAGACATGTTAGCTAAAACAAAATTAAAAACACGTGACAATACACGCAACCTTGTAATCCGGGTCATCCCAGGAAGATGCAGATTCACGTACCTGACCTTTAATGAGGGAGAAACAGTACCAATAGCTTACAAATCACATTTGTACACACAAGCAGAAAAAACATTCAGTCTCGCAGAAAATACTGTAAAGGCAGTTCAAACTGCTGTAGCAAGAGAACGAACCCTAGCACAAGGCAAAAGAATAACTGTTTTCACAGCAGAATCAGCCTTCGAGGCGCTATTCAGCCCAGTAAATCTAAAAACAGTGGCACTAGATCCGAAATGGATACAGTGGGAAAATTCTCTTGCTGCAGAAGACGTGAAATACTATTTCGTACCGAACATGAAACAACTGAATGATTTAAAATATGAAAAAGAATATCCTCTGCCAATCGAAATTCTCCCTCTAGAACAGTACTCCTGTATAATCTATACAGACAGATTTGTACAGCATTACAATGTAGAAGATAAATCCTACGATGCAGCCTGCGCGATTGTTAAAGGTCGCTGGCTCTGCGGTAAATTCAGACCGAAAATAACAAAAACTGAATCACTGAGAAAATGTTCGGCTCAGCGAGCTGAAATCAGATCTTTAAAGATGGCGCTTGAAAATGCAGAACGTGAATTCCCGATACTAATCGTGTGCGATTCGCATTATTGCGTCAATTCTTACTATAATGATTTGCAGAACTGGGTTCAAAATGATTACAAAGACGACACAGGTGCCACAATCAAGCATAAAATGCTTTTGAAACAAGTAGTTCTTTTACAGAAAGAACTACAAAAGACTCACGTGATACACACTCTGAGTCATCAACGTGATGGCGTTCACGTTGCAGGGAATTCATTGGCTAATTCAGCCACAGTGGAAGCAACTAAACCGGCTTCCGTAGCCACGAAAAAGCGTTCAGAAAAATACATAGACGGGGAAACCATGCTGGCCGTAAAAACGTCTTCAAAAGGCAACTGTGCAGCACTACCTGTGAACTATCCACTCAATTATACAAACGTAATTGATGCAAACTCCGTTCCATTTGGTCGAATCCCTGGAGTGGGGGATAGGGTCATTCCAAACACGAACCGGAGAATCTTATTAATAGCAGACGCACACATGGGTGAAGGTCCAAGGCACAAACAGATGAAGGAATCTCTGACTGAATTAAAATCAGAATACTGGTGGCCGGGGATGAACCTGCACCATTATAAATTTGTAAAGAGCTGTCCAGACTGCGACAGAAACCGCAGTAACGAGTCAAGCGAAGTAATGCCATGGACATTTCTGAAGGTAGCATAGGGCTATCTACACATGCAATCCAGCGTCCTATTAATTATTTTAAGACTACATTCACTTAAAAAATGTGGCCCCAGTGCTCGGCTGACGCCAGAACTGTTATAAAAGATTTGCGAGTCTTTATCGGCACCTACGCAATTGCCAGGATCCTGCTTTTAGCTCTAGAGCTTATAAGGAGGCCATGACCAGCATGGGCATTGGATTGCGGTTCTCTTGTCCCTTCCATCCTGAGGGAAATGGGGTAGTGGAAAGAAAAAACCGAGACATAAAGCAATCTATAACGGCAAAGGTATTAGGTTCGGGTGATGGGTGGGTCCAACATTTAACAAGTGTCCAACGTAGTCTTAACAACTTGCCAAGAAATTCTCTACAAGGTTTCAGCCCGTACGAACTATTGTTCGGAACTAGAATGTATGTTCAGGACTTAGATAGTCTTGCTTCAGTGGTAGAAGATAAGAAAAAAGACTTTGACATCAAAGATCGTTTGGCTATTTTACAGGACTTAAATGAAACAAGAAAAGCCCTGAGCAACATAAAGTTAAAGCAACAGACAACCACCACTGAAGACACACCCCCTGTCCCAGCAAGACCTGTCTGGATTCCAAAGATTGGGGATCTGGTCAGAGAGAAAATAGCGGTGAAGAAGGAATTTGGGCCTTCTTACAGAAAAGCAGTACCTGTCTTGGCAATCAACGGAACAAGATCAGTAGTACTATCGCCCTTTGCTGGTAAAAAGGAGAACAGAGTTGTATCAATCGACCTGGTAAAACCACAATCATGTGGCCTATAATCAATAGCAGGCCCAGTGGACTCCCAATAAGTAACAGAATACCCAAATTTGCTAGTATCCAAGAGGTTCAAACTGAAAGACTAATCACATTTGATAAACCTGCAGTGAATAAAAAAGGACTATGCAGAAATGCCATGGAACCTGTGCCTCTTGAAACCCATTTTGAAACGGTTCGTCATGAAATACCAGTCTACAATGATGTAGCATCAGAATGTGCTAATGAAAGGCAAATTGAGAAAACAATTCCAACAATCGACAGAACTGCATCTGGCTACTTCATCAATTTCAACAACTTTTCTGAAGATCAAAGCGACCCTGAAGTGACGCCAGAAACAAAGGGCCCGATGTAGGTCGGTCGGTAACGGCTGAAAATCAGTATTTTCGGCCGTTACCGATCGGTAAATAGGTGATTGGCATGTAGGGGGCATTATTTTACCGAATTGGTAAAATTACCGATTCGGTAATTTTACTGATTCGGTAAAATAAAAAATCGGTAAATTTACCGAATCTGAGCCACCCATATGTAGGTGGGACTCTTCAGAGTCCCAAGAGCCTTACAGAATCGGTATTTTACCATCAAATCCAATTTGATGGTAAAATACTGATTCCGGTGTGCATGCACATGTGTGCATGCACACATATGCCATGTGACAGGCAGGCCTGCCCTTAGGGCATGTATGCCTGCCACATGGCACCCGAGCCTGTTTTGGGGGTGCCACAGGGTGTCAAAGTGAAACCCCCTGCACCCTTGTGAAAATCGGTATTTACCGATTCGGTAAATACCGAATCGGTAATGCCCATTCATTCCTATGGGCTTCAAAGCCCATAGGAATGAATGGGCATTACCGATTCGGTATTTACCGAATCGGTAAATACCGAATTCATCCGATTCGGTATTACAGCACATCTGGAATACCTACATGTCGACCCCATAGATTTACCGATTTTTAATTACCGAATCGGTAAAATTCGGTAATTTAAAATCGGTAAATCTATTTCACCTACATCAGGCCCAAAGACTTTTAAAGAAAAAGCAACAGAACTCTTTCATCAACTCAAAGAAACTTATCTCATTTCTCCATGGTTAGAATTTTGGATTGTGCTAGGTGCATTTTTCCTCCTGCTTTGGCTCATCATGGTACTTTGTTTGGGAAAATTCATTGAGGGAAAATACAGTTCAATGGACACAGCAAGTCAGAACATCAACTTAGTTCTGAAGCCTCACAAATCATCTCACATCGAGAAAAGAGAACTATCCTCAGTAAATGTCACAGCCATTCCAATACCCGGCGGGGTAGTTTGGGACAAGACAGACCATGAAATATCCTCACCAATTTAAGGTTTCATTAAGAGACTTTGTAAAACCAAGTACATTCTCTGATGATTGGGACTTCAAAAGTATAAATGATATGATGTCGGATTTAGTTTTATCAGCAAAATGTACAGAACATGATTATTTGCAAGGTTCATCTGATTATGAACAGATGTACTGTTTTACACATTATGCAGACCACTATTTACATAAATCTGCTCAACCTAGAAATGTTTTTTAAATATAACCAATGGGAACATTGTGCTACTCTACCTAAAAGCAGTTCAAAAACATTCTATGAGAAATTCCAATACTTCTCAGGGTTTAACACAAGTAATGCAGAAACATTTTATTATAAACTGTTGGATAAAACAGGGACAAAAACCATGCTGTCAAATACTAAATTGATATATTCAGAAGCATTTTATGAAAAAATTATTACATTTGGTTTTGATTTCAGGAAAAATAACATTGAAACAAAAACCATCTGGGTTACTAAAGATTGGCAGGTACAAGGCCTAGAAGCATTATTTCGAGCCTGCATGATCCCAGAACAAATAATGTTCTTGAATGACACAATTCAACTAAGCATGGGCGAATTTTGCGGATCTCGCGTTCGCGAATTTTGCAGATTTGCGAACTCGCAATCCGCAAAATCTGCGAATTCCCGCGAATTTGCGGATTATTTTTTTTTGTGTGTTCGCAATTGTTTCTGCCAGTTCGCGAGGATTTGGTACTAGTTCGCAATTGCGAACTTACTTGTCGGCTCGCAACGGTCGCGACTATGTTGTTTCTACGTCTGGTTCATCATCACAGCCTCCCAGCACCCTCTGTTTCACCACTGGCACCCTCTCTTTGACCCATGCCACCCTCTGTTACATCAATGCCACCCTCTGGTTCATCATCACTGTAGAAGATGGGGGGAAAAGCAAGCCCACCTGCCCTGCTTGAACTGACATGAATTAATTTGGGGTTAGTTTATTAACAACACCTGCCCTGCCCCAACTGACAATAATGAATTAGGGGCTAATTAATGTGTCACTGAAAGAATTTCAAGTTCCAGCCTGGCACCTGCTTGTCTGCTCCTTTAGCTGTAAATCAGGACCTTTGTGGCATACAGTTAAGGTCAGAGCAGGGTCACACAATAGTTGCAAGCAGGCAACCGAATTCTGGAGGGCCCCCTCAGGAAGCACTACAAAGAATCGTTACAAATCATGAGGTTGACCTTTTGCACCTGCTCATTGCTTTTGCTTTTGCTGAAATCGTTTTTCGGTTTTTTTCGCGCTATTCGCGGGGCGCGGCGTCGTGCGAAACCGACCGCGGAAGCCGCCAATTCGTGCGAATGAGCATTTTATTTTTTTGCGGCTTGTTGTTTCGCGAGTTTTTTTGCAGTATTCGCGAGCCGCTTGCAGCGCAACACGCGAATTTACCCCAAGGTCGACTACGGGCGCGGCCATTTTGTTTGCGTGACGTATTTCCGTTTCCGCCCGCTATGTATAATCTCGCGCAGTAAGCGCATTGCGAGTAGAGGTTCGCACGAGATCGCGCGGGAAATCTAGAGGTTCGCACGAGATCGCGAGGAAAATCTCGCGCGAACTTACTTTCGCGCTCGTGAACGGGCGCCGGCCATCTTGTTTTTCATTCATTTCCTGTGTCTGGGCATGGTGTTTAATCCTCTTGGTATCTTTGCCATCCTTTGCTTGTTTTCAGTTTTTTTTTTACGATTTTGCTTCTTATCTATCCCTCTCTTTTCCTAGCTGTATATTTTTATCTTTTCTGCTATTTTTCTTTACTTTTAAACTACTTTTTTAAACTCTTTTCTTTTCTTCTTCCCTATCCTATTCTTTCTTAATTTTCTACTTCTTCCTACCTTACCTGCCCAGACCATGGTCAAGCCAGGCGCCGTGAAGCTGCCCAGGCACTTGAGGGCCGCAGCGGCGGCGGGGAGTAGTGCTGGACCCAGTGCCAGGACAGCATGCGGGAGATTGAGGGGGGAGCAGGTGACGCGACGGGAGATATTCAGCCCGGAGGAAGTGGGCGCGCTGGTCTACTTCATCCAGCGCCGCCTGCCCAGGACCATCGCGGGAGGCGGCAGGATCGCGGCCGGCGGCTACAACATGCGGGAGCGCCGGAAGCGGTGGGAGAAGGTGTGCTGGGCCATATCCCACCTCTACGGGGTGCAGCGCACCTACAGCCAGGTCACCCATCGCTGGACCGACCTCCTGGACCGCGAGCGCGACCTGCTGGACCAGCTCGGCTTGGAGATCCCCAGGCTTGGTGAGTAGTAGTAGCCATTTAATCACTCACTACTATGATGTTTTCTCCTGCTCTGTGTTGTTGTATTGCAAATATTTGTTTTTTACATGGAGCAAGCCAATAATGCCGCTGATGAGGATTACATTGTAGTTAAATTATATTTCAAAATCTTCTGTGCATTTCAGGTGCACTGCTCTCCTTCTCAGTGGCGTTGCTACTATGCTTATTTGTTTTCTATTTCGTGGTCTCATCATTGGCCTGAGTAACTATTATGTATGAGTGTACTTTACAGAACTGCGTAATGCTAGACACTAGGGGGCAGATTACATTTACAAGCCCCTTGCGCCACGTTTACGTTGCCTTGCGTGACGCAACAGCGGCGTAAACGTGCCGCATCCCTGCGAGTCATTTACAGCATGACGCATCTAGGGAGATGCGTCACGTTATAAAGCCATGGGCCTGCACCACAATGGGTGCGTTCCTAGTACGCAGGGTGGGCGGTCCGGCGGCTGTGCGCCTCGCAAAATTGCCTGCGTGAAATCTACAAGATTTAACGCAGGCACTTCTGCGACGCTGCTACGTCAATTCAATTCCTTATGTCTGCTCGAAGCAGGCTAAAGGACTGACACAGCATGTTAAGTATTGGGTGGCCCTGAGCATTACTGGAGTTGCATTGCGTTGGCGACGTGACTCCAGCGATGCGCCGCTCTTACGTGACGAGATGCGTCACGCAAGTGCCTACCCTTGCGCCAGGGCGCGCCGCATTGTAAATGAGGCGCATCTACCGTGTCGCAAGGGTAGTTTTGCGTGACGCATTTGATCTGGCGCATCTCTGGAGATGCGCCAGAACGCGTAAGTAAGTATGCCCCTAAGGGGCAGAATTGCAATTACCGTCGCATCCCTGCAAAGTAGCAGGGATGCGCCATTAATTGTGCGGCCCGCTACCACCACCAAACATGGTGCGCCGTATTTGCAATGCGGCGCACCATGGGCCCAAAACGTCACCGAAGCTTTACTGCTGGAGTTGCGTCACAACGATGGCGCAGCTCCAGCAATGCTCTGGGGTACCCTATCTCCCCAATGCTGGGTCAAGCCGTACGTCTGCTTCAAGCAGGTGCAGGGTTTGTGTGACGCATCATTGTCCTAAAGGTGACTGATTGAAATTTTGTAGATTTCCCTCAGCCACTATTAGGATGTGTTCCAGCGCAGGAATGCCCTCCCTTGCGCCGGAACGCCCCCTGATGGCGCAGGGCTTTATAACGGGATGCATCTCCCAAATGCGTCAGGTTGTTATAATATTATACGCCGCACCATGGCGCCCTTTTTTGTTTAGCTGCTGCGTCACAAAAGTCACGCAAGAACGGCGCAAAAGAGCCGCAAGGGGCTTAAATCTGCCCCTTCCTTTGTACCCCTGACAATAAGAAAAATAGTGGCGGTGGATTGATAGTTTGACTATTTAAATGACTGGTAATGTAGCAGGCAACTGTTAGTGTTGTCACTGATCTGACTGAAATCACAATGGAGTTTGTCTGTCACTTTGCGTCTTGCCTGCGGACTGATGCCTGCCAGTCCTAGGTGAACGTTTCAGTACTTTGTTTAGTGAGTTACGTGACTTTCGAAGTCACAGGTCCGCAAATAAATGAAAACTAACCCTAATCAATATAATTTTGCGGAAATATTTTGTTATTGTTCTTTTGAAATGTTTGATTTGGTTGACATTGACAAGCAACAATCATCCATGTTTTCTGTTCTTTCTTTCATGTTGTACGTCAGCTCCCCCCAGGGGCGAGAGGAGGACACAGGAGCAGCAGGCGGCGGATGCTGTTCAACAGGGCCAGGATCGGGCAGGCGAGGGCTCCTCTGCTGGCCCCAGTAAGTTTTCATTTTAGACTAGTACCTATTTTTCCTAGCGTTCCTCATTTGGCTTTTTTCAAAATTGTCTTTGCTCTTCTTGTAGACTGTATCTAAATTCTTATCCTGCCTCTACTATGACTCCCTGTGGTATTACTAGATTATTCTTATTAGTCTGTCTGTGTAGCTAACTAAGATTGCACGGTTGGCGAAACTCCCATGATTCTAGTCAGCAATAGCTCTATCAACTTAGTGCAGTCCTCTGGGATTGTCCATAATGTCTTTTGAAGTGTTCTATCTGGACTCATGCTTGCAAAAATTGCAAAACCTTTCGCTCAGTCACTCTAGTCTGGACTCTGGACCAAAATACACAGATTGTATTTAAGTTTAAAAGCTTTATTAAAAGTAAACACATTTATTAAAATGAAGTCATAATAAAACTAAACGTTTAACTGATAATGGAAAAGTGGTTAGTGCTGACGATTAATTGAAGACATTTCTTGTGGTCGAGCCGAGCTCTCACCTGGTTTCAACTTGATCTTGTTGTTAGAAGTCCATCTTCTGTCTGTGTGGAGAAAAATGGTGCGTGTTAAAAAAACAGCCTTCATCAGTTGTGCCAAAAAGTGCAGCAAGACAACCTTCCCTGGAAAAAGGGACATTTTTTTTAACTTTAACGTAGACAGTCACAAATTACATTGTTTTCACATGTCTTCATTCCTAGACCAAAGACTAGTGAGTGCTTTATTCTAACATTCTTAAATGTACTTTGTAGGTGGAACATCTGGTGGCGGGGCCAGTGTGGAGGTGGTGGTGCTCGACACGGAGGCGGAGGGCGATTCTTCAGGGGAGGAGGCGGCGGCTGTGAGAGTTGAGACGGTGGTGGTGGCGGCCAGAGGTAAGCTCTTATATATTCCTTACTTATTGAGATTGAAGACTAGCTGGGAAGGCAAGAATATGAGATGCATGGCTGGGTGAATGATGAAGCAATGATGGGTGGAAGGACAACAGCCTGGGTGGGTGACACAGAAACTGTATGTGTCCATATACCTGGATCATGCTACTATCTGACTCTTAGATAGCATATGTGTATCTAGAGCAGGGGTACTCATAGTACGGCCTGCGGGCCGGTGGTGGCCCGGCAAGCCTTCCTTGGCGGTGCGCAGACCTTGCAGACAATCACTGCTCCCCCGGCCCCCACAGAGCAGAGGCTTTTTTGTATTTCACCTGTTACCGCCCCTGCATCTCCACTCTGACAATCACTGCTCCCCCGGCCCCCACAGAGCAGAGTGGAGATGCAAGGCCACAAAGAGGTGAAATAGAACAAAGCCTCTGTGGGGCCGGGCAAGCAGTGATTGTCAGGGTGGAGAAGCAGGGGCGCTACAACAAACAAAGCCTCAATAATATGTTAATGGTATTTTAAAGACCTGTTAAGTACTTTGGTGTTGTTGTCTGTGTGTGCGCGTTGAGGAAGCGGTCTCAACCCGGGCTGAAGGCTGACACAGATAGACACACACACAGTGAGATGACAGAGGGGGAGGTAGAGGGAGGGCAGGAGGGAGAGAGAGATGGAGAGGGAGGGCAGGAGGGAGAGCAGGAGGGAGAGAGATGTATGTAAATGCTGGGTCTGGTGGCTCAGTGGGTGAGGGCATCTGCTGCAGGGACCTGTGTGCAACCTCATGGTCACAAGTTATCGTTTTGCTTTAGCCCCGCCCCCTCTGACTCCGCCCCCACCAGTGTGGCCCTCGGCCCCAAACTACACTGTAAATGTAGCCCCTGAGAGAAAGTTTGTGAGTACCCATGATCTAGAGAGAGTAGACGGTCAGTGGATGAACTAAGTGTAACTTTGAAGAGCATGTAACACTGCACCCGCACGTCCGTTCCAGTGTAGGAAAGGCAAGGAAAAGAACTTTTAATTTTGTCCAAATACTACCATCAATAGTAGCAGTAGTTTGTATTGCAAGCACTGCATAGATCCGGTTATTACGGTGGCCACTCCCTACCTCTCTTAATAAGTTTAGTAGTACTCAGTCATTCATGTGTGGATGTATCACTGGTCACTCAATAAAAAGCAAAGCACCTAAAGTCATCCCATATATAAGCAAAAACATCCCATGTGAAGTGATAGATAATCAGATTATTTATCTTCTTCAATTTTCCATTTCTAGTACTCAATTCCACTGTAGGGTGAAAGTTAAATTAATTAAGCAGTAGCCCTTGAGTTGTAACAGAGTATTCTCAGTGCCACCCGTAATAGAAAAGTAAGAGCTTCACCACCTGCATGTACTGGACGGGTACAGTAACGCAACGCAAGTCTAGGTCACTCCTCATGGCGTGCGTCTCTTTTTCTCGGGTGCAAGTTTACTGCGCTGGCATTATGCCGGCTTGCAGAAGATATGGTACCAATTTTCCAAAACAAGAGACAAGAAGAAGAATAAGACTGGTGTACTTTCATAGTCGACTCCAATGGAAGTCCATAGTGCTCGTAGAATTTGTTCCTTAAACTCCCACTAATGTTAGAGCAAGGATGAAGAAGTGTGAGGTTAGATAGATACTGGCCTCAATAGTTATGTAATGCGTTTGCAAGTTGCTAGTTGTAGTGCAACACAAATTTCTGCTGAATGATTGAGTTAATCTTAAGGAGCATTGGTTACAGACTATGTCTTTCTTTCTTCATATAGGTTCTCCTTCCAAACGAACAAGGAGGAAGGAGCTGGCTAGAGCGGCCCGGCAACGGAGGATCGATGCCACTGTGGCCGAATATCGGCGGCTGGTGGCCCTGGAGGACGAAGAAAGTGTGCAGTCGACCACAACAACTACGTCGTCTGCATCGGCCTCCGTTCCCCCACGGGCTGCCAGTGCCACCCAGCACAGTGGTCCACCCAGACTGAGCCGGGCTGCCAAAGCCAAACGCCACCGCCGAGTAGCAAGGACAACAGCTACAGCTTCCTCTCACAGCCGTTGCACCTACAAGGCATTGAAGGCACGCCTGCGCCGCAGTACCCTGATGGTGTCCCGCCTCCAGCAGGAGCTCCACCACTTTTCCAACCAGTTGGAGGGGCTCCGCGTAGAGCACGCCTTGCTCCGCCAGGAGCATGATGCCCTGGCCCAAAAAGTTGACAGCATCCGCCCATAGTGTCCCTTGCCCCTTTTTTAGAGACTTTTGGGGGGTGGGAATTGGGAGTTGGGTTTTTGGGGACTTTTGAAGGACAATCGTTGGGGTTAGGGAGGGTCTTGCGGGAGATTATTTTGTTAGGGATATAAATATACTTTTTCAAACTTTATCTGAGCATACCCGTTTCTTACTGCTTGCCTGGTGGGTGGGGGTTTAACGTTGACTTTGTTTTCCTGAAAGTTTAGTTCCATTTTCTTCCTTTAAGTGTAAATGCCCAAATGTTTTCAACACTAAGTGCCTCTCACAGACGAAGTGAATCCAAGAGTCCTAGGACTTTAGTAGTACTACCTTCAGTCTCTCGTCTCTCGTACTAATACTCCATTATACCCCCAAACCACCAAACGCTTATCTTACCTGTAATTTGTGTTTGAAAGTAGGGCTAGACCCAGGGCTGGCTCCACGGGAAACAGCGAATATGGTTGGCAATCTTGGTCGGATAAAATTTCCTCATAGCGGTGGTACTAGTGGTGTGACACAGTGGCAGTTGCATGCCTATGAAAAAAAAGAAAATGAAATCTGGTTTGTCCTCCTGAGCAATTCAACGGTACAACTGAGAATATAGCAGGTGACAGAAGTACAGTAGAACAGTGCCACATTGTAGCCTAACAAATGGTAAAGTATAACTACTAATTCGGTTGAAGTTCTTTCACATTAGCAATGGTTCTTTGTCAAGCAGAGTAAGAATATATCCTCGGATTTCTTCACCAGCCTGTTGCTATCACCTTATCCTCCCCAGCAAGTGTGTGGATTTATTGCTGTCATTTAGTCACACATCAATCAAAACCACACAGCCCGGGGGAAGAGGGTTAGGGTTTGAAAAATGGATGGGTACGGGGGTTTTTGGGAAAGGTTTTGGGAGACAAGAAAAAATAGCACAGCATAGACAAACAATTGTGAACATAAACAAATCTTTGAGTACAAACCAATCCATCAATCTTTGAAAGTGCATGCACTACTGCATACATGTCAGTGAAAAGTAAGTAGTACATTCGACAACTGTGGAAAAAAGAATGCGACAGTACAGGGCCTGTGTGGAATTATTGATAACGATATTCAACATTAGGTCTCTGTACTTAGCCAGATACCCGAGAGCCTTGCTGGTCACTATAAATCCATTCACAACAACACTCAATGGGGTTGGTCTGGAAGGTATAGTAGATAGAAAAGGAGAAATTGCTTTTTTTCTAGGTGTCCCCTCACTCACCAGGGTTGCCCCTTGGTGACATGCTTCATCATTGGGGCCATCCCAGTCCTCTACGGCCTGGGGCGTGCTGCGACTTGCGAATTACGTAGGAGCACTTACAAATGACTATGTGTGGTGCAGATGTGATAGTGGAGTGGACTAAGTGATGTGTTAAGGGATCAATTTAGAAGCAGAGAGAGATCCAAGAAATGCAGTCACAGTCAGAGAAAAAGGCAAGGGATACTGTATCTATGTGGTTGTAGTGGTCCTGTTGGAAGTGGTAAGTAAGTTGCCTGCAGAAAAAAAATCCTCCTTTTAGCGGCACTCCTCCATTGCAGCCGACGCTTCGTCCATCGATGTTGGTCACCAGAAGACACCCTGTAAAAAAAAGCACAGCATAGACAAACAATGGAACATAAACAATTCTTTGGGTACAAACCTATCCATCAATCTTTGAAAGTGCATGCACTACTGCATGCATGTCAGTGAAAAGTAAGTAGTACATTCAACAACTGTGGAAGAAAGAATGCGACAGTACAGGGACTGTGTGGAATTATTGATAACGATATTCAACATAAGGTCTCTGTACTTAGCCAGATACCCGAGAGCCTTGCTGGTCACTATAAATCCATTCACAACAACACTTAGTGGGGTTGGTCTGGAAGGTATAGTAGATAGAAAAGGAGAAATTGCTTGTTTTCTAGGTGTCCCCTCACTCACCAGGGTTGCCCCTTGGTGACATGCTTCATCATTGGGGCCATCCCAGTCCTCTACGGCCTGGGGCGTGCTGCGACTTGCGAATTACGTAGGAGCACCTACAAATGACTATGTGTGGTGCAGATGTGATAGTGGAGTGGACTAAGTGATGTGTTAAGGGATCAATTTAGAAGCAGAGAGAGATCCAAGAAATGCAGTCACAGTCAGAGAAAAAGGCAAGGGATACTGTATCTATGTGGTTATAGTGGTCCTGTTGGAAGTGGTAAGTAAGGTGCCTGCAGAAAAAAAATCCTCCTATTAGCGGCACTCCTCCATTGCAGCCGACGCTTCGTCCATCGATGTTGGTCACCAGAAGACACCCTGTCCACTGCCTGCCTGATGCTGAATTGTGGCTCGCTACTGTGAAGCCTGACTCCATCCTTTTTTCCCCATTGCAGAGACTGAAACCCGGCTTGTAATTATTCAACGAAAAACAGGAAGTGATATAATATTACAACACCACTGATAAATAAATATGAGGTATGTAGGCTGTGGAGTGCAAAAAGTCACAATTTGATTTTCCTAGTAGACAGTACAATATTTTTGAAAGTGTGTACTCTGAGTCACCTTTTGAAGGATAAATAAGTATGGGCAAATTAATGTAGCGGATCTTGCCCCTCAAGCTAGGTGTACTGTAAACTGTGTTTTAGAACAAAATTAGATCTTCCTAGCAGTGCTCCCACCCAGACCCTTACTAAAGCCAGTCGCAAAAATGTAGAAGACCCCCAATCAAATCTCAAAAAACGAGGCCTAGCAGAAAACTGGTGACAAAACTTACTTTGAAAGTAAAAGTAGGCCGAAGTACCCCCTTCCTAATTACCCCTTACCCACCGTGGATTGCATTCAAACCACTTGCAAGCAACCAAGCAAAAGTAGCCATAGCCAGCATCGCTCCAAGACTCGAAATCCCCCCCACTCAAACACATGCAATAGAAATACTGCTAACCCTAACGAACCCTAAGTTAAGAATAGTGGCAAAGGCTTTCTTTAACTATGCCAAATCCCCCCTTTCCCACCATGGATTTTCTTCAAATGACTTAGTTGCAACCAAAATTACACATTCTCACGAGTGCTCTAAGACCCCAGAACTCAGTTGCAAAAATCTAGAACACCCCGAAACACATGCAATCCTGCTGCTAGGGCTAACCCTAACGAACCCTAAGTTACAAAAAGTGCCAAAAGGCTTTTCCGCGAGGATTTTGTCCCAACCACTTCTACCCGGTATTAGACCTTCCCAGGAATGCCCCAAGACCCGGCAACCCACCCGCCAAGAAGCATAACACCCCCAAACAGGCCAAAAGCAAAATCTCATACTTGCAATATTTCTGGGCCTTCGGTCCAAACGCGCTGCGTAGCTAGGCCATAAGTCGGGGTTGGCACGACGGATTTCCTGAAAAGCAAATGCAATCAAGATTAGAGTGTCCCAGCAGTGCTCCCAGACCACGAAACTCACCCACAAACAGACGGAACCCCCCCTAAGAGCACCTCAAAGGCAAGCAAGTCATCAAAAACACAAAATATTTTCCGCCTGGGATTTCGTCCAAAACACTTTTATCCGGTATTAGAGCTTCCCAGCAATGGCCCCAGAGCCGTCAACCCAGGAGAAAACGAGTAGAAGACCCCCAAACAGCCAAAGAGCAAAAGTACAAAAATGGGGACTTAGTCAATTTTTCACAAATTTCCCAAATCACTCCGCGCGCGCTCTGCAGCTAGGCCCTAAGTCCCCTCTGCCACCATGGATTTGCTTCAAACCTCTTGCAAAGTAAAGTATATATAGCCAGCAGTGCTCCCAGACCACGAAACTCACCCACAAACACCAGGAAGCCCCCCAAACAGGCCCCCGAAAACGCTACATAGAGCAAAATGTCAGAAATAGCCAAAAAAAAATCGGCCTGGATTTTGTCCCAACCGCTTCTACCCGGTATTAGACCTTCCCAGGAATGCCCCAAGACCCGGCAACCCACCCGCCAAGAAGCATAACACCCCCAAACAGGCCAAAAGCAAAATCTCATACTTGCAATATTTCTGGGCCTTCGGTCCAAACGCACTGCGTAGCTAGGCCATAAGTCGGGGTTGCCACGACGGATTTCCTGAAAAGCAAATGCAATCAAGATTAGAGTGTCCCAGCAGTGCTCCCAGACCACAAAAGTCACCCACAAACACCAGGAAGCCCCCCAAACAGGCCCCCGAAAATGCTACATAGAGCAAAATGTCAGAAATAGCCCAAAAAAAAATCGGCCTGGATTTTGTCCCAACCACTTCTACCCGGTATTAGACCTTCCCAGGAATGCCCCAAGACCCGGCAACCCACCCGCCAAGAAGCATAACACCCCCAAACAGGCCAAAAGCAAAATCTCATACTTGCAATATTTCTGGGCCTTCGGTCCAAACGCGCTGCGTAGCTAGGCCATAAGTCGGGGTTGGCACGACGGATTTCCTGAAAAGCAAATGCAATCAAGATTAGAGTGTCCCAGCAGTGCTCCCAGACCACGAAACTCACCCACAAACAGACGGAACCCCTCCTAAGAGCACCTCAAAGGCAAGCAAGTCATCAAAAACACAAAAAATTTTCCGCCTCGGATTTGGTCCAAACCACTTTTAGTGCTTCCCAGCAATGGCCCCAGACCCGTCAACTCACCTGCAGAGAGGTAGAACAACACCCCCACAAGTGCTGAGTCTTTCTTCATTGGGCGTAAACCAGCCCTCTGCTTTGATGGAAATAGGAGTCTGGAGGAGGAGGATAGAGGAGCATGTTCTTCTGAACTTGTGAACCTGAGGAATGAAGACTGCGGCACCTTCAAATCAATTAGTAAACAAGTGAAGACAGTTCTGCTGATGGGCTTGTTTTTGTGATTATCTGATTAAAGTTTGAATTATATTAACTGTGCACAACAAAGAAAGACAGACACACAGGAATAAAAGTGAATAAGGATGAAAAAGAAAGTTATTGATTCGTTGTCTCATTTTCAGGGCTCGGTATCACAGTCCAGGAATAAGAATAAGGCTTCGTCATCATACTCTGCGAATTCAGACAGGGTGAGCTCAGTGTCACCTGACAGAGTAGAAATTCCCTCATCTATGTTGCTGGCCACCTCCTCTTCATCCGGCACGCTCTCTCGTACTCTGAAATCTGGTGGTATGAGGTGCTGATTCATCTTGATCATTGTTAACCTCTCCACATTTTTGGGCGAGAGGCGGCTCCGTTTGGGAGTTACAATCCCACCAGCCGCACTGAAAACCCGTTCAGAAGACACGCTTGCGAGTGGGCAAGACAAGTAGTTTAAAGCCAGGTTGGTGAGCTGTGGCCACAATTCTTTTTTCCCATGCCAATACGCCAATGGGTCAGAATTAACATAGACCTCTGTTGAGTCATTCAGATAGTCCTTCACCATCGACTCAAGGTCCTCATCCAAGGTTCCTCCACTTTGCTTAGCTCTTGCTGTGCCTCTGACCTTTTGAGAACCAAACCCACGCAGAGCTAGCCAATCCTCTTCAGCCTCCAATGTTTCTGTTGTCTTTCGTGCAGATGATCCGGTTGCCGGTGTCTTTAACGGCTGAGAGGTCACTTGTGCCACAGCCACAGGTGCAGAAGTGGATTGTTTTGACTGGGGATGGCCTGCTGATGTACTGCCATTTCCTTCAATTTCCAGCCGTTCTGTTTCAAACTTCTTGGCTGACAAGGCTAGCCAACGTTTGTACTTTGGAACATGTTCATCATCAAAAGGAAAGAATGCTTGGCCTGCCAGCGCCTTTTTGTAGCGTGGATCCAGAATAGTAGCACAAATGTAATGCTGTTCTGAGTGGATCTTTTTAAGACGTTCATCACCTTGTAGGAGCTCTAATAATTGCTCAGCCAGAAGCAAAGAGTCTTGGTTTTTGTCATCTTTTCCAAACACAGAACACACCTCCTTCAGTTGGTCCTCCAGCATGTACAACAATGGGATAGCTTTTCCCAAATTAGAGTCCTCCTTGCTGACTGCACATGTGAAGAACTCAAAAGGACGAAGCATGCGTGTCAGGCTTTCAACTATGTTCCATTGCGGCCCACCCATCCTCAGCTCCTCTGTACCCTCTTTAAGGAAATATTGATCGAGTTCCGTATACTGCTCATACAGACGCTCAAGCATGTAGAAGGTTGAGTTCCAACTTGTTACCACCTCCTGGATGAGTGCTTTCACTGGCATTTTACGTTGATATAGCAGGCTCCTCAGCTGCTTCTGGGCCTTAAAAGAATGGCTGAAATGCTTGCACATTTTTCGGCAGGTGTCCAATACACTGTACGCTGCACTGCCTTTATTACCCAAGAATTTTTGGACAACCAGGTTTATACAGTGCGCCAAACACGGCACTCTGAAATAGTAACCGTCCCTCATGGCCTTAACTATATTGGCTCCATTGTCCGTGGAAACATAACCAACCTTGCGTTTTAGTGGGGACAGCCAGTTAAGGACCTTTGTGTTAAAGACATCCAAAATGTTTTCTGCTGTGTGACGTTTCTCCAAACCAAACATGGCTAGTGTTGCATGTTTCCGAGCACCTTTAAAAACAATGTTCGTGTCAACACCTGCGTTTAGCTTTGCTTTAGCCCCTGAAAAAGAGACCCAGTGTGCAGTGATGCACATGTAATCAGCGCCTGCGCCACTGGTCCACATGTCTGTTGTCAGATGTATAGTGTGAACAGCACTCTTCTGCAAAGCTGCCCCAATCACCTTCAGAACATCTTCATGTAGTGCTGGAACCGCAACTCGGGCAAAATAGAACCGGCTAGGAACCTTCCATTTAGGGCAGAGCGCTGTCACTAATTCTAGAAAACCAACCCCTTCTACAAAAGAAAAAGGGAGAAGGTCCAGAGCTAGCATTTTAGCCAGCTTAGTGTTATACAGACGGGTCATTGGGTGGTTGCGTTCATATTGCGCTTCTGTAAACAACATCTTTTTAATGTTGCCCTGGACCAAGGATTTACGGGATGATGATGATCTCTTCGACCCAGTTACGCTCGCTGATGAACTTTTCCGCATTGATGTCTCACTCTCTCCCACACTCTTAGTGTGGCTCCCATGGGGTGTGCTGCTGACAGGGGAACTGGGTGTAAGTGAAGTGTTTGAATCGTCTTCTACCTCCGCGTCATCATCAGATGAAAAATCAACGTTTTCATTGCGTGCAATTCGGGCTTCCTTGATCGTGTGGAGGTGCGCAAACCATTGGACATCGTGCGTTCTCCTAAGATGACCTCTCTGGCCTCCGGTACCATAGTTGGAACCCAACTTACCACGACTAACTCGAAGCTTACAAATGCTACAAATGGCTACGTTTTCCTTTTTTGGGCAAACACTAAAGAAGTCCCAAACTGGAGACTTGAAATGTCTTGGGCGGCCGGAGGAGGCGGCGATACTGGTGGTGGTGGTCCTGCTGCTAATGCCAGATGAAGTGGAGGATGTGGATTGCCGAACTTCAGTACGTTTTGCACTTTCACCACCACAAATTGAGGTCGAGGTGGGTACCTTCTTGCGAGGAAGAAATATGGAAGCGGTAGGTTTTGGTGTACTACTTAACTCCAAATCTAATGATTCCATTTCCATTGCCTCCTCGTCGACATCATCATCACGCTCAGCAGCTTCTCGGGATAGGGTCAAAATGTCTCTTTGCTGCATGCCCGGTGGGGCTGCAGTGACCATTGTGATGACTGGCTCGTCGTCATCGTGAGAGGCTTCATCACCAGCAGTATCTGTCACTTCTTGTTGAGCCTCATCACACTCCATAGGTTTGAGTTTTTGGACGACCTTCCTTTTACGCTTAGGTACCGGTGTCAGATCATGGTGTGCCTCACTGTCAGACCGCAGTTGTGGTTCCCAAGACAGATCACTTGCATCAGAACGAGGTGGGCTTGAAGAAGATGTAGACACCCCCCTTGATCTTTTCCTTGCTAGGGATGTGGAAGACAATGAATGATCATCAGGAGGAGTGGCTTCCAATGATACCTCGGCTTCATTGTCGATTTCCTGATGTGCCCCTACTTCGGGAGGAACAACTATTGTGGGCACTTGTGAACCTCCATGCACCTTTGCTTGCGCATCTCCTTTTGCTGCCTCTCCTTCCACATGTACTTGGGCGTGTACTTGCACATGGTGTTGTTGTTGCGGCTGTGGTTGTTCAACACTTGTCAGATGAGTTACAACAACCTGTGTTGATTCAGGGACATTGCTGCTACTTTCTTGCGATGAGCCAACATCACTGGTCGATGGTGATTGGAGAAGTACACTGACTGCCTCTGAAGCACTCAAGGGCTTTGACTTAAGTTGGCGTGGTGGTGGAGGCACTGAACCCAATGGAGCAGGGGTGCTGCTCCCAGCTTGGTCCCCAGCAGATCCTGCTGCTGCAGGCGTACTTTTTTTTTTTCTCCCAAAAAACGTGGCGGGTGGCACACCAGCCTCCTTGGTAACTTGCTTCTTCTGCTCCTTACTAGCAACTTTCTTGCTAGAGGAGCTACGGAGACCTTTCTTTGGGGCCATCTTCTTCAGAGCAGGTCAGACAGCAGGCCGCAGTTGCACGAATTGTAGAGTTGTCTGAGGCCAGACGTGACGTCGCGTGACGTTATGCTGCACACACACACCGCTGCAGGACTTCTTCCTGGCACTGGTGGTTCTCTTGAGTCTTGTGCACCTAAAAAAAATGGAAGACAGAGGAACATCAGTTCAGTTATACAGCACAAAAAAATCGAAAAACACTGCAAAATCAGCACAATCACAATCCATCCATGCCCTCCATAATGTTTAAATTCAAGACAACCCACAGAAAGACTAGGCCCATGCAAGACTCACTACCCCTGGGCATAAATAAAGGTTGAAAAGTAGGCAAAATGGTTGGAGGCCTAACAACAAAGCCTGCATTCAAAATGGCCACTTGCCTGCCAGCACATGGCCAGTGCCTGTAGCTGCACTCAAAATGGCCACCAGCCACATGGCCTGTCCCTCCCCATGAACACCCCCAAAAATCGAAAAACACTGCAAAATCAGCACAATCCCATTCCATCCATGCCCTCCATGATGTTTAAGTTCAAGACAGCCCACAGAAAGACTAGGCCCATGCTAGACTCAAATACCCCTGGTGAAAAGGCCACAAGTACAGGCCCAAAAAACGAAAATCACTGAAAAATCTGCACAATCCCATTCCATCCATGGCCTCCATGATGTTTAAATTCAAGACAACCCACAGAAAGACTAGGCCCATGCAAGACTCACTACCCCTGGGCATAAATAAAGGTTGAAAAGTAGGCAAAATGGTTGGAGGCCTAACAACAAAGCCTGCATTCAAAATGGCCACTTGCCTGCCAGCACATGGCCAGTGCCTGTAGCTGCACTCAAAATGGCCACCAGCCACATGGCATGTCCCTCCCCATGAACACCCCCAAAAATCGAAAAACACTGCAAAATCAGCACAATCCCATTCCATCCATGGCCTCCATGATGTTTAAATTCAAGACAACCCACAGAAAGACTAGGCCCATGCAAGACTCACTACCCCTGGGCATAAATAAAGGTTGAAAAGTAGGCAAAATGGTTGGAGGCCTAACAACAAAGCCTGCATTCAAAATGGCCACTTGCCTCCTAGCACATGGCCAGGGCCTGCCTGTACCAGCACTCAAAATGGCCACCACCCACATGGCCTGTCCCCATGAACACCCCCAAAAATCGAAAAACACTGCAAAATCAGCACAATCCCATTCCATCCATGCCCTCCATGATGTTTAAATTCAAGACACCCCACAGAAAGACTAGGCCCATGCACCACTCACTACCCCTGGTCAAGGCCCCAACAACAGGTCAAAAATCGAAAAACACAGAAAAATCAGCACAATCCCATTCCATCCATGCCCTCCACGATGTTTAAGTTCAAGACAGCCCACAGAAAGACTAGGCCCATGCTAGACTCAAATACCCCTGGTGAAAAGGCCACAAGTACAGGCCCAAAAAACGAAAATCACTGAAAAATCTGCACAATCCCATTCCATCCATGGCCTCCATGATGTTTAAATTCAAGACAACCCACAGAAAGACTAGGCCCATGCAAGACTCACTACCCCTGGGCATAAATAAAGGTTGAAAAGTAGGCAAAATGGTTGGAGGCCTAACAACAAAGCCTGCATTCAAAATGGCCACTTGCCTGCCAGCACATGGCCAGTGCCTGTAGCTGCACTCAAAATGGCCACCAGCCACATGGCATGTCCCTCCCCATGAACACCCCCAAAAATCGAAAAACACTGCAAAATCAGCACAATCCCATTCCATCCATGGCCTCCATGATGTTTAAATTCAAGACAACCCACAGAAAGACTAGGCCCATGCAAGACTCACTACCCCTGGGCATAAATAAAGGTTGAAAAGTAGGCAAAATGGTTGGAGGCCTAACAACAAAGCCTGCATTCAAAATGGCCACTTGCCTGCCAGCACATGACCAGTGCCTGTAGCTGCACTCAAAATGGCCACCAGCCACATGGCATGTCCCTCCCCATGAACACCCCCAAAAATCGAAAAACACTGCAAAATCAGCACAATCCCATTCCATCCATGCCCTCCATGATGTTTAAATTCAAGACACCCCACAGAAAGACTAGGCCCATGCACCACTCACTACCCCTGGTCAAGGCCCCAACAACAGGTCAAAAATCGAAAAACACTGCAAAATCAGCACAATCCCATTCCATCCATGCCCTCCATGATGTTTAAGTTCAAGACAGCCCACAGAAAGACTAGGCCCATGCACCACTCACTACCCCTGGTCAAGGCCCCAACAACAGGTCAAAAATCGAAAAACACAGAAAAATCAGCACAATCCCAATTCATCCATGGCCTCCATGATGTTTAAGTTCAAGACAACCCACAGAAAGACTCAGTCCACCCAACACTGAGTACCCCTGGGCAAAAGGCCCCAAAACAGCCCAAAAATCGAAAATTCCAAAATTTTAATTGCAGCAACTGTAATGCCCCAAACAAACTTACTTGTAAAATTTCTAATCCAACAGTGATCCAAAGAAAGTCAAAAAGGCCTCAAATCCAAATATCCAGCAGCATCCACAAAAAGTAATCCTTCCAGCTCCAGACCCAAATGAAAAGTGACCAGGAGATGGACAAAGCACTGGGAGGAGCCTGCTGAACAGGAACAGGAAGTTGAAGACTGTGGGGCACTTCCTTCCTCCCACCCCCCTGCCCCCCTCCCCAAAATGGACTCCTCGCTAAAAAAGTGCAGGCAAATGTCAAACTAAGGAGTTATTCAGATAAAAATCATCATTTCTAGAAGGTTTATGCTGCTTGCTGGTGGATTTCTTGTGCAGAATTGCAAATTTATATTTTCGCTCGCCGCATCTCAAATCTCGCAATTGCGAAGTACCGCGAGACGTGCTCTCGCCGTACTCGCGTTGACAAACTATCGCTGGCAAGCCGCGATGACGTAATCGCGCTCGCCAATTCCCGCGGGATCACACAGCAAGATCCAAAATGGCGCAGCACTCGCAAACTATCGAAAAAAACAACTCGGCAAACGATGATAAACGCCGCGCGCCGCAAAAATTGTATCACCAACGCCGCGCGCCGCCAAAAAAATCCGCTGCGTGCGAATTTGCGGATTTTGCGGGAAATTCGCAAATCTCGCGGATTGCGAATTTCCCAAAAATCCGCAAAATCCGCGAGCGTAACGGATTTTCCGCCCATGCTTAAATTCAACAAACAACCTGCCTTTGCCTAGCCAAGATTAAAGACCTTAACAAACCGTCTATTCCAAAGCCAATACCTGATAATGCAACCACAGATATTGAAGTAGACGTATCCCAAATTTTAAATGAAAACAGAACACATCCTGATTGGAAAAAGTGGTTAATCTGGCCTACAGACACGAATAACTGTCAAGATAGATTCCTGAACAAATTACAGGGGTTAAAAATGACCAGACCAGACCCTAGATACTCCCAGAGACAACATCCAGGGATAGTAACAACTTACAGTGTGGGGAAACTATGCCTTGAATGGCTACAAACATCCACACTGGCACAAATTAAGCAACACTTGTCTTTACTTAAAGATGGTGCTGATTTGCGCGATTTCATAATGGGACCACGCAAACAGCGTCAAAAACGTTTCATAGCGGCCAGCATATATGCTGCATACAACGAGGCACGGAAAGAAACTCAAATTGAAACAGCCGAGAAAATATGAGAAATTGATCGTATTAATTTGGAAAAATCACTTTCTGTTGTGGACAATGGGATAATGACTCTGTCCTCCAGAATATATTCACTGGACAGTATTGTATCATCTGCAATTGATATTATAGACCAGGACTTGCTAATGTTACGTTCTATAGTACAGCTAGGCTGGACGTTGCAAAATCTCCGTTCAGGCTATGTGCCATGGCGTTTAATCAACACAACGTCATTGTTTTCTATCATTAACCTTACTGATAAACAAATCAGTTTGGCACGGAAAGGAGCAGACTATACAATCCTGAGCATCGAAAAACTTGAGAGATTACCATTGACAATGTCAGAAAGACCTGTCATTGAATGGATAATACACGGGATTATCACAATTCCGATAACAACTTTCGAGTTTAAAAATTGCCTTGAGTATATACCGGCAGGCCAGTATGAAAGGTTGGGTAAATGATACATTAAGTCATCATGGAAATTACCTTATACACACACATGCTATAGTGACAACAACAGAAATGTATTTCTTAGTGGTAATGAGTGTAAACATTCACTAAGCGGTATACTTTTGTGCCAAGCTATTAACTTGCATGGGGCCTGCGAGGGTACTTCGAATAACCTTTCATGCCACCAGCACGGCACACCTGTAGCACAAATAGAGCCATTCTTTAGGCAACTTTCTAATGGGAGTTACGTTCCAATAACGGATCACAGCTGTTGTGGCTTGGTGCCAAGGAAAGCATATCTCTTAAGCGTGAGTTCCATAGTCACTTGCTGTATGCAAGCATTGTATCCAAATGGCCCTGGAGACTCAGTGGCTCCGATTTGGCCTCCTTTGAATATCTCTTCTATATGAATTGATACTTTAAGAAGAATGAAGTCTGTGCTTTTGCAGACAACAGTGCCCATCACGTCATCAAAAGAGACGTATGATCTCCAAGTTGCAAGGACAACTGCAGAGATACATACACTTTTATCAATAAATTGCCCAGTGCATTTCACAGAAATGCTCAGCCAAATCCTAAATATGTCGAATGCCAGTGGTATCTCGAATGTATTTAAGACAACTTTTTCGGAACTGTTAACACCATTTGAAGCAGTCCTAGGCATCTTTCCCAATTTTGTCCATTCGATCTTTGGCGGCCTACCACTACTTTTGGGACTCGTAGAAGGTATTTTATTTTTGACCCTCCTGCTCCGATATGGCAAACCAAAACGCAGACATGACTCCGGCAAGGATGGAAGAAACGATCCTAGCAATACGCTACCGGGACCACATAACTAAAGTCCTTGGGATAGCCCGGCTAAGAGATCTAAATATGACCTGGTTTCTCTCATTCAGACCTATATGGCAGACCTGCATCTTACCTGTGCTTCGATGTATGCTATGCGGAGAGGAATGCGTGTTAGACACCTGTCTTGCACTACAATCAGCAGTACCAATGGATGTCGATACTTTGCTAAGTCCAGTAACGGCTCACGCATCGTGTTGTCCCCAGCGGTTACCAATCCTGATGACGGCATTCGTTGAGACTCCTGCGCTACGACTAGGGGGTGGCAGTGAAGCTAGAAATGAAAGCAACATCACCCAGGTACGACCTTCTGTGAGCATTGCTGATCCTGAAATCGATGATAGCAATCATTCTCACAACTGCCAAGTTACAGCATTATCGAACTTGGTCGAACTGTCACCTGAATATGTAGACCAATTCTTTGCGAGCCTGTCTGAAATGATGTTCTCCCATGAACAGAAACAATAACTTTTGGAAAACAATCCGGCACACAGCGTTCCCATGAACTCTGAATTCGGCCTTCAGCTTTGATAAACAAAAGCTACTGAAAAGTGTTTTGAACTATTTTTTCCCCGCTCACCATGAAATTATTTTTTTCCAAATTTTCCAAAATATTTACCTTTTTTCTGGCACACGTACTTTGCTTAAAGTAGAACTATTCATAAAGAACAGAGCTTCTATTTTTAGTAGATCTAGAGACAAAATATAACCTCAGCCTCTAGCGCATTCACAGCAATTGTATTTATATGTGATGAAATAGTCTCGCCCTTCTTTTCTGTATCTAGAGACATTTCATGTGTAATTCTTCGCAAAATCGTTCAACTGAATACATGTGCAATATTTTTTGAATGATTACTATGCTTGATAACAGTACAGTACATACTCATTTTCATGTATTTCATATACACCATTTCAAATGCAAAATGTATTTTGGGGTGGGTAGGAATACACGTGCTTCTTATTGCTTTAGTTTTTAGAAAATTGATGGACATAAATTCGTGGAGTGGGTGATGTGTTTTATCTAGGACCCGATCAATATTGTGACCTCATGCCCCTATCCGTCTATAATCAATACATATCCCTATAATTGCATAAGAATCAGAGCCATATTTCAGTAACTCGCCTCTGCAGTCCATGACAGTCCATGACACAGCAGAAGCCACTTCCTTAGATTCCTAGATAGCACACGGAGTTCTTTCGACATACCAAACCCCCAGCAACCTGGGAAAGCCCCGCTTGCTTGTTTTGATTAGTAATAGAACTGCTGCAAGCACTGTAAGAACGACCAGTTCTTAGTGACATCTTTATTGACGTCTTATGTCCAAAAACTTACGTCAAACTCGGCACCTTTCAGGTATAAATATACCAACGTTGCCTTAAGCAAGCGCACAGTGGTGGTGAATACTGGAGCAGAACAGCTGTCCTCTTGCAGAGAGCCCAGCAGATGCGAGAAGCCCACGGACGCTGCCCCTCCTCCTTGACGCGCTCAGAAAGACGCTGTCTTTTCTCCTGCCGAGAAAATCCAGCTCCGGCGTTTCCAGCCTATCCTTGCGGGTGACTGGGATATCGGGTCCTAAGAAGGAGATACCAGACCTCCTACATTCTATTCCAGAGGTACGGTGCTGACTAAACCCTTAGAGAGAATTCTTGAAACAAACTCTTGGCAAAACCAACTTAACTTAAATTGCTACTTACTTACTCCCTCCCATGTATTAGGCTTAGGTCAGGTACACCGGGGTAGGCGTAGTTAGAAGCACCAGTTGAGGTCGTTAGCCAATGTATATATGAATGTATATATTTTATTCATTTTAACTATCTTATGGCTAAGAAACCATATCAATGCTTTTACAGTATTATTTCGTAGTACTCCTTTTACTGTACGCACTTTTCATAATAACAAGTCTTGCAATTGTGGCAATTCATTTCTCTTGCACGAGAAGGAAGACTGCTAAATAAATAATATCTTTTATTGAAAACCCCCGTCTCTCCATTCTCTGCACTCTGGTGAAAGTAAATCTGCACAATTGACTGAGTGAAATAGCTGTCTATTGTTTCACACGACTCTAGGGATTGACTCTTATTCTGAGGAGCAAAGTTGTCATGTTTATGCGGTTGTCGGAAGCTGAATCCCTTCTTGTCTGAGCCAGGGAAGCTGATCACTTCCTATTCAGTCAAGAAAGTTTCCAGTGACCTCTGAGCTAACTGGCGCAAACCTAAATTAAGTCTAACATAGTCAGTAGAGACCTAGAAGACCGCAGTCCTAAGTCTACACTGCTGTTTATGTTATTCCAATGCGCAGGGAAAATATAGGGAAAATAGGAACTACACTACAGGTAGGCCAGGAATTTGGAGGCACTCATCTGAGGGAGGCCACATGATAAAGAGTTGGGATTTCTGCCAATTCACTCTCAGACCCAAAAGCAGGCCAAAGTATTCCAGCATACTCTTCCCTCCTCTCACATCCTAACTTGTGTCACGGAGGAATATAAGGAAATCATTCATATACAGGACGCTGCGATGGCGTGAATCCCTCACTGACAGTCCCTGATAATCTTGTCCCGCTCTCACGCTGCATGCCAAAGGCTTCATGGCCAGCATGAAGAGAGGGGAGACTGGGTGCATCCCTGTTGCGTGCCTCACTCCACTTTGACCCTGGAAGATAGCCCTTCTAGTTCGCACTCTGGCTACCAGGTTCACATATAATAGTTTCGTCTAGACTAGAAAACCACCACTTAGGCCCATCCTGCCGAGCGCTTCATAGAGGAAGTGCCATTCAATGCTATCAAAAGCCTTTTCTATATCCACTGCAAGCACAGCTGTTGCAACTGTATCATAATCATCTGCGCCTAAGATTGTCAGGAGATGCCTGATGTTGGTGAATGTGTTCCAGCCTGGGATGAAGCCGGCCTGATTGGGATGGACCAGTTTTGACATGTGGGGCAGGAGTCTGGCCGCTAGGATCTTACTCAGTATTTTGTAGTCAATGTTCAACATTGACATCGGTCTGTAGGCTGTGTTGTCGTGGGACATCTTCCCCAGTTTAAAAAACGGAATTATGAGTGCTTCTCTGGTGCGGTCTGGTAATGTCCCTGCAGCCCAGGCTGCAGCATATGACAACACCAGCCAGGGCACCAGTTCTTCCGAGTAGGTGGCATAGAACTCGGCCGGGAAGACATGAGTGTCAGGGGTTTTGTTACGCACCATGTGTTTGATGGCCGTCCTCACCTCCTGGGGGGTTATATCTGCACCCATCCTCTCTGTTTTATCTGCTCCTAGTTGTGCCAATTGCAGCGCCTCTAGGAAGTCCCGAATTGTCTTATGTTGGGGCACTGCAGTAGAGTTTGGAATAGTACTGAGTAAAGATGTCATTAACACCCTCCTGTGTATTTTTCCTGTCTCCCTCCTCATCCTCTAGCTCGACCACGGTTGAGCCCCTGCTGGTCGGGTTCGCAAGCCATGCCAGAAGGGACCTGGACTTATCCCGTTCTGCATGCGTGCGGTCCAGATATTGCTTAAAGTCAAAGCATCTAAGTCTTTCTGTCTGTTTCGCTACTTCTGCTTTAGTGTCCTGTAGTCCCGGCTGGTGTTCCAGGTGCATCGGCTGTCTCCACTCAAGCTCTATAAGGTCTATTTTTGCAGTCAGTACCTCATTCAGGAGCGTGCTTCTGATCCCTGTGTCCTATGCTATACACTGACACCTTAGGACCACCTTGAAGGCATCCCTCTTCATCACCGGGGAAGAGGCTGTACCATCTTTGTGGTTAAAGTATTGGGCTATCTTCTCTTGGATCACCTCCCTAAAGGCTTGATCATCTAACGTGTCAGAGTGGAGCCTCCAGGTATGGATTGTGGGCCTGGAGGGGGTCCACTTCCACCGAGAAGAACCAGATTGTGGTCCGATATCTTTCGGGACATATATTCAATCGTTTGGAATAGGCTTTGTATATCTGCGGTACATAGACATGCATCTAAGCTGAGAAGTAGGAATAGTCTTGGTCGTGGGGGTGCAGGGTTCTGTAGGAGTCAATCCCCAATGATGCCTCCAGTCTCCAAAAGCCTGGGCCGTGGGCACTGTCTGGAAGGTGAGATCTTTCCAGAGGCACGTCAGTCACACAGCTAAAGTCTCCCCCATAAGTGATGGGGATGTCCGGTTCAGAGCCATGTGTTGGGTCAGATGATTAAAGAAGGTGGCCTGGTCAGTGTTAGGGGCATATATGTTCATGATGTTTAATGCATGGCCCTCTAAGTGGCCTTGCACCACTATGTAGCGGCATCTTGTCTATTAAAGTGTCTGTGTGCCTAATTGGGACACCCACTCTGATCCAAATCATCACCCCTCTAGCATATGCAGAGTATGTGGTGTAGTACGCTTGGCCTAGCCAGCGTCTCTGCAGTTGTTTGGAACTACTGGGGGACTGTCCTGTGTGTGGTACATAGTTCAGATTCTAACATTGGCTTGGTTTTGCCACTAGCCTGCACTGGCACTATTTGGTGCTCTTGTGGCATTTTTTATACTGTTTTGATGCTAGCACGGTTTTGATTCTAGTACTTTATTGATTTCGGTACAGTTATGTTTGTAGGACTGTTGTATTTTCTTGTGTGGTTTGTTTATTTATTTGTAGTTTTAAAGTGAGATCTCTCCTCTCCTTGGTTTCAGAGTGCTGTGATTTTCTGTTTATGTTCAAATCTGTCATAGGTTAGGTTGAAACGCTGCTGTATTTCTGGCACTGCTCTGATTCACGTACTCCTCTTGATTTGACACTTTACCGGTTCTAACCCCGTTCTAGCACTGTTATGGTTTTCACTTTGTTTCTGGGTCTGGCATTGCTCTGGTTCTGGTATTGTGTGGCAGTATTTTGTTTCCACCGCAGTTTTATATTTGGCACGGTTATGATTTTTAAATGTTCTGGTGCTAGCGCTGTTCAGGCTCTACCATTTTATTGCTCTGGTTCTGTTATTGCCCCGGTCCTGGTGTCGCTTATTCCAGAACTGATTATTTAATTAGTGTTTGTGTTCTGACATCAATTATTCAATTCTTCTTGTACTGCTCGGTCTAGAATGTGTGCAGCTCTTTTAATCTTGCACTAATGGTTGCACCACAGGTCTGGCTCTGATGCTTTTATAGTACTGTGAAATTTCTGAAACTTCTCAGTAACTGTAACCGATTGTCTTCTGCTACAATGTTGCGACTAGCCTTACAGCTCTGGTACTGCTGTGGTACGACTTTGTTTCTTGTCATTTTCTCGTTCTACTACTATTGTAATTTATATTACAGTTGTGATTACTACATTACTCCGGTAAAAACAGTTATGTAGTTAAAGCACTTATCTGGGTTTTGCACTTTACTGGTGGTGATGTGTTGGTCTGGTGGTACTGTTCCAATGTGGCCGTGATCTGGTTCTTTCACTTTTTTGGTGTGATGCTGTTCTGGTATTGTATGGTATTGTATGTTCTATATTCTGTTATAACAAGTGTATACATTTTTCATCCAAGGTTTTTTTCCAAACCATAGCATAATACATTGATGCCGTCTCAGATTATAGACGAGACGCAAGAGACAGATGTATTGCAATTTGCAAGGCCCATATGTTCTGCATGAATATGCCACCTTACCTCGCATGCTTTTTTACGCATGCCATTACAATGCAGTCATTATAATGACTGCGTTGTAACAACACATGCCATTACTCCATAAGTTGGGCCAATGACTTGCTGTTGGGTGGCGCTGATGTTGGAATAGTATAATTTACTACAAACCAAAGCAAACAGCAACAGACCAAGGTTTAGCACATCAACTTTTTCTGTTTCCAGATATCTAATGGTGCAGCCACTCTCACCATCCGCCGCCAAGGATGTCCGTCAAAGCAATTTTACAAAAGAATTGAGAGGTGCACTCGGTAAAGTCAATAACACAAAAAGTTCATTGGTTTTGTAAATCTTCTGTTCTTTCTTTAATGTGTTCTTTATTTTCTTTTAAAATACACAGGCAGGGGGCGTGGCCAAGATGGCGGGGTGAGCGGACGCTTCTTCCCGCAGCTCCTCCAGCCCGGCTAGGCTCGAGCCCTTTTTCTTCAGCTTTTCTCCCCCCGCTGATGCTCAGCGGCTGAGAGGAGTGTGGCGGAGAACCTGGTGCACACATTGATGCCGCTTTGGCCCTGATCGCTCCGGTGGAAGAACCTCAAAAGACCGATTGAAGATTGAGAGACGACGGAGCACCCGGGAGGCGGAGCGTATCGGAGTGCTGTCCATGCGCCTCGGCTGGGCCTAGTGCTGAAAGTTGGCGATCTGGGTGGAGACCGTCCCGGCGCCCGACGGAGGTCGAAGGAGGGCTACCGGCTGGGGGGCCCGCTACACGGGGGACTCTGAGTGCGTGCCCTGGTGCTTGGACTTGAGGCGGTGGCCTCCTGCATAGCGAGGGCCCCGGTCCCGGGGTTGGAGGACGATCGACTTGAGACAGGGGCCAGATCTGCCAACTCATCTAAGTAACCGAGCGGCCCCGGTTGTGGAACTTTCCGGATTGCCTGGTTCTGGAGTGGCCCGGTGGTGTCGCAGGGCTCGGGCGATCTGCTTGGCCCCACCCAGCCGCCATTTTGTCCTCGAGGGGTCGGTGTCGTTGGCCTCCTCCGGAGTCCCTTGAAGGCAGTTTCCTGCACCCTCCGCCCCTGCACAGCTATCTCCCTGTGGCGGAGCGTACTGGCCGGGGTCCCCCCAGTATAGGTTCCGGCTGCCATCTCGACTGGGCGCCCACGGGTTGTTGTGCCCGGACCGACCCGCCATTTTGTCGTCTGTGGCGCAGGTCCCCGGTCTTGCCGGGAGCTCTCCATAGCGAGTACTTGCTGTGGTTGGACATTCCCCGGAGCGGTCGGGCCTGTGCCCGCTCTTCACTTGAGGCGCTTGGAATGTCTGGAAGAGGTGGTTCGAGGACGGGGGACCGCACCCTGCCGCATATGCTTGGCAGGGCCCAGCAGCAATGGGACAGAGCACAGCCGTAGCCGGGGTCTTCCCGGGCCTCGGCGGACGCGCCCGGGGGAGAACCCCCTGTCACGCGATCTTTCATAGAAGAGCTGTTCAGTTCCCTTAAGGAGGACTTCCAGACGCTGAAGCGGGAAGTGGCTAGTGAGGTCCGTGAGGTCCGCAGAGAGGTGGAGGGCCTCGGTGAACGGGTTGAGACGGTGGAGACGGCGGCCCAACGCCGGGACGACGAGATTGTCCACTTACAACAGGACGTTCTCCGTCTCCGGGAACAATGCGTTGAGCTCCAGGCCCACTCCGAGGACCTTGAGAACAGGTCAAGGAGAAATAACATTCGTGTGCGTGGTGTGCAGTCTGCGGACGAAGGGACTGACCTGGTGGGCTATCTGCAGGACTTGTTCCGGGAGATCCTGGGGGAGGCCGCGGACTTTCCTATCCGCATTGATAGAGCTCACAGAGTTGGACGACAGCGCCAATCATCGGCGCCCCCGCCGGACATCTTAGCTTTCCTGCCCGACTTCCCGCTGAAGGAGCGCATCATGTCTGAAGCCCGTAGGAAACAGCCACTGACTTTCCGGGAGCGGCCTGTGGCGCTCTATCAGGACCTGTCCGCCATCACGCTGCAGAAGCGCAGGTCCTTCAGGATTGCCACCGACTTCTTGCGCGAACATGAGACGCCGTACTCCTGGGGGCACCCCTTTCGCTTGATCTTTCGCTGGAACGGAGTGCTACATCAGCTACGCTCCTTGCAAGACGTTTGCGGTGTCCTGGGGCTCACGGCTACAGAGGAGGATGGAGCCACGCCGTCCTGGAGGCGATCAGAGAGAGGGGGCCGACGGAGGTCAGCGAGGAGACGATCGACGGCGAGCGCTGGGCGTCCTGACTCCCCTACCATCAGGGCGGACATGGCCAGTGCCTTGAGGGCGGCGGCCAGGGACTCGGCCGACTCCAACGGCGTGGCCTTGGCGGCCTAGACTCACACCGGGGGGAGATGAACATAGCTTCTTCGATGCCAGGTTTGGGGCTGGGGGGGTCGGGGGGGAGCGGGTGGAGGTGAGTGGCCGGACGTCCACTTTTCTATTTTCTACGGACTTGCCCGTTTTGGCGCTTGACTGAGACAATGGGTTGTTTGAGTTGGCATTTGGCTAGTTGCCGTGGGTGTGTTTGGGGTGGGGTTGGGTGTTGTTCTAGAGTTGGGGAAGTCCCGTCCGATGTTGTCCATACCCACGCTTGGCCTGCTCTGGCCTGTCCCGCGTGGTTGCCCCGCGCCCCCCCCCCCCTCTGGTTCCTTGCCCGCAGCATAGCGTTCCTGGCCCCTGGGAGACAGGGACTGAATAATCCTGTTAAGCGCAGGGCGATTTTGTCTCTGCTTGAGGGGACGCAGGCTGACATCTGCCTTTTGCAAGAGACCCACTTATTGTCCCGTGACTGCCATAGATTGCGCTCTGCTAAGTTCCCCACCCAGTTTTTCTCCTCTGCAGCGACCAAAACCGCAGGGGTGGCCATTCTCATAGCGAGCTCCTTCAGGGGGGAGGTGCTATATAAATATGCTGAGCAGAAGGGGAGGCTTCTGGCATATCGCCTCCGCCTGGGAGGTATAGCGTTTACAGTTGGCTCTGTCTATAGCCCGAATGACCACCAGGAACGCTTCTTGGACTCAGTACTGGTGGATGTCACTGCCTCTCCTGATCGACATGTTATTCTAGGGGGGGACCTTAATATCGTCTTTGATTCAGTATTAGATAGATCAGCGCAGCGATTTCCATAGACTGGAGAACTTTCCCAGGCTGTGAAGGCCCGGATTGCGGACATGGATTTACACGACCTGTGGCGCTCTATGCACCCCACGGACAGGGACTACTCCTATTTTTCACATGCGCACCGGACCTACGCACGGTTGGACTATCTTTTGGTTAGTAGGCCGATGCGCGCCGCTGCTACGGCGGCGGACGTTGGGGTCCTGACTCTGTCTGACCATGCGCCGGTTACTGGCGCGTTTGCGTGGCCGGCGGCCTCCCCCTCTGCGGGGGTGTGGTGCCTTAGGGACACCCTTTTGCACAAGAAAACGGTGGTGAAACGTATTGAAGAGGTCATACAGGACTATCAGACACACAGTAGTAATACAGACACTTCACTAGCGACACAGTGGGCTGCATTGAAGGCGGTTCTTCGGGGGGAGTTCATCTCCATCTCCTCGGTGGAAAATAGGGAGCGGCAACGGAAGAGGGATGAACTGACTACTCAGGTTCGGGAGCTTGAGCACGTCCACCGCCGTACGGGTGCTCCGAGGGTTTGGAGGCAGTTGAAGGCGGCAAGGAAGCTCCTGTCGGCGCTGGACCTGGATAGAGCGGAATACGCTGCCTTGCGCTTGAAACATGCCTACTACACAGGGGGGGACAGGTGCGGCAAGCTCCTGGCGCATCGGCTTCGGGTCGCGCAACAGCGTAACGTAGTGAAGGAACTCTTGAGTACAGACGGAGTGGCCGTTTCCGGGGACGCGGAGGTGGCGGAAACCTTCTGCAGTTTCTATGAGGCGCTGTACGCTGGGGAGCCCTCCTTGCCGCGGGACACCGAGGAATATCTAGAGTCAGTGCCCCTTCCGGCGCTGGATCCCGTTCAGGCGGAATATCTGGAGCGGGATATTCACGTTGAGGAGGTGATTTCTGCTATAGCTAGGTTGAAGCACGGGAAGGCCCCGGGCCCGGACGGTTACACGTCCCTGTTTTATAAGACCTTTTGCCCGGTTGTGGCCCCTGTCTTAACTCGGCTATTTAACTCCTTCTCCGACCCGGGAGCCATCCCACCGGATCTCCTGAGTGCGACGGTCTCGGTGATTCCAAAACCCGGGAAGGACCGGGCTTTATGCGGCTCACATAGGCCCATCTCGCTCCTAAATGTCGACCTCAAGCTGTACACGGGGATTCTGGCGTCCAGGCTGGCCCTGCACCTCCCCGGTCTGGTTGAGGCGGACCAAGCTGGCTTTGTGCCCGGCAGGCAGACGGTCGACAATACCAAGCGGGTGACGCACGTTTTAGAGAAGGCTTCGCGGATCCCGGGGGAGCGGATGTTGCTGGCAGTGGACGCTGAGAAGGCCTTTGATAGAGTTCATTGGCCGTATCTCGAGCTGGTCCTCAGGAAACTGGGAATTGGTGATAAATTCTGCACAATGGTCTTCAACTGCTATAAGTATCCTTCAGCGTCGGTGCGAGTCAACGGGTGCAGCTCCCGTAGTTTTGCAATCGAGCGCGGCACGAGGCAGGGCTGCCCCCTCTCTCCACTCCTCTTTGCTCTCTACATGGAGCCATTCGCCCAAAGGATCCGCCACAATCCGGATGCTATTGGGATCAGGATGGGCCAGTATGTCCACACGGTCAGCCTCTATGCGGACGATGTCCTGCTGACCCTGGACGACCCTAGGAGGTCCTTACCCGCCTGCATCCACGAGTTGGATGCCTTTTCACGTTTGGCCGGCTTTAAAATGAACATGAGCAAGTCGGTGGCTTTAGATGTGTCTTTGGCTGCAGACACTAGGAGGGACCTTCAGCGACTCTTCCCTATGCAGTGGTCATCGTCCCTTGTATCATACTTAGGGATCCTACTGGCACCCACGTTGCCAGCGATGGTGACGGCCAATTACACTTCTCTCAGTAAAAAGATCGGGGAGGAGCTCGGCCGCTGGAGTAAGGGCCTATTATCCAGGCTGGGAAGGATCGCGGCGGTTAAGATGACGGTATTGCCCCAGATACTATATCTTTTCCGAGCCCTACCTCTCCAGCCTCCAGTGGGCTGGATTAGACAAACGCAGGCCGACATCTCCCGCTTTGTCTGGCAAGGCCGCAAGCCGCGGATGAAGAGGGTTCTCTCCACGCTTGCCCCGGAAGCGGGGGGCCTTGGTATTCCGGACCTCCGTAAGTACTTTCAGGCGGCGCAGCTACGATACCTTGTGGAGTGGAGCAGGTGGGAGTCCGATAAACATTGGCTTTTTCAGGACCAGGCGGTGGCGGGCCGCACCCTACAGGAGGTTCCATTCTTGCGCCGTGCTCACCGCCCCCCCAACCTTTACGCTTCTTTCGTTACGCGGGTTCCCTTGAGGGTGTGGGACGCAGTCTGCGAGGCCCGGGACCTTACCACTTTCCCTTCACCATTTACACCCATAGTGGATAATCCTGACTTCTCCCCGGGGATGGAGCCGGGCGCTTTCTCCCATTGGAGGACTGCGGGCTGCCGGGCGCTCTTTCAGGTCTATGGGCCGGAAGGCGTGGTTCCCTTTCAGCAGCTTCAGCAGGAGTTCGGCCTGACGGAGTTGGATAGACTACGTTACATGCAGGTCCGACATTGGGCCCTCCAGCCCAAGGTGCGGGACACCGCTGATCGTCAAATTACACCGTATGAGCGGTGGCTGGTGACCCGAACCTCTGATGCTAAATTGATTACTGATCTTTATAAGCATCTACAGCCCCCACCGTTCCACTATTACAACCCGGGGAGGGAACGATGGCACAGGGAACTGGGCAGGACACTCAGCCACAAGGAATGGGACCAGATTGCACACCGGGCAAGACACACTGCGTACCATACCGGCCTTACGGAGACATTTACCAAGGTGTCCACGTACTGGTACTACACCCCAGAGAGACTGTATGAGATGAATAGGCACATTGATAAGGGGTGCTGGAGAGGTTGCGGGCAGGTGGGGACCCTCTCACATATTCTTTGGGATTGTCCCTTGCTGGCCGCCTATTGGAAGGAAGTTCTGGATGAGGTGGATAAGCACTTTGAAATTGAGCTCCCGCGCTTTCCGGCGTATGTATTGCTGGGCCTCCCTAATGGCCTAATGTATCCGCTGAAGTCCCGCAGGGGCAGGCAGATCGCCATCGCGCTGGGGTCTGCGGTCCAGAATATCCTCATCCATTGGCGCACTACCACTGTCCCCTCCATCACGGGTTGGTTACATAGACTCTGGCACATGTTGGGAATGGAGAAACTGTTGCTCACGGTGGCGGGGGAGACAGATCAATTTGATGAGATGTGGCAACCCTTCCTTGCGCTGTTAACCACCGAAGTCAGGGAGCTCACCTGCCCGAGGTACCTCAGGCTTCTGAGGCTGACGCCGCCGGCGACTCCGGCAGACTAGAATGAGTGGGGGGCGGGTTCTTAGTGAGGGGGGGTGTGGCTCTGGGGCGGGTAGTACTGGTAATGGGCCATTGGACGGGGGGGTTGGGGGGAGTTGGGGAGTTGGTTTTTTCTTTGGGGCGGGGGTTCTAGACGGGGATGGGCTGTGCTTTTTTGTGTCAATTTCATTGCCTTTTTTGATCAGATTTGGGGTGCTGGATATGCGCAGAGTGGAGATATAAATTGTATTTCGTTTTTTCATCTGCTATTGCTTCTCCTCTGGCCTAACGAACTGTTCCACGAGCACGCTCCTGATACTACGATTTTTCTCTTATTGTACTGTATGTAACCCTAACCTCCTGTTCCCTCTCCCCGTGTTCTTTTGTCTTAATAAAAATGCTTTAAACCTAAAATACACAGGCACAGCCAACGCGTTTCATTCCCTTTCATGCCTTGGGAATTTCATCAGGGCTGCAAAAGATTTTAACATGCAGAAGCATTTTTGCCTTGTGATTGAATAGATATGACAATAGTGTACATGACATACAAAATTAGATTAAAATGGACTTGAGAATACACCAATAGACCTAGCCATATATAAAAAGTACAAGCCAAATGGCACATTCATTGATTCATCGTAGAAGCAAGTACACCCTCACTAGTACATTACCTCTACAATGCCAATCCAAACAGTGTAACTTAACACAATCTAATTTCACCGACCCGTGCCAATTGGGGAAAAAGGCACCCAAAAAGAGTTGTGCAATCATACCAAGTATAGTACTCTTTAAAAACCAGAGATTGAGTATAAAGTGAAACATATATTGTCCCAAGTGTAAAATGTAAAAATTCACAGAATGTAGGGTCAGGTTGACCGTGATCGAGATATAAACAAAGCGTCAAAGTAACGATACTATCACTGTAATCACTTCAAAGGTCATCGGGGATAGGATATGATCATAAACGTCCCCCATAAGTACCACGATATGAATCCAAAAAATGGGCTCACCATGCAACGAATGATCATTCAAATTCGATGGTCCAAAGCTTGATCGCACCCGCAGTGCTGGTGCTGAAGGATTGGTGTGTAAATAATATGGTCCCAATTATTCCTAAAGATAAGATACGATAGTGTAGTTTGTTAGCGACAGTTCCGCCAAAATCTATATAAGATCCTAAAACTGATCATAGACCGTTATATATCTAAAAGCTGTATTACAGCTTGAGTAGAGTGCGTTCCAAATGCATACCAATTAATATATAAGTTGCTGTGTCTCGCTACGGTGCAAATGGAGCATAGAGCGAGATATATTTTATGATAAATCCAGAAATTGACAAAACCTAAAAGTACAGATGTCAAAGGAAGCTGCTCCCCTGCAGGTAGTCTAATTGTAAAAGGGAAATACCGATCTTAGAGGGAAGCTAATCCCTTACAGGCTGTCTGTTGATGCAAGGGAAATCGCAAAATAGTATTTACCTGGATAGTATAGATGTAACGTTCCAGGCAGGGTATCTGCTCGTAATGCCACAAATCAGCCCCAGCAGTGCGTGGATGGAAAAACAAGTGTAGATCCTGGCCCCCTGTATATGAGACATATATATGCCAACTTATATCAAACTCTCTTTAGATACAGGTATATGCATATAATGGATAAAACATGTTACCAGAGGTATTTGTATTATAAAGTACACTCTGGGGTTCAGGTAAATGTTATTATATATAGCTCCATTTTTCAAAGTGTGATGACATCTTAAAGGTCAGTATCACCTCTAATAGAGAATTCAAGTTAAGAATATATATGAAAAATATCACGATAAAGGTGTCTTTTGAACACAGAAATAATTTTTATAAACACTAGTTGGTGGCCCATGACATTATAAAGATAACCTCTGCAGTGACTGGTACAAGATTCATGGAGGGAAGGAGGGGTAGCCGAAAGTAAATACAATCACTAGTTCCCTCCTCCCACTGGTATAACAAAAAGTGATTCAGTCTTTGTTATCCGCCGCCCGCAATTGTAAATAGACATAGTCATTTCTTACGCTCACAACACCCCGAAATGCTATATTGTTAATACCGCGTATCGGTCTCTAGTACCTTATAAAATCAGTGTGGACGAGGGCGGGGTGGCATTCGCTGGTCGGCGGGTGTCCAAACGAGTTGTGAAAGTGTTCTTAGGTTACAGGACCTATACATAAATGTATCGTCCGATATTACCAAAATACAATAAAATTCTCGGAGATAACGCTAGTGCTAGTTCCCTATAGTGTGGCATACCTGTGATAGTGTCTCTGCAGTCTCCTGCTCCTCCCCGTGGAATTCTGGAAGCAATGTTTTGCCGGTCCCCCGCCATTTTTTAAAGAAGGTAAACTGACCCCGAATAGGGTCACGTGGTTCTTTCGACATTGGAGCAGAGTCGGGACCAGTTCAATATTAACCCATCTTTAAACATGTAAATACATGAAATGCCCCACTGGTATAGTTATAGGCAGACGATAGATACGTCCCGAATATGCACAACATATTCTGGATTTCTAAGGAGAATATTTTATTAGGTGCGTGGCGATACATTATTAATTGGCCGTAGACCAAAAAACGGCCGTACCTACTAAATCGGATATACTCAATTTGATAAAATTGTGTAAGTAAGCAATATGATTACTTAGCGGAATGTATAATTCCGAGCTTGGATAGTGTTAACCACAACGATTTTATCGGACCGGCTCTGGAAAACATAACCAATTATGTGCAAGTCTAAAGGGGCCATGGCGGCCATCTTTGAAAAGGTAAATCGTAAACGGAGGATATTAAGATTGTATTCTGGAGGGGGTTTATCCCGTCCCCCCGAATAAGACTCAGGTGAATATTGACAACAGTGAGAAGCCCAGTGTTTTTTGAATAAGAGTGGAAGCTCAGATGGTGTTAACCACAACGGTTTTATCGGACTGGCTTAGGGAAACATAAACCAATTACATGCAAGTCTAAGGGGCCATAGCGGCCATCCTTAAGAAGGTTGATAGTAAGCGGAGGGTGTTGAGATTATGTTCTGGAGGGGGTGTATCTCGTTCCCAAATAAGAATCAGATAGTGTTGACAACAGTGAGACACCCAGTGTTTTTTTTTTTAACAAGAGTGAAAAGGAATATGGATGTAATCAAAAGAATGTTTTTGATCTACATACAAATATCAGTGAAAAGAAGTGAAAAGAAATAAAAACAATAATTCATTAGTTTGGTTCAGTAAAGACAATTTAGGGATTAAACGGTCTTTACTGAACCAAACTAATGACCTCCCATTGCAAATTGTTTATTGAACATGTGAAGCATATACTCAGCATATGGGTACTCACATTGCTTTGAATTATTGTTTTTATTTCTTTTCACTGATATTTGTCATTTGTCATTTGTCACTAATCATTTCCCAATGACTTAGACAAACCAGAACATGAACTTAGGTTACCTCAGGTATCGTGGAACACATGAACACTCTTTCGCTCTATAATCATTTCAAACCAGAACGGGGAGTAAAAGAAGAGACGTGCAAGTTTGAAATATTTATTTTTCAATGCAAGGTTCTCAAACGCAGTATCTTATATAATACCAGAATACATATTATAAAAATCAGAGTTATCAGCATAGTCACTAATCCATAGTAAGCGAACGGTGATAGCATATTATAATGCAAAAATCAATAGAAATCTGTATCACCTATATTTCGCGCACCCTATTTAGCATACAATATTATATCTAAGAAGGTCTCATTTGGGTTTTAGCAGGGCGGGCCCATACCTCTAAATGTCAGTAGGAGAAGATCACATCATCAGCTACCAGCTCTCTGCATGCGAAGCACCATCAAGTGTGTTTTTGCATTCTCGGTAACTCTATCTTAAACCCGCTTAGAGCTCAATGTTGGCAGCAACTATATTTGGGTTATGTCTAGTGGTGCGAGGATCAGAGCTCCCAGCAACCTTGTGGTAGGTTATTCTTAGAGGGTTTAGCACTCACTGTTCAGACAGTGTACCAAGCACGACTGATGTCAGAGCAATAACATATTATTCTCAAATAAATCACATCTTTCGTCTAGGTTGAAAGCTACAATAACAATTATGTGCCGTGTGCAAACTGAAGCCAAAGGAAAATATGTTGTTTAAACACTTAATAAACTCATGCTAACTTAACACCATATATAGAAAAACAGCATCTATATGACACCCCCCCCAATGATCCGAGGACGGTCAAAAAAAATATATAAGCCAGTACTAAAATAAAGGCATAACATGAAAGCAGAGTTCAACAATATTGAGCCAAGCTAAAAATGTGTATAAAATTTATTAAAAAATATGTAAGAATGCCTATAGTGGCCAAACAAAATGTAATATAAGTCTTGAACGTGAGGCCAAATATAAAATAATAGACCTAGAAGTTGAAAATTTGTAAGAAAAAAAGCACCATTCAGAATTACTAAAAAGTCACGTGCCATTATAATGAAAGTCTCCAAAGCAACTCATGGGTGGATAGAGTATGCAAAATAGGTAGCAACAGCTTCCAACATGAAATCACTGTCATCATCCGAAAACAGTTCAGCCATCCAATTAAGCAATGGGAAAGAACATACGTGCTCCTCCAGCACCGGACCCTCTAGCAACATCAGAGGACAACTCGGTGGGTTCTCAAGAACGCTATGTGCCAGAAACTCATGCACTTCTGCGGGTATGTCCCACTGACCCATTAGTCCATGCATCGCTGCCAAGGCCATAATCCTTTCGCCAGAACAAACCAACTCGTGAGCAACTACGGGGCCCATCAGGTGATTAAAATCGACGTCAGGAGATAACGGCAAGCAGAGACACAAATCAATGGCCCAGTCAAAATCGCAGCTCAGGCAATGAAACACGGGCTGGACACATGTGAAATAGGAAAATCGAAACGATAATCCAAATGCCGTGCTTAAAGTCGCAAGCAGCAGGGTGCCATAGTAATCAAGCATCCGGTTGCGAAACAGTGTCAGAAGGGACTGAGCGGCTTCTAACGCAGGATGGGCATCCATGTTTTAGGAAGCAGAATAATATCAAAACGTCTGCAGCTAAAGCCAGCAAAACAGGGAATCCGCCAAACAGACTTGAAAATATAGAATGGAAGAAAGCGGGGATGACACCAAAAATCTTTTCAAATGTAGTCACGAGACCACTGCTAACCAATTTAAAAAAATGACCTAAGCGAGACGTGGAGGAGGCATTAAAGATTTGATGAACTAATTCGCAGAAATGAAAAGGCAAGTCAGTATTTAAAAGTGCCTGCACCTCTGTGCATGTGTTAGCTATGTGAAGGACATAAGTTTCACGGGCCGAGCTCAGGGCCACTTCCTTTTGAGACAAAAGAGCCCTTATTCTGCTCATACCATTGAACTCTGCTTTCAAGGTCGGGATGCGCGGCCAGATGGAAACATCTGAATTCCCATGCGTGGGTGGATATGGAACATTTTTGCAACACACCACACGTTCTGATACAGTAACCACATAAGCGATACCGACTATTAACCCACAACACTCCTCGTTATTCAAAAGCAAATAACTACCATTTGTCAATAATGTAAACGTGGGAACTATTGCTGGAACTGGTGTGCCTTTTAAAACACAGGCTAAATTAGGCCGGTCCTGATTACAAGAACCATGCAACTGGATGTGCCTGAATATCAGTGAACGGTCAGGCGACTGAGTGCATTCTTCACCATTTAGATTCACTTCCTTTCCATCTTTCAGACATCTGTACATGTATGGTAAAGACCATGCCTCATGGAGGAAAGCACTGCCTAGTGGTTCATATCGCCCTATTGCAATATACTGCATACAATTAGTAAATTTGTACAAAGCAAATGGTAACGTAATAACTCCATGGATAAGCTATGTTGCAACAGCTGCCTCAGCTACAGAAAAGGGCAAAGATGCTAACTTTTCAATGTGTAACATAGAAAATGATGCATCTCGCATGGAAAGCATGCGCTGCTTGTCAGTCAAATTAAATGGGGCAAATAGGGAGGACACGTTTATGTAACTCCAGGGCACGTGGCCCGCCTTAAGAGTCTGTAGTGTCCATGCAAACTGCATAACAGAACGCAATTGATTTTGACCATGGTACAATACAGACACCTCATCATTCACAATGTCAACGACAGAAGAGAGAATATTATTCAACGTGTAAATTCGGGAAAAAAGCATGTTAATACTGTTATCGACAACTGCAAGCACTTTTTTTAAATTTGCTTGGTCAATCGCCCTTAGGCGCTTAGCAGCCTCAATTTGTGAAAATTTCCAAATTTCATTGTAAACCGCATAAATCCATCTTTTAGATCTACCATTGGCCGGGCCTTTTATAAAATCATTTAAATCCACATTATCATTTAACTGAGACAGATGTAGTTTAACTGCAGTTAACGTGGAATGCTGTAACCAATTCTGACACAGTTTCCCCACAGAGTAAGTGGTGACAGTATAATCAGTTTCAAAACGGGGATCAGGTCTGACTTGTGAGAACCCTTCAGCCAAACCCAAAAAACGACGAAGGCAAGAATCAGCACTTCTATGCCACATCAGCCAACCCTTCGGATCCAAACTGGATATATTAAAGGATAAATTGTGCAATAGAGCTTGTAACTCATGAATGGACAATTCAGTATAATTACCCCATCCTGAATATTCCTCCAATTCGGGGATAATTGGTGTATTTAATTTTTTAGAAGTAGCCAATCCAGAGCATGTTGTTTGGGAAATAGTAGAATTTAGAAACAACATGTGATTCGGGATGAGACATGCACGGTGCAAAGCCTCAGTGCCTTGTACCTGCCAATCTTTGGTACCCCAACCCGATTTAAGGTCAATTGTTCCTTTCCATAACTCGTAGCCATCTACAGCTAACTTGTCTAGAAAGGACTTCGAATACAGCAGTTTTGTATCGGTAAGTCTAACTTTGGACATGGACTTTTGTGTCATTTTGAAATAAAATGACTCAGGATTTGATTGAATAAAGTCTGTAAAATAAGTGTATTTTTTCAGAAATGTATTTGAGCTGCCTCCCAATAGAGCTGGGCAATGTTCCCACTGTGTGTAATTTACAGCAACCCTCCTGGAATTTGTCTTATGTAAAAAATGATTACCATAATGTTGGAAGCAAAACAAATCACCATAATTAATAGAATCTAAGTATAAATCCTCAGCATCAAAGGCAGCATAGTATTTCAAATTAGAGAATAATGCTTCTACGGCCTGAATATCCCAATCATCTGAACGTATATTTTGTTTAATTACATCCCCCATGTTTACTCTAAGCCCATTTGGTACATTAATCACTTCAGTGGGGCCATGTATTTGAAATCTAACCGCATCCCACACAATCCCATCAAGGACAGGCCAAGCAGTAATGTTGACTGTATTCAAGTCTCGTTTCAGTCTGTGTGCTGAATGTGAAGAGGAAAGAGGGGCCAATGTTCCATTAAGGGACCGAATTCCTGTTCTTTCTTTGACATAGTGGCCATCGATCAGGCGGAAAAAATAAAACACAAAACCAATTGACATAAAAAGATAAAATGAAAATAGAATCAACCAAATGTATGTCCAAGGGGGAATTAAAAAATGTTTTTTAAATAAAGTGGCACATTTTACAATAGTTGAGGGTTTCTTTGAATGTTCTGAAACAGAGTCAAAAGAGAAACTGGACTGGTTGGCCAAACGAGTCTGCAAATCTGCCATTGATAAATCAGTTGGATAGGTGTAGTTCAGCTCAACAATGTTAGTAACAGGAATAGTATTTAATAAAGGACTGGAAATAGCAGGCATCTCGAGGGACACCTCCGGTTCTGCACCAGAAGTAATAGCCAGCACAGAGTGCCTCACCATGGAAGGACAGGATACAGCCGGTGTCCTGCTATGAAGAATCGGCCACCCTGTGTGTCTTGACATTGTCAATTGAGATAAATCTGTTTTCCTTACGACCTGGAAGTGGTGGTGATATGACTGTTCTCGTGCCCTTCACTCCAAGAACTCGAACCAGTGCACGATATGAGGGACCAAACTCTTTCTTGTTATCGATCTTCTCTCGAACCAGTTCTCCAACTTGGGGTAGCCAGCCAACTACCGGGATCTGCAACGCATCATCCAATGTGGAGGGCAAATGTTCCTTAGCTAGACTGTCTCTGGTCTTTTGTAGATCCTGTAAAACATTGCAATGTTCATCTACGTCAAAGGCCGCGGCCTGGGCCTTGCAGTCTAGACCGTCGAGGTCAGGGACATACATCTTGATACCAAAGAGCATTTCGTATGGGGTCCGCCCACCCAGAGACCTTCTAGGGAGATTATTAAGCACACGCTGCATGCCATTGAGGTGGGCCAACCAGTTTCTGCCAGTGCCTATAACTCGAGCTGTCAAAGATTGCTTTAAGTCACAGTTCATTCGTTCCACTACACTGTTACCCTCAGGTCTGTACGGAGACGAAAACTTGACTTGGACCCCCAACGAAACCATAGCATCCTTATACGCCTTAGAGGCGAAAGTCGGACCCTGATCCGAATGGAAGGTACCACAGGCAAAAATCCCTACAAAGACTCGCAAATCCTTAATGATAGTCCGTGAATCAGCGCTCCGATGGGGCCAGACCCACACAAAGCGTGTGCATGAATCAACTGCTACCAAGATGTACTTATACGCAGTATCAGAAGAAAAAGGACCGCAGTGATCCAAATAAACGCACCGAGTTGTTTATTAGAAATGTACAACTGTGTCTGAGGCAGACGCGCAGCAGTTGAAGGCTTAATCTGCTGGCAAATGTCACAATGGAGGACATAATCACGTGTCTGTTTGTACAGTCCCCGCCACCAGAACCTCTGTTGTAGCTGTGTTACAGTGGCCGAGACGCCCGCATGCGCAGACGCCACACCTTCATGAGCCGCTGTAATCAAAGTAGCCCTGCGATCCGAGTTGGGAATTAAACATTCGCCAACATCAGGAATTATCACATAAGGAACCTTATCGGGACTTTAGTGGTATGTGTACTTCGAAGGGAAACCCGCAGGATATTTAACTCCCTTCTCAGTGGCAGCAACAGCTGCCAAGATGTCATCATCTATCTCACTTTTGGACCGCGTGACTGCTGCAACTAAGTATTTTGATACTGCTGACTTCGCTGCTTCATCAGCAAGCGAATTACCGACAGCGTGGACTCCCACGCACTGATGGCCAAGAGTATGAATCACAAACACGAGTGGCAACTTTTCCTTAAGTTCCGCCACTCGGACCCAGATCATTTTATCTTTTATTGTGCTACCTTTGGAATCACGAAATTCATTCTGAATCCAAAAGAACAAGTTTTCATTGTAGGACTGGACACAATAGTAAGAGTCACTTACGACCAAAGTCGTCACACTAGGATCAGCGTACTCCAATGCAAACATCAGAGCACGAAGCTCTGCTAATTGTGCGGTGCAGTCCCCAAGCGTCTGCGTGTGCACGACACTGGACTTGAACTCATCGTTCACCATGGCACCGACCACAATGGCGCATGCGGAAACGTAGGCATGTTTAGAGCCATGCGCAACCTGCGCCGAACCATCAGTGTAAATGACGCAATGGAAATCCTCCAACGGCCGCATTGCTAAAGGAGTAGGATGAATGAATTCATACTGTAAGTACTCCTGCGACCGTAAAGTGGCGTCAAAAATAAACGTGACATCCTGGGATGTCAAGGATGCAGCCCATTGAATCCACCGAGGGTGCAAAGCCTTAGAATTAGGTACACCGGCTTTCGTAACTGCCTCCAAGGCAGGACACGGGGTAACAACCAACATGCGTTTTCCCTGTGACAGGGCACGTTCCTTGAGAATTGCCATCTGCACAGCCGTCAAAACTTTCTCCACAGTGGAAAATCGCATTTCAGCCGAAGTGTACAAGTGTGACTTGTAAGCCATAGGTACTGTATCTCCTTCATTAAAAGTTAGGTACGTGAAACCTACCGTCCCAGGGACAATTTTTATCACCAGGTTGGTCTGGTTATCACGAGTCTGTAAATATTCAGAAGCGAGCAAATCAGCTTGCAAAGATTGCAGAATAGCTGAATGCTCAGGCAGCCAGCATGATTTGGAAAAAGATGGTTGTATCAAAGCATACAAAGGCTTGATACGCTGGGCATATTCCGGAATGTATGTTCTCCCGAAATTCAAAAAGCCCAGTAAAGATTGTAATTTTTTCAGTGTTGTCGGAGCACGCAACAGTGCGCATTTCTCCAGGAAGTGAGGAGCTAAGCCTTTTCCTTCATTGTTCAGTTCATAGCCTAGAAACAACACTTGTACTCTGCAATAAGCGATTTTGCAAAGTTAAACTTGTAACCCATGTCTGCAAAGTTACAAATAATACTGTTCACTCGACACAGATGCTCCCAAAGTTCGTCGTCTGTGAGATAGATATCATCCACATAGGAACAAGCATCTGGGTCGACCCTCTCCAAAAGAGAGACAATGCGGGCGGAAAATACTCCAGGACTATTCTTATAGCCCATCGGGAGACGCCGAAACATTTTTTGGACACCGCCGCATGTGAAAGAAGTCCATTGGGCACTTAGACCGTCCAATGAATGGGCATAAATACCATTGGAAATGTCAAGCGTGGTTTTGAATCGCTTACGCACAAGACTATTTACAAGGGCAGAGCCGTGAGTATTCTGTACTGCACAGTTACGGCAATGCGAGTTTAAATGCCGGTAATCCAAAACCAAACGATAAGAGCCGTCCGGCTTGTTTACAGTAAAAAGGGGGTTATTCATCGGTGACACACATGTTTCAATTACACCTTGATATTCCAATTGTTCAAGGATCGCTGAAACCGAAGCTTTGGCTTCACGTCGTATGGGATATTGAGGTTGAGGCTGCGGCTGAGACCGTAAAGGAATCTCGTGGCTTGGGGACAATTTATCCCAGCCACACTGATTGCGGTACACAGCCGGTGCAAGCGCCAGAGCCCACTCTTCTGCAAAGTGCAGCGCTTCCACTCTCGAAACAGTGTTCGCGAAACTGGGGAGGATTACCTCCTCCCCTCTCGGAGCCGCAAGCACAAAAGGTGGGGGCCAGTCAGCCTCCGAAAGCAAAAGGTCATACGTAGACGAAAGATTTTCCCAAAATACCCCATTTATGGTACGCTGTATGTCACCTTCAATTAACAGGACAATTTCAAAAAGTCTATCAGGGGGAGAAACTCTTGTATCAGCTGTTTCAATCACAACATAAGTGTCAGTCGCTGTCACCTTCAGTAGTGGACGGAGGGCCTCTCTCACTATGGTAATCTCCGGCGCGCTGTCCAGCAAGGTCAGAGCCCACGTCAGATTCCGAAGCCGCGTTCTCACAATCTGGGGCATGCGCCGTTAAGGCTGCAACTTTTTTCTTGGCAAACTGCGGTCTCTGAGGCATAGAGCCCTCCTGCTTGTCTGCACCGTTGCGCGGGCGGGGCTGACCACGTCCTTGCTGGCCACCCCGGCCCCTGTCGCCCCCTCCACCACCGGTTGATGGAGCCGATGAGTCCTGAAAGGAACGAGGAGAGCGTTGGTCAGAAGCCTGAAACCGATCAGGAGATTTAATCATCGCGCGGTCGCGCAAATCATAAACACGCTCCGATTGCGCAGGAAAGGGAGACGCAGGGCGAGATGTCTGAGCCTGTTGTTGCTATTGCTTACCCTGATTCTGTTTCTTAGGCCAATTTTGTTTTTTATTGGTATTGGGTTGCACCGCCGCTGCCAAAGTCTGTCCCTGGGGATGCTTTTTCTCCTTATCAGAAAAAGGCTTAAGACCCTTGGCATTGCGGCCAACCGTTTTATAAGCCGCCACAATTATCCTCGCTAACTGTCGGGGTTTTTCGGGTTCGGGAACCGCCTTTAACGCGTTAGCCACCTGAATGTTCACTGCATCTCCCTTGACATTTGCAAGGATCAGATCGCAAACCACATCAAAGGTGCCACACAGCCGCATACCCAATTGAACCGCAGACTCCGGTCCGTGGTCATCTTGAACACGTTTAAGGACCGCAGACAGATTGGACATAGACGGGGTGCCATAGCACCTCGAATAGACCACTGCAAAAGTCTTACCCCAAGACTCACAGTCACAAAGCTCAGGGGCCAAATCCTTCGGCAAGCTAAGCGTTAGAATCCGGTGTTTTTCACCAGGAGTCGTATTCGGAAACACCGCTTCCAGCTGGTCAAATTTCTCGGCAAGCCAGAAAGGAAATCCATCCTTATTTTGGGGGCTTTCTGCCCATTACGGAATTTACCATGACAGGACTGATCTTCAAACCAGCCTGCTCTTCCGGAAGGGCTGCACCTCTAGGGGCTGCGCCTTGAACATTACGACTCGTGTAATGTACAAGGGCTCTAATCATGGCAATAGCGACCACATGAAGTCGCCTTAGTTCACCTAAGTTACAAGTCGCGTGATTAGGGTGAGAAGTAAATCCAGCCAAAGCGGGCCAATTTGTGCCCGGAATGGACAAAGGACCTAATCTCGGAGCGGTTAAAGAGTGGGGTAGGGCGCCACCAAACCAAACTCAATGCTGCCAAACACCAATAGGTACTTCCTGTGCTCTGTACGGAGCATATTCTGCAGGTACAGGTGACGCAGTGTACGAGTGGAACACACCAGAATTTGCGTCCACTGCCGGAAATTTCACCCACGAATAAAACAGCTCGTAAGGGTAAGCATGTTCCGCACTCACCACCAAAACCACAGCCAAGCCTTCCACAGGAACATCATAAGCCCACAAATGATCACGCACCGCAATGCGACTATGCAGCGGGATGTCCACGGCTTGTGCCATGACTGCACAGGAAATTGAAAAAACAAAGATTACTTTGTAGCACAACTGGGTAGTAATTCAAGGAAACCGTTTTAGATAGATTCAAGCTTGAAAAGACCTATTTCAAAAATAGGTAGGTTTTTCAGACACCACCGTTTTCCGGAAACGGGAATGAAGGGGTTAAGGTTTGAATGATATACTACTCGAGTGTCATGATATAAGGCCAACAACGTATGGGCGCTATGTAGCAGGGTTTCCGTTCTCCCACAGAACTGTGCACAGAAATCTAGAACCTCTGTGAATTAGGGTGACCCAAAACCCACCTTAGTATCCAAATCCCCTTACCGAACTAGCTACAGTGTCTCATTGGTCATAACAAACTCCCAATGACTTAGACAAACCAGAACATGAACCTAGGATACCTCAGGTAACGTGGAAAACATGAACACTCTTTCGCTCTATAATCATTTCAAACCAGAACGGGGAGTAAAAGAAGACACGTGCAAGTTTGAAATATTTATTTTTCAATGCAAGGTTCTCAAACGCAGTATCTTATATAATACCAGAATACATATTATAAAAATCAGAGTTATCAGCATAGTCACTAATCCATAGTAAGCGAACGGTGATAGCATATTATAATGCAAAAATCAATAGAAATCTGTATCACCTATATTAAGCTCACCCTATTTAGCATACTATATTATATCTAAGAAGGTCTCATTTGGGTTTTAGCAGGGCGGGCACATACCTCTAAATGTCAGTAGGAGAAGATCACATCATCAGCTACCAGCTCTCTGCATGCGAAGCACCATCAAGTGTGTTTTTGCATTCTCTGTAACTCTATCTTAAACCCGCTTAGAGCCCAATGTTGGCAGCAACTATATTTGTCTTATGTCCAGTGGTGCGAGGATCAGAGCTCCCAGCAACCTTGTGTTAGGTTATTCTTAGAGGGTTTAGCGCTCACTGTTCAGACAGTGTACCAAGCACGACTGATATCAGAGCAATAACATATTATTCTCAAATAAATCACATCTTTCGTCTAGGTTGAAAGCTACAATAACAATTATGTGCCGTGTGCAAACTGAAGACAAAGGAAAATATGTTGTTTAAATATTTAATAAACTCATGCTAACTTAACACCGTATATAGAAAAGCAGCATCTATATGACAATCTTATATAGATTTTGGCGGAACCGTCGCTAACAAACTACACTATTGTATCTTATCTTTAGGAATAATTGGGACCATATTATTTACACCAATCCTTCAGCACCAGCACTGCGGGTGTGATCAAGCTTTGGACCATCGAATTTGAATGATCATTCGTTGCATGGTGAGCCCATTTTTTGGATTCATATTGTGGTACTTATGGGGGACGTTTATGATCATATCCTATCCCCAATGTCCTTTGAAGTGATTACAGTGATAGTATTGTTACTTTGACGCTTTGTTTATATCTCGATCACGGTCAACCTGACCCTACATTCTGTGAATTTTTACATTTTACACTTGGGACAATATATGTTTCACTTTATACTCAATCTCTGGTTTTTAAAGAGTACTATACTTGGTATGATTGCACAACTCTTTTCGGGTGCCTTTTTCCCCAATTGGCACGGGTCGGTGAAATTAGATTGTGTTAAGTTACACTGTTTGGATTGGCATTGTAGAGGTAATGTACTAGTGAGGGTGTACTTGCTTCTACGATGAATCAATGAATGTGCCATTTGGCTTGTACTTTTTATATATGGCTAGGTCTATTGGTGTATTCTCTAGTCCATTTTAATCTAATTTTGTATGTCATGTAGACTATTGTCATATCTATTCAAACACAAGGCAAAAATGCTTATGCATGTTAAAATCTTTTGCAGCCCTGATGAAATTCCCAAGGCACGAAAGGGAATGAAACGCGTTGGCTGTGCCTGTGTATTTTAAAAGAAAATAAAGAACACATTAAAGAAAGAACAGAAGATTTACAAAACCAATGAACTTTTTGTGTTAATGACTTTACCAAGTGCACCTCTCAATTCTTTTGTAGTATAATTTACTATTCCAACTCCCGTCTGTGCAGCAGTAGGGAAGGTGTTGGATTTTAAATCCAACAACTTCAGACCCCTAGAGCAAGTCGGTGTTCTGACTTGCAGAGTAATGGCATGCACTGTAACAACACGGTCGTTGTAACAACCGTGTTGTAATGGAAGGCGGTGTTCTGGTTTCATGGTAAACTATGTTTATCGTTCTGCATATCCACATATAGCCATGTTTTGGCACTAATCTGCCCCAGCAGTCTTCTCTTCCTAACGTTGTTCCGGTTGTGGGGTTACTCCATTTATGGCTTTGTCATGTTTCTGAATTATTCTTGCAGTATTCCGTCCTAAGTTCGTTTTGGTTAAACACATTTGTGGGATGGTACTTCCAGTATGTAGGAACGTGGGTTTCTGTTGCAGTACTCCCCCCCCAATACCCCCTACTTTCTTCCTGGCTTTTGATGCAACTTTGACTGTAGAGTACTGGGTCCCTGCTAACCAGGTTCCCAGTACTAGTGTTCTTTCCCTAAACTGTCCCACAATTGGTACCACTTCAGACCCCCCTGTATGTCCCTAGTAAATGGTACCCCTGGTACCTGGGGCATTGGAACTGAAGCGGGTCCCCTCACCAAGGTTATGCTAACTGCACCTGCAGCCTGCATTGAAGGGTGCAGACTAAAACTACAAAGTCGACATGGCACACTGCCTGTGTGCCATGTCAAAGCAGCAATACTTAAGGTATGGGTAAGTCACCCCTCTAACAGGCCTTACAAGCCCTAAAGCAGGGTGCACTTTATCTCAGGTGTGGGCATATCTGCATGAGCAGATATACCCCTGCAATATTTAAGTCTAATCTTAATATTGTTAGCGCCAGGGAAGCCATAGAGAGTACATGAGTACGAAAGCTCGAGTGCCTCAGCACCATGATGGCTTCACTGACTGAACCCAGGAGTGTTTGGTACCAAACAACTCCTCTTAATAAACCAACATTGATGCCAGTGTTAGATTTATTAAAACATGTACTCAGAGGGCACCTCAGTGGTGCCCCCTGAAAACCTACCAACCCTAGTCTCTGACTGTCTTTAGGCAGCCTGCCACCACCAGACATGCTTCTGGAAGCCTGGGTTGAAAGCCCTTGTTCTAGGAGGCCAGAATCAAAGCCCATCCTGGGGAGAGGTGTCACACCTTCTCCACCAGGCAGGCACAGAGCCCAAGGGATAATGTGACCCCAGCCTCTGTTGCTAGGAGCAGACGGCAGCCCCCAGTTCAAACCCCCACTTTTGGCGGGAGAAGTGGCGGGAAAATTAGATGAGAATAGAAGGTCCTCCCACTCCCCCCCTTCCCCAGCTCAACAAGATGGTGGGACTTATCCAATCAGGGCTAGGACTATACCCCCCCTCCCACAGGATGGTGGCATAACAGAGGGTATAGACACAGTAGGCAAGAAACCCATTGGTCCCTACCTGTTACTCCCCTGTACTGCCTCTAAATCTAGTATTAGGTAGCACCCTCAGACCCTGAAATCAGATTCCTGATGACCTAAGAAGAGCCGGACTACAGTGTAGCACCAGCAGAGAAGACTGCTGATACCAATTGACATTGACCCCAGCCCTTCCGTCTTCAGCCTTCAACAATCCTCTGTCAAAAGATGACCTGTCCTGCAGCCCACTGCCTCCAAAGCCTTGAGGGCTGCCTGCCTTCGACAAAGATCAAAATCTCCCGAGGACAGCAGACCCGTCCAGAAGAAAACAACTTTACAGAGACCTCTGCCCTGAGAAATCGCAAAACCACTCCCTGCCCCACCCCTGTACCCACCACCCACGGCCCGAGTCCATGTGGCCCACCAGTCCTCTAAAGGTTCCCCAACGCTTCTAAGCAAGCGTCCACCGTGGGCTGATGGACTCCACCTCGACGCCTGCAGCTTCAACTGAAGACTCCCCCTGACTGCAACATGCCAGGTAAGACTTTTCCGCTGTCTAAGGACACTCTTGCACCCAAAGCTCCTAGGCCTTGGGAGAACGACCAAGTGGTCCCTTTGTCCCCTAGCATCTCTACTTACCGAGGCAGCTGTGGGTTTTCTTTGTCCAGCCTCTTGGCCTGAGCCTGCACCCCTTCTGCAAAACCGATCTCTCCCATTGACTTATATTGGGCACCTGACGCTGTGTTGGCACTCTGCACCCAGCCCTCCCGGTGCCGCTGGTGGTGTAAGATTAGTGCTGCCTTGTGCCCTGCCCCCACGCCCCAGTGCTTTCTTTTACCTCCTGCGACTGGGATAGCAAACCGCTTTACTCACCTCTGAACAGCATCTCTCTGATCACCCCCTTTCTCCATTGTATAAAATTGGTGCCAGATACTGAGTTTGAACTCTGCACCTGGCTGCCACTGCGCCGCTGCAGGTGCAGATTTGCTACTTATCTGAACCTTGTCTGGTGCAGATTCTTTATCCTAAAAAACAAGACTGTGAGTTGTATACTTACCCGCATTCTTGTTTTCCTTCCATAGGTAAACTTTCCTGAACTAAAAATTGCACTAAGTGTCGACTTTTTAAAGTGAAAAGTATTTCTTATGAAAAACGTTCTTAACTTTTAACGTACATCTTGATCTTAAAATAAATCTTGAAAGAGGCTGTGATGTCTCAGAAGTATCACTCTCAAGACTAAGTAGGGTTAAACAATGTTTTATTGATCGATAAAGTCTCTGCCTGTTAGTAGCCAAAGTCTTTGGTTTTGGGTTTGTCAATAGCCCACTTTACTGGGAGGCATTCCTTCTCTATCATGGGATATTTAATTTCCGGTGGGAACAACCTTCTACTGATGTATAGAATAGGATGGTCAACCCCATCGGTGGATCGCTGGGAAAGTACTGCCCCCACCCCGTAGTTGGTTGCATCAGTATGCAGTATGAAGGGCCTGGAGAAGTCAGGAGAGTACAATACCGGGCTGGTTGTAATAGCCTTTTTTAGCTCACTAAAAGCATCTATCATTAGTTTAGTGGGATTCAATAACACTGTGTTTTTACATCCTTACGTAGGGTATCGGTCAAGGGGTCCGCTAATTCTGAATATTGGGGAATGAAGCATCTGTAGTACCCCAGTAACCCTAGAAAGGCTCTCATTTCTCTCTTTGTAGTGGCTCTCACTTTCTCTTGCGGAGCTATCATCCTGTGGCCCAATATAAAGCCCAGGCATTTGACCTTTCAGAAACCCACCCGTGCTTTCTTTGAATTCACATGTAGTCCAGCTTGTTGTAAGGACTGTAAGACTCGTTGTAGGTGGTCTAAATGGTCTTCCCATGTGGTACTAAATACCACAATATCATCAAGATAGGCTGATGAAAAGGTCTGGTGTTCATGGAGCACTGTATTCATCAGCCGTTGGAAAGTGGCTGGTGCTCCATGGAGACCGAACGGGAGGACCGTGAATTTATAAAGCCCTTCTGGTGTAACAAATGCTGTTTTTTTTGTCAGCTTCTCTTTGAGGGACCTGCCAATACCCCTTTGTGAGATCCACGGTGGTTCTGGATTCCTAATTACTCTAGCAAGTCGTCTATTCGGGGTATTGGTTCGGAGTCAAAGGTGGATATTGAATTATGGGCTCTAAAGTACATACAAAACCTTGTAGAACCATCCGGTTTGGGGACCATGACCATGGGTGAAAACCATTCGCTGTTTGACGGTCGAATGAACCACCCAGCTCCAGCATACTTTAGACCTCTTTCCGGATAGCCTGTCTTCTGGCCGCCAGTATGCAATAGGGTCTTTGCTTTATGACTCTACCTGGAAATATTTCTATCACATGCTCGGTTAGGGTTGTTCTCCCTGGTTGATCTGAGAAGGTAGAGGAGAAAGGTTCTAAGATGGACCCAAGAGATTGTCGCTCTACTTTTGACAGTTCCTCATTGATGCCCAATTGGTCCATCATATGTGAGAAAGTGTGTTGTAACGGTATGGACATGTGTGCGGCTGTGGGCAAGGGACCTAACCATTTTTTCAACAGGTTTATATGGCATGTCTGGATACGTGAGGGTTTTATCTGCACTGTCGGACCCGGCCCTTTAGCAGGTTCACCCCTAGACTTTTTGCTTTTTCCTAGCCTGTTTCTGGAACCTGGTGTTGGTGATTTTAGGCCTCTGCACACTTTTTCACTATGGTACAGTGTAAAGTGCTTGAGCTCCCTGTGTATGTGTGGTGAGTGACCTGCCCTCCCATAGGAATGAATGGGGAATATGTATGCCCATGGTAGTTCCTGATGTGTGGGGAGTGCAGGGTCGAGTTTGATATGTACGAACTTGTGAGATTGAATGCTGTGAAATGAAATATGCGGCATGACTGTGTCTAGTCTAGAAGTGCCATTTTTAGAGGTTGGCATATTTGTGTAATTTGTTGCTGGCGTGTGATTGGCTGGTGAGCCTGGCCCAGAGTGCCTGGGCCTGCTGGTGGATTGACTGTCTGGTTTGAGGATGACAGGGGCTGCAGATCCCCCAGGAAGTTGTCTGAGTCAGCCCGTGGATGAAAGGCAGCATCTGCTGCCAGGGAAGTGGGAGGAGATAGCCCCTGATAGTGAAGGGCTGTGCCTGCCTGACTACAAAGCTGGCTCCACCTCCCGCTGGACGACTGTCACCTCTGTCCCTGATACTGGAAGAATGAAGGAAGCCAGGAAACCCCCAGAGCCCCAGCAACACCAGAACTGGTTTAGACCGGGCTCAGTGCCCACTTGCACAAAGATTTCAAAAGACTTCAAAGACTTTTCTGTGTATAAGAAGGGGCTGTGTCCCCTTCCAAAATGTTCTTGTTTCTAACTTGAATCTGCCAGGGGCATGCTGCTGCTGGGGCTCAGGGGAATCCCTGAGCCCTGCCCAGCCCCTGGACTCCTGATGGACTTTCCTTCTCTGGGAGCTGCTGTGCTCCACCTTATGTCCTGGACTACTGAAGTCCTGGACCCCTGAAGGACTTGGCTGGATTTATGGGCCTTTTCTGTGGCCCTAGCGCTGGGGAAGCCCTTTATCCTGCTTGTAGCGCTGAGAGCGCTCTATTTTCACTTATTGCGCTGGGAGCGCTTTCTGTCTGTCCTAGCGCTGGGAGCGCTGGAATTCTGACCTAGCGCCTGGGAGCGCTGTTTGTTCACAGCCGGAGCCCACCCGGCATTGGCCCCCAGATCGCTGTTCGAGCGAGTGCCTACCTTGCTGCATATTTAAATTGGAGAGGGAGCCAACCCCTCGTGTGCCCTCACCTCACGGCCGCTGCTCGGGGCCAGGAATAGCCCTAAAAGTTGCCGAAAGCGGAGGCTGCAGCGCCGAAAATCGGAACCGCCGCGCTCTCATTGGCTGAGAGAGCCGAGCCCCCTCCCCAACGCCGCGACGGGATAGGCCCGTGCGGCGCAGCGTCATGGCCCTTGTTGTGCCGTGATTGGAGGAAGAGAGGAGGCTCGTCATCGGAGCTGCGACGGGATTGGCTGGTCGAGGCTGGCCCGGGGAAGGAGGAAGAGTGATGGCGGCTGGTCTGCAGGTCTCCCGTGAGCGGAGGGAGCCCTGCAGCGAGAGGAGTGGCCTGCGGAGGGGGCGCGAGGCACATTGCCGGTGCCTGCCCCCACCGCAAGGCTCCCCGACTGGAGGGAGAGCCCAGAGGAGGAGAACCGGTGATCGTCTGACCGACCGGTGAGTGGGGCAGGAGAAAGGGAGGGGCGCCGGGACACATTGTCAGTGTCCGCCCCCCCCCCCAGTAGCGCGAGCTCGCGCTCCGTGTCAGAGGGAAGCCATGAGGGCTTCAAGGGCGGCCCCAGTTGGCAGTGGGTCGCCCCAACGTGAGTCAAGCCATGAGGGCTTCCAGGGCGGCCCCGGTTGGCAGTGGGTCACCCCAACGTGTGTAGAGCCATGAGAGGCTCAGGGCCCACATCATTATTTAGAGCCCAGTAAGGCTCTTGAGGGCAGTGGCATTTACGAGCCCAGCGAGGCTCGAGGGACCATGTTTTCAGAGCCTGTGTGGCTCCGTGTGGCGCAGTTGATGTTCAAGGGCTAGTGAGAGCCCATGCCACAGATTTGACTTCTCAGCTGCCCAGCAATTAGTGGGCAGCTGCACCGTTTAGGCGCAATTTCAGGAGAGAGTCCCTGTGTGGGACAGAGAGGGCACAGTGGTGCCAGGCCTTCACAGCTGCGCAGCACTTAGTGCCAGCTGCTACGTTTAGGCTTTCTTTTCTTGAGAATGGCCCTGCATGGCAGTGCACCCTGACATTGAGACTCATGGCGTCTGAGCCCCAACAAGGCCAGTTGGCCTAGGGACTGTCACAGGTGGTGGCTTATGTAGGTTTTGCGCAATTGTATTGTTATGGCACCTCTGAATGTGATTTCTGGCATCATGTGTTATTCCTGCACCTCTGAATGTTTTTAGACATCATGTGATTTTTGCGCTATTGTGTTCTGGCACCTCTGAATGTTTTTAGGCATCATGTGTCTTTCTTTCCATGCGCTGCACCTCTGAATGTTTTAGGCATCATGTGTCTTCTTGCGCTGCACCCCTGAATGTATTTTATTGCATCATGTGCTTTATTCTTAACACCTCTGAATGTTTTAGGCATCATGTGTTTCTCTTTATTACTCCTCTGAATGTGTTTCATGCATCATGGGTAATGTGTTCTTGTGTATACCCCTAAATGTATTTTATTCTTAGGTGGTTGTTCTTTTTAGTACAGGTGGTCCTAGTAAGGCCCTGGTTCCTGTTACCAGTGGATACTGGTTGTGATCTTTGTGATTACCATTTTATGTTTATTATTTCTTATTCTAGAAGTGCTATATCTGATTCTGACAGTGGCCCATGTGGCCCTGTCTTGTAAATAATCCCTTATGAATGTTGCCCGTGCCAGTTGGCACAATGTACATGTGTGATTTTTATCTGATATGTGTTTTGACAATACAAAAGTTATTTTATAATAACCTTGTGTGGAGTTCCTTTTGTAGTGTGCCTAGTATGTTGTTGCTGTTGTGTGCTGTCGCAAATGCTTTACACATTGCCTCCGAGTTTAGCCTTGCTGCTTGTGCCTAGCTACCAAGGGGGTGAGCAGGGGTTATCTTGGCGTGTGACTTCCTTGCCCTGACTAGGATGGTGGTTTCTGCCTGGCTTTGGCGTCAGCCTTAGCCTACCAGAAATAGCCAGTTCTAACATGCACCATATAACTGGTGTCTCCTACGGTACCCACTTTTTTTATATGGGCCTAACCATTCTGATTTAAACTTGCTGACAGAGGACGGTAACAGGACTAAGACCCAGACGTCAACAGCTAATCGCCTCCACCTTTTCCCCTTATCATAGAAGTACTTTGTTTTTCTATTTTTTTCTCCAGGTAGGTCAGATCCTGTAATTTCCCTATTTTGAACCTCAAACTCTAGGTATATTCCCAAAAAACATGTGTTGCTTCTTCTTTCCTTTTCCCAGGCCTCTTTAGTCATTTCAAGTAAGGACCTGGGCTGCCTTCCATAAAGCATCTCAAAAGAGGAGCATCCTAGGCTGCTCCGTACCTGATTTTTGACTACATATAGTGCTACAGGTAGTAATTGGTCCCACTCCTTTCCTTCACTGTGGAGCATTTTCTTGAGGACCGATTTTAGTGTCCCATTAAAGCGCTCCACAAACCCATCGGTTTGGGGGTGGTACACTGATGTTTTAATGTGGTGAAGATTCAAGGTCTGGCGGTTAATATCTCCTTGGGAAACCCCTCCCTAGAGAACAGTTCTATGAGTTTCTCAGTGATGTTGTGAGTGGTTAGGGCTTTTAGGGGAAAAACCTCTGCATAATGGGTGGAATAATCAACCATCACTACAGCTTACTGGTGTCCCTTCCGTGTTCTAGGAAGGGGCCCAATAAGATACATACCCACCCTCTCGAATGGGGTACCTATCACTGGGAGTGGTTGTAGCGGGACTGGGGGTGGACAATAGTTTTTTTTCCTCTGGCATGTGTCATATTCCTGACAATACTTCTTAGTCTCCGTAGACCCCGGGCCAATTAAAGTGTTTTAATACATTTTGTGAGGTCTTCTGTGCCCCGATATGTCCTGCAGTGAGATGGGAATGGAAAAAAAATAGGATCTGCTCCCTAAAGGCCAACGGGACAAGTAATTGGGCAGGGTCATCCTTGGTCCCTCTCCTGTACAATAACCCCTTAGAGATGTACAAGTGGGGATATGAGGGGTTAGGGTCGTTTGCAGTGTTATGTGTGTTCTGCAGGGCAGCCTGGAGGGTGGGGTCGCTCCTCTGAGCATACTCCTATCTAAAAGCCAGTGTTCTGGAGTGATGAGAACGGGGCGTGCTACTTCACTGGAGCTACAACCTCTGTCCCCTCATTCTGTCCCGAACGGTCTTTAGGAACATCCAAAGGAACCCAGGGTTGTCTGTTCAAATTATCAGTTCTTCTGGTAGATCTGCCAAAACACCCACCCTGACGGTATGTGGAGAGCCTGTAGACTGGGTAATCTTTATTGTGGCCACGGGATATGGTTTTACATCTCCGTGTACACATCTGATATGTACCAATGTGTCTGGCACGATCTGTGTGGGTTTTAGCAGATCCCCCTGAATTACGGACTGTCTACACCCAGAGTCCAGGAGGGCCTTAACTATTTTCCCATCCACCTCAACACTTACATAGAAAGCGCTCCCCAGCTCTGCAGTGTACATGATGGACCTAGTGATACACCCAACTTCCATAGGTTTTTCTGTTTTCTTTTTCCGGGGACATACGCTGGCTATGTGGCCCCAGTCGCCATAGTCGAAGCACTGTAGCCCTTTATATGGGGGAACGTCTTCTTTTAGAGGCCTGCTTCGTAGGGGTTCAGGCAGGGGTCTGGTGTTCTTTTTCTCCAACTTCCCTTGAATAGGTCTGCTTGGTTTTTCTGGTTCCCAAGGAAGTGACCGTGGTTGGGCCCGTGAGAAGGTGGTGGCCATCTTGACAGTTTGCTCTATAGTGAGCTGTGTATGTTAGTGGAGCCACCTTTGTGTGTTGAACGGAAGAGCCTCTAAGTATTGGTCAAGATAAATGCAATTCATTATCTCTTCTTTAGAGCTTTCTCTGGGCCTCAGCCATTTGTCAGCAGTGGCTTTCAACGGGAAGAACAATGTGTTAGGGTTTGTGCACAGCAAAGAGCATGTCCCCTCTCATTGCATTAGTGCTCTCTGTAATAGCTCTCTTTAAACATACTACTGAAAGCCTTTCATATTATCTCAGCCCCTCCCTAAGACTTCTGTGTATGTTGCTCAATGTATTCACAAGTTTGGACATTGCTGTCTTGTTTGCACATTGGACCTTGCTTTTACCAGGGCTTATTTAGAAAACATTGGACCTTGCTTTTACCAAGGCTTATTTAGAACACTCCTCCCTAGGCCATGTGTTACTTCAACTCATTAGCATAATAACTGAAGCTCTACACATCTGCTTGTGAGAATCACACCCAGCCCTGTCTATAAAAGGCAGCCCCTGAGCCTCACCCAGTGCTTGTGCTCGTCTACCTCCCACTTACCTGAGAACAGATTCTTCGGCCCTGGCACTCCTGCTCTCTCCAGACCTCATTGACTTCAACGGGAGCGGCTTCTGGTTCTTCCCTCTTCTGGTTTCCGGCTACTTCTTACCTCAGCCCCTCTTCTGTCCACTGCAATCAACCTGCAAAAGAGAAAGAGGTCAAGGTTAGATTGATCAGTATCCCTTTTCAGCAACAAGTAAGTGCAAAACCTTTTATTACCTGAAAGAACTTTATCGTCGATTTCTGGATTCATGTAAAGACAATTTGGAACAAGATATCTCCCACGAACTTTGTGGTTCAAACCCTTTGTCACAAGAATACTTTGTGGAACTTTGTGAAATAAACATTGTTTTACATGGAACTTTTTAGAGAATCGAACAGAGGAAACCATTGACAGCAAGGCAAACAGTAAATCAAGAACTTGCACAAATTACCTGCTGTATTTTGATGTAAAAGTACAGTATTTGTTTTATAAAAAGTCTGGAAAAGTGAGTTTGCTGTTAAGAATTTAGGCTTTAGTTATATTAAGGTGAATGATAGACGTTGGTAATTCTGATAATGATATTCGTTTGATTTTACAGAAGTTTTACAATAATAGAAAGCACATCCCAGAACAGTATCACATTCCAAACCTGGAAGCTTGAGACCAGGATCCAAGAGGCACATTTAGAAGAGAATTTCTAATAAGATTAAGGTTTAGTCAGGAACACATTTAGGGATAGGTTGCACTTATCTGTTCTTTGTTTATGTTTCATTAGGCACCAGTTTCTACAGAAGTCAGAGAGGGCCGCAGATTTTAGCAGCTCTTCTACAGTGGAAACGCAAGAACGGTGTTGTCTCTCTTTTTTTATTTTATCCACTTTCCCCCTTCCCTTGAGCTTCTGGTTCTTAGTGCACTGTTTTAAAACTAGTGTGCTGGAACAAGCAGTTTCAGGGTGGGGTCGGACTGTCTTCAACCTCCATCAGAACGGAACAGAAACTCAGGTGAGCTGGGCTTTGACAGAAGCACAAGCCTTTAAAATATTCAGTTCTGTTGGACGATGAATGTCGGGGAAGAAACAGAGGGCATTGACGCCATGGATATGGCGCAGGCCCTAAACGAGGACTTGGCCCATAATGAATCAGTGTCTGGCATCTTGCAACATATGCAAGAGGAAATAGAGAAATTAAAGTTGGAAAACACCTTTTAAAAACAGGATTTAAGCAGGTATAAACCTAGGGAATCTCAGTGGAACACAGCTTTTACGCCTTTGTTTAAAACCTCCTCAGAGACAGGGCCGCGAGCAAAACATGCAACTTTCTCCCCCCCAGTTGAGGTTACTGTTAATGTTCCTAATGCTGGCCTTTAGCAGCACCTGAACGTTTTCATGGAGATAGTAACAAATTCCATGTTTTTATCAATCAATGTCAATTACACTTCGTTTGTAAACCACAACAGTTCCTTACTGATGCTACGAAAGTGACATTCGTCTTGTCTTATTTGGGCAGTACAGCAGCCAATTGGTCAATTCCTTTCGTGGATAGAGATGATCCCATCCTCCATAATTGGAATCAATTTAAACGTACTATGACCAGCCTTTTTGCAAAACACACTTTTATGCAGGCAAGCGATAATGAGCTTTTAAATCTTAAACAAGATAACAAGGATTTATTGACCTATCTCACTAGTTTTAATCGTTTACTCACCGAGACACGTTGGCCAGAAGAACAGTGTGTCTCCCTTTTTTATAAAGGTATGAGAGACAAGTTAAAAGACGCGCTGGCTCATATCGTTGATTTGCCAGAAGACTATTCTGACTTTGTACATTTAGTCGTGAAATTGGAACACAGACTAGGAGAAAGAAAGGGAGATAAATCCAAACTGGAATCGCGGTTAACTTTTATTAGACATAAGAAGAAATACACAGATAATAAACTCCCTGAACCTGAGCCTATGCAAATAGGGACACTCAGAGGTCCACTCATGTCAGAGGAAAAAGAAAGAAGGAGAAGACTTCAATTATGTTTATATTGTGGTAAGGCAGGACATTTTGGCAGAGAATGTCCAGTAAAACCTAAAACTTCACGAAAGTGTACTTTTTCCTCTATCTCCTCAACTGAGTCGAGAAACGATTAAGTTCGACAAGGGGGGAGGTTACTTGTTTGAGAAAACATCTTAATCAAACCTCTAATTCTGCAGCCTTCATGGTACCGCACATACCTAGACATTTCATAATTCAGATCTTTTTAATTGTTACTACCCAAGTTGGACACTCCCCGTCCTACAGCAACAGGAAATTTTGTGGATAATAAGTTAGCTAACACATTAGGTCTCCTATTTGCCTAAAGCCTTGTCCAGAATCAGTATGTGCAGTGGATGGGTCAGAATTGACCTCTGGATTAATCACAAAACAAACAAGTCCCCTTGTCATGGTCTGTCAAAACGGGCACACAGAGATGATTAGCTTTGATCTGATAGAACCCCCTAATTTTGGCTTGATTCTCGGGGTACCCTGGTTAACAACTCATAACCCAAAAATTGATTGGGTGAACAGAACAGTTACTTTGGATTCCTTATTCTGTAGAACCAATTGCTATCAAGAAGCAGGTACAGAAAAGAGCTCAGAAATACACTGTGCTAGCGTTACACAAGACAAACCAAGTCTCCCTCATGAACATTCTGACTTTAAAGACGTTTTTGATCCAGTGAAGGCTAGTGTGTTACCCCCACATCGGTCATATGACTGCCGTATAGATCTCATCCCAGGGGCCCCTTTACCTAATAACAGAGTATATGCTTTGACTGACGAAGAGACCAAATATTTAAGAACCTACCTAGACGACCTACTACAGTCTGGGTTCATCCGACATTCCACATCTCCGGTGTCATCTCCACTTTTTTTTATCCTGAAGCCGGATAAATCTCTGTGCGCGTGTATCGACTATAGAGGACTAAATAAGGCTACAATAAAAAATAAATATCCTCTTCCTCTAATACCTGTGTTGTTGGATCAATTAAGACATTCTACTGTATACACTAAACTAGATCTGCGGGAAGCTTACCACCTGGTCCGAATAAAAGAGGAGGATGAGTGGAAGACAGCTTTCAAGACAAATTTTGGTCTATTTGAGTACACAGTAATGCCCTTTGGGTTGTGTAATGCCCCTGCGGCCTTTCAATTCTTTATAAATGAGGTCCTACACGAATTCCTGGACGTTTGTGTCATAGTATACATAGACGACATCCTCATTTACTCTAAGAACCCGGAAGAACATACCCAACATGTTCGTACAGTATTATCAAAGTTAAAAGAAAATCATCTCATTGCTAAATTAGAAAAATGTACTTTAAATATCAGCAAAGTGGACTTTTTAGGAAACTGCCTGTCACCTCAAGGAATAATTATGGATGAAAAGAAAATTAGTGCTATTACTGATTGGCCAGAACCATCATCCTTGAAGGATGTTCAGAAATTTCTGGGTTTCGCCAATTTTTATAGGAGGTTTATTTCTCATTTTGCCGACATTGCGGCCCCAATAACCACCTTGTTGCGGAAAGGGCAACGATTTCTTTGGTCTGATGAGGTGGCTCACGCCTTTCAACTCCTGAAACAAAAGTTCACTTCAGCCCCAATTCTGAAACATCCTGATCCTGACTTGCCATTTTTGTCGAAGCAGATGCTTCACAAGTAGCTTTAGGAGGAGTTCTCTCTCAACGAAAGGAAATAGATGGCCAATTACATCCTATAGCCTTCTATTCCAAAAAGTTATTACCAGCTGAACAAAATTACACTGTAGCTGAAAGAGAACTATTAGCTATCAAAGTAGCCTTTTCTGAATGGAGGCACCATTTAATGGGACCCAAGTGCCGTTACCATCTTTTCTGACCATAAGAACCAACAGTTCTATGGATCACTAAAAGCATTAACTCCACGTCAGATGCACTGGTTAAATTTTTTTAGTACATTTGACTTCGTTATAACCTATAGACCAGGTGCACAACAAATTCAATCTGATGTGTTATCTAGATACGGACATACCTCAGACATGAAACAAGACAAAATAGGAGAACCCATTATTCCTCCCCAAAAACTTTTGGCACCAGTACAACAGAAAGATTTCATCACAAATCTATATAATGCACACATGCAAATGGCACCTCAAGATTGGCTAAAGTATTCCCATAACTCAATACAACGAGGTTTATTGTATCACGACAACATGCTGTTAGTGCCCACCACAGAATTACAAACACAGGTGATAATTTGGCATCACGCCTCACCGTTGGCAGGTCATCCTGGCTGGGTAAAAACCCTGGAAAATGTACGAAAACACTTTTGGTGGGACAATATGAGTAAGGACATTAAGCAATTTGTCACTAGCTGTCCAGTTGGTGCAAGACATAAATCTTCTCATAAGGCCCCTAACGGTTTGTAAATACCAATGCCATCACCCAAACAACCTTGGCACACTGTGAGTGTAGACTTTATTGTAGGTTTACCACCAGTAAAATCCTTCACAACAGTATTAGTGATAGTGGATATTTTGTCTAAAATGGCACATTTTGTACCATTAAGGAAATTGCCAACTGCGGCAGAATTTGCCGATATTTTTAGAAGAGAAATTGTGCGTGTATATGGTTTGCCAAGTAAAGTGGTGTCAGACCGAGGTAGCCAGTTCAACTCTAGATTTTGGAAAAAATTATGCGAAAAACTGAAAATAGATGTGGCATTATCCACTGCTTTCCATCCAGAAACAGATGGACAAACTGAACGACTGAACCAAACCTTACTTCAAACACTACGTTGTTTATTTGCTGATTATTCTAGTGAATGGTTGGAAGCTCTCCCTGTAGCGGAGTTTGTTTATAATAATACTGAGCATGCAGCTCTACTTTGCTCACCATTCTATTTCATGCAGGGGTATCAGCCGAGAGCTATACCCATTTTATTAGAAGAATCCCTGTTGCCTACTGTAACAGATAGACTAACGAGATTAGGTGACATACAAAACAAGGCCAGGAAACATTTATTAAAGTACAAAGAAAGCATGAAAAGACAAGCAGACAAACACAGATCTGAGGCCCCAATGTATAAAATCGGTGACAAAGTATGGCTCTCCACAAAGAACCTAAATATAGAGGGATCCTGAAAGCTGCAACCATGTTTCATTGGACCCTTTAGTATAACTGCCATAGTAAACCAGGTAACAGTAAAATTGGACTTACCAAAAGAATACCCAGTACATGCTACATTCCATGTGTCCTTGCTTAAGCCGTACAACCCAAATACCCGACCCAAACCACCAACTCCACCCATACCAATTAAGGGAAATCTAGAATAGGAAGTGAAAAGCATAAAAGACGCAAAAAGAGTTCATGGAAGTCTGTTTTACTTAGTATTATTATTATTATTATTATAGACATTTATTGAGCGCACAGCTACCCCCAACGGGGGTGTCCCGGCGCTGAGGAATGCAGATCAAGGGGGCAGGAATTAGTAGCCTGAAAATAGGAAGGTTTTCAATTTGCCCCTGAACTGAGATTCAGTGTCAATAGTCCTAAGACTGATGGGCAGAATGGAAAGGATGACGAAACTGAGAATTCGTGGGAACCAGCGTCCTATGTACATGCCCCATTGTTGATTAGACAGTTTTATCTAAAAAATACAGGGAACCTCCGTGCAGTAGGAGGGCCATTGAGGGGGGCGACTGTTAGGGTTTGTGCACAGCAAAGAGCATTTCCCCTCTCATTGCACTAGTGGTCTCTGTAATAGCTCTCTTTAAACATACTACTGAAAGCCTTTCTTGTTATCTCAGCCCCTCCCTAAGACTTCTGTGTATGTTGCTCAATGTATTCACAAGTTTGGACATTGCTGTCTTGTTAGCACATGGGACCTTGCTTTTACCAAGGCTTATTTAAAAAACATTGGACCTTGCTTTTACCAAGGCTTATTTAGAACACTCCTCCCTAGGCCATGTGTTACTTCAACTCATTAGCATAATACCTGAAGCTCTGCACACCTGCTTGTGAGAACCACACCCAGTTCTTCGAACCATACCCAGCCCTGTCTATAAAAGGCAGCCCCTGAGCCTCACCCAGTGCTTGTGCTCGTCTACCTCCCACTTACCTGAGAACAGATCCTTCGGCGCTGGCACTCCTGCTCTCTCCAGACCTTCATTCACTTCAACGGGCACAGCTTCTGGTTCTTCTTTCTTCTGGTTTCTGGCTACTTCTTACCTCAGCCCCTCTTCTGTCCACTGCAATCGACCTGCAAAAGAGAAAGAGGTCAAGGTTAGACTGATCAGAATCCCTTTACAGCAACAAGTAAGTGCAAAACCTTTTATTACCTGAAAGAACTTTATCATCGATTTCTGGATTCATGTAAAGACAGTACAGTGGCACTCCAGTATGCCAATTGTGGGGGGTACAAAGTCCTTACCATCAAATTTAGAGGAGAGGGCACTGCCACTGGGGTCCTGGTTAGCAGGATCCCAGTGAACTACAATCAAAACATACTGATACCAGGCAAAAAGTTAGGTTATCTATTCCAATAAGATCCTATTTTCCTACAGGTATTGCACATAACATACCAGCTTCCCACACAGTGGTACTCTGGTCTCCTAATGTTTACTTATTTTCATTAGCTTCCCCTTCTCACTTTATCATTTTGTTTCTCCAGTCAGTTCTATTTAGTTTCCATTGAAGCCTTGTGGTTAGAGTTCTTTTTTCTGGTTTGAAACATGGCTTAGCTAGGTCTGTTATCGGTCATTAACCGTGTTTATTGGTTCTTAAATGACCAGCATGTAAGCAGCCTGCAACATATGCTAAGGCCTACAAGCTTCCTTTTTAGGTCTTGCCTATTATATCCTGCAGGTATAAATTGTCGAGTATATAGTAGGCCAAACAAAATCTCTACCAACTGCGGATTACGTCCAGTTCATGTGATGCAGTCGTGTGGGACGCACGCGTGCCCGTGAAACCCATCAGCCTAGCATCAGACTTCTATGGAATGCGCTCCCAAGCTGCTCCCCCGCCCCCCACATCAGACTTCAAAGCAATGCGCTCCTACCCCGTCCCCCCACAGCAATGCCAAGAGCTTGTTTTTGTTGCTTGCTAAAGGATCAGCACAGCACACCACGCTTCATTTTAAAGCATCCTCTTTGGCTCCCTAACTTCTGCCCTCCTTCCCCCCTTCCCTGTTCCTTTTCGTGTTCTTCGATGGTTTCTCTTGTGTTCTTGCTTCTTGAACTCTTCTCTTATCTTTCCTCTTCCTGCTCACTTTGATATTCTCATTTCCCCCCTTTTCCTTCCTCCTCCAATTCTCCCTTATCATGCTTTCCTCCATAGCTCGCATTTTCTCCTTGTTTTCCACCCACATTCTCCATTTCTGCTCACACTTTTTCTCTCTACGTACAATCTTCCCTTCCACCTTCATATCCCCTTTCTCCAAATTTTTGTTCTTCATTCCTTTTCTCATTTCCTCTCCGATCTCTTCTCCGTCAATAAAAATGTTAAATCCTAGCTTTTTTTTTACAACTTACTTCCTGGCTCGCTGTGTTACACTTCCCACCCCAGAGAGCACCTTCAACCCCAACCACCTCCCTCCCCAATATCCACCCATTTCCGGGAAAGAGTTAACACTGATGCAGGCACAGTAAAATACCAGCGAAGAAGAAATTGTGGCGGGCTGTTAAATGAACTTCAGCAAGGCATGCTGGCCCCACCCGCACCTCTGGGTCCCGGTGCCGCTGCACCGGTTGAACCGCCGACAGCTACGTACAATTAAAACAGAATGAGCGCTTCAAGCACTTGAATTCAAGCCCTAATCACAGCACACGCCTTATGCTCAGTGCACAGCGGTCCTGCTCGATCTTACCCACTGTCACTCTTAAAACCTTGTAAAAATCCGCCCCAAATATGGGTCGCTTCAACTCCAACTTGCTAATGGCTCAAAAAATGTCTGCGGTGTTCGGAAGCGGCTACAAATTTCTGAAACTGCAGAAATAAAACGTTAGCGGTAATGAAAAGAAGCCTTCCACTCTGTATCAGGAGGTTCGGACTAGTTTTGCAGCACAAAAGGACAATAAAAGTGTCGGAAGGGTTGATTTACAGTCATGAGAGTAGCTTGCTTTGATCAGATCCCTTTTTATTCACACATACGTGGCACATTCCGTCTTACCAATTCACGAATACTGATAATATGCAGCTTTAAAAGATGGATAGCTCATCTCTGAGTATCTGTAAGGCATGGGCTGCGTTCCCCTCTTGCCTGAGTGTCACTGCAGTGGCTGAGCCCTCACGTATCCCAGGTCCAAGCATCAGTACTTTACCTAGTCCAAGTTTTTTTTCTCCTTTGTATTCTAGAATGTGTACTATTTTTCTCTCATTATTTAAATTAGAACTACAAGTTCCAGAAATCAAAGTAAAATCCTGATCTGGATAAACTACACACACATACAGGTGGCTGAGCCAACGATTTAACCCCATCAGTGCTCATGACAAGGTCAACTCGTCATGGGTTTTACCTGCCCTGTGCTTATGAACAATAGGGAATCGCCCAATGCAGCACAGGACGGGAAAACCCCCTAGCACCCAAGGGGTTAACGGGGAGAGCAGCCGAGCCAAGCCACGGGTAGATAGAGCCCATGCACCAGCTGAGCCCTGAAAATGGTTGATATGTAAATCATACTACAAACATCACGTAAAAGTACATTAAATGTTTTTATTTTAGATTGTTTCCGGTGTGCTTTGGTGTGAACACAACTTTACCAGCTACTGTGCTTGTTTTGCATACCACAGATGCTGCCTACGAGTAGATTTTCAATCTGTCTTTCTCTGCTTGTTAGCGCTTCATTAGCCTGCCCTTATTTCCTTTCTAAAGTGTAGATTTTCACTCCAAAACATCACACTCACGCAGGCTTTCGGTCTGCTTTTGGCCCCCCAAACCACGTTTTCAGACGGAACACTTTAGGCTTTTCTACGTATAGGAAATAATTTGTAAGTTAACTTGAGGTACGCTACACATTGTTTTAGTTTGGTATTTTGTTTTTTCTTTTGCCCAGCCACATTTAGCATATACACAAAGCACTGTAACTATTAATTTACTTTTAGGCTAATGTATTTATTTTGACCACATATATGTGTGCTTACAAACGTTTATAAAGGCAATAGTTATGGCTTTTTGTAGATGTAATGTTAGTTTGGTTAGATGTTTGGTACTAACAGTAGCAACAAAATGTCACATGTGCGGTACACTATGCTAAACACTGGTTTTGAGCTTACGTCTAGGGCTGTGACTAGAACCAGCTTTCTGCAAACTTCAAAGCCGGAAAAGTTTGCCTTATGCTACAAATTTGCCCGTAATGATTACACCGTTTTTATTATTAATACAGTAACGCTTTATTTTGCAGTTAATTATTCATGTGGGAACATCTACTATTATTTGGTATGCTTTCTATATGCTTAATTGTTGTTATCTATCTATCGCCCTCACTCTATCACCCTCAATCTATCGCCCTCACTCTATCGCCCTGACTCTATCTATTGCCCTGACTCCATCTTTCTATCTATCTATCTATCTATCTATCTATCTATCTATCTATCTATCTATCTATCTATCTATCTGACTATCTATCTATCTATCTATCTATCGCCCTCATTCTATCTATCTATCGCCCTCACTCTATCTATCTATTGCCCTCACTCTATCTATCTATTGCCCTCACTCTATCACCCTCACTCTATCTATCGCCCTCACTCTATCAATCTATCGCCCTCACTCTATCAATCTATCGCCCTCACTCTAGCTATCTATCGCCCTCTCTCTATCTATCTATCTAACACCCTCACTCTATCTATCTAACGCCTTCACTCTATCTATCTAACCCCCTCACTCGATCTATCTATCTATCTCCCTCACTCTCCCTCAATCTCCTTGTTGGGCACAGCGCTTGAGTGATAAAATCCTCGCTACCAATCTACTGCTATGGACAAGCTTAGCCAAATGGCTGTCGGAAACAGATTTCATTCCAGTGCCAGATGCACCATTTATGCCTTCTGCAGCTGTGCAGCAAGCAGTGCCAGCGGCGTCATTTAGGCCTTTTCACAGCTGTGCAGCAAGTAGTGCCAGCTGCACCGTTTAGGCCTTTTTCAGCTTTTTCCGCTGCGCAGCAAGTAGTGCCAGCTGCTTCGTTTAGGCCGTTAACAGATGTGCAGCAAGCAGAGCTGTTTACAGCTGCACTGTTTTTGACCCTTTTCAGCTGTGCAGCTATTAGCGCCATCTGCACCCATTTTTAGTTACTTCTCCTTGGGGTCAGATCTGATTAAGATGGAATCCTGCTGCAGGGACAGCACCATTTACACTATGGTTTTAGGGCATTTGAGTCCCCATCCGAGATGGCCAGTTGGACAAGGAGTCTGCAAGACTTGTAGGGCGCCAGGCCAGTAGATATATGTTGGTGCTAAAAATTGCTTTTCATGTAGTATGTTCTCCGCACCCTGCTCTGAGCACCTCTACTGATAGTCTTAAGATGTTGAGGCTGTTGTGCATACCTAGGCTTTGCTAGTCCCAAACGGCACATTAGCTCTGATATCCTCACCTTAACGTCTGGATTATGTGCCCCCTTTATGCCCTTCTATTTCTCCTCTCCACCTCTTTCCCAGTAACACCTTCCTCTTATCCCGCCCACACTCCTTCGCCACATTTCACCATCATGGCCACCCCTCGAGTTAAGGCTGGAACTAATTGCTACAAAATCATTTATCCTCCCAGCCTGTCTAAAGCTGCAACTAAACGATGGAAACATAACACTATTGAACGTTTGCCAGATTTCCTTTTTGTTGATCAATTTTACAATAGTCGTTTTGGGAGGCTTAAAATGATTTCATTTTCTTCACTCACGACATCCCGTCTTGGTCCAACAGTTTTTACTACTCCCTTAACGCCACCTCCTCCTCCTCTATCCCCCGTGGGAAAAAACTAAAAATTTCGCCCTCTGCGTGCTTCAAAGGTAACCTCACTATCTCACTCTATAACAACGGTACTGTCTTGATCCAAGGCAAAGACAACTGCCTCTCGCTCTTTGATCGCTTCTTCCCCTCCTTACTCCCCTCCTCTGCAACCGGGTTTCCCCCTGACTCTCCTTCCAGCTCCACCCATTACTCCCTTTCTCCTCCGCCGACCCCACCTCACTCCAATTGGCTGCTCTCTCGAGAAGCACAGGTTGGCCCCCTTCCCTCCCCTTCCCTTGTGACCTCCCCTCCTATTCCTCCCCCTCACAGTATGTCCCTTCGCACATCACTTCAGCCTTACCACTAGCCAATACGCTCCTCGTCCCATCTGCACCATCCCGATTCTCCAATCTCTTCTCCTCCCCCATATTCCTTCCCATCACCCCCCTTTTTAGTCCACCTCTCCTCCAACCCTCTCCCCCAGTGAACTTTCTCTATGCTCCCCTTATCCCTTCCATCCCTCCTCCCCACCTCCTCCTCCCCTCGTTATTCACCCCGTTTTCTCCACAATCCCACTGCATCTCTCTCCTCCCTCCTACTCCTCCAGTAATGCTGCACTACTCCCTTTCCCCTCCTAGTAACCCCTTCCATTTCCCTCCCTCGGGCCCAGCAGAACCACTTCCTTTCCTCAACTTCCCTTTCTCCCAACCCCCCTCACTCTGCTGCCAGATGCCCATTCCCTCACAGCCACCTCTCCTAGCTGACAGGTCCTCCACAACCACCACACCTCTTTTCCTCCCAAATGTGTGTATGTATTTGAGCTTATATAGCGCACAGCTACCCGCAGTGAGTTTCCCGGCGCTAGCTTAGGGAACCCGTCCTGGTATTCCCCTGTGATTTAACCCCGGCAGGGTATCCACAAGGTGAAAGCCAGGCATCCCGCCGCGAGGGGCCGTTGTGGAGATTAAGCAAGCTATTGCCCAGAGTCGCAGAGTGTGAACACGTGAGTCGAGAAGGCACCGGAGCGAGAATTATCGAGTCTGTGGAATTTTTAGCCCAAGACCCGCTGAGGCGGGGAATTGAACCCTGGTCCAGGGCCGATCTCAGCTTCCGGGTCTGCCGCCTCTAACCCCTGAGCCACACTTCTCCACCTCCCAAACCTCCTATATTCTCATGACTCCACACAGGCCTCCCCTCTCCTTCTACCCTTCCGCCGTGTTCTGCACCCTTCTCCCCCTAAATTTGTCCTTAATTCCTCTCCCTCTTGCAACACCAACAAAGACAACTCTCCCTTAGCCTCCGACTCACTAACTCCCGCTCTCAACCTCCACCCTTCCCCACTTATGAACCCCACACCCCAAATTACCTCCTATCCTGCCACCTCTCCCTGCCTTCCACCACCAATTCCACCCCCCCTTGTTTCAATCGAGCCACCCAACTTTCCGTGCTCTGCCTCATTCTCACTGGAAAACACTCTAGGCTCTCTTATCACCTCCATCTCCCAGCTTACAGCTGCCATTTCACTTTTATGCTCTAAGATCGCCACCCCTTCTTGCACCTCTACTCCTTCCCAACTTCCCACGAGATGCACCTCACCGCCTCACCCCAGTACAGCCAAGCTCAACATGTTGTCTGAAAATTCTGTTAACTCACTCAAGCCCTTGAACGCCACCCTTCCTCAACCGGCATACCCTAGCAACCCCACTATCTACACCATTCCGACCATCACCTTTGTCAGAACAAAGCATCCACCTAAACCCTCCCGAGCACCCCCACATAAGTACAATATCCCGATCACCCTTCAGAGCCCAAGGGCCCCGTCACCAAAACAGTCTTGACAGAGCTGCGCTGCATGCTTCACAACTGCAGATCTGCAGTAAAACACCCAACTTGAAATCTCCGATACCATCACCCTTCACAATATTGACATGCTCTTCCTCACAGATACCTGGTTCAAAGATACATCTCACTCTATATTTGATCTCCTATTAGCCACAGGCTATTCTTTATTTAGGAATGACAGAACTGACAACACGGGGGGAGGTGTTGCAGTCATCTTTAGAAACGCCCTCCAACTTAAGGCCTCCCCTAACAGCTCCTCCAAAACCTTTGAATGCCTTTCTCTTGAGCTTCAATTGCAACACCGTTCACCCCTCAGATTCCATGTCATTTACCGTCCGCCTCGTAGTGGCTCTTCGTTTATGGATGAACTCACCGACTTCATCAACGACCAATACTCGTGAAGTGACAATCAGACCTTCGTTGGTGACTTCAATCTCCACTGGGGTGTACCGCAAGACTCCTCTGCGAACTCACTGGCCACTTTCCTCTCTGCAAACAATCTTATCCAACACTGCACTGAATCAACACACTCTAAGGGCGCAATCCTGGACCTTGTTATTTTTAAAGCAGGCATGCTTTCTACCACTACCCCAATTCATGTAGATTGGTCTGACCACCTCCTCATCCCATTCTCTCTTCAACTTTCACACTCTATAACTCTTGGCCAACCCAAGAGGGCCATCTCATGGTTCCGTGATGCCAAAAATATTGATGTCGGTCCCCTCTGTGAATCAGCTTTGTTATCACTTTCAAAGCTAGACCCGAACCTAGATGTTGACGTACTCACCTCCCAATGCCTCATAGTTCTTGCAGCTGAAATTAATAACGTCGCTCCACTCAAAAGGTTAAGGCCCACTCCCTCAGCACCTTGGTTCAACAAATCCCTTTATGAGGAAAAGAAGCAGCCAAGATTCCTGGAGAAACAATGGAGGCAAGTGCCCTCCACCGACAATTTGGCCATGCTTCGCTCAGCAAGATCCAAGTACCACAAGCACATCTTCCTTAGGAAAGCGACGCACTTCAAAACCCTCCTTGACTCTGCCAGAAATAGACCCAAAAAACTATTAGATCTCATCAAAATGCCTAACTACTCTCCCCCAACCTCCAAGGTGGATGATTCTACAAAGAGAGCAGCGGATTTCACTATTTTCTTCGATGAAAAAGTAAAATCACTTGTGGATCAGGTCGCTCATCCTACCCCTCCAGAGGAGCGCAAATCCTTAGCCATTTGGCAGAGCTTTGACCCCATATCTGAAGATGCCATTCTCAAGTGCATATGAGAAACAAACAGGGGCTTCCTAATTATGAGGCCTTAAACGTGGGCACTTACCTAAAGTTTTGCCATAAATTAAGACAGGCGGACTCAGGTACCCTAGAAGCCTTAGTCTGGCTAGAAATCACTCAGAATAACCCATGTGGAACGTTTGGTCGCCTTTTCAAGGACGCCATTGATCTAATGTCCGCAAGTGATCTATGGGTCCTGAATCCCAGTCAGTCAGCATTTAAAATGGCTATTAAAAAATGTGTGAGAATGAGATCGCTAAACATGGATAAAGCACTTTTTGCAAAACGTAGCCACTCCTGGGCACTCATAAACTCATACAGACGGCCAGCTCCCGCAACTTATCTGTCTTGTACATACTCATTGTACCTTAAACGTAGCCTTATAGCAATCAGAATGGGTGACTGGCGTTTTTTGCAAGATCGGCCCTCCTGGCAATGTACGGTGAAAGACACAACCTGTAGAGGGTGTGGCAAAACGGGGGAAACTTTGCTTCACGTGGTTTGCCTTTGCCCTTTTTATAATTCTCAACGTAGGTGCAAACTAAAAGCCGAATGGAACAGGTTGGGTGCTCGGACCTGCAGGCAAGCCATCATCGTGGCCTTGAACCCAGAAAACACAGTTTTAAATATAAGGCTAGCCAATTTTATTCAGCAAGCATATCGTAATTTTAACCAATTGAGTCCCCACTGAGCCTTGCCCAGATCCTTTTAACTACTAATACACCTTACAACATCTATTAACTTCTAAGGAAGCAAAAATGAAACGACTATAAAATGTATTGTAAGAGTATTGGGCTGTTTTTATATATAAGCTACCATTGGTCGTGTTCATCTCATAATGTCATTCAATAAGAAGGATCAAGTTGTGGATAACCTCTACTTTTTATACGACTGTTAAACAATTTATCGTGTCTTTGTACTTTTTTAATATTTGTATTATAATGTGAATTTAGCATTCTTTTAAAGATATTTGTGTTATATCTAAATAAAGACATTTTTTTTTTTTTTTTGAGAAACAAAGCCCTCCAACCATTCTCTTGACCCTATCCCCAGTGCCATTGCCATTGACTTCTATACCCTTTCCCTCCCCTATTGGACCACTCTGATCAACCTCTCCCTCTGGCAAGGCTCCCTTCCTGCCTCCTTCAAAACTGGGCAGGTCACCCCTCTTCTTAAAAAACCGACTGCTGATGCGAATGACCTCAACAACTTCCGCCCCATCACTAACCTTCCCTTTCTTGCAAAGATCACAGAAAGATGTGTAGCAAAACAACTCTCTCGTCATATCAAGGACAATGATCTTCTTGACAACTGTCAGTCCGGCTTCATCCAAAACTGCAGCACTGAAACAGCCCTACTGCAAGTGGTTGATGACGCGTTGAGGATACTCGATTCAGGGGGGTCCTGTCTTCTAATTCTCCTTGACCTTTCCGCAGCCTTTGGCACTGTCAATCACAACACCCTCCTCAATATTCTTCAACAGAGAATGGGCATGGAGGGCACTGTGCTTAAATGGTTTGCATCCTTCCTTCCTCACAGATCCCAAATGATCAAAATAGCAAACAGTCTTTCACCTCCTGTGGCGGTAGGTCAAGGTGTTCCCCAAGGCTCGATACTTGCTCCCACATTGTTCAATCTCTATTTAGAACCACTGGGAAATCTCCTAAGTAAATCCGGGATTCACTATCATCTCTATGCTGACGACACTCAACTCTACCTCAAGATTGCCTCTACTCACGATCTCTCCATCCTAAGCTCCACTCTCGACTCCATTCAAAACTGGATGTCAACTCATCAACTGATTCTGAATCCCTCCAAAACTTAATTCCTCGTCTTCTCCTCCTCACTCTCTCCTCCCCCGGTTCAATCATGGATGGATCAGATGAATCTACTAAACAATAAACCCATCATTGTCGACAGCGCCAAATCCCTTGGTGTCATACTAGACAAAAAACTCAATCTAATTCCCCACATCAATTCCATTGCAAAATCTTCTCGATACCAACTGCGCCTTCTTTGGGGAATCCATCGCTTCTTCCCGGAGAAGGACCTTATAATCCTGGTGCAATCACTGGTCCTCTCCAGACTCAACTACTGCAATTCTCTTCTTACTGGCCTCCCCAAATCCCACTTGTCCCCACTTAAGTCTGTTTTCCACTCAGCAGCTCGTTTCATTTATGGGGCCAAAAGAAGCGATCACATCACACCGATGTTATCTACCCTCCGCTGGCTTCCCTTTGAGGCTAGAGCTATCTACAAGACCGGTTGTATCACCCACAAAGCCTTACACTCCTCCTCTCCTCGCTACCTGGCGAATAAACTGAAACTCTCTGGAGGCTCTAGACCTTCACGCAATGCGGAGAATCTACTGCTTGAACCTCCCACTTTCAAGAAGGAAAGAACGATGCCCAATCCTTTTCAGGCAACGCAGTGAGAATCTGGAACTCATTTCCACCTCAGCTCCAGACCACCGCCTCCTCCCAGGCCTTTAAAAGGGACCTCAAAGTTCTCCTCCTCCAGAGACACCTCCAAAAGTAACTCACGTCCTCTCTTTTATCTGAAGGAAGACCTCCCACTACTGAAAATTTCTACTTTCCATGACCATGGAAGTGCCTTCCCAGTGTGTTCTTGTGGTTAGAGTGTTTGCCTTTTATTGCAGTATTATCCATGTACTTGTGTTTGGTACCCTCTTGCAATTTGTACTCACCACTTTGCCCTTTTAACACACGGTGTGCTTCCTCTCACATGTTTTTTACCTTTGATACTTGCACAAGTGCCACTTTTGCCTACGTAACGTTTGTTCTTGTGCCTGAGTGTCTAGCATATATTGCAGTATTATACCTAGGGCTCCCGGTTTTATGGTATTTATTTTTTTGCCATTTCCGTCTGTATTCATCCATATTTATTTTTTGGGCATTTTTTCTGTATTTATCCGCATTTATTTTTGCCACATGCAAAAGACGACGCTACAGCTAGTATTTTTCCACATTTATTTAAATTGACAAGGGACACCTGCGCCCGGTTGTTATTGGTCAACACAATACATTCATCTGAAAACTTTCCCATTGGAGTACAAGCACATGTGCAGTTCAAGAGACTTTGAGTACTTTGAGGCTCTTTCTGGTTTGTTAATGAAGTGCAGTGGTTTCCTTATTGTTCCGGATTTCCTCTGAGTTAAAAAAAAGCTTTATTTTAGGTTTCAAATTCTAATTTTTCCAGTGGGGAGACAGCTAGACAAATGGTGTTTTTATGTTTTATGATGTGCTTTTTCTCTGAACAGTTACCCTCACAGTAGGCATACACCATACAGACTTAAAACTCGGTGTTTTATCAACCTTTTAAGGATGAAAGGCCAAGTGGGCCCACCGAATAAAAATTGACAACCTCTCTTTTAAACAGTGTGCTAATACTAATAATAATTTCATGGCATTTGGTGCTATATTTCAGAGTGAAATGTGTCCTTGCATAGTTTGGTTATGAGAACACATTTCGTACTAAAGAATAGTGCAAAAAAACACTAGTGCAATAACCAGCAGCCCTCAGCATTCTGGCCGTTCTCATTGTTCCTGTGTGCTTTATTTTGTTTTGAGCAGCGCATAACTAAACAATGTGGAGTACTAGAATAATTTCTGAAATGTAATATGTGTGATATGAAAGTATGCAAGATTACGCAGAAGAAATGGAAATGTCATCCATGCCCAACTCTTAAACCCCTGCCCTTGGAGTTTAAAATCTTGGATCTACGCAAATGAACCAAAATATTACCCTTTTCCTGAGTTTTGCTTCCCTCCTACTTCATAATTTGAGATGTTGCTCCACTGATGTAACTCATGGCATGTCTGGAGGCATAGGGAAACGTGTTCTCCCGTGCATGCCACATTCCAATGCTACACTCCAACCTCTGTACTAGGACCACCTCTAATGAAACCGAAGAACTATCCACAAGAAAATCTACTGGCACAAGAAAAAATGTAGCAGCAGTATTTAACCAGTAGAAGCGCTGCAACAAGAGTGAGAATTAGATGTTGAGATTACACTTAATATTGTTATAATTCACTTCCAAAATATGCATGTGAGAAATGTTGAAGAGAAACCCAGTACAGCTGCAAAAAAAAATGGAATCTCCATGCTAATTTACTGGCCTTAGATCAGATGTACCAGCCTGTGTGGCTTTGGCAGGCCAATAAGTTCCACTCTGTCACAAAGAGCTCACTCAACTTTCTGAACAGCCGATTCTACTTCACCTTATCTGAGCATAGTACCAGCTCAACAACCACCCACTCAGTTTACATTGGATACATCATTAAACCAACTCCAATGACATGCACTTGGAGAGCCGTAAGGATAAGCAGTAATTACCCCATTTGTTGGTACGATGTGCACAGTGAGAGAGTCTGATTTACATCTGGCTACAGAAACAGGCACATAATGAAGAAACTGGGCAAGTGCTTTGCCATTGCTTAGTCAAGACACGAACAAAGCATTTTTGTATGAAATGAAGCTGAGGAAGTGTGCTGAACTATTCCATGGCTGTGGCCATGCCCGATATTTGAAAGAGCATCTGCGTGTACCATGTATAAATAACACATAATGTGCTTTTTTTCCAGCAGGGGTTACGGTGCGGCAGCCAAGCAGAGCACAAGAAAAAAAAAAGAAAATAAACACGAGGATGCGAACAGAGAGAGGCAGTTTAGAGAGGCCAGTGGTTAAGCTCCAGAATTAGGGGGGGCTGTACTCGTGTGTGCTGGGAGACTTGGACCCCTTGCCCTGCGCCCGCCCCCCACCACACACTTACTCGCATACTTTTGCCCAACCTCGGGTAGAACTCTGAAAATTCTACAGTGAAGAGTGCTTTTTTTCAGCAAGGGTTACAGTGCGGAAGCCAAGCAGAGCACAAGAAAAAAACGAAAATTAACACGAGGATGCGAATAGCTGCTCGCACCACTTCATACGTGGGGAGGGGGAGGGAGGGCACGAGCCCGAGGCTGCCTAGGGACAGAGAGAGGCAGGAGCGGCTTTCAAATGGCAGGGCCGGAGGTATTAGCACGCCCACACATGACGCTTCAAAACAACCAGGATTGGCTCATGGTCACTTCAAGACCCTGTACCACAGTACGTCACTGGAAGGAACTCCCAGCACCGGAACAGGGGCGTGGCACAGCAACTCAGAACCAAGGCAGCGCGGCCAAATTTACTCGTATTTTGCTGTTTTTACATATAAATACAGACAAAGGAAAAATACTTTTCCGTCTGTATTTATATGTAAAAATCCGTAAAAAACGGCAAACCGGGAGCCCTAATTATACCTCAAATTATACTTTGTTTTCTCTTGTAGCCTGCACACTTGTCACTTTTTCCTCCTGTGCACTTTTCACTACCTCATGTATTTTTGGTTGCTCACAATTTTTACTACCTCATGTATTTTTTTTGCTCACAATTATCACTTTACTGTATGTAACGTAACGTTTGCTTTTGCAATCTGTTGATCGTGTAATGTTCTCAGTTTGTATCATTTCTGTTCCTATTGTGAAGCGCTCCGACGCCTTCGGGTAAAGTCTGCGCTATATAAAATTGCATAAATAAATAAATAAATAAACTCTATCTATCGCCCCTCTATCTATCTATCTATCTATCGCCCTCACTCTATCTATCTATCGCCCTCCCTCTATCTATCGCATCACCACACTACCAAAGCATCACTCAGGGGCACCACAACATCACTGTGCGCTACCACAGCATCACTGAACGCCACTGCATCACTCGTCACCACCACAGCATCTCTCAGCACCACCACAGCATCGATCTGTGCAACCATTCAACAACAACTGGTTCAAATATGTTCTCTCAGTGTTTCAAGCTTTATTACAAATGTCACAAAAAGATGTTAATATTTCACTTCTGTTCTAGGATTTTCGTCACAATAAAATACACTGAACATAATCTTCACAAAAGTTATTTACAAAAGTTGAAGCTATTGCCATTATAAATTACAAAAACTTTTATTTAAGTGTTAATTATTTTAAAAAATTCAAAGCAATTGGTATTTGTAATATTAATGCATCTAAGTTATGTAAATACAACACATATTGCATTACAAATGCTATAGGTGTCACATTTGCGAAAGTTAAAAGTATTGGCATTGTAAATGAAAGAGCTGTTAATTTAGCTATTTTCAAAACCAACACATAAATAAAAAAATTGTCATTTACAATACCAATACCTCAAACTTTCCTAATGCGAGACCTATCGCATTGCAAATGCTTGTTTAGAAGGTTTACTATTAAAAGCGTCTTACAACCGATAATAACCTCTTTCCTTTGTTGTTCCCCGAGGGGTAGATTTTGAACTTGTTCTTTTCCCTCGTGTCCGAAATGCGTCTTTATCAGTAAGGACACGTCGTGGCAGGGATTCTAGTTAGCCTTCGAGCGCCACCCAGTGGCATTTTTGTCGAGTAGCACACCAGATACTGCCAGAGATTGTATCTGCTCTGTGTTCACTGCAGGACTGAACCACTACCGATTGATTCTAGGGGGACTCGGTAATCAGAACGGTGTGGGGAAAAGTGGCATATCACCGCCTGGTATGTTGGGAAAGGATTTAGAATTCACATAAAGTTTTTACGAGCAGTGCGAAGGAGCATAGCATCGCCCGAAACAGCGCAAAGATCTTTGCGTTAACGCTGCGCTTCCACACAATACGAAGGTGCGGATGCGTGGGGGCAGGAGGGGGCGGGGCCTGCCCTCAGTGTTAGCTGTTTGTGAAACATAACTCAAAGGGAGGGGCCATGGCTTGGTGAAAACGCGTGTTGCTTTCACAAAAGGGTTCTCCAGCAGCAGGGCAGAGCTGCAGGCCGGCCTGTAAGTCAGTTTGAAAGTCTTTAAAGCGGGCCCGTACGAGGCCCGTGCACGCTCTTTGTGGGGGCACGTGGCGCCGCGGGGGTTGTGTTGCAGCGAGTCTTCACGTGAGGTTAAAGACTTTATATTTCGGCTATAGCTGAATTGTAGCTTTAAGTTGACTGTGAGGGGAGGAGCAACCCGTGCACGGAGAATTGGATACTTTATTCTGATGGTGCGTTTTTCAGCATACACAGCTTTGGCTGTCAGCAGCCACACTGGAAGCAATGTGCTGTGCTAATGTGCTCACATGGGGACACGCGCGTGATTAAACTCGTAGTGCTGCAGTGTTTTTTCCCGGATTGCGGACTTTGTAAAGACGTGCATTTAAGGGGTATGAACATTGAATAGAGCACACCTGAATGGTTATTTGTATTTTTAGACGTTAGATAAAACTTAAATGTTTCGGGGAAAATGCAGTGCGTGCCTGTATAAATGAATCCCATGCGTGGATTAGCGTACCTCGTCCTTAGTGAAGATTCATTTTGTAAAGCACGGCGTCAGCTTGGAAACCGCACTGTGAGCCGTAGCCACAAAACACAAGTGCATGTGGCAGTTAAATATTTGCCTGGGACAGTGGCCAATGTAAGACTGGTGACCCTTAGAGATGGAACCTATAAGTAGCTTGATCGTTCGTTATAAATATTAGTTGTGAGAAGGTTACCACACGGAGGTCACTGTTCTTCAGTTTGACGACTAGGGCTCGAGAACACCATTCCAGCACAAATATTACTTATCGAAATTAACACTCAAGTCAAGTCAAGGTAAAATTTGTATAGCGCACTACTCACCCAGAGGGTCTCAAGGCGCTTGCGGGATGGGGGTACGTTATACATCAAATATCCAAGTTTTGAGTTGTTTTCTGAAGGAGAGGTGGTTCTGTGTAAGTGGAGGTTGGTGGGGAGAGAATTCCAGGTTTTGGCCGCTAAGTAGGAGAAAGATCTTCCATGGTGGATCTTTGGATTCGTGGAATCGCGGCGAGGGCTTGATTGGACGATCGTAGTTGGCGGGTGGGGGTGTAGAAGGTCAGGCGCGTGTTGAGGTATTTGGGTCCTAGGTCATAGAGGGCTTTGTGTGCGTGGGTGAGGAGACGGAACGTTATTCTCTTGTTGACGGGGAGCCAGTGGAGGTCTCTTAGGTGACCGGATATGTGATTGTGGCGGGGGATGTCAAGGATGAGTCTGGCGGAGGCGTTCTGAATGCGTTGGAGTTTTTTCTGCAATTTGGCCGTGGTTCCGGCGTAGAGGGTGTTTCCGTAGTCCAGTCGGCTTGTGACAAGTGCATGGGTGACCGTCTTTCTTGTTTCTGTGGGGATCCAACTGAAGATCTTTTTGAGCATGCGTAGGATATTAAAGCATGATGATGAGACGGCGTTGACTTGTCTGGTCATCGAGAGGGAGGAGTCCAAGATGAAGCCCAGGTTGCGTGCCTGGTCCGTTGGTTTGGGTGCGCTGCCCAGGGCTGGTGGCCACCATGAGTCGTCTCAGGAAGAGGGGGATGATCCTAGGATGAGGACTTCCGTCTTGTCTGAGTTAAGTTTTAAACGGCTGTTCTTCATCCACTCGGCTACGTCTTTCATCCCTTTGTGTAGGTTGGTTTTGGCTGTGTTTGGGTCTTTGGTGAGGGAGAGGATCAGCTGTGTGTCGTCAGCGTAGGAGATGATGTTGAGGTTGTGTTGGTGCACGATGGATGCGAGGGGGCTCATGTAGACGTTGAAGAGGGTGGGGCTGAGCGATGATCCTTGTGGTACGCCGCAGATGACTTCAGTGGCCTCTGATCTGAAAGGGGGGAGGCGGACTCTCTGGGTTCTTCCGGTGAGGAACGAGATGATCCAGTCCAATGCTTTTCCTTGTATCCCGACGTTGCTGAGGCGTTTTATGAGGGTGCTATGACAGACCGTGTGGAATGCTGCGGAGAGGTCCAGTAGGATGAGGGCAGCTGTTTCTCCGTTGTCAAGTAGTGTTCGAATGTCGTCTGTGACTGCGATGAGGGCGGTCTCGGTGCTGTGTTTGGCTCGGAAGCCGGACTGTGATGGGTCAAGGGAGCCGTTAGACTCGAGGAAGGCGGCGAGCTGACTGTCAAGTCAAGTTAGAATTTGTATAGCGCACTACTCACCCAGAGGGTCTCAAGGCGCTTGAGGGAGGGGGGGTAACGTTACTCATCAAATATCCAAGTTTTGAGTTGTTTTCTGAAGGAGAGGTGGTTCTGTGTAAGGCGGAGGTGGGTGGGGAGAGAGTTCCAGGTCTTGACCGCTAAGTAGGAGAAGGATCTTCCTCCCATGGTGGATCTTTGGATGCGTGGAATTGCGGCGAGGGCTTGATTGGACGATCCTAGTTGGCGGGTGGGGTCTGCTGTGGGTTTTTTCAGGAGGGCGCTGAGTTCGGCATGTTTCCAGCTTTCCCGGAAGGTGGCGGTGTTGAGGGAGCAGTTGATGGGGTCTTGGAGATGGGGTGCGATGATGGAGTCGGCTTTGTTGAAGATGTGGTGGGGGCATGGGTCAGTTGGCGATCCTGAGTGGATGGAGTTCATCAAGCGGATGGTGTCCTCAGTGCTGATTGGGTTCCAGGCGCAAAGGTTGGTGGTGGGGGCTTCGGTTCGGAGGTAGGGGGGTGGACTGGTCGCCGAAGCTGTTATGTATGTCAGCGATTTTAATGTGGAAGAACGAGGCTAGAGAACCGCAGAGGTCTTGAGAGGGAGTGATGTTGTTGGTGCCGGCGCTGGGATTGGTAAACTCTTTGACGATGTTGAAGAGTTCCCTGCTGTTGTGGGCGTTGTTGTCAAGGCGATCCTTGAATGCTGATTTCTTGGTGGATCGGATCAGCTGATGGTGTTTGCGGGTGGCAATCTTGAGGGCGATCATGTTGTCTGTGGTTGGGTTTATCCGCCAGGCTTTCTCGAGGGTGCGGCAGATATTTTTGGATTTCTTAAGTTCGTCATTGAACCAGGGGGCTTTTTTGATACCTGGCTTGTTATGATTGTTTTTCAAGGGTGCTAATTCGTCAGCGCTGTGGGTGATCCATTGTGTGAGGTTGATGGCTGCTTGATTTGGGTCCGATGATTTGGCGGGAGGGTTTTGGTAAAGCGATGAGGTGAGCTGGTCGGTGGTAATTTTGTTCCAGTTTCTATGGGGGATATGTTATGGGTGGTGGTGGATTGTGTTTTTTCTGTAATTGAAGTGGACGCAGTAGTGGTCAGTCCAATGGAGTCCTGTGGCGTGATTGAAGGAGATGTGCTTGCTGGAGGAGAAGATTGGGTCGAGCGTGTGTCCGGCGTAGTGGGTGGGGGTGTTTACTAGTTGTTTGAGTCCGAGATTGGCGAGGTTGTCCAGAAGGGTGGTGGTGTTGCTGTTGTTGTTCTTTTCCAGGTGGAAGTTGAGGTCCCCTAGTAGAATGTAGTCCTCGGAGGGGAGGGCGTGTGGGCTGATGAAGTCGGTGATGTCTTCGCTGAATTGTGTGCGGGATCCTGGTGGTCTGTAGATGAGGGTGCCTCTGAGTGTGGTCTTAGGGTCGGTGTGAATCTGGACGTGAAGGTGTTCGGCAGCTGCTAGGTTGTCGTCGGAACTGGTTGTGATGCGGATGGTGTTCTTGTGGGCGATGGCGAAGCCTCCTCTTGTTTGGTTGATGCGGTCCTTTGAATGATCTTGTAACCGTCCGGGATGGCTATAGCGATGTCGGGCGATGATGAGGTGTTCATCCAGGTTTCTGTAAGGAAGGCGACGTCCGGCGTAGTGGTGTTGAGTAGGTTCCATAGTTCAGTGGCGTGTTTGTGGACGGAGCGGGTGTTGAGTGGGATGCACTTCAGGTGGTTAGTGTCGGAGCTCTGTTTTGTGTTAGTGGATTTAGTGTGGGTCCTAATGCAGTCGAACTTGCAGGAGTGGCAGGTGAAGGGTCCATGGGTGTGTCCAGGGGCGGCAAGGTGGCAGTCTGGGAGACGGCCGGAGTTGAGTGCAGAGAGGGTTGTGGCGTCGTATGTTATGCGGGTGGAGTGGACTTTGCGGGGACCAGGGGGCCTGGCGCTGGGCGCGGTCCAGGCGCGGGCGGGCGTAGACGGGCTTACCTTTGGCGCGCATAGGGCGCGCCCGCTGCGCTTATGTTGCTCTGACATAAGTGGAAAGTGGAGGGGGGCGGAGCGAGGGAGGAGCAGCTGGGAGGCGGGAGCGGGGTGGAGAGATGGGCTAGGAGGCACAACAAGATGGCAGCAAAAACAAAAGCGAAACAGGAGGAGATTGGGGCACAATCAGAAATATCGCTGTGAAATGGGCAGTGGCACCTGCACAATCAGGCACAGACAATTAATATTACCAATGCGAGCAATGCAATTAATTAATAGCAGCAATGAACAGCAGCGCTAATGCACAATTAAATATAAGTGTCAGTGAGCGGTATAGCGCTACGATATAGTCAATGTGACTATACAATACACAATAATAAGAAGTGGCAGTGAGCAGTAAAGAGCTACGATACCCAGTTGATCAGGGGGCGTGAGGAGCGACCGCTTCTGAACAATTTTTTAGAAGGTCACTGACAAATGACATAATCCTGGATATGGCTCGGCCAGTGGTATCGCTTGCCTCCGTGCTCCGGGCACTGCCCTTGCTCCCTTTCATCTCCGGGGTTCTGAATGCATTTTCTGGAGCAGAATGTAATCAGAGTGGTAGGGCTGCCTTTACCTCCTACTGTTTCTACTTGCCATCAATCCATCACAGCAAGGAGGCTGTTAACGAGCCAAGGGAATGGAGTTCTGGACTTTATTAAGGTCCAGAGGTGTCAGGGACAACACCCGAAGACCCCTGAGTTCTACCTGTCTCGGTGCACAAATAAACAGAAACACGGGCTTCTCGATGGTGGCGTCAGAGACCAAAGGTTTATTACTGCAGGTACACAGAAGTCACAGAAACTACACACGGGCAGATTCTAGGAGCCTGTTCGATTTGCACTAAGTTGGTTGCTCCTTAAATACAAGTTTTTTAGCTGTGGGCAACATTCTTCACATACTAATACGTTTCTTAAACTTTGTATCCTAAACAATAAATATTTGGCGTAAAACAGGAATCGTCAACAAATTTCTGATGTCAAACATTACGAATGAGGGGTTCCCACTGTTCGATCATAATCCCATGTCATCTTCTCATTCAAGAGCCGGACCGCCTCATCGTAAATTTCGTTACCTCCCCCTAATAAAGGCCCAGAAGGTAAGGAGCAGAGCCAGGTGTAGAAGATAGAAAAACAGGATAAGAGATGTTTGTGGGTCGTAAATGGGCAAGGCTACCGACTTCGGCCACCTAATCATGATCAGGCCAACGAGCACGAGAACCAGTATAGCAGGACTGGCCTCAGGCAGAGGAGGCAGCTTTTGCCGAGTCATGCAGCCACAGCGTTTCTGACTTAAGGTGCAAGTGTCATTAACAGGGTGAATCGTCGGCTAAAGCCTACGTGTCCTTTAAGCAAAATGATTTGGTCAGAGGTCACTGTGTGTTCATTGACTATGTGAGGGCAAGAATACAAGATGGATGCCATGATCTTAAATGGATGCCATCGGTGTACCGGAAATGTGCTCATAACAAGAGTGCTCTTGCTCGTAGCATATCGAAAACACCAGGATATACTATATGGATCATTTACGGTTCACTGGTACCGAAATTATGGGTTTACGACAATGTCGAAAACACGGGTTCGAATCGTCACGGAACCTCAGACCCTCCTTTTGCCCTTACATAGGCAATTACTCACTCTATGTCAGAGTCTATCTCGATGGTCATTAGGTCAGTGATATGTTGCTGTAGCATTATTTTTTCTCGCACCTTGTCTCCCAACACAGGTGGTTTTCTTAAACAGGTTGCAGCACAGAGGCTACACAAGGCGGGACCACACTGGATAACAAGACAGCACGAGAATAGGAACACTAAGACAATACCAACGACCATCAGAACCTTCCATCCCCACGCTGATAATAGAGTCCCAAGCCATTCCATTAACGACCAATTTCCCTTGTCTACATGAATAGAGTCGGAAATCTTGTGTAGCTTAGAGATCGCTTCATACACTGTCGGAGCATTATTGGGGATAAAAACACAGCAGCTTGATTGGATCATTCTGCATACCCCACCTCGATCTGCAAATATTACATCAAGAACCATACGGTTTTGTAATGTAATGAGACGATCCGCCTGGAGCTCAGCTGTTAAATTACTAAGGGCACCAGCAGTTTCTGTAATAGTAGACTCAACTACCCGTGTTAGCTGACGTAGATTTCTACTATTGGCCATAGGCCCCCAGAACGGAAGGAAACCTTTGAAGAAGTCTCCGGCTTCCTGACCAGCGGTGTCTTCTTTGCTGAAAACACCTCTTACTACTCTGGTCTTGTGATAATTTGGGGCAGCTGTGTATGTCGGAGGCAACAGTCGAGCAATATAGCATGAACCTGAAAAGTCAGCAGGCAACCATGTATATGCCCTATCTCGACAGATGAAGTAGGTACCCTTAGCAGTCAGGAAGGCAGGGGAAGAGTTTGACGGATACACATAAGTTTCAACACAGTCACTCTTCCCTAGCCGAGCTCTTGGATTTCTCCCATTACCTTGCAAGCAGAATTGACCTCTGTGAGGTACGACCCAAACTGGAGTGGAGCTCTTACGCTTGTTTTCACCCAAACTAATGCTATACTCCGTGGCATTCCAACTCAGATAAACTCGTAGTTCATCTCTAGGGACAAATGGGGAGTTATTGACGTCTTTAATCATGTCAGTTATTCCCTTTAGCAAGGCTTTATTTGCGGAGGTATACTTGGTGGAACGTGGAGGGCGCGGGGGATAGGTCTCGAGAGCATAGACAAATACAGTCTGGAAGGCCCGACATGATCCATTATAGCTAAAAGGCAAGACCAGATAGGGAATGCCTTTATCCATAGTGTGTGGTATCAAACCACATACCCAGCAGTCCGTTGTATTAACTACCAGTTGGTGTTGATGCAAGAGCTGTACAAAAGTGTTATTTATGAATTCTGAGCGTCGAGCTTGCTCATGTTCAGGGAACGGATGAAAGGAATGAAAAGAAGCAACAGTAGGAGAAACAAGAACATGGGGAGGTACTGTAGTCGTGATTGGTGCAAAGATTAAATGGATACCAAAGACAATTCCACCCACCAACGTTATTAAAATAATCAAAAACGTAATTGCACATTGCATCAGAAAACATTTGTTATGTAGAATTTTGTATAATCTATTTCTGCGAACATAAATTACATTCTCTCGGTGCAGCCCAGGAAGCTCCATCTTCTACAACCGCTCGCGACCACTGATGATATGTACGTAGTTGAAAATGCCTCTATCAGCCCTGGGAGTTCCCAGAACTAACAGAAAGACCGACCTTGTGTCTGGCCCCCGCAGATTCAACTAGGCACAAAGCCACGACCCTACGGCGACCCAGACGGCAAGGTAATAGGAACAACAGAAATACACAGGGAAATACAAAATATTCAGCAAGCTTCCTGGCTGGAGGCAATGTATCAGATCAAATATGAAAAATAGGCAGTTTCCTGCTTTATTTGTCCTTAGAATGAGAACGGAGGTTGTATCTCAGTTTTCCTGGCGTTGTTTGATCCGGGAATAGTCTGTTTTCAGCAGGGGTAACAATGTTCGAGTTCGCAGAGGACGAATGTTCGTTTGATGCAGTGTTCTGGTCAGTGATCACAGAAGCAGCTTCAGAGGGGGAGTCAGAGTTCGGTGAATTAGTTGTCAGTTCTGCATCACTGAAAGGAACATATCTAGGAACAGGTTCTGTATCAGAGGCACCAATTCCTTGTCTAACCCAATTGTCATAAGGGAGTGGAAGGGGTACACGCTTAGTGTGGGTAGCGTGAACCCAGTTTTTCTGTCCAGCCACACGTACAGCAGTCCTTGTCGCCAAGAGCACTTGGAAAGGGCCCACAAACTTAGGTTGGAGGTTCCTGGTCCGTCCAAAATTTCTGATAACGATGAAGTCACCGGGTTTCAGTTGATGACCTGGACTTTCCGGAGGCTTTGGCAATGCATCGAAAACCTGTTGGTGAATGAGACTCAATTTAGCAGTCAAGTCAAAAAGGTAATCAATTAACATTGGGTATTCTAGTTGTTTAAACTCCTTAGGTCTTGGTACACCCCAAACATTAGCAGGGCGACCGAACACAATCTCGTAGGGGCTAAGCCCTACTCGAGAATGCACAGTCGCTCTTGTGGATAACAGGGCCAGAGGTAGTGCGTCTGGCCAGGACAAGCCCGTGGAGGCTTGTATCTTGGCTAGTTTCAGTTTAAGGGTACCATTGTACCCTTCAACTAAACCTGCTGACTGGGGGTGGTTCGCACTGTGAAATTTTTGCTTGATCCCTAAGCCTGCACACACACTCTGCATAACTTTCCCTACAAATTCACTCCCATAGTCTGACCATACAATCCGTGGCATGCCGTATCTGGGGAAGTATTCCTTGAGGAGGATTTTAGCAGTGGACAAGGCAGTGTTATCTTTTAGTGGGTATGCTTCAATCCATCTTGAAAAAGCACAGACTACCACTAGGACATATTTAAGGTTGTTACATCGGTCCATGTGGATGAAATCCAACTGAATCACTTCGAAGGGGCAAGAAGGAGGAGCGAAATGTCCAGTGGGTGTGGGGGTTCCCTTGCCAGGATTATGCATCAGGCATATCATGCAGTTTCTCACCACTCTTTCTGCACATTTACTAATCCCATCATTCTTCCAAACTGGGGCCAACATCTTACAAATCCCTTTAGAACTGATGTGCGCTGCCCCGTGCGCCATCGTTACCACTGCAAGCACATACGCATCAGGCAACATCCAACGCTGATGCTCCGACAAATCAATCCAACATCCACTCGAGTCCAGTTTACCCGTTTTCTCTTTCCATGCAATCTTTTCCTCTTCAGTCGCTTCTTCCTGAATTGCTTTCACACTTTCCACTGTGTCCTCACACATTCCCGATTCAGCAACCCATCTCGCAGACGTTGCAACATACATCCCACTCATCGTATTCCTAGCTGTCTGTTTAGCTATCTCATCAGCAAAAGCATTTCCACGACCGACATCATCCGTAACCGCTCGATGAGCACTGCACTTCACAATCGCAACTTCAGTCGGTAAGGTTAGAGATTCCAACAAGTCATTGACTAGCTGACCATGCTGGATCTTAGTCCCATGGGACGTAATAAAACCTCTTTCCTTCCACAATCGACCAAAACTATGCGCTACGCCGAACGCATACTGACTATCTGTGAACACATTCACTCTCTTTCCCTTTGCTAAGACACACGCTCTAGTCAATGCAATTAATTCTGCAGCTTGGGCAGAATTCTGACTCACTCTTGCAGTCTCCACAATCGTACTCAAAGTCGTTACTGCGTAGGCAGCTGTTACATCACCATTCTCCAATTTAAAACAAGACCCGTCGACATATAACGTGCCATCTGGATTTGGTAACGGAGTGTCTTTAAGATCAATCCGTCCTTTTGTCTCTTCCTCGGTTCTAAAACAACAGTCATGGGGTTCAGAATCACTTGACTCCTGGCTAGTCGGCAACAGTGTTGCTGGATTCAGTACATTGCATCTTTTAATCTGAATATGACTCGCTAGCAGTGTCAGCTCATAGCCTGATAATCTGGCCCTGGTGAGGTGCTGAGTCTTCGTTCGGTTCATGAGTGTATCCACGGCATGTGGAACCATGACCACCAACATACTGTTCATGACCAAACCAGCAGATTGTCGAATGGACACTGCAGCTGCTGCTGTAGCTCTCAAGCAACTTGGCAACGCTCTGGCTACCGGGTCTAATCTTGATGAAAAATACGCACAAGGACGTTGTTTATCACCAAATCGTTGCGTCAGAACACTCAATGCACAACCTTCTCTCTCGTGAACATAGAGTGTAAATGGCTTACTGTAGTCAGGTGTTCCCAACACAGGAGCTGAACACAGTGCATTTCGTAACTCAGAAAAGCTCTGCTGACATTCAGCAGACCATGGCACCGGACTCGGAACACCTTTTCCAGTCAGAGCCACTAATGGTTTTGCCAAGAGAGAAAAATTTGGGATCCATTGCCTGCAGTATGAAGTAATACCTAAAAACGCACGTACTTCCCTCTGTGTGCTAGGAACATTCATCTGCGTAATTGCTTTTATTCTCTCTGGGGTCAACCTTCTTCCCTCCTTTGACAAAAGATGACCTAGGTAGGTCACTTCTTGGCAACAATATTGCAGTTTGGAAGGTGACACCTTGTGATGTAAATCCGACAAATGATGCAGTAGGGAAATTGTAGCTGTTTTGCAAGTTTCCTTGTCATCAGCAGCCACTAGAAGATCATCAACATATTGCACCAAAGCAGAACCAGGAGGAAGTACAAAAGAATCTAGCTGACTTTTTAATGCCTGACTGTAAATGGATGGGCTATCACAATAGCCTTGTGGAGCACGTTTAAACCTGAAGCTTCGACCTCCTAGAGAGAAGCCGAAAATATCTCTGCTTTCCTCGGCTATTGGAATGCTGAAAAAGGCATTTTTCAAGTCAATCACTGAAAACCATGTGGCTGTAGCAGGAATCAACGTCAACAATGCAGTAATGTCTGGAACCACAGGGAACTGTGGAATCACAATTTTGTTAACCTCTCTAAGGTCAATTACAAATCTATAAACTGGAGATTTTGAAGGATCAGTGCGTTTTAGAATTGGCAGGACAGGACTGTTACAGACATTTCCTCTAGTTTCTTCTATTACGTCTTTTTGGATCAAATCTTGCACTATCAATAAAAGCGCACGTTCGCCTTCGCTAGAGATCTTATATTGCGGGATTCGTGGGAATTTGACATTTGCTTTCAAAGTTACTACATAAGGAGGAATTTCCAAAAGACCTACATCGTTAGGACCAGTCGCCCAAAGAATATCAGGGAGAGAACGCAGCTCCAGTGGGAGCGCATCCATTGATAAGTACATCGGGGAGATGATTCTCTTACCCAACGTAAGCTGTACTCCTGAAGGAGAACAGTACAGAGTCGCATATAGGCGTTTTAACAAGTCTAAACCAAGCAGATTTTCATTGCAACCGGTCGTTAAAATCAGGGGTGCTTTTAATTGACGAGGCCCAACAGAAATAGACAAAGGACCAGAAACAGGGTTGTGAACAGGGGCGCCTGAAAAACCTACTGAAACATTTGTTAAGCCGGACAAAGGTGCGCCAGGGAGTTTCGCATGAATGATAGAACTTTTTGCTGCACCAGTATCCAACAGAAACGGTTCGACTACACCTGATGTAGCTACTGCGACATAAGGCCCACTCTGATCTACTGGAACTGATACTACTCCCTCTCTTTGTCCATGGCTGTCCTAGTACTCATTTTGTTGAAATTCCTCACTAACTTCACAGTAGTCCTCAACGTGATACTGTTGAGATATAGTTGGCTGTACAGATTGCCCGTTTCGCTGATCAAAATAATTAGAGGGACGATCATTAGTCTGTGGAGGCATAGCACCTTGTCCTCTAGAAGTTTGCGTAGAACCACCACGACCTCTCTGAGCTGCAGCATTATTATTTTGTGCTAGTACTGGACACTCATTCTTATAATGACCTTCCTTTTTGCAGTAAGCACACTGATTCCATTGGTATTTATTTATTTTATGCAATTTTTAAAGCGCGCAAATACCCGTACGGGTGTCTCGGCGCTATCGTTACAGAACTCACTTCTTGCGATGAGGGGGAATTAGGCAGAGAACAGCCATGTTTTAAGGCTCTTTCTGAACTTGAGCAGCGTAGGGGCCGTTTTGATGTGGAGTGGTAGTGTATTCCACAGCTTGGCAGTAACGATAGTAAAACATCTATCTCCCCAGCTGGCCTTTCTTGTCCGTGGGACTTTCAACAAGTAGGCTGAGGACGATCGTAAGGTCCTAGGTTGTTCCACTGGGCAGAGGGCTTTTTTTAGGAACTGTGGTCCGGAGTTGTTCAGAGTTTTGTAGGCTATACACAGAGCCTTAAATTTGATTCGGCTCCTAATAGGGAGCCAATGTAGCTCTTTGATGTAAGGAGACGTGGAGGTGAATTTGGGGATGTGCAGTAGGGTTCTGGCCGTGGCGTTTTGCACCGTCTGGAGTTTATTGAGTACCCTTTCCTGAGCGTTCAGAAGAAGGGAGTTACAATAATCGGTTCTTGAGAACACTAAGGTGCTGATAAGTGTTTTGCCCGCGGACTGTGGTAAGTAAGGAAGTAGTTTTTTTTTTTTTTTTAGGGTGTAGAAGGCAGATGATACCACAGCGTTGGCGTGATGGAGGAAAGTCAACTTATTGTCAAAAGTGACTCCCAAATTGCGGACCTTGACTACCGGTTGGGGGGGGGGACCCAACTGAGATGGCCACCACTGTGGGGACCATGCCGGCTGCAAGTTCCCGAATGTCATCACCTCCGTTTTATCAGAGTTTAGTTTGAGGCAATTTGATGACATCCAGGAGCTTATCGCCTTCATTCCCTCTTGGAAGTTGGCTGCGACAGATGTTCCATTATTGTGCACCGATAATACTAGTTGAGTATCGTCGGCGTACGTTGTAAGGGCAATTCCATGCGATTTTATCACCCTCGCTAAGTCCGATACATAGATATTAAAAAGCGTCGGACTTAGCGAGGAGCCTTGTGGGACTCCGCATGGGAGGGAGAAGGTCTGGGAGGTGAAATTACCCATCTTGACTGTCTGAGGGCGATTGGCCAAGAATGAAGCAATAAGATCTTTGGCCTTGCCTCTTATTCCTAAAGCCGAGACACGGTCGATCAGAGTGACATGATCGACCGTGTCAAATGCAGCGGAAAGGTCCAGAAGTATTAGGACCGCCGCTCCTCCCTTGTCCATCGTTGCTCTGATTTCATCTGCAGCTTTAAGCAGTGCTGTCTCCGTTCCGTGCCCCTGTCTGAAGCCAAACTGGGTGTCATCAAGTAGATCGTTGTCATTAATGAATTTCGAAAGCTGGATGTTCATTGTTTTTTCGAAAATCTTGGCTGGGAAGGGGAGACAGGCGATAGGTCTATAACTGGCGGGGAGAAGAGGGTCCAGAGTTGGCTTTTTTAGAAGTGGCTTAATAATAGCCTCCTTCCAAACCGATGGATAGATGCCTGTTGAAAACATGGCATTGCAGATAGTAGACAACACGGGAGAAATCGCTTCTGGGATGAGATTCAGGATAGCAGGGGGACATGGGTCGAGGGGGGATCCAGATTTGGTGCTGGCTACCAGATGTTGAATGTGTTCCTGGTTGATGGTGTTGAAAGATGAAAAGATGGGAGAAGTATTGATGGGAAGTGCCACAGGGGAGGGGGAAGGGGAGGAATGAGAGAAGGTGAGGAAAATGGAACTAACCTTCTCCTCAAAGAAGCTGGCCAGAGCGTCCGATAGAGACTGAGAGCCTTCTAGGCGCGCAGCGGGGGGATTGGACAAAGTTGTAACCACCTGAAATAGTTCTCCTACCGAGTTTTTCGCCTGGTTGATTTGTGACGTATAGTAGCGACTTTTTTCAGAAACTATAAGTCTTTTGTAGATGGAAAGGGCGTTTTTATAGGTCATTTTGTCTGCAGGGCTATAGTGGCGGCGCCACTGCCTTTCAAGGTTCCTGCAATACTGTCTCTGAATCCGAAGGGGCTCTGTAAACCACTGAGCTGATGGTATTTTCCTGTTGCGGTGGGAAATTTTGATCGGGGCTAGTTTGTTACAGGCCGTGTTTAGGTTTGTCAAGTAATTAGAAGACGCTATAGTGGGGTCCTGTTCGTTGGGGATATGACCTTCCTGCATCATCTCTGTTAAATGAGCTAGATTGATGTTTTTCCAGTCTCTGTAAGAAAATTGAGAGGAGGTTGTAGTAGGAGGTTTGGTAGGGTTAATTTCAACAGAGAAACAGATCGCTGCATGGTCTGTCCAGATCAGGGGGATTACTTGGGTAACGGTTATAAAGGGACTGTGCGATCTCTGAGAACCGTAATCGGTCCTCTGGTATGGCCCTTGCTGTGAGTTTGTCTGATTCGTGCGGGGCGGATATGCCTGCTGCAAAAGGACTTTAGTTTTTAAATCTTTTGTTTTCTTTTCTGATTTTTCTTTCTCTTCTTTATCTCTATTTTCATAGTACTGAGCAGTCGCAAGTATTTGCGCGGTCGTAGAGACAGCCCACGCACTTTCAGAATCCTTTAATTTATTACTAAGCTCTGGTAACAAACTGTGCACAAATTTATCAACAAATAATCTTTGGCCTCCCTCCGTGCTCATATCCTGACCACTGTGATCTACAAAAGTTTCTTCAAATCTAGTGAAGAAGTCGGAGACGCTTTCGTCTTTCTTCTGCTTGCATGCGGACAATTTGTCCCAGTTAACGCGCAATGCTGGCATCAGGGTTTTCATTAAATCAATTACCCTACCAGGCAAATTAGCAATTAGAGGTTCGGGTTTAGAACCACCAATTTGTTGACCATCTGCCGCTATTATAGCCGGCCAATCCCCACCAAGAGCAACTGGATGATTTTCGTTACGAATTTTAGCCCAAATTGGTTGCGGCACTACATTGCCAAATAGCATGTCAATGTCTGCTAAATTCATTACGCAAGCTTGAACCGTCTGGGTCAGCTCTTTGTAATATCCGGCGGGATTTTTACGCGGATCTGGCAAGGCCTGTTTTACTGCTAACACTTCAGCTCGTTTCCACGGAATGTGTATCCACACTCTCTGGAACTGTGCTGGAGCGGCTACAATACCATGGGCCGCATCAGCTTGAATGGCTTCGCGCCATATTGGCGGAACTTCTCTCATAGGATATTGACGACCTTGTTTTGTGCTACGTTTCTCTATGTCCCTTGGTGAACGGAGGGAAGGATCAAATCTAAAGCCTAAAATCAGTTCCATTGCTTCTTTTACATCCTGACCTACTATCATACCTGCAGCAAATTTTTGTTGAACATGAATTAATTCATCCGGAACTGGTTCAGAGTCGTTCTCCTCCCACTCCTCACGCAAAAGGGAACACATAACATCGAACGCATAGCGCTGTGTCAGTTCATTCCATTGCATAAATGTATCTAATACATCTCGCACATCATACCTTCCAACTTTCGAAATCCACCTAAGGGCTGTAGAATCTAATATTCCTCGTTCTTCAACACTAGGAAGCTGACTACGTCTCTGAACAGATTCAGAGGCAGGGCCCCTAATCAGAGTTTTGTAAAAGGGAGATAGAATATTAGAGACAGATTCAGTGATTCTCCGACGGACAGAAAGCGGAGTCATATAGCTTGCAGAGGTTTGAAGTAGAGTAGTAGTTGGAACAGAAGAAACAGCAAGAGTAGGGGTAGCAGGCAAAGTAACTTGCGAAACAACAGGTATAAGCGGAGCAGGCATAGGCAGAGGAGCGGGCAACCCTGGAAGAGGGGGTGCCGGAGGAATATTGTTAACCACAGGGAGTGCAGGAGCTAGATTCAAGGGAGCAGGAGCAGGCATACCAGGCTGTCCAGCAGCCGGTAACAAAACATTTGGCAAAGGTGGAGCTGTAGCACCCTGTGCATACGGTGGAGGTGACCTCAACAAGTAAGACAACAGGGGATCCTTTTCAGGGTCCTCTACTGGCTTAGTAGTACTCGATGGCAAGGCAGGGTAGCACTTGTCTATCGCTAAATTACGCTCTCTATCGGCTACCTCTATCGCTTTCTCAGATTCATTGAGTTGCAGCTGCTTGGCAGACTGCACTAAGGTCAACTCTTGCTCTTTTTGCTCTTTCTTCAATTTTTTAGTCTCTCTTTGTTTGGATTCTTTTCGCCAACAACGGAAAGAATCAAAAATTGCCGGCCGGGCTTTCTTCTTAAACAGTTTTATTTCTAAATTATCGAGAATTTTAGGTTCAAAACTACCATGTAGTGGCCAACTAAGGACACCATCTTTTTCCGTGTAACGGATCCACACCTCATAATAAGATATAGGACCCACACCATGCTTGCAGTAAAGTTCATAAAGAGGAGTTCCAATCGGAGGAACCGGACATGAGTCCTCCAATCGGGAATCCCTGTTGCAACCAAAACATGAAAGCATACAGTTTTTCCGACTTACCATTTTATAAACCGGAACACAGAACAAACACAAACAAAGGTGCGCACTTGAACTTAGAACTTAGGCCTACCAAAATGAACAAATGTATCGATACCCAAACCAAACCAAAAGATTATCGTAACGAGAACAACCAGTGATAATCTTACGAAACCAAACCAAACCAAAGAACTAAAAGGACCATCCAAATAGGAGTAAACCAATTGATAAATCCTTACGAAGTAACCAAACAACTAGCAGCCACTTAATACTTAACTGAGGCACTGAAGACGTCACCAAGGAGAAACCCGTCACGTCTCGCCGTACTAAGGTCTGCACCTCGGGTCCAAGACAGGGCGACAGTCAAGGCAGCGGACCACTGCAGCCGTCCGAACGAGAACCCTCGTGGAAGAGAACGTCGGGCCACTTTTGCGATATACCGGGATCGATGAAGTGGGGCGCCTCCCTCTGGAATCTTCACACGAAGCTTCTCGAACTCTTCAGGCTTTTGGACCGGTACCGAATGACGTCGCCCCACGTTAGGCGCCAATTGGAGTTCTGGACTTTTTTAAGGTCCAGAGGTGTCAGGGACAACACCCGAAGACCCCTGAGTTCTACCTGTCTCGGTGCACAAATAAACAGAAACACGGGCTTCTCGATGGTGGCGTCAGAGACCAAACGTTTATTACTGCAGGGACACAGAAGTCACAGAAACTACACACGGGCAGATTCTAGGAGCCTGTTCGATTTGCACTAAGTTGGTTGCTCCTTAAATACAAGTTTTTTAGCTGTGGGCAACATTCTTCACATACTAATACGTTTCTTAAACTTTGTATCCTAAACAATAAATATTTGGCGTAAAACAGGAATCGTCAGCAAATTTCTGATGTCAAACATTACGAATGAGGGGTTCCCACTGTTCGATCATAATCCCATGTCATCTTCTCATTCAAGAGCCGGACTGCCTCATCGTAAATTTCGTTACCTCCCCCTAATAAAGGCCCAGAAGGAAAGGAGCAGAGCCAGGTGTAGAAGATAGAAAAACAGGATAAGAGATGTTTGTGGGTCGTAAATGGGCAAGGCTACCGACTTCGCCACCTAATCATGATCAGGCTAACGAGCACGAGAACCAGCATAGCAGGACTGGCCTCAGGCAAAGGAGGCAGCTTTTGCCGAGTCATGCAGCCACAGCGTTTCTGACTTAAGGTGCAAGTGTCCTTAACAGGGTGAATCGTCGGCTAAAGCCTACGTGTCCTTTAAGCGAAATGATTTGGTCAGAGGTCACTGTGTGTTCATTGACTATGTGAGGGCAAGAATACAAGATGGATGCCATGATCTAAAATGGATGCCATTGGTGTACCGGAAATGTGCTCATAACAAGAGTGCTCTTGCTCGTAGCATATCGAAAACACCAGGATATACTATATGGATCATTTACGGTTCACTGGTACCGAAATTATGGGTTTACAACGATGTCGAAAACACGGGTTCGAATCGTCACGGAACCTCAGGAAGGGCTAGGACTCTGATGTTTGTTGGGTCAGTGGCACATGGTGGTATTTTTGATACCCTTAGTATTATAGTGATTTAACGTCCCTGCTGTCCTCCATTGAGACTAAGACAAATGCACTACCAGATGTTCTCCAGCCCGGTCCAGGAACATCAGAGCTTTTGCTGCCAATTAATGACGCCCTCACAGATTCCTTGATGGTTACTTTATGAAAAGCATGTTGATGTCTGCCTTTTAGTTGACATGTTGCTAAGCGATCCACATTTCTCACCAAGCACCCTACTCCAGAATGTCTCATTGTACAGACTTGTTTTCAATGATACAAGAGTGTGGCATCTAGTAGCTCACTTGTTTAAAGTTCAACGCCCCAAATGCCCTGCAAAGGCTTTTTAGTATTTTTTAGTTTTTTGGTATTTTTTTTTTAACATTGTAGTGCCCCTAGAATACGCAGGGTCACTGCCTAGCCTTTTTAGGTCTCGCCTAGGCAACGCTTTGCTGTCTCTTCGAGATATGCTGTATCCAGGTATGGACTTGAAGCTCCTCCCATCTTCTTAATTGGCTCATGCAACAGTCCTTTCTAAATGGTTGCTTTTACTCTCTTTAATACTTTAGTTCAGTCAACGACCATAAAAGCAGCATAAAATAAGTCACATTGGTTTAACAAATTATTAAATAAACTCAAAGCTGAAGTTTCTCAATGGGACAATGCCATAGTAAAACATATTTGTTGTTTTTGGTCTAAATAAAATCTGGATAAAAGCTTTTGCACTTTAAAACATAAATTTGGTGTTGGGTGGGTGGGCCTTGAGAGCTGGCGGTCACAATGAGGTATACTGTTCTATTGTTCACAATGATATATAGGTATCAACGCCAGAGACCCACAAATGGCTGTTTTCCCACGCATATCCTGTTTCCTTGGCTTGTCCCGTACCCTGTTGTTTAGATTGTATGGCACCTGATCCGATCATTTAAATATTATAAAAATGAAGACCTTTATTATATCCTGTGACTTATCAATGCGTCCAGATACAATATCCATCCTGAATCGCTTCCGGACCTCAGGGGTGTCGGCTGAAGAGCTGTGTTGTCTTCTGAAACGTCAAGGTTTGCTACTATTTAGCGGCCAGCCCCTGCGGTTGTAGGCCCATCTTTGTATTTCTTGAATGCTGCAATAAAGGTTTTTCAATTTTTTTTTAAAAAAAACATAAATTTGGAGATGCTGATGTATAAAATCAATATTTTGTTAAAAGTGAGCATGTCCTTGGGCGATTATGTTTAGTGGTTCATTGAATGTTGGTGTGCAGCTGTAGCTAAGGTTGTGGTTCTGAAAATTCTGGACCCTGCTATAATATGGTACTGAGGCCCAACACTCGTGTCACAAAATATCATTGTACCATGACGAATTTGGTGTCTACAGACCAGTAATGATTAGGACATTATCCCTTTGCATTTGGGTCCTGATAGAGTGATGCTATCACCCTTAAAGCATGGTTTCCGTCCCGAACCCTCGGACTCCATTTTGTGAACGGCATCCATCTTGTGGCTTGCCCTCATATAGTCAATTGATTAAGGCCGAGTTTGATCTGAAAGGACACGTCCACCTTAGCTGACTTCCCCATGACCTGGCCGAACTGACTCCACTGCCTCCAGCCAAACCTGTTCGGGCAGTTCCTCGCCCAGTGGCCGAGTAAGATAGCATCAAGGCACAACATGCCATAAACCATTCACTACATACATACCATGTTATCCACACACATACACCTGTCCATGTTTCTTGTTTATGGCTGGTTTTACGATGAGGAGGTGCCCGATTTTATTGGGGTTTCGTCGATATCTGATGGTAGTTCTGGGCCGAACTGGGTCATCTATCACAAACTGGACATCGAAAATGTGCGTTTACCATCATGACTTTGCTTTTTGCTTTATTGTGGAAATATGTATATGACCGTATTGTAAACTGAAGAATTCTTGCCTACAGCTGTTATTTTTGTATAAAAGGAGAAGGCTGGCTCTGTAAAAACGAACAGTCTCCTGAGAATCTACATCCCGTGCTGTTGTACTTCTAGGACACTTGTTACTTGGTTGCAGCCAATAAAACTCGATCTCTGACTTCACCTAGAAGACTCTGTGTTTCTGTGGTCCGGAACAGGGAGAACTCAGAGGTCTTCGGGTGTTATCCTTTGGCACCACCTGGTTCCTAAAAACCCGGCACCTCAGTTTGCGCCCAACTCGGGGCGGTATCAAGCGGTGACGGTCCAAGCCAGATGTTTGTGAGGAGCTTCGTGTGAAAATTCCAGAGGACGGCCAGCCACTTCAGCGACCCCTGTATGTCGACGTGGTTCCGAAGGTCTTTGCTGCGAGGTTCCCCGCGTCCCGACGGCTACAAAGGACTGCTGCCCTGACTATCGCCCTGTTTTGGACCCAGTGATCCTTGGTAGAGCGAAACAATAGACGAGTCTTCTAGTGACGTCATCGATCTTCAATACTTCAGTTAAGTATAAGTGAGCGTCTCCCAGTCCTTAGTTTGATTCTTAGTTTTGGTATCCTTGAGATACACCTTGTTTGGAACTTGCAAGCACCAAAACCAAGGGATTCGTGTATTCACGAAAATATCGTATTTGATAATCCTTTGAAGTTTGAAGCTAGACTAGTGAGCGAAGATGCCTGGTCTTAGCAGACTTGGAAACTTGTTTTGTCTTGGTTGTAGTAAGGACTCCCGATTAGGGGATTCGTGTCCGGTTCCTCCGAATGGAACTCCAACATATGAGCTCTATATAAAGCATGGAGTAGGCCCGATCACATATAATGAAGTGTGGATAAAATACACCAGAAAAGATGGTGTTTTAAAATGGCCCCAATATGGTAGCTTTGACGCAGAAATTTTAGATAATCTCGAGGACAAACTGTTTAAGAAGAAAGCCCGGCCGGCGATGTTTGACTCTTTTCGCTTATGGCGCAAAGAAGCCAAACAGAAAGAAATTAAATTAGCAAAGAAAGATAAAAGAGGTATGTCAATGGTGCAAGCTGCCATTGCATACAGGGATAATGAGGAAGAGCAAGAGAGTGAACAAATGCTCAGAAGCAAGAAGTTAGCAGTAGATAAATGCTACCCAATGTTGCCGCATGAAGGACAAGGTTCAAAAGGGACATCAGAAAAGGGTCCATTAATGTCCCATTTACTGAGTTCACCACCCCCATATGCACCAAGTGCTACTGCACCCCCGAAGCGCTTTGTTATACCGCTCCCCGGTGCACGGACTCCAGTTCTTACATAAACACCAGCTCCTCTTCAGCTGGTTCCTACTACTCCGGCGCAGCCCTCTCAAGGGCCGCCGCCTTTGCTACATACTCCATCTGTTGTTTCTGCGACTTTGCCTACTGTTCCAACTGTTTATCATGATACTACCTCTGCCACTGACTCGACTTCCTCTGCCATTGCCTCGACTTCCTCTTTACATCAGCCTGTTTTTTTCTGGCACATCTGCCTCTCCGCATGCTTCTCCTTCTGTTCGACAGAGAGTGGCAAGTACTGTCACTGGTCTGTTCTCACCTTTCTTTTGGTCGCCTAAAATGACCCCTAAAACAGGACGTAGACAGTTGCGTAGTCAACTGCCTGATTATGAGGAAAGAGTAGTGCTGAATGAGTTAGCACGTAAATGGGTTACTGATACTGTAAGGTATGATGTTCAGTCTGTTATGGAAGTCTTCCGTCAGTGGGATGCGCCCACTCAGAGGTATGTATTCGAAGAGATATGTGTATATCTCTGCGAAGATTTGCAAGATAATGATCCCAAACGCAAAATGCAGGAATTATTCCGTATGCGATTCAAGTTCTATGAAGGCATGATTGTAGGTGTCGATGTTGAACGAGCAATAGATTTGTTGTTATCTTATAGGAGTAAGGGAAAAGTCTCTAGATCACTATATGAGGATGACATGTTAGGTAGGAAAAAGGCGCGACAGTACCCCATGAGAGAAGTTCCTCCAGTTTGGAGGGAAGGTGACGCAAATGCGAATCCAGTAATTCTGCCGCATACCCAGCGTGTATGGGTACATGTTCCATGGAAAAGATCTGAAGTTTTAGCACTCGAGCAGACATTGCCTGATCCCCGTAAGAATCCTGCAGGGTATTATAAGGAGTTATCACAGACTGCCAGCTCATGTATAATGAATTTAGCAGATGTAGACATGTTGTTTGGGAATGTTGTTCCACAGCCTTTATGGAGTAAGATTCGTCATGCAGATCATGATCAAGAATTAGGTGACACATGGGCTAATATTACTGCTGCTGATGCTAGACAAGTTGGTGGCTCCAAGCCTGAGCTATTGGTAGCTGAACATCCTGGTAGAATTATCACATATATGAAGACTTTAATGCCTGAATTACGTGTAAATTGGGACAAGTTATATGCGTGCAAGCAGAAGAAAGATGAGAATGTGTCTGACTTTTTCACGAGATTTGAAGAGACTTTCGTCGATCATAGTGGACAGGATATGGCTACCGAGGGTGGCCAAAGATTGTTTGTAGACAAGTTCGTACATAATCTGCTTCCTGAACTGTGTAATAAATTGAAAGATTCAGAGAGTGCTTGGGCTGTTTCCATGTCAGCGCAGATTTTAGCCACAGCCCAGTACTACGAAAATAGGCGCAAAGACGAGCTAGATAAAGCAGATAAAAAGACTAAAGATTTGAAAACTAAAGTCCTTCTCCAGCAAGCCTATCCGCCTCGCACTACTAGTCAGCCTGATTATCAGCAACCTCACCAGTATTTGAGAAACTCACACAGAAATGAGTCTTCTCAACAGCGTTTACCGTATGGTCCAAATCAGTGTGCGTATTGCAAGGAAGAGGGTCATTTCAAGAATAGCTGTCCAGCTTTATCGCGACGTTTAAATGGTGTTTCTGGTGCAAGAGGTAGAGGTGTTCAACTGGCTCCTAGGAGTAGGGGCAGCGGAAATTTCCCCCAGAATGCTACTTCTTTTCCACCTCAGAATTCCATGAACAGCTTTGATCAACAGAATAATGCGTCTTCTAGGACAACTCAGTACTATGCTGATGACTATTACTCAAAAAACGAGAATGAGGGTAATAATTGCTAGGACAGCCATGGACAAAGAGAGGGAGTTGTTTCAGTTCCAGTAGATCAGAATGGACCTTATGTTAAGGTGATTACATCAGGAGTTTCGGAACCTTTTCTGCTGGATACTGGTGCTACAAAAAGTTCTATTATGTACTCAAAACTTCCTGGCGCACCTTTGTCTGGCGAAATGAATGTTTCAGTAGGTTTTTCTGGCGCCCCGGTTAGAAACCCGATTTCTAGTCCTATGCCCCTTTCTGTTGGCCCATATGAATTAGAAGCACCCCTCATTCTTACAACAGGTTGTGGCGAAAATTTGTTAGTTTTGGATTTGTTAAAGAGATTATATGCAACCTTGTACTGTTCTCCTTCGGGAGTACAACTTACCCTAGGTAAGAAAGTGATTTCCCCAATGTATTTGTCAAAGGCAAATATTCCAACAGAATTGTCATCTCTTCCGGACATACTTTGGGCTACTAGTTCTAATGATGTGGGTCTTTTGGAGATAGCGCCATATGTCATAACTTTGAGAGCTAATGTTAGGTTGCCACGTATTCCCCAATACAAGATCTCTAGCGAATGTGAAAAGGCTTTGTTAGCGATCATTTACGATCTGACAACAGGCAACATTTGTAAGAGTCCTATTTTGCCAGTTTTAAAGCGTACTGATCCGTCTCAGCCAGCTGTGTACAGATTTGTGATTGACCTCAGAGAAGTGAACAAGATTGTTGTGCCACAATTTCCAGTTGTTCCCGATATTACTGCCCTATTGACTATGGTTCCAGCTTCAGCCACTTGGTTCTCTGTGATTAATCTAAAGAACGCTTTCTTCAGCATCCCTATTGCTGAGGAGATCAGAGATATTTTTGGCTTCAATTTAGAAGGACGAAGCTTCCGCTTCAAACGCGCTCCTCAGGGCTACTGTGAAAGTCCATCGATATTCAGTCAAGCTCTGAAATCACAACTTGACACGATTGTTCTACCTGATGGTGCAACTCTTATTTAGTACGTAGACAATTTGTTAGTCGCTGCAGATACTGAGGAGATTTGCAAGCAAGGCACATTGTCATTGTTGCGTCATTTATGTGACATTAAGCACAAAGTCTCTCTTTCGAAATTGCAATTTTGTCGACAAGAAGTGACCTACTTAGGTCACATCTTATCGAAGGAGGGAAGGAGACTGACCCCAGAGAGAATACAGGCAATTGCAAGATTGAGTGTCCCAAGGACACAGAGAGAAGTGTGTGCTTTCTTGGGCATTACATCATATTGCAGGCAATGGATACCAAATTTCTCATTGTTGGCAAAACCTTTGCTGGCACTAATCTGTAAGGATACACCCAATCCTGTGCCTTGGTCTGAAGATTGCCAGAAGAGTTTTCACGAGTTGCGTGATGCATTGTGTTCAGCTCCTGTGTTGGGTAACCCCGACTATAGTAAACCTTTCACATTATACGTCCATGAGAAGGAAGGTTGCGCATTATCAGTCCTGACACAATCCTTTGGGGACAAACAGCGTCCATGCGCGTACTTTTCCGCGACTCTAGATCCTGTAGCTAAGGCATTACCAAGCTGCTTGAGGGCCACTGCTGCAGCAGCTGTCTGCTGGATTAGTAATGAATAACACTCTGATCGTTATGGTCCCATATGCAGTAGACATTTTGCTAAACAGGACAAAGACACAGCACTTAACTAGTGCTCGACTGTCGAGTTATGAACTGACACTATTAGCGAGTCACATACACATAAAGAGGTGCGATACACTCAACCCTGCCACGTTATTGCCCATTTCAGCAGAGACAGATGAGGTCGAAATACATGATTGCTGTTTTAGGACAGAAGAAGAGACAAAAGGGAGAGTAGACTTACAGGACACTCACCTTCCTGAATGTAATGATGCTTTATGGGTTGATGGTTCATGCTTCAAGTTGCCAAATGGTGATACGACTGCAGCATATGCTGTGACAACATTGCACACGATTGTAGAAACTGCACGTATCCCACACAATTCTGCGCAAGCAGCAGAGTTAATTGCACTTACAAGAGCGTGTATGTTGGCAAAAGGAAAACGAGTGAATGTGTATATGGATAGCCAATATGCCTTTGGCGTGGCTCATAGTTTTGGACGATTGTGGCGTGAACGTAGGTTCCTGACGTCGCATGGTGCGAAAATACAACATGGTCAGCTAGTTAACGAGCTTCTCGAGTCACTGACCTTGCCACTACAAGTTGCGATTGTGAAATGCAGTGCACACAGAAAGATTCAGGATGATGTTGGTCGTGGGAATGCATTTGCAGATGAAGTTGCGAAAGAGACTGCAAGGAACGCAATGAGTCAAATGTATGTTGTGGGTCCTGCGAGATGGATTGCTGATGTGGGTATGTGTGAGGACACTATTGAAAGTGTGAGGTCTATACAGTCCGAGGCCACTGAGAAAGAGGTGAACGAATGGAGAGAAAGCAAGGGTAGATTGGATGCGAATGGTTGTTGGGTCGAATTGTCAGAGCATCAAAGATGGCTGTTACCCGACGCACATGTACTTGCAGTGGTGACAATGGCTCATGGGATGGCTCATATCAGCGTGAAAGGAATCTGTAAGTTGTTGGCCCCAGTATGGCAGAATAGTGGCATCCCAAAGTGTGCAGAGAACTTGGTTAAGAACTGTATGGTGTGTTTGAAGTACAATCCTGGTAGGGGAACTCCAACTCCAGCTGGTCATTTTGCGCCTCCAACGTATCCGTTCGAGGTTTTGCAGCTCGATTTCATCCACATGGAGAGGTGCAACAATCTGAAATACGTGCTTGTTGTTGTCTGCGCCTTCTCCAGGTGGGTGGAAGCGTATCCCCTTAAGGACAATACTGCTTTGTCCATAGCCAAGGCCCTTGTCAAAGAATTCTTCCCTAGGTTTGGTATGCCTAGAATTGTCTGGAGTGATAATGGAAGTGAATTCGTGGGACGAGTGATGAAGAGAGTGTGTGAGTGTCTAGGCATACACCAGAAGTTCCACGCTGCAAATCACCCCCAATCAGCTGGTTTAGTCGAGTGCTACAACGGCACGTTAAAACTGAAACTAGCCAAGATCCAAGCCAGCACAGGTCTTAAATGGCCTGACGCCCTTCCTTTAGCACTCCTATCTACCAGAATGACTGTCCATTCTAGACTGGGACTTAGCCCGTACGAGATAGTGTTCGGCCGCCCAGATAATATATGGGGAGTGCCAAGGCCCAAGAAACTCAGCGAGATAGAGCACCCTGTACTGCTTGACTATTTGCACGAACGGACAACTAAATTGCGTGTTTTACACCAACACGTCCACAGCTCCTCTCCGCCAGCGTCTGATGATCCAGGCCACACCATTGAACCTGGCTCCTGGATCCTAGTGCGGAACTTCCAGCGGACCAAGAACGAGGAGCCTTGTTGGACCTGACCCTTTCAAGTCCTACTGACTACCCGCTCTGCAGTACGTGTCCACGGCAAGAAGAATTGGGTGCACGGCGCCCATTGCAAACGGGTCCCGCTGCCCCTTCCATATGACCGGCAAGTCCAGGAGGGAATTGCTGACTCTGAAACCGAGTCCGTGCCACGCTTTGTACCCTTCAGTGATGCACGATTGAAAGGAACTGATACAGAAAAGGAGAGTGATCGTGTTCTGCAAAGATTTGTGCCACCGTCAATGCAGTTGGACACTACAGAACCTGAAACTTTGTTTGAAGACCACACCATACCTGGGAAACAACGGTATAATCTGAGGCTAAGAAAAACGAACTAATAAAAGTAAACTAATAAGGTTTTTCTTTCCCCCAGGAACTATTTTTGATTTTACAGCTCTCTCACCCAGGGAACTTGCTCATTTTTTGATTTTCGAATCGCCATCCGGTTCTGCTGCTAGGGTCGCGGTTGCCAGTCTTGGGAAGTGCAGCTGGAGACGTTTAGGTCGACGGTTCTGGTTGGTCTAAGGGAATTACCCTGGACTGAACAGAAGCACCCCTGAGCAGAATCAATCTCCCACCGCGGGCAGCAACTAGAGGATGGAGTTTTCAAGGGTAGAGAGACCTACTATATCTACGGACTCTGAAAAGAAAATATGCATTGTGATGGCGAGAAAACAATTTTTAGTAATATGCATTTTAATGTTGTGTAGCATAATGATGTTTTTGAATGGCTATGCTCTATTCATCTTTCGAGTTCCATTTGTACATAACACTCAGCCCACACCTCCTCCTACTGTCTCCCCGCATTCTTTCCACCTTCTGCCGGAACACGAGTCTGCCAGACGATTAGAATTTGTAAATAATTCATTTGTCCAACTCCTACACCAGCACCAGTCTGTAATGAACACCACGAACTGTTGGGTATGTGGACTTATGCCACACACAACAGATAAGGGTATTCCGTATTTTGTCCTGCCCTTTGGCTATCATGGTTCTCTGTGGGCACTTCGAGCAATGTTCCTGTTTGCCCTCGAACCATTGTTCCAGGGAAAAACTCAAGCAACAAGGCACTAGTGACGGGAATTAGAAATACTATCATGACTTTGCTTTTTGCTTTATTGTGGAAATATGTATATGACCGTATTGTAAACTGAAGAATTCTTGCCTACAGCTGTTATTTTTGTATAAAAGGAGAAAGCTGGCTCTGTAAAAACGAACAGTCTCCTGAGAATCTACATACCGTGCTGTTGTACTTCTAGGACACTTGTTACTTGGTTGCAGGCAATAAAACTCGATCTCTGACTTCACCTAGAAGACTCTGTGTTTCTGTGGTCCGGAACAGGGAGAACTCAGAGGTCTTCGGGTGTTATCCCCTGGCACCACCGGGTTCCTAAAAACCCGGCACCTCAAGGTGTCATGATTACAGTAAACTTAATAATAATAATCTTTATTCTGCATATAAAAATATAACCATAAAAGAGACAATTTAAAATACACATACATCAAGCGTAAACATTCTCCATAAAACAGCCAGATGTACTTAGATGAGACAACACGAGATCCATAAAGTATTGTTATCCCTGCAGGTGTCTTGAATTAGTTACGCTTCCAACAGCCCTTTCTTTAATTAAAAATATAATCAAGAAAATCCTAATTTCCCAATAAATTAGCATGAGAGAACTACACCTGATCCTAAAAAATAACCCACAGTTCAAGACTTTATAGCAGCTTAGCAAATACTATATACAACCTATAGTAGTTCTTATTCTTAAAGCAGATCATAAAAATTGGAATCACAAAAGAGTGTAAATTCAACTTATATGCCCAGTGGTTTGGTTCTGGCGTTTGCATAGGTATCCTGGTGCAAATAGGCTAGACTGATACTAAACATTTTGCTACTGACCCTGTATCTGACCTACAAATGCACATTGCTTGTCTGTGTAGCCTTAGTCCAAGGTGTCTGCACAAGGGGACAATCCAGCTTCTTTGGTATATGCAGGGCAAAAGAAGAGTAAGTGGGTGTCTGTATCCTGCGATAAGCCGCATACTGAGCACACAGCACTGCCCCTGGGGTGGGATCTCCATTTGCTGGTAAAGGATGCAAGTGGCAGAGTACCCAGCCTGAATTTGATATACAAAGATCTAGTGAATGACGGGTCAATTTTATCCAAGAAGGTTTCAAACCTGGACTCAATTTTTTGATACAGCAAAGAATTGGCAGGGCTGCCACTGTCAGTGGTTTCCAATACCTTCCTCCATTCATTTGTCCAGAAGGCCTTTCTAATCCCCCTTACAGAGGAGATAAAAGTTTGAGTTCCCCTATCCAGTGAGTGATTCTCTGTTGTAGCTGAGCCACAGCAAAGTGTTGGCACACCTTGGAACTAGAAGAATATCCTTCAGACCATTTCTAAAACATTCCAGTCCTGGGAACAACCATAATTTCAGCCAGTATAAGATTGGTTTCAGTCTCACTATGGCATCGATAGGGTGAACATTTAAATCCACTCTTTAAAAGACCCGAGGGATGCCTTGTGAGAGTCTTAAGTGTTGTTCTCAAAAAACTTGTTTTCAGGGGTACCCAGCGGGTTAACATTGCTTTAGCCCCATAGTTCAGAGCCGCGGCTAGCCACAGCCACGGCTAGGGCTCTCCAGATTTCCAACAGTGGAGACCTAGGATGGAAAGATGCATTTCTAGCCAAATTCAATGTGGCTGCTGCCTTATGGTTAAGAAGTAATCTTCTCTGAACCTGGCTGTCCAAAGACCTGGAGTTGGAAAGGCGAATAACCAAATAAGGAAAGTCTGAGACTCTCTCTAGACGGAATCCTCTTAGTCTCACTGTTCCTTGAAATTCTCTGTGTTGGTGGAAAACCATAACTTTGGTTTTATGGGCATTTATTGCTAGCCCATTGGTGTTCAAAAATAAGTTGAATCTTTCTAGCAATAGTTCCAGGGGGGTTTGGGGGTTTTTGACACCAGAAGGGTGTCATCAGCGAATAGTAGCACCAGGATCTTAACACCATCCAAGACCGAGAAGTCATTTACGCCCCTCATTAGCAATTCAACGCACTTATTAATAAAAATTAGAAAAAGTGTTGGAGCAAGGACGCATCTTGCCTTACACCCCTATCTACTTGGACATGATTTTTAGTGTGCAGTCACACAGTTATTTCCAGTAGCGCAAGAGGGAATACCATGTCCCTCAAGGCAGCCAAGAGTTTGTCACAAAGCACAAAAATTCTACCCTGTAAACAAATTGTTGCTTTTGATTCGTCAGTAGGCTTAGTAGTCCCTCCTTAGTACCTCCTTTTCTCCATTTGTAATCTCCCATGTGGACTGACCCTCTTACGTGTGTTACTCAGTATGTTTCATTTACAGTCTGTGAGCACTATTGTCTTAAATTACATTCTCCTGTTGCACTCAAAACATGTTTTCCTGCAAGGACGCCCACTTTTTAACTCTCTGCTCGAGTGTCTGCTCCTTATCCCCATCCTACCCTGGGCGCTGTGCTTTAGGTTTCAGTATGGCGCCCGCTTTCATATTAACAATACAGGCGTCACGTTTAATATTTTAGCAGGCGCCTGATTTTATGATTTTTTTTAATGTTGGTATTCATTAGCATTTTTTTTTTTCAGTAGCACGGCATGCCATTTTCAACAATGGCTTTCTGTGCTGCTCGTCCAAATCTATTGCAACATCTTTTGACTTTTTTTTTTGTAATCACCACGGCAAGTCGCTCCTAATGAGCAACAATGACGTCCGTGCCTTCTACGTTTCTTTTATGCGTCTATCCAGTTCCTTCCTTTGTGGGTTCCACACAACTATGTGCCTTTCCATTCAGTGGTCTGGAGTGCACATATGTTGCAGCTCCTGCGTATTCCTAACATACAGCAACTTTACAAAAGCACTGGTGTGTCTCTGACGGCCTCCGAGCAGACTTGTGTTCTGCGCCTCTTTCCCACAAAAGCAGTATCCAGTCCCTGTGCGCACCTCAAGGACTCTTCGTGCCACTGGTTCAAGGAGCGACTTCGGTGAGAGCCTGTGATGTATATAGGTGGTTCTTTGCTTTTTGGTGCTATACAGACACATAGAAAGACACGGAGTGTCCCAAGTGTAACACAGATGATAAACCATTTTCTTAACGCCAGATATTCAGCATGAAGCCCCGATGCCTAAATGCAAATTCTCTTTATGCTGGGGAAGGTCGCCTCTTAACCAGCACTGTTTCCTTTTATGTGTGTATCTCTTTCCATCTATGTCCTCTCTGTATTCTTGGATCTCGATTTAGGATGCTTGCTGTGTAGGTCTGTCACACAGCTCTCTTTTTTCTCTCCCTTCGTCCTTAACGTCTGCACCCTGTTTATCGAGCCATCCAGCTCCGATTAACCCAGAGGTCTTCAAACTTTTGGTTGCCGAGACCCCCCTCTCAACATTTTCTAGCATAAGGACCCCCTCCTGACAAAAATTTCTAAACCTCTAGGTTATGAGGAAGGTGATGACCAAATTATGCGATAGGCTTCACTAAATTGTGTGAGTAGAAAATGTAAATAATGTTCTGTGATGCGTATTTTGGAGTAGCTTTGCTTTATTATTTAGAATTTTTTTTAACACAGTAATACTGAGGAAAGATTTCCCCCCATCAGTACCAGTTTATAACCAAAATACAGCAATTAACATCAAAAAGATGTCTAGTCAACCTCTGTGAAGGGCCTCCCAATCCGCAGGAATACGCGCTGCCACATTAGAAGCTCACCTGGCCATGGCCGGGAGCAGCAAGGGTGCATTCAAACCGTGGTGGTCTTGTGCAGAGTTAAGCAGTTTACCCATGCCCCTTTCCTCTCACCCCCTTCCTTCCATCCCTCTCTTCTCTCCTCTCCCAACCCCGGATCCCTCTCTCACATTACAGGCAGATGGTTATTAGCCCCAGGACACCTTTTGGTAACAGTAGCGCACTACAAATGTAAATAATAGGCAGAAGCAGGGCATCCACTTGACCTGAACTTCGGGTGGTGGAGGGGGGGAGGGGCAGAGGAGGGGGGGTTTACACTCCCAGCCAGGGATTGTCCAAGCACTGGTCGCACACGGTGCAACAGTCTTCCCACCTTCTCCATGAATTCCCTCACTACCACTCACCAACAATACACCTCATCTCTCTATAGCACCTGTCTGACAAACATTTCATTTTTTTATAGCGCTACTCATAGTTTACTCACACTCAGTTCACTGATGTGCATGGTACATCTTCTTTGTACCAGGCACTTTAACCTTCTGCACTGTGTGGGTGACAAGAGTGCCCATGTGACAGCACTGTGAGCACTGCAACAGTGTGAGAGTATGGTAAAAGGAGTGACTGCAGGGTGAGTGAGGTGACCATATGAATTTGGGTTCGGCTGTGAGTGCAGAGTGGGACGAATTAGTGCATGGTTAGTGATGGCCTTGTTTGAGTGAGCTACAGATTGAGCAGTAAGGGGGGGACAGGTGAGTGGAGTGTCACATGAGTGCAGGGTGAGAAGTGTGGTCGTGTGACTGCAGGGTAAAGTACTGAGTGAACAATGCAAGCTAATTTTTAGTGCAGAGTGATTACTGTGAGAGCAGGGTGAGCGGGTGAATGTTGTGAGTGCATGGTGATCAGTGTGAGTGCATGGTGATCAAGCATGGTGATCAGTGTGAGTGCATGGTGATCAGTGTGAGTGCATGGTGATCAGTGAGTGCATGGTGATCAGTGTGAGTGCAGGGTGAGTGGGTGAATAGTGTAAGTGCATGGTGATCAGTGTGAGTGTATTGTGATCACTGTGAGTAGCGGGTGAATGGTGTGAGTGCATTATGATCAGTGTGAGTGCATTGTGATCAGTGTGAGTGCAGTGAGTGCATTGTGATCAGTGTGAGTGCATGGTGATCGCTATGAGTGCATGGTGATCAGTGTGAGTGCATGGTGATCAGTGTGAGTGCATGGTGATCAGTGTGAGTGCATGGTGATCAGTGTGAGTGCATGGTGATCGCTATGAGTGCATGGTGATCGCTATGAGTGCATGGTGATCAGTGTGAGTGCATGGTGATCAGTGTGAGTGCATGGTGATCAGTGTGAGTGCATGGTGATTGCTATGAGTGCATGGTGATCAGTGTGAGTGCATGGTGATCAGTGTGAGTGCATGGTGATCAGTGTGAGTGCATGGTGATCAGTGTGAGTGCATGGTGATCTCTATGAGTGCATGGTGATCAGTGTGAGTGCATGGTGATCAGTGAATGCATGGTGATCAGTGAGTGCATGGTGATCAGTGTGAGTGCAGGGTGAGTGGGTGAATAGTGTGAGTGCATGGTGATCAGTGTGAGTGCATGGTGATCAGTGTGAGTGCATGGTGATCAGTGTGAGTGCATGGTGATCAGTGAGTGCATGGTGATCAGTGTGAGTGCAGGGTGAGTGGGTGAATAGTGTGAGTGCATGGTGATCAGTGTGAGTGCATTGTGATCAGTATGAGTGCATTGTGATCACTGTGAGTGGCGGGTGAATGGTGTGAGTGCATTGTGATCAGTGTGAGTGCATTGTGATCAGTGTGAGTGCATTGTGATCGCTATGAGTGCATGGTGATCGCTATGAGTGCATGGTGATCAGTGTGAGTGCATGGTGATCAGTGTGAGTGCATGGTGATCAGTGTGAGTGTATGGTGATCAGTGTGAGTGCATTGTGATCACTGTGAGTGGCGGGTGAATGGTGTGAGTGCATTGTGATCAGTGTGAGTGCATTGTGATCAGTGTGAATGCATTGTGATCAGTGTGAGTGCATTGTGATCGCTATGAGTGCATGGTGATCGCTATGAGTGCATGGTGATCAGTGTGAGTGCATGGTGATCGCTATGAGTGCATGGTGATCAGTGTGAGTGCATGGTGATCAGTGAGTGCATGGTGATCAGTGAGTGCATGGTGATCAGTGAGAGTGCAGGGTGAGTGGGTGATCAGTGTGAGTGCATTGTGATCACTGTGAGTGGCGGGTGAATGGTGTGAGTGCATTTGTGATCAGTGTGAGTGCATTGTGATCAGTGTGAATGCATTGTGATCAGTGTGAGTGCATTGTGATCAGTGTGAGTGAATGGTGATCGATATGAGTGCATGGTGATCAGTGTGAGTGCATGGTGATCAGTGTGAGTGCATGGTGATCAGTGTGAGTGTATGGTGATCAGTGTGAGTGCATTGTGATCACTGTGAGTGGCGGGTGAATGGTGTGAGTGCATTGTGATCAGTGTGAGTGCATTGTGATCAGTGTGAATGCATTGTGATCAGTGTGAGTGCATTGTGATCGCTATGAGTGCATGGTGATCGCTATGAGTGCATGGTGATCAGTGTGAGTGCATGGTGATCGCTATGAGTGCATGGTGATCAGTGTGAGTGCATGGTGATCAGTGAGTGCATGGTGATCAGTGAGTGCATGGTGATCAGTGAGAGTGCAGGGTGAGTGGGTGAATAGTGTGAGTGCATGGTGATCAGTGTGAGTGCATGGTGATCAGTGTGAGTGCATGGTGATCAGTGAGTGCATGGTGATCAGTGTGAGTGCAGGGTGAGTGGGTGAATAGTGTGAGTGCATGGTGATCAGTGTGAGTGCATTGTGATCAGTATGAGTGCATTGTGATCACTGTGAGTGGCGGGTGAATGGTGTGAGTGCATTGTGATCAGAGTGAGTGCATTGTGATCAGTGTGAGTGCATTGTGATCGCTATGAGTGCATAGTGATCGCTATGAGTGCATGGTGATCAGTGTGAGTGCATGGTGATCAGTGTGAGTGCATGGTGATCAGTGTGAGTGTATGGTGATCAGTGTGAGTGCATTGTGATCACTGTGAGTGGCGGGTGAATGGTGTGAGTGCATTTGTGATCAGTGTGAGTGCATTGTGATCAGTGTGAATGCATTGTGATCAGTGTGAGTGCATTGTGATCAGTGTGAGTGCATGGTGATCGCTATGAGTGCATGGTGATCAGTGTGAGTGCATGGTGATCAGTGTGAGTGCATGGTGATCAGTGTGAGTGTATGGTGATCAGTGTGAGTGCATTGTGATCACTGTGAGTGGCGGGTGAATGGTGTGAGTGCATTGTGATCAGTGTGAGTGCTTTGTGATCAGTGTGAATGCATTGTGATCAGTGTGAGTGCATTGTGATCGCTATGAGTGCATGGCGATCGCTATGAGTGCATGGTGATCAGTGTGAGTGCATGGTGATTGCTATGAGTGCATGGTGATCAGTGTGAGTGCATGGTGATCAGTGAGTGCATGGTGATCAGTGAGTGCATGGTGATCAGTGAGAGTGCAGGGTGAGTGGGTGAATAGTGTGAGTGCATGGTGATCAGTGTGAGTGCATGGTGATCAGTGTGAGTGCATGGTGATCAGTGTGAGTGCATGGTGATCAGTGAGTGCATGGTGATCAGTGTGAGTGCAGGGTGAGTGGGTGAATAGTGTGAGTGCATGGTGATCAGTGTGAGTGCATTGTGATCAGTATGAGTGCATTGTGATCACTGTGAGTGGCGGGTGAATGGTGTGAGTGCATTGTGATCAGTGTGAGTGCAGGGTGAGTGGGTGAATAGTGTGAGTGCATGGTGATCAGTGTGAGTGCATTGTGATCAGTATGAGTGCATTGTGATCACTGTGAGTGGCGGGTGAATGGTGTGAGTGCATTGTGATCAGTGTGAGTGCATTGTGATCAGTGTGAGTGCATTGTGATCGCTATGAGTGCATAGTGATCGCTATGAGTGCATGGTGATCAGTGTGAGTGCATGGTGATCAGTGTGAGTGCATGGTGATCAGTGTGAGTGTATGGTGATCAGTGTGAGTGCATTGTGATCACTGTGAGTGGCGGGTGAATGGTGTGAGTGCATTTGTGATCAGTGTGAGTGCATTGTGATCAGTGTGAATGCATTGTGATCAGTGTGAATGCATTGTGATCAGTGTGAGTGCATTGTGATCAGTGTGAGTGCATGGTGATCGCTATGAGTGCATGGTGATCAGTGTGAGTGCATTGTGATCAGTGTGAATGCATTGTGATCAGTGTGAGTGCATGGTGATCAGTGTGAGTGCATGGTGATCGCTATGAGTGCATGGTGATCAGTGTGAGTGCATGGTGATCAGTGAATGCATGGTGATCAGTGAGTGCATGGTGATCAGTGAGAGTGCAGGGTGAGTGGGTGAATAGTGTGAGTGCATGGTGATCAGTGTGAGTGCATGGTGATCAGTGTGAGTGCATGGTGATCAGTGTGAGTGCATGGTGATCAGTGAGTGCATGGTGATCAGTGTGAGTGCAGGGTGAGTGGGTGAATAGTGTGAGTGCATGGTGATCAGTGTGAGTGCATTGTGATCAGTATGAGTGCATTGTGATCACTGTGAGTGGCGGGTGAATGGTGTGAGTGCATTGTGATCAGTGTGAGTGCATTGTGATCAGTGTGAGTGCATTGTGATCGCTATGAGTGCATAGTGATCGCTATGAGTGCATGGTGATCAGTGTGAGTGCATGGTGATCAGTGTGAGTGCATGGTGATCAGTGTGAGTGTATGGTGATCAGTGTGAGTGCATTGTGATCAGTGTGAATGCATTGTGATCAGTGTGAGTGCATTGTGATCAGTGTGAGTGCATTGTGATCGCTATGAGTGCATGGTGATCGCTATGAGTGCATGGTGATCAGTGTGAGTGCATGGTGATCAGTGTGAGTGCATGGTGATCAGTGTGAGTGCATTGTGATCGCTGGGAGTGCAGGGTGAACGTGAAAGTGAAGGCGAGAATGAGAAGTGAGTAGTTTGAAAGCAGGGTGCATTCCCAGAAACTTGAAGCGTAGGGTTCAACTATTGCTATAATGGCATTAATCAGGGTTCAAGGGTGGAGGAAATAAATAATGTGCTGATCCTGCAACAAACTTCCAGTCTAAGGATTAGGGTTACCAGCTCATTATCACCTACAGCTGTATTTTTTGCACTTATCTGTGAATAATTAGAACAGCAAATATAAATAGAAAGCACTTTTAATTGTTAGCTAGGGATGCCTCAATGATCCATGACTAATAATTAAAGAAAATAAAGACAGAAAAGTCACATCACTAATTAATACATACCTTTTTATTTATAATTCAATTTAGTGTCAAGAGCAGGTCTCTGCAGGATCTTTAAACAACACATAGCAGGCATGTTTCTTTTGGCAACCCAACTTTATATTTCTTTACATTAAATGCATTCTCACACTACAGCAGTAAGTGTAAAAATACAAATGTAAGGAATAGGCAGAGTTGGGGGGCCAGGGGGTACTGGACCCATAAAAAACTAAGCTTTGGTAATCAGTTAACAAAGGCATGTAAATATGCTAATGGTCCTTAAAGACCTGTGAAAAACTCGGCCGGAGATAAGACTCCAGACACTGCCCAGCCGAGGCCCCAGGAGCACGAGCTGCACTGCAGCAGCCCGGGCTGAGACACAGGATGGGGGAGGAGGGGGGCTGAAGCACTGGAGGCCCGGGCAGAAGTGACACTGTGAAGGCGCGACTCCCTTTGCATCACTCCACGGCCCCCCTGGGGGTCGCGCCCCACAGTTTGAAGACCCCTGAATTAACCTATCTGTCTTTAACTATGTGCCATTTCCTACGCCCTCTCTGCTGCACTGTCTCACTTCACCGCTATCTCCCTCTTTTCTCACACTGCACAGCACACTCTAGTTCAACATCTTTCTTTCTATGTATTTTTTTTTTTAAAAACACCAGGGCACACCGCTCCTAAACAGCAAGATTGATGGTTGCGCATTTCTTTTTTTCTGGCTGGCTTGCACAACTTCCTTTGTTCCCTCCACCCCGCAAACAAAAAAACCATCAATTAAAACCATTCGCATTTACAACATCAATAGGTCTAAATTTCGGAAATGTGAGACCTAATGCATTGCAAATGCTTGTTTTTAATGTTGTTGGGGCTGCAGGGACTGCAGGGACTGCAACTGTTAAGCAGCAACATTAAAAAAACACAGTAAGTCTATTGGCTCATTAACCCCTTCAATTCTGATGATGGCTGGGAGCCGTCATGGCACACAGTGATCGTGTGCTGATGACGGCTCCCAGCCGTCATGACCACTCCCGCGATCGGAATGTGCCGCACAGGAGCGGAATTCCGGCCGCGGGCAAGGGGTTAAATCCATGACCCCAGGAGAACTTAGTTTTTATTATTAAAACACTTCTAGCTCAAGCTCTATGCTCTACAGCTGGAGTGGAAGACCCTCTTGTGGTTGTTTTTATGAATTCATTTTGTGGGCCTAAAGGGTTAAAGACTATTTTAATATTTTCATCCACAAAATGTAATGCTGAAAACTATGTTCCAAGAAAGACAGACATTTGTATTAATTGTTTTATAATAATGTTAATAAATATTGCATTGTGTGAATTACTGAATTATATTTTATATTAAACATATTTGTGATTTTGTAGAGAATGATATATCTGCTCTATACATATTGATATTCTCACCCCTTGATGAAGCCAATAGGTTCACTTTTTATATTTTGGTGTTGTGACTCATTTGACAAAGTAATTAAGTCTGACTTTGTGCGGCCAAGGACCTGCAAGACCAAATGCATGCTGTGCAGGCTTGAGTGCCATACATGGGGTTGGCTGCTCTCAGGCCAGGAACTGCGGCTACCCCCGCAGCGCATAAAAAAAAAACCCTAGAAATTCATTGAAAAAACAAAAATTAAAATAAGGTTATATCTGGCTGAAAATTTTAGTGACACAGCTGATATTCACCAATCTGAAAGAAACACATTAGTGAAAGATTCTTGACCTTAGAATTACCCCTAAGCGTCAGACTGGTTACGGAAAGCTTTAGTCAGCAGTAGCCCTGCGCTTCAGTAGCCGTCGTCGTACGGCTCCACGTACGTCGTTGGCGTCGTAGTCGCCGAGATGACGTCTCTGGAGCTACTGAGACATGCCCACGCACGCTGATCCGGAGAGACCGGTACCCCCAGTCACTTTTTGACTGACTTTTTGGGGACTTTTTTCTCTGTTTTTCGAGTCTTAGACTCCTAGTGTGTAGGGATGCCTGGTTTTAGGTTTAAAGTATTTTATTCAGCATGACACACCAAGAACCAAGACAAATACACAGCAGCTTAGGACCGGCAGTAGAAAGAGTGCTTGAATCTGGCATGACACAACATTTTAATACAAACACCACCCCCCTCCCCAACTCTCAACCACCCCAGCCCAACTCCCCCCCCCCCACCCACCCCACCCGCTGTCCAGTGCACTACCGACATGTAACCCATACTCCAAGGCTGTAGGTGATCGGGAAAGAGGGACTCACCCCACTCACTGATCTGGCGCCGGCGGGTTCGTGAGCTGCAGGAGGCGGAGGTATCTCGGACAGGTGAGTTCCCTGAACTCCGTGAGCAGCAAAGAATGAAACGGTTGCCATAGTTCATTAAATTGCGCTATGTCCCCAGCCACCAATAGAGACAGTTTTTCCATACCCAGCACATGCCACAGTCTGTGGAGCCAGCCCGTGACTGTGGGCGTTGTGTCCGTGCGCCAGTGTATCAAGATATTCTGAACAGCAGAGCCAAGGGCAATGGCGATCTGCCTGCCTCTTCTGGACCTGAGGGGATACATTAAATCATTTGGGAGTCCTAGTAGGGTATATGCCGGGAAGCGGGGGAGCTCAATGCTAAAGTGAGAGTCTATTTCGTCTAGCACCTCCTTCCAGTAACCAGCTAAAAGAGGACAATCCCATAGAATGTGCGTGAGCGTACCCCGATGTCCGCACCCCCGCCAGCACGTGTCTGCCTTACTATGGTATAACTCATGGATCCGTTCAGGCGTGTAATACCAGTAAGTGGACACCTTGGTGAAGGTATCAGTGAGGCCCATGTGGTATGCTGAGTGGCGCGCCCTATAAGAGATGTGGTCACATTCCTTGGGGCTTAATGCCCTCCCAAGTTCCCGCTCCCATCTAGCCCTCCCGGGGTTATGAAAGTGTGTTGAGGGCAGTTGTAAGAACTTATACAGATCTGAGATTAGTTTCGAGTCTGACGTACGTGACAGCAACCATCTCTCACACCGCGAGAGCAATCTATCCGCCACGTCTCTCACTTGTGGCTGAAGAGCCCAATGCTGGACCTGCATATAATGGTGTCTCTCAGTTTCGGGGAGGGAGAATTCCTGACGGAACTGTGTGAACGGGATGACCCCCTCGGGGCCGTATAGGTGACATAAAGCTCTGCACCCTGCTTGCCGCCAATGCGTAAAGGCTCCTTTCTCCATTCCGGGAGTGAAGGCCGGGTTGTCCACCAGCGGCGAGAGCGGCGAAGGGAATGATGTGAGGTCATACCGAAGGTAAGTAGCGTCCCAAACCCGCAAAGGCACTCTAGTGATAAAGGAGGCGTAGAGATTCTTAGGCCGATGGGACCGATGCAGAAACGGTATCTCCTGCAGAGCCCGCCCCGCCACCGCTTGGTCCTGAAAAAGTCAATGCTTATCCGACTCCCATCTGCACCATTCGACTAAATACCTCAATTGCGTTGCTTGAAAGTATTTACGGAAGTCGGGAATGCCTAGACCTCCAGCGTCAGGAGACAGTAGGGAGAGGGTCCTGCGTAACCTAGGCTTTTTCCCTTGCCAAATAAAGCGGGCCATATCTAACTGCAGCCGCTGGATCCATCCCGTTGGTGGTTGAAGCGGCAGGGCCCTGAACAGGTAGAGCACCTGCGGCAAGATCGTCATCTTAACGGCAGCAATTCTACCTAACCAGGAGAGTATGCCGCGATTCCAGCGGCCCAGTTCGTCTCTGATCTTAACTCCCAGGGCCAAGTAATTAGCCGAGACCATAGCCGACAATGTGGGCGCTATCTGAATCCCCAAATACGGTATCGCTTTCGAGGACCAAAGTAACGGGAATCTGTTCTGCAGATACGCCCTGGTGGCCGGTTCAAGGGAGATATCCAAAGCCACTGACTTCCCCATATTCACTTTAAAGCCCGAGACCGAACCGAACGCTGCCAGTTCCTCCATACAGGCCGGCAGTGCTATCCGGGGTGTAGCCAACGTGAAGATGACATCGTCAGCATAGAGACTGATCGTATGGGTAAATCCACCCATCTGTATCCCTTCCACTGCCGGTTGGGTCCTCACCCTTTGGGCGAACGGCTCCATGTATAGAGCAAAGAGCAAGGGTGAGACTGGGCAGCCTTGCCTGGTGCCTCTCTCAATGGTGAAGGCCGCGGAGGTGTGGCCGTTTACTCGGACCACAGCCGATGGTTCCTTATAGCAGTTGAGGACCATGGAGCGAAACTTCTCCCCAATGCCCGCCTTCACCAGCACCTGTTCCAAAAAGGGCCAATGTACTCGGTCAAACGCCTTCTCTGCGTCAACCGCTAGCATCATCCTTTCACCCGGAATCCGGGACGCCTTTTCCAGCAGATGGACCACCCGCTTTGTATTATCCACTGTCTGCCGCTCTGGGACAAAGCCCGCATGATCCGGGTCGATTAGGCCGGGCAAGTGGGGCGCCAACCGACTGGCCAGGATCCCAGTATAGAGTTTCAAATCTACATTCAAGAGGGATATCGGTCTGTAGGACCCACAATATTTAGGATCCTTCCCTGGTTTGGGGATGACCGTAATAGAAGCCCTCAGGAGATCAGGCGGGATGGCACCAGGTTCCGCTAAAGAGTTGAAAAGCCGGGTGAGGACTGGGGCCAACGACGTGCAGAATGTCTTATAAAAGAGGGCAGAGTAGCCGTCCGGGCCCGGCGCCTTGCCCTGTTTATGAGTCTGGCCATGGCCGACACTACCTCCTCTATGCTAATATCCCTATTCAGGTGGTCCGCCTGTAGAGGCTCCAATGATGGCAGGGCAACCGAGTCCAAATAGGAGGTCATAGCCGGTACGTCCGGTGGGTCGCCGGCGTAAAGGTTTTCATAGAACCCTCGGAACACGGCTGAGATACGGGCATAGTCAGTCACTGTACTTCCCGTAGGGTCGGAGATTTCTTTCACCAACTGGCTCTGCCTAGTGACCCGGAGTCTTTTGGCCAAGAGTTTGCCACAACGATCCTCCCCGGTATAAAAGGCGTGGCGCAGCCGAAGGGCCGCATATTCTGCCCGATCCATATCCAAGGCGGCCAGAAGTTTTCTTGCTTCTTTAAGCTGCCGCCAAATCCTTGGCGCCCCTGTCCTACGGTGGATCAACTCCAGCTCCCGAACTCTGTCAGTAAGCTCATCCCTCTTGACCTTTCGCTCCTTGTTTTCGGCTGCGGAAATCGACAAAAACTCCCCCCTGAGGACAGCCTTCAAAGCTGCCCATTGCGTGGCCCGGGTGGTATCTGTGTTGTCATTGTGAGCCAAATATTCACGGAGCACCTGTTCAATACGGTCCGTCACCACTTTCCTATGTAACAGAGTATCCCGGAGGCGCCAAGTCCTCGTCGGAGAGGCAGAGGGGGGCAGGCAAAGCGAGGCCTCAACCGGGGCATGGTCCGACAAGGATATTACTCCCATGTCCACGGCAGAGACCAGAGCCTGCACTGGCGAAGTGACCAGAAGATGATCAAGCCTCGCGTAGGTCCTGTGCGCGTGGGAATAGTACGAGTAGTCCCTATCTGTGGGGTGCATATGACGCCAGAGGTCCAGGAGGTCAACCTCCGCAAGCCTAGCCTTACAACCAGCTGAGAATTCCCCGACTTGCGGGAGCGCTGCGCCGATCTGTCTACAACCGAGTCGAAGACCATATTAAGATCTCCCCCGAGGATAATATGTCTGTCTGGCGAGGCAGTGATCTCCTCCACCGCAGATTGTAAGAAATGCTCCTGCTTGTCGTTGGGACTATAAAGGGAACCTATCGTGAACGTAATTCCCCCCACTTTGAACCTGTGTGCCAACAACCTCCCTTTTACTTCAGTGAATTTGTGAATGTGTTCCCCTCTAAAGTGTCGGGCCACCAAAATCGCCACCCCAGCTGTCTTGGTGGCGCCAGAGGAAAAGAACTGCGTCGGAAATTTATGAGAGCGTAGCCTGTGTGTGTCCTGCGGTAGTAAGTGTGTTTCTTGAAGGAGGCATATGTCCGCTCTGGCATTTTCCAACAGGGAGAGCACTGCCCGCCGCTTGATGGGGTTGTTCAGACCCCGAACATTCAAGGTCACGACTTTAAAAGTGTAAGGAGGCATAATGGAAGGTGTATGTGAAAGCGTCGGCATCCTGCGTGGAGGTCATAGCGGGCGAGTGTACCCGCCCCCATCTCAAGCAACAAAACAATTGGCCAAAAACAATAAGGAAAGCCACTTCCCCCTACGCTAGGCAACCCGCTACGAACCCCAAAGTGTCCGTGTTTCCCCCCCCACACACCGGCCAGCCCCCCTCTCCATCCCCGCACCCGCTTCCCCTCCCGCACTGATCAAAACAAGGTGGACAAAGACAGGTAAAGCAATAGATTCTTGCGTAGTGCACTGGACAACCCCTTCCCCCACACCCAACTCCCACAACTCCTCCCGGTTCCCCCACACCCCAACACAACCCCTCCTACCCCCCAAACCTCGTCCCCGTCCCCCCAAAAATGGAGTCGAAGGAACCATTGTCCAAGCCCGGCCCAAACAGGCAAGTCTATGGAAAGTCACAAAAGTGGACGTCCAGCCACCGCGCAACCCCTGTTCCCCCCACCACCTCCCCAGGCCCCCAAACCTGCAGTTCGAAGAAAGTAATGTTGATCTCCCCCCGGAGACCTTCTTAGGCGGTCAATGCAACCTCGCCAGTCGCCGTTTCTCTAGCGACTCCTCTCACAGCACTATCCATTTCAGCCCGGATTGTAGGCGAGTCAGGTCTCGCCGAAGAAGTCGAATGCCTGCGGCCAGGGATCGATTGCCAGCCATCTCTGGTGACTCGACGGTGGCGTGGAGTGGGTGCGTCTTCGTCGGTCGCTGTGATGCCCAGTACTGCACAGGTGTCTTGGAGAGAGCGCAGCTGATGCAATGTTCCGTTCCAGCGGAAGATGAGGCGGAAGGGGTGACCCCAAGAGTACTGAGTGTCATGTTCCCGCAAGAAGTCAGTCGCAATTTTAAAGGACTTGCGTTTTTGTAGGATGACCACCGAGAGATCTTGAAAGAGGGCCACCCTACGGCCCCTGAACTTCAACGATGGTTTGGTGCGAGCCACCCGGAGGATTCTTTCTTTCAGGGTGTAATCCGGCAGGTAGGCCAGGAGGTCGGGGGGACGCCGGGGATCTGCGCCGCGGGCCCACTCTATGCGCCCTGTCGATCCTGATAAGAAAGTCAGTTGGTTCATCCAGGATATCCCTGAACAGATCCTGCAGGTAGCCCACCGCATCCTCCCTTTCTTCTCCGAGAGGAACACCCCGGACCCGGATGTTGTTCCTCCGGGAACGGTTCTCAAGATCCTCCACGTGCGATTGGAGATCGATTTGTTGGTCTCGAAGCCTGATCACCTCCTGCTGAAGCTGCGTGAGTTCCTCGTCTCGGGCATGACCAGCCTCTTCCACGGAGGTCACCCTCTCTCCCAAGCCATCAACTTCTCTCTGCACCTCCCCTGCCACCTCCTGCTTGAGCGCCTGGAAGTCCACTCTGAGAGAGCTGAAGAGCGATTCGAGAAAGGACCTGGTGACCGGCGGCTCCCCCCGCTCGCTCCCTGGGAGCTGCCTGACTGTCCCGGGGAGTGCTGTCCGCGGTCTTGCCGTGCGGTGCCCCTTGTTCAGCATTTCCGGCAGGGTGCGGTCACCTTTCTTAGTCCCCTTGTTACCGGCCATTTTAGGCAATGGACGGTGTTCCCCAGTTACCACCAGTGATATCCGCGTCCAGTGCGCAGCTTAGCCACCAGACGGCCGATCCGTCCCGGTATTCGAAGTCTTCTGCGCGCCTACACTGCCAGGCGCTGTCCGCACCCTCCTGGTCCAGATGTACCCCGGGAGCCCAGCCGAGCGCACCAATCCTGGCCCGACCTCAAGCAACGAAAGTTAGCCGGGCCTCCCGGAGTAAGGCACCACTCCTTCAGTGCGCAGACCTGCCCTCGCGTATTCCGATCACAACCAGGGCCACTCCAAAGTCACACACCCCTGTTCGAGCCGGCCGGGAGTAAGACCTCGCGGTCAGCAACCAGATGTGACCCCGGGTCAGGTTGGGCCCCCTGCTGACCGCTCAGTAGGCCTGGCGTAGTTCTCCGGTAATACGGGCCCACCTGCTCCTCGTCCCTCCCAGGAACACTAAGGGGGGGTCACACAGAGTTGACCCCACCTCTGCCGCCAGATCCTGCTGCACACCAGGAGCACTGGGCTCACCCACTTCGGCCGCCGCGATGCGAAAAAAGTCCTTCGCTGGCAGGCCACCCGGGCCGGGGGGATGGGGTCACACTTCTCCGCTCCGACCGCTCACCACCGCTGATAGGCCCACGACCCTCCAGTTCCTTCAGCCATTCAGGCGCGCACCAGGCAACCGTCCCCCACGATGTCGTCCTCCGCGAGGCACAGACTCCCGCCAGGATGGCTCCTGCCCGGGGCCTCCTAAGCCACCTCTCTGGACACGGTCGCCGGCAGCCTCCGGTCAACACCCTTCCGGCCCTCCGTGGGGAAAGCTAGGGTCCCGCAAGGATCGGCCGCGCTGACAGCGGCCAGGGACGCAGCCAGTCCCGAGCGGACTCACCCCGCTGGGCGCACACCCTCGCCTCACCAGTCTCTGCGGGGGGGTCGTCTCCGCTCTCGGCTCAGGTCCGTTCAGGCCCACGGCCTCGCTCAGCACCTCTCGCGTCCCTCCTGCGGCCGCGACTCGGCCTCGCCCCGTCTCAGGACCCAGTCAGGCACGCCGCATCGTACACCCCAGGCTTCACGCAATAGCCCCCTGGGTCGTGCTGTAACAGCGGCCAGGCCAGCCAAGGCCTCACGCTGCTCCAAGCAGTTCAGGCGGCCTTCGTTCGGCACCCCGGGCTCAGTTAGTCCCACAAGGCGGGCCCAGCAGCACTTCCGGTCCTCGCGGATTCCGGCCCGCTGATCAAAGCTCGCCGTTAACGCCGTCCGGCACTCTAATTTCCTCCGGATGTAGGCTTCCAAGTCCCCCACCCCTTCCGCCGCCGCTAGATAGCAACGGGGGGGGGGGGGAGATCGGCGTTGAATAAGCTGTTTAGGGGCCTGGGCCGGAGGAGATCGCCGAAGTCGCGTCCTCCTACTCCGCCATCTTGGCCACGCCCCCGGATGCCTGGTTTTAAATCCTGCGCAGCTTGTCCCTGCATGATTTCGGTGACAGATCCGCACCATGAATGTCTCTACTGTCTGGACCACGACTCTGAGTCGTGCCCCGAATGCCGGGCCTTGGCTCCGAAAACTTTGTGGGAGCGGTCTCAAAAGTTGCTGGAGGCCCGGGAGTTGGCTCTGCGCCGTTCAAGGTCCCGGGCCCTTGGGAGGTTGAGGGACTGGTCATGGAGCCGCCATCACCATTGTTTAAAGTCTTCGCACACTGGGTCAAGTAAGGCGAAGCATAAAAGTTGAAGAAGCGACATCGCTCTTCGCCTTCCCCTAGCCTGTTGCGTGACCCGGCTCAGGGTGGGGGTGGCGCTGCCCAGCAGCTACGGAAGAGCGTGCGCAGTTGCTGATGGCCTTTCCCCCCCTTTCCAGGTCCATCAGCGACTACGGCCCAGCTGCCGAAGTTCCTGTCAGCAATGGCACACGTCTTTGGCCCATCGGGCCCCATTGGCACGCCTTCGGGCCCCGTGGGGGGTCCTCGCTCTTCTACGTTGTCGGCTCGGACCTGACGTCGTCGACGACTCCGGTCTCGACACCGAGAGGCCCCCATGGATCCATGCATGGATCCCAGCCGATGTCGGGTGGCCGATTACGACCTACACCGACATAGACGATGTAGGCCGGCTCCCCGACCGACGCCGTCCCCGGCTTCCACCCCCACGTGGGGACGGTGCCGGACCAGTGTCAATCGACTCCGACGCCGATGGGGAATTTCTATCCCTTTCTCCATCCACCTCCTTCTTTTCCGCCTGCCCGGCAGGTTGTGGAGGATGTGGAGGACTGGGACGGGTCTGAGGACCCTCTTGCAGCCCAGTGCGAGTTAGACCTGGACTGGGAAGAGGAAATGGAGGATGCAGGTGACCTGGAATTTACTTCAGAACCTGGCACAATATCACCTCCTACCATGGCTATGGAGGAGGGTGGTACATATTCTGTGGTGTTGCGTAGGACGGCTGAGGCTCTCCACCTTGAGCTCCCTATGGTGGCCGTCCGGGCTAACCTCCTGACAGAAGTGCTTCGGCCGGCGTCTTCTTCTACGGAGCTGCTGCTGCCCTTTAATGACGCACTTTTGGATGTTATTTCGGGCACCTGGTCCACGCCCAACACAGGGGCTCCTGTGGATAAGAATGTGGTCCAACGCCACTTTCCGGCCCCGGGCGACCCCATTTTCCTCTCCCAACACCCAACCCCTGGTTGTTCAAGCCTCTGTGTCCCCGAGCGCATTCCCTTCCACATCTCCGGACAGGGAATCCAAGAAACTGGAACAATTTGGGAAGACATTTTTTCCTTCCACCAGCTCAGGCTTGCGGTCTGTGAACACCACATGCCTCTTGGGCCATTATTCCCATTCTGTATGGGACACGGTTGCCCAGGTGCTCCCTCAGTGTCCAGAGGAGGCCCGGACGTTGCTCTTCCAAGCTATTGCTGAGGGGAGAGACGCAGCCAAGTTCACAATTCGTTGTGGCCTTGACACTGCCGACTCGCTGGGCAGGGCGATTTCCTCAACAGTGGCCCTACGCCGCCACGCTTGGCTGAGGATGACTGGCTTTTCCGGGGATGTCCAGAACACTCTGATGGACATGGTCTTTGATGGCACTCGCCTTTTTGGTGACAAGGCAGACAGTGCGTTGGGCGTTTTAAGGACTCATGGGCTACGGCCAAGTCCTTCAGCCTTTTGACCATGCGCACTCCTGCTTTTCGCTCCTTTCGTGGCCAACGAAGGGGTGCCTAAACATGTTAGTTCCAGAGCAACAAGCCTGCGCAGCAACAATCTCAGCGCAGCCGTGGACGTGGGACCCGCAGAGGTGGGCCAGGGCCAGCGAGCGGGTCAGTCCACCACCTCCCCTGCAGCCACTGCCTCCAAACCTTCCTAGTCCGGTGTTTCAGGCCCACCACATGCCAGTAGGTGGCAGGATTCGGCATCACCTCCCCCCAGTGGCATACTATCAGTTCAGACAGGTGAGTTCTGCACATAGTCCGAAAGGGCTACTCCTTTCCCTTCGAGACTACCCCTCCAGCCATGCCAACTTAGTGCCACCGCATGTCGGGGGATAACTTGGCACTTCTCCAGCAGGAAGTTGCGGCCCTCTTGGCCAAGGGGGCCATCGAGCGCATTCTGATGACAGAAGTAGGTTGTGGTTGCTACTGCCACTACTTCCTGGTTCCAAAAAAGGACAAGGGCCTGCGTCCTATATTAGACCTTCGCAATCGCTTCCTCCGGAAGGAGAAGTTCAAGATGCTCACACTTGCTCAGGTCTTGTCTGCCCTCGACCCGCAAGACTGGATGGTAGTGTTGGACTTGCCGGACGCATATTTTTATATTCCCAGCCTACCGGCGTTACCTGCGGTTCACTGGAGTCCACAAGCACTTTCAGTTCACCGTGCTCCCTTTTGGCCTTACCAGCGCCCCTCAAGTGTCCATGAAAGTGATGGCGGTGGTCGCAGCTCATCTGCGCAGATCAGGGGTTTCAGTCTTCCCCTATCTTGACGACTGGATGTTGAAGGCGAGCTCACCCCAGGCAGTTGTCTCCCACCTCCAGACTACGGCCGATCTCCTGCATTTGCTGGGGTTCTCCATCAACGTGCCGAAGTCGCACCTGATTCCCTCTCAGATGCTCCTTTTCATTGGGGCTGTGCTGAACACGGCATAGTTTCGGGTATATCCTCCCAAACAGCGAGTCCAGGACATTCGGGCTATGATTCCGATCTTTTGGCCCTTGTCCTGGGTTTCGGTCAGGATAACTTTGAGGCTTCTGGGTCTCATGGCCTCCTGCATCCACCTGACCAATCATGCCTGATGGCATACGCGGGCTCTGCTGAAGGACCTGAAGTTCCAGTGGGCGCAGCATCAAGGGGACCTGTCCAAGTACGTCCGGATCTCGGAGGGCAGTACACAACAGTTGCAGTGGTGGCTCACAAACCAGCGTTGGGTCAGCAGCAGATCCCTCTCCACTTCCCCAACCGGAGCACACAGTGGTGACGGATGCATCTCTCCTGGGATGGGGCGGCCACATTTGGAAAGGCGCAGATCAGAGGCCTCTGGTCTCCGGCGGATTCCAGACTCCATATCAACTTTCTGGTACTTCGGGCGATCCTACTTGCACTGAAAGCATTCCTTCCCTCTGTCAAAGGGAGGGTTGTGCAGGTGTTCACAGACAACACCACTGCCATATGGTATTGCAACAAACAAGGTGGGGTGGGGTCGTGGACCCTATGTCAGGAGGCTCTGCGCCTGTGGACATGGCTGGAACGTCAAGGCATTTCCTTGACGGTTCAACACCTGGCAGGTTCTTGAACACCAGGGCGGACAAACTCAGCTGCAGGTGCATGTTGGATCACGAATGGCATCTTGGCTCTGAGGTGGCGCAAGGTCTCTTTCAACAGTGGGGAGAGCCTTGGTTAGATCTATTCACCACCGAATAGAATGCGCAATGTTATCACTTCTGCGCGCTGGGATTTCCAAGGCGGCACTCGCTCGGCGACGCTTTTTGTCATGAGTGGAGCTGCGGACTATTGTACGCTTTCCGCCTATACCACTTCAACCCAGAGTGCAGAAGATGATCAGGCGCGACTGGGCCAAAGTCATTCTTGCGGCTCTGGACTGGGCTCGAAGAGTTTGGTATCCGGAGCTACTCAGTATGAGCATGGATCCCTGATCCGGCTACCTCTTCGGGAGGATCTTCTGTCGCAGCAGCAGAGGACGGTCCTCCACCTGAACCTGTCCAGCCTCCACCTACATGTGTGGAGATTGAGCAGTGTCAGTTGATTCCTTTTGACTTGCCTCCTGAAGTCTGTGATAATATTTTGGCAGCCAGGCGTCCCACCACTAAATCGGTATATGCCTGCAGGGGGAACACATTTGTGGCATGGTGCACAGCAAAGGCTGTAGATCCCTTTCTGCCCCTCTTTCAGAAGTCCTTTTGTTCCTTCTTTCTCTGGCCCAGCATGGATCTGCTCTGGGCACTATTAAGGGCTATATTTCTGCCATTTCTGCCTTTCTCAGGCTCTCTGATCAGCCCTCTCTTTTGAAGTCCCCTGTTATAAATAGATTTTTCAAAGGAATTAATAACCTTTTCCCTCCTATTCAGTTTGTGATGCCGCAGTGGGACTTGAATCTGGTTCGTACCTATTTTATGTGCTCTCCCTTTGAGCCGCTTCACAACTGTCGTCTTCATTTTATTGACTTTAAAGACTGCTTTCCTGGTTGCCATCACCTCCGCTAGGTGCGTGAGTGAGCTCCAGGCTCTTTCCCGTAAGCATCCTTTTCTGGTGGTCCATCCGGACAAGGTTGTGCTTCGCCCTCGTCCTTCCTTCTTGCCAAAGGTTGTCACTGCCTTCCACATCGGGCAGACTATCACCTTGCCCACTTTCTTTCCACCTCCGCACCCTTCCAGAGAGGAAGAGAGGTTCCACCGTTTGGACCCAAAACATGCGCTCTCCTTTTACCTTAATCGCACACAACAGTTCCGGGTGGATGACCAGCTCTTTGTTGGCCACATGGGCGCCAAGAAAGTCCGGGCTGTACACAAGAGGACTATCTCCCGCTGGGTCGACTTGTGTATCAAGGCCTGTTATTCTCTGGTTAAAAAGGACCCTTCGACGGGGTTGCGTGCCTATTCTACTAGCGTGCAAAAAACACAGTTGATGGACAGAATGCAGAACAATGTCTTACATTCACCCCAGTACAAAGATCTGGGCCTAAATCCATCGTTTTTTTGCTCTCCACACCACCCTAGGTCAGACACTGGCTATATGCAAATCAGCCTTGACCCTGTGCCTCATTGGAACAGTCCAGCCCGAACTACCAATCCATGTCTTTCCTAGACCGGAATCAAGCATCCAAGGACCGGTTTCTGGCTATCAGCCTTCTTCAGCCTGGATAGCTTGACTCTAGTGATGTGGAGAGCCTGAGACTCACGTCTGAGCATACCCAGCCCACTCGGGGTGAAAATTGCAAAAAACAGTAGTTGGTAGTTCGGACTGGACTGTTCCCATGAGGCACAGGGTCAGAGCTGATTTGCATATAGCCAGTGTCTAACCCAGGGTGGTGTGGAGTGCAAAAAAACGATGGATTTAGGCCCAGAACCTTGTACTGGGGTGAATGTATGACATTGTTCTACATTCTGTCCATCAACTGTGTTTTTTGCAATTTTCACCCCGAGTGTGCTGGGTATACTCAGACGTGAGTCCCAGGCTCTCCACACCACTGGAGTCAAGCTATCCAGGCTGATGAAGGCTGATAGCCAGAAACCGGTCCTTGGATGCTTGATTCCGGTCTGGGAACGACATGGCTTGGTAGTTCGGACTGGACTGTTCCCATGAGGCACAGGGTCAGAGCTGATTTGCATATAGCCAGTGTCTAACCCAGGGTGGTGTGGAGTGAAAAAAAACGATGGATTTAGGCCCAGATCCTTGTACTGGGGTGAATTTATGACATTGTTCTACATTCTGTCCATAAACTGTGTTTTTTGCAATATTCTACTAGCGTGACATATACTACTGCATTGGGATGTGGTGTACCCTGCATTGGGATGTGGTGTCACCCAGCAAGACATCTGTCAGACAGCCACGTGGGTCTCGCTGCACACTTTTACTAAGCATTATTGCCTTGGCAGTCAAGTCTGGAGAGACTGCTTCTTTGGCCGTTCTGTTCTCCATGACTTTTTGGTGTGATCTTTGTTTGCAGACCCACCACCGAAGTTGGTATTGCTGGGGTATCTATTCTAAGGTAAGGAATCTATCACTAACGTGTTTCTTTCAGATGAACAAGTTGCTTACCTTCGGTAACGATATATCTGTAAGAAACATTAGTTAGTGATAGATTCCTTACCACCCCACCCATCCTCCCTGTTCTGCGAACTGACTTCTAGGGTTAATGTCATCACTTTCAGGGCCCTAGTTTTAGTGCACCAGTGGTCAGTATATTGCATGGCTCTACATTCCTGGCGCGTGAAGTCGTGTACAGAACTGACGTCAGCACGTGTGGGCCTGTGTAGTACATTACAGGTTAACAAGCTGTCTCTATTACAAGTTATCATTCTAGTCTTTGTAGAATTCCTTGCATGTATTCTGTATTCTACATTCTGTACTTTGTATGTTCAGTATTCTATGATGTGGCAGTTTACTGGTTGCTTCTGCAGGGAAGGGTCCGCTCTTGACCTACTCTTTATCTAAATAAAGAACCCTTCTTACTCTACCTACTTGGCCATTGGAACTTTTTACTACAACTTTTTGGCGACATCTTCTCAAACCCATCATCGTTGTGCTAGCTAGAAGCCAAGAGCGGACTAAAATTGAGGTGTCCTCCTCGTCTTCTTCCTGTGGTTTCCGTTGCTAGTCTGACTGTCGAGTCTTCATCCACTTTATTCGACGGAGTGTGTCATGGAGTGAGTACCTCGCTTTTTCTAAAGTGAACCGAACCTCCTTGAATTAATTTGACTGTTTTTTTTTTGGACAATTTCTAATGACTATATGACCGCATGGTGACACCTATATTTCCAATATTCCTAAACGGTGGATTTTAAGGTGATCACCGAGAGATAGTGACTCCGTTGCATTGTCGGTCACGATCCTTACCTTCCTTTGTACTTCGGATCTTCGCTCTGCCTCCGGCTGTCTAGTTCTATCTCCGCCTCTTCCCGCCTTGTTATGTTGACGTCTTAGAACGTGCAGCAGGTGTTGGTGGACTCTTGGATGACGTACTTACCATCCAATCACCTCTTGTCCACGCTCTTCTTGCGGCATCTCTGGGCTCAACGTTTGTTCCTTGGATGAAACGTCAGCGCGCTACGCAGCTACATGTAATGTCACGACGCAACTCAAAGGAAGCCATTTTGAGTTGTCTTGGAAACCCGACAGCATTGCAAGTTCACCTCCAGCTATGCAACCTTCTCCGACGATCCACACGTCTGCTGACATTAATTGTCGATTGGTTCGGCTATACACACGCCAGTTGTGTACCTTATGTCAAGGATTTTCCTCACGTTCTTTTTGAACGGCAATCGCTGAATCAGCTGGTTATTCAACACGCATTGGCATTTACTCAAGTTATTTTGTTTGTGTACGTCTGCGATGGTGTACACATCAATTTAATGTACGTTGGTGGGTAATATCTGATTTAAGAAGTATTCTTGTTTTACAGTTTACTAACATCATTTCTTTGTTTTTTTTTCCGTTGTTTATGATGTATGACCAACCTATTTCTCAGAACTGTTCTGTTGTATTACCACCTAGCTTTCTACCAAGTCCAGGTCAACCTACCATATCCTGGGAAGATTGGTTTCCAATGTTCGACAACTATTTAGATGCTTTAGACGCACAAGAATATTCTGCAAAACGGAAAAAAGCTCTTTTATTAAGTTCGCTTGGGAAAGAAGGTCAGCGTGTTTTTAAGTTTTTACCACAGGCTCTTCAAACTGGTGCACAGGCTCCTTTAGATGAATATAAGGAAGCTATTTCTCGCCTGGAAGTAAGGTATTCAAAAGAGGAAAACCTGGTTATGAATAGGTTTAAGTTTTACACAAAGTCTCAAAGAGTGGGTGAGTCAATCGATGACTTTGTGTCCAGACTTCGTGAGAGGTCTGTTAAGTGTAAGTTTGGCAATATGACAGACGAGTTGATTAGAGATCAACGTATAGTACAGTGCAACAATAAGACAATCCAAGAACGTTTGTGGGCAGCAAAAAATCCGAACTTACAAACAGCTATTGACTTGGCTAAGATTGTAGAACAATCTGAAGGTTGTATGGAGGAACTTGAAAAAAAGGGTGATTTTAAGTGATGTGGTGAAGTGGCTCTGTCAAATCCTATGTTAGGTCCGCGGGATGAAGAAGATGACATTGCTGTTAAAAACAAGAAGTTGTTTAACAAAAGAACTGTCCAAGTGAAATCCCAAAATGTTAATAGACCATTCAATCCAAAACAATGTAACAGGTGTGGTAGTTTTGGTCACACATCAGATTCAAAATGTTGTTTTGCTGTTAAGCAAGAATGCATGAAGTGTGGTAAACTAGGCCATTACGCAAGAGTGTGTAGGAGTAAAGCTCGCTCTTCTGTGTCTTGTGTGACTGACATTTCTACAGTCTCTGATGAAAACAATAAGATTTTGACTGTAGGACTTGATGACTGTTCTCATGAAGATGTACCTAAACGTAGAAAAAGGCCCAAAGCGTTGTTCACTATTAATGACAGAGATGTTTATTTGATGGTGGACACTGGTTCACGCTACACTATTATTCTATTATTCCTAACAGTGTTTATGTTGAGGTGTGGGGCACGGGCCACTTTTTCCCAAAGACATTTTGCCTGGTGGCTACCAAGGTTAGCCCTTAGTCATTTTGGGGTATTTTGAAGCAAATATCCGGTTTTCAACTAGACAAATTCAAGGGAAGGTGTATGTTTCTGCGGCGGGTCCTGCCATTCTAGGGTGGGTTCACCAGTATGATCTTTGCATCATTGTCAATCCACGTTCTGATCCACAAGTAATGGTAATTGAGGATAATGAGTTAATCTCCATTATTTCAAATTTTAAACATGTTTTTTGTGAGAGTTTGGGCCGTCTTAAAGGATATTCCCACAGGATTATTCTTAAAAAAGATTCTATCCCTGTGCAACATAAAGTAAGACGTATACCTATTGTCATCAGAGATGAGGTTAAACGTCTTATTGATGATATGCTGCTTTCTGGTGTGATTGAACCTATTGAGGCCTCTCCTTGGGTTTCTCCGATTGTCGTCACCAAAAAATCGGATGGCAAGCTCCGCTTCTGTGTGGACCTTAGGTCTCTTAACCAGTGTGTTGTGGCTGACACCTTTCCACAGCCTAATATTGCAGAATTGGTCACTACACTCAAAGGTGCTAAGTTTTTTTTCAAAACTTGACCTTAGAAGCGCTTACCACCAGATCGATCTACATAAAGATTCAAAGAGTTTAACAGCTTTCATTACTCCGTGGGGCACTTTCCAATTCAAACGACTCCCGTTTGGCCTCTGTTCCGCAGCCAGTGTTTTTCAGCTGATGGTTTCGAGCATTTTTGAGGGTGTACAAAATGTTGTTTATTTTCAAGATAACATATTAATTTTTGGTAAAACTACAGAGCAACACAATTCCACACTCAAAGTTGCTCTTGACAAGTTGTCTACTGCTGGTCTTACTTTGCGTAGAGATAAGTGTTTGTTTTCTGTGGATCAGGTGGATTATTTAGGATACACTATCACTTCCTTAGGTATTAAACCTAAAAGGGACTTATGTGAGGCGATTCGATCTGCTCCTCAACCAGTTGACAAGGACCAACTATGTTCCTTCATGGGACCTATTGAATACTATTCAAAGTTTGTTAAAAACCTCTCCGATAAGACTGTTTGCATCAGGTCTTTGCTCAAACGTGGTGTTAGTTTCACCTGGGGTCCCCAACAGCAAGAATGCTTTGACAGTATAAAAAATGAGATATGTAATGCAAAAGTTTTGTCTCCGTTTGATGTTCATCATAAGTCTATTGTCACTGTAGATGCAAGTGCGACTGGTTTAGGGGCTGTACTCTCGCAGATAAAAGGTGCATCTGAAGTCACTGTTGCTTTCGCGTCAAGGACACTTACTGAGTCGGAGAAGAACTGTTCAGTCATTGAAAGGGAGGCGTTGGCTGCTTCTTGGGCTGTTGAGTATTTTCGTACATATTTGTGGGGAATGAAATTCATTATAAGAGCGGATCACAAGCCGCTCAAAGTTCTTTCTCCCGGTGGTGCAGGAAAGGGTTCTGCCAGACTTATGAAACTAGCCGCTAAACTTCAAGAATTTCAGTACTCAGTGGAATTTATCCAAGGTTGGAAAAACGTACAAGCAGATTGCCTTTCCAGGTTGTCCTTAGATTGGCACACCTTTCATGGCTCGGAGCTATCTCGGTCTATAGATTATGTAGCTGTTGCATCGGTTGAGGATGCAGTTTTTGTCGGTGAAGGTGTTTTTTCAGCTAGTGACTGGTTGAAAGAGGTGGCTGCTGATCACACTCTTCAAGAGGTGGTTAAACTCATCAAGCTTGGTCCTAGGCGTGAGAGTTCAGTTTCCATTTCAGTAAGACCCTTCATTAAGGTATTTGATGAACTTTCACTTGTAGATAACATGTTGCTTAAAGGAGAGAAGTTCATACCTCTGTTTGGTCTGAGAAATAAAGTGTTAGCTTTAGCACATGAGGGTCACATGGGACAGACTCTTACTCAACGTCGCATTAGGGATCACTTTTGGTGGCCAGGCATTGATGCCCAAGTTGTTGAATGGGTTGAGAATCGTGTTATGTGTAGAGAAGGTGAGAAACGTTTGAAGACTGGTCCCAAATCCAGTTCTGGTGCACACATACAGAGCCTTGATTTACTTTGGCACACCATCTGTCTTGACTTCATTGGTCCAATGGGCGAACTAAATGAGACGGATAGTTTTGCTATAGTTGTTGTGGACATCTTTTCAAAATGGTTGGTTGTTCATTTTACCAATGACATTACTACAGGTAACACTATTAGATTCTTAGGGAATCTTTTCAAAGATGAGGGTTTACCTTCGGTAATGATTACTGATAATGGCACTCAACTTACTACCAGGGATATGCAGATTTTCTTAAAGGACTGTGGGATTTCACACCACCGTACATCTTTGTATAATCCACAGGGAAATGCTGTTTGTGAAAGAGCCAACAAGGTTGTGAAGGGTATCATTCAGATGGCTTCCAGCAATGGAGGTATTGTCAGAAAAATAGTCAGTGAAATGTTGTGGGCTTATCGCACAACCCCTTCTGCCCATGGACACCAGTCTCCTTTTCAATTGATGAGGGGGCGTGATCCTGGTTTGAAATTGTTTCCCTCATGGATGAGACATGTTGTCTCTCTACAAACTCAGCCAGGTGACATCACTTCTCCTAGTTTTGAACCTGAACCTGTTCCGTTTTCGATTGGTGACTTGGTCAAGGTTAAAACTGGCAGAGTACAAAGGGGTCTCTCGAAGTTCAAGGGGCCGTTCAAAGTGAAAAAAGTACTTGATCATTGTGTCATTCTTAACAATGGAGAGTGTTGGAATTTTAGGAGGGTGGCTCTTTATAAGAAAATGACGTCTATTTCTCAAAGTAACCTTCCCTCCTCTCCATTACATTATGGTTGTGATTCTTCTAGCATTGTGGCTCCTTCAACAAGTGGGTATTTATTAGCTGAGAATGCCTCTGTTGAGTCCTTACCCTATAGTGAGCTGAGTAATTCGGGGGGTGGGGATGCTCCTGCCCCTTTGTGCAATGCTCCTCCAGTTTCGAATGATGTACTGGATACACCTTCTGCAAGGTCTCGCCGACCACCAGCCTACTTGAAGGATTTTATCTTAGTTTTTTTTTTTTTGGTTGGTTGTTTTTTTTTTTTTGGTTGGTTGTTTTTTTTTTGTTTTTTTTTCTTTCTCTTTCTCCTTAGTTGTTTTTTTTTTCTTTGGAAAAGAAAGAGAAGATATGTAGTACATTACAGGTTAACAAGTTATCTCTATTACAAGTTATCATTCTAGTCTTTGTAGAATTCCTTGCATGTATTCTGTATTCTACATTCTGTATTTTGTATGTTAAGTATTCTATGATGTGGCAGTTTACTGGTTGCTTCTGCAAGGAAGGGTCCGCTCTTGACCTACTCTTTATCATGAATAAAGAACCCTTCTTACTCTACCTACTTGGCCATTGGAACTTATTTACTACAGCCTGTCTAAGTAGCTCCGGCGACGTCATCTCGGCGGCTACGACACCAACGATGTAATCGGAGCCGCAAGATGCCACCTACCGACGCGCAGGGGTACTGCTGAGGAAAGCTTTCCGGATTCAGTCTGACACCTGAGGGTAATTCTAAGGCAAGGAATCTATCACTAATTAATGTTTCCTAGACATATATTGTTACTGAAGGTAAGTAACTTGTTTGTTAGTTATCCTTAGCAACTAAAATATATGCTTTAAAGTAACTAGAACGTTGCCATCGCCATGCGCTGCTAATTACCTCACATATTATATTAATCATGACATGTTCTATGACACCATTGATGACATCACACCCACATCTTAAATGGCATCATTGATGACAACACTGCATGTATATATACATATATGAGTACCCTAGCCTATATACGTACCTGTCTGCAATTGTTTTATAACATACAGTTTCATAGGAGTAGGCTACTAGGTCTTATCTTTATTTCTAGCAATGTAGACTAAATCATGTGAATCTTATTAATTTCAAGCACTTTCAACCAGGCACCATATTGTGTAATAAATATTTATTTCTTTACTAGGTCTATTTCTCTTCTTAATTAACACTATTTTCAGAGTATTTGGGCTTGCTAGAGCTTTCTCAACTTCGGAATTCAGGACACGCCTAATATGTAACAAGTGATGTGCATGTTGTGCTTGTGAACCCAGATAATATATTTGGAAGTTTGATGTTTCAAACCCTCTCTTTTTGTATACTAGTTGAGGAGTTTGTCAATTCACTCTTGTTGCATCATGGCCCAGGCTAATTTTGTCATTGATATTTTTAATAGAGCAACACACATTTATGATTTAAGAAGATTGGAATATATTGGAATACATCTAAAAGTGTGGTTAGGTTGACCATTTTTATTAATGCTAGGCGCCCAGTCATTGATATTGGGAGCATGATCCAGCTCTCACCAATCTTCTCTATATTGACCATGTTAGTGCCATTCATTTTCTCCTATTACTAATTCTGTGTTCCAGTGGTTTTCTATGCCTTCGTACCTGACTGGTATTACTAGCCATTATATCAGGATTTCCAATGTGGGCTGTGCTCTTCGTTCCGGGAGTGGCATCATAAATGTCTTAGACCAGTTAATAATTAGTCCAGACAATATTCCAAATTGAATTGTTTCTTTTATAATTTTATTTAGGTTTAATTCAAGGCCTTTAATCATGAGGTGGATATCATTGCATACTATGATACAAGCAGTCTCCTTGATCCAAATGTTAACGCTTTGTCTGAACATGTTTGCCAGTGGTTGTATATCAAGCTCAAAAGTAGTGTTCCAGGGACAACTAGGCCTAGTGGTTCTTGCAGTCTGCATGTGTATGAAAATTCGGTTATTCTTATTTTAGCATTAGAATTGCTGTATAATAGTCTTAGCAAGCCAATTATCCACTTACCCATGCGTGGCTTTTCCAGCAGAATGAATAGGAAGGGCCAATCTATTGAATAAAATGCAATAGCTTCTAGGAACACATGAGCCGTCTAAATCTCTGGCTTAATCCGATTTGTTAAGGTAAACTATGATCTCAGGTGATATGGTGTGAATCTCTCTGGCATAAAACTGGATTGGTCTAGTGGCACTAAACTTTGTATTAACAGAAGGAACACATTTGTTCTAATTTTGGCTAAAGTTTTATTGTCCACATTGGTGTAGAAAAATTGCACGCGTGGGGTTACCTGGTTTGAGCGATGTAATCACTGCCACTTCTCGAAGCGTTGGAGGGACCTCTCCTGTTTGTAATGCCTCATTTTACATAATAAGTAAATATGGGGCGATATCTTCTGCTTAAGCTTTATAAAACTACAACAGTAACACTGTCACTTCCTGGCATCTTTGATTGCAGTTTTAATTTCCTCTAGAGTGATAGGCAGGCATAACACAACCCCCCACTCCTATTCAGGCCAATATTGTTAGTCCCAAATATATATTTATATCTCTTATATTTGATGTCAGTTTGTAAGTCTTATATATATATATTTATTTACTTGTTAAGCGCGACTGCCACCCAAAGGGTATCCTGGCGCTGAGACTGCGTCTATCCAGCAGGCATACTACCATTACATTGCTCTGGGGAACAAAAAGGTCTTGAGGTCCTTTTTAAAAGGGATGAAATCTTGTCTACACCTCAGCGCCAGCGGGAGGGTGTTCCAGAGAGTGGCAGCCGTGAAACTAAAAGCACGGCCACGCATCCTCACTCTATTGATCATGGGGACCGTCACCAGAAACGCAGAGGAGGATCTTAGGGGTCTGGCAGCGCAGTACCAGGAAAAAAGGTTTTGGAGCGGTATCACCCCCTGTCCGTGTAAGGCCTTAAAGACGAGACAGAGCGCCTTGAAGGAAATTCTCTCTTGGATGGGTAACCAATGGAGGTCTGCTAATGCGCCAGAGGAAGAGGCAGATCGAGGACGGGATAGAGCCAATTTAGCCGCCATATTTTGGATCCTCTGCAGCTTTGAAATCAAAGTTTTTGGGGCTCCCAGAAGTAGTGCATTGCAGTAGTCTAATCGACTAAGAATAGAACTGCGCACTACCTCTGCCCTTGCCTCCTTGGGAAGAAGCGGTAAGATCTTACGTAGGGCACGAAGTAAGCCCATACAACCCGCTATAGTTCTGTTCACAGAGGCATCAAGCTGCAGATTGGATTCAAACAGAACTCCCAAATTACGGGCCGACTCAGCAGCCTCTACCGTACCTGGAATAGATGTAGGCCAAAAATCGTCCGGAAGCGGACGAGGGGTACGGTCTAGGGAGCAATGGAGAACCTCCGTTTTGGATCCATTAAATTGAAGCGAGTTGGCTCGCAGCCACTCTGCTGTAGCCGCCATGCAGCAGTGGAAGGTGTCTCTCGATATTGCCCTGGTACCCTCAAATGAAAAAATCAATTGAGTGTCATCGGCATAATTGATGACAGATATGCCGAATGACTTTATCAGGGCGACCAGAGGTCGCAAGTACAGATTAAACAGGATCGGGCTGATCGCCGACCCTGGGGGACACCCTGATCCACTTGCTGCATGGCAGAGCGAAAAGGTGGTAGTGCCACTGCCTGCTGTCTGTCACTGAGATAAGATGTTATCCATCTCAAGGCCAAGCCAGTTAATCCTGTACTCCGGAGACGGTCCAGTAGTACTGCATGGTCCACCGTGTCGAACGCGGCCGACATGTCAAGCAGCACTAAAAATGCTGACTTGCCCATGGTGACACGCGCTCGTAGATCGTCCAACACGGTGACCAAAGCAGCCTCCGTGCCGTGAGCCGGCCTAAAGCCGAACTGTGATGTATCCAGGCAGGAGTTATTTTCCAGAAAGCTGGTTAGTATTTTCGTGACCCACTTCTCCACAACCTTTATTATAAAAGGCAGAAGCGAAATAGGCCTGTAATTGGCCGGGCTTGAAGGGTCCAAAGAGGCCTTCTTCAGCAATGGTGTAACAATTGCCCTCTTCCAGCTATCTGGAACTACTGCTGTACTCAGTGACTGGCAGCAAATGGCGTGGAGCGGAGGAAACAGCTCAGTTTGAAATGCCTTCCAGATCTTATGGGGCATAGGATCAAGTGGTGATCCCGAAGACACACCATTCGCCAGAAGGCAGAATTCCTCCAGAGAAGGACTAGGAAAGCAGGACAACTGGGTCTCCGCGGGAGGGGGTTCTGCGAGGGGGGGCAAAGAAGATGTAGGCTGGCCGGAGATCTGAAGTCCGCTCAGAATTTTCTTAATCTTCTCCTCAAACGCAGAGGCCACAGCGTCGCACAATTTCTGGGAGACCGGGATAGCCGGAGCAGTTCAAGGCGGATTGGCTAGATTGTCGACCGCTTTAAACAATGCCTGCGATTTGTTAGGGACCTTGGCCAACATGTCTGCCAAAAATGGAGCCTTGGCCTTCTTCAGCTGAATCTTGTATTCCTGCAAGGTCGCTTTATATGCTACCTTATCTGCCTCCCTATAGTCTCTCCTCCAAAGTCGTTCCGCCTGTTTGCAGCGGAGTTTGTGCTGTCCAAGATCATCAGTGAACCAAGCATTAGTTCTTCTGGGTCTGTCCCTCACTTTCCTTAAAGGGGCCAATTCGTCCAGAGATGTCACAATCTGCTGGCAAAAGACCTGATAACTTTTATCCACACTATCCTTCACCGTAAATGGTCTGGGCAACAAGGTAGGTCTGGTTGGATGTTTCAGAAGACGAGACTATTGCCTTCTGATCTTAGTGGCAACTGGATCACCTGTCCTTAGTGAACCAGGCAAGGAGATAGACAGTGGGACTAGTGCATGATCAGTCCAGCATTGATCCACGACCTCTCCCACTACGACTAGATCTTTGTCGGCAAATACAAGGTCTAAAGTATGCCCTTTGACGTGAGTAGGTGCTGAAACCAACTGTGCAAGTTGTATATTGCTACATGCTCTCTATATGCCAGATCTTGAGGGCCAGAAGGCCAGAAGGCCAAAGGTTAAAATCACCTAACACTAATAATCTAGTATGGGAGTTTGAGAGGTCGTTGATAAGATCAATCAAAGGCTGAATGGCCGTGGTGGTTGAGGCGGGAGGCCTATAACATAAAAGTCCTGTTACCAAAGTACCGCTCTGGGCCGTGATTGAGAAGCCCATGGTCTCAAATCCTGATATATCCTTCACCTCCAACTGAATGAAGGAGATTGAATCTTTAAATATATAGCCTATACCGCCCCCCCTACCAGTTGTTCGAGGGGAGTGTTTTATTAGATAACCCGGAGGGCAGGCCCACCCAAGTTCCACTGCGCAGTCTGACTTAGTCCAAGTTTCAGTTACGAAAAGGACATCTAGATATAGAGAGTCTATCAGAAGAGCAATTTCCGCATGGTGTTTTACAAGAGATCGAACATTCAGTAGACCACAAGAAAGGACTGAAAAAGGAGGGTGGATCGTAGAACAGTCTTTACCCACATTGGTATCCGTCAGGTGATCCTGAGAATCTACAGAAGGGTCCAACGCCCGATAAGAGGCCGAGGTAGACGCACCGGACGCGCCTGGGACGCGAACGGGCGCAAACGGGCTTACCTCTGGCGCACCTCTGGCGCGCACCCGCTGCGCGTCATCGCTGCGCTCCGACCGTCTACCCATTATTTGTAGCCCTACACGTGGGAGGAGTGTGAGGGGAGGAACTAGTCCCCAACAAAGATGGCGCCCGTAAATCGGCTGCCACGAAAGCCCTCTCAAAGATGGCGGCCGCAAAAGCCCCCAGTCTCGGTCCCTAGCTGCCCTGATTCCTGCAAGTGCAGGGTGATACCACCTTTAACGTGCAAGTAAGAACTCGCTAGCGCTGAAGCTAGAAGTACAGGGTACACAGCGCAAGAATAATAAGCGGCGCAAATAATGTATTAAATAGCAACTAAAAGGTTTTAAAATATAACAGCAGCCAGCGCGCTACAAACAGCAAGTCTACCTGCGCGCGATCGTTCTGGCGTTTAAATGCGCTCCTGCGCGCTCTTCCAGACGTGGGAGGAGTGTGAGGGGAGGAACTAGTCCCCAACAAAGATGGCGCCCGTAAATCGGCTGCCACGAAAGCCCTCTCAAAGATGGCGGCCGCAAAAACCCCCAGTCTCGGTTCCTAGCTGCCCTGATTCCTGCAAGTGCAGGGTGATGCCACCTTTAACGTGCAAGTAAGAACTCGCTAGCGCTGAAGCTAGAAGTACAGGGTACACGGCGCAAGAATAATAAGCGGCGCAAATAATGTATTAAATAGCAACTAAAAGGTTTTAAAATATAACAGCAGCCAGCGCGCTACAAACAGCAAGTCTACCTGTGCGCGATCGTTCTGGCGTTTAAATGCGCTCCTGCGCGCTCTTCCAGACGTAGGAGGAGTGTGAGGGGAGGAACTAGTCCCCACCAAAGATGGCGCCTGTAAATGGGCTGCCACGAAAGCCCTCTCAAAGATGGCGGCCGCAAAAGCCCCCAGTCTCGGTCCCTAGCTGCCCTGATTCCTGCAAGTGCAGGGTGATACCACCTTTAACGTGCAAGTAAGAACTCGCTAGCGCTGAAGCTAGAAGTACAGGGTACACGGCGCAAGAATAATAAGCGGCGCAAATAATGTATTAAATAGCAACTAAAAGGTTTTAAAATATAACAGCAGCCAGCGTGCTACAAACAGCAACTCTACCTGCGCGCGATCGTTCTGGCGTTTAAATGCGCTCCTGCGCGCTCTTCCAGACGTGGGAGGAGTGTGAGGGGAGGAACTAGTCCCCAACAAAGATGGCGCCCATAAATCGGCTGCCACGAAAGCCCTCTCAAAGATGGCGGCCGCAAAAGCCCCCAGTCTCGGTCCCTAGCTGCCCTGATTCCTGCAAGTGCAGGGTGATACCACCTTTTAGTTCAATATGTAAAGAAAGCTTCACAGATAGCCTATGGATGGTGTAGTGTTGCTCTAGTTTCTGTCCTAATTCAGATTATTTATGCTGATGCCTATTTTGGAAGGATATTATTAGTACGGGTGTGGCTGGGATGTTCCCTTTCTCCATAGATTCTTGGTTTATGATGGATACTTTTATCCCCCAGGGACCGGACTGGATCAGGAGAATTCTTTCAGGTAATGCTTGTGCTTTGCGGTGGTGGTGTGACTCTGCAACCATCCCGCCACTCTGGTTCTGAAGAAAAGGTGCGAGGGTGTTAAGATTTGAGAGTCATTCTCCAGATCACCGGGACCAGCTGAGCCATTAGTTCTGCACCTGTTAAGCCCAGAGTTCCTGTATCTCATCGACACTGCAGCAAATCAAGGCCTTCAAGGATGCCATACTGGAAATCTTTAGTGTGCTTCAGGGTGCTTTTTGCGTGATTTTGGGCCCCTCGGAACCACAGGATTCTCCAGTTGGATTGTTGCTGGTGTGCCCTCCCCCCTACACTGTCTCTCCCCGTAGGACCCTTTACCCTGTCGGGTACCGACTCTGGTACAGACGCCCAGGCTCCGTTTCCCCCAAGATCCACAACTATTCTTTTCGCCCTTATGCAAATACTGACTACACTGACATGAGCTAGAGGCTCAACTGACGTAGTGCTATGAAATTCGGAGAACCACAACCAGTTGTTTTGCAGGCTGACTAACCTTGTTTCTGTAACGTGACGCAAATATCAGCAGAAGCTCCATTCTCATTTTGGTTTTGACTCTGATCCTGGGCTTGAACAAGGCACGCCGTTTATTTTGAGAGAATGGCTTGCTCCCCTTCATTATACTGATGATGCCTTACACCTTGACTTACGAAACACCAGTGGACTTAACACCTCCCCTGAAACAGTGCTTGCCTCGCCACATGGTCCACCAATGGAATATAGTGCCTCATTTGCAGTAGTGATTCGGAGGAAAGTTGAGGTACCAGATTTGCAGCTCTCCTCAATTGAGACTAAGACAAATGCACTACCAGTGGGAGGCTTTAGGCATTGACATCTTTCCCAGCCAGTGATTCATCAGAAAACCCACTCTGGCCGTAAATGCATTCTGCCTGTTAGGCCATTATACACATGGCTTATTGGATATGCCCAGTGAGACTTTGCTGGCTGTCCCAAAAGACCATGGGTTCAGACAGTCTATGATGGCCTGGATACAGTGAAATACATAATCTATAGGAGGTTTAGACTCCACAAACTACAGTGGCAAAGCAGTTGGTTCCAGTGTAGTGCTCCGCAAATATGCCCGAATGAGATTTTCTGGCTCTGTGTAAGCACTGCTGGTGGACACACCTTTTGACGGGTCACACCACTTCGGAGAGAAGGCAGACCCTGCGCTGGGGTGGTTTAAGACTTGTAGGGCCATTGCACGTTCCATGGGACTGTTAGCCCCTGCAAAGCGATTCCTTCATCAGTTCTTCAGATTTAGGGGCCAGTGGGAGGCTTTAGGCATTGACATCTTTCCCAGCCAGTGATTCATCAGAAAACCCACTCTTTTCAGGGTACCAGAGGACGAATTGCACAAGCCAGCACATGCACCAGTTTTCTAACTCCCCTCCCCCTACTAAACATCCACTTAGCTGCTTTAGTTTGTTCCTTAATGGCTCACATCTGACCAGTGGAAAGCAGGATTCAGTATTTCCTTGTAGGTTAGTAATCTTGTAGGTTAGTAATCCATCACGCCCAACAGATGGGTTTTAAGATTGTCCAAAGGGCTCCTCCCTGCCTTTCATTTCCTTCCCCACCCCACATTCTTCGTGCACCAGAATGGATTTTGTAGGAGCATCTGTTCAGCCTGGTGTAGGAGGTACCCTTATTACTTTCCAAGGGTCCAATTGAATGGATATCCAGTAGTTGATGTTGTGCCATTAGTTTTTGCAGAGCCTCTTTTGCTCTGGTATTCTGTCTAGTGTTATTACTTGATCTAGCCTATTCGATGTTTAATAAGCGGTTAAAGTCACCTCCCTATATAATAGCTTGTGGATCTGTGTGCATTTTTAAGGACTGTTTGAAAGAATTGTTTTGGATCTTTATTTGGGCCATATGTGTTCACTGTTGTTATGACCAAAAGCCAGAAAGAGAACAGCTAAAACAAGGGATCTCAACTTGCCTACTGTAAAACAATAACTATGCCCGTTCATGTTTGGAAAATCAAAAGGAAAGTAGGTAAACTGTTCTGACAATCACGCCAAAACCAAGAGGACTTAAACCTTCTGCAAACATTCCGCAACGAGAGACGGATCGTAAAAAAGATATCTGGGTGCATAAACAAGCTAAACATGAAACATTATGGGCTCAGCTGCTCTTTGCCACCAAAAGAAATGATTCAAAAAGATTCTGGCAAATTATCAATAAGAGCGAGTAAGGCCTTGCAGCAGCGTATAATGCGAATATCAGCGAGATGGAATGGGTACAATACCTGAAATCAAATTGCAAGGAAGATTTGGTAGTTACAACTTGCCCTTTTAGCCTTCTTAATGATAAAGCTGACTTGTTGAAACCGACATAGGTGGAGGTTGAGAGTATCATTAAAAAATCTCAGGCTGATTATGCCTGGCCCAAATTCGCTTCCCCAAGCACTGTTTAAGTACTTTATATCAGACTGGGCTGATTTCCTGGCGTCAATGTTCAACTTCACTCTGGAAAATGATGCAGAGGCTCAACACTTCAACCCATTTTTAACAAGCATTTGCAATGCAATAGGTCTCTCATTAGGAACGTTTGAGCTATTCGTATTGTAAATGACATATTTTTTATTTATGTGTTGGTTTTGAAAATAGCGATATTAATAGCTTTGGTACTTACAATGCCAATAGTTTTAACTTTCGCAAATGTGACACCTATAGCATTTGTAATGAAATATGTGTTGTATTTACGAGACTTAGATGTATTGATATTACAAATAACCATGCAGACACACCACACAGTCAACATCCAGATACAAAACTTGGGACACGTGTGACGCACGCTGCACTTTCCCAGGCTGAGGGGTGATATGTTGTTACAGTTTATAGATACAGTCAGGGAGGATGGGGGAGAATTAGGGGAGGGAGGGGGGAAAGTGCTTGCTTAATTTGTGAGCAAGCAGTGTATAAAACCTGCAAACTTCTCAACAACGGACACTTGTATGTGTGTATAAGGTTCCCGATATTTAGGGGTGAGGGCTTCTGACTGGTTCTGTGGATAATAAAAACCTGAAATCAGCTCTCAGGTAATAGGTTGTGGCGTAACGACTAGAACTGCCGACTTTGGAACATCCTGTGATTCTAGGCAAATCACTTAATCTCCCCGAGCCTAGGAAACATGGATGGGGGTGCTCTTGTAGAACACAACTGGTGCTTGTGTGAAGCGCTCCAATGCCTTCAGTCGAATTTGCGCTTTGTAAAACTGCAAAAAAAGGGGCCTACTACAAGCAAACGTGCCTGGCAAAGACAACCCCGACTCTTGAGACACACACATCACTGGCCCTGCATAAGGGGCTGAAGGTGCCTGGTCACTCACCCGGTTTAAGTGAGGCAATGTGTCATGCTGAAGAAAACACATGTGGTGCACAATGTGCCCGCTGTCCAACAGGCGAAGCGCGAGGGGAACCGTGCAACCGGAGCGAGCTAATGTGAATAACACACTTTGGTGCATTTCTGGGATATTTATAAGCGGAACGCATTCCTTCCCATTCCCGGATCAGACAGTGGAAACGTTCCCACATTGGAGGCTCACATCTGAGTAAGTCTTCTGTTTTTCATGGCCCTAGTGGTAATATTTACTTAATCAAATGAAAATGATAAATAAATAGGGGCATTTGCAGTAAAAAATAATAATTTTGATAACATGCCCCGCTAGAAATGTCATTATACCACATACAAGTGTGCACTGTGTAGAAATAAATCCATTAAAATAGCGAGACATTCCATAACGAGATGGTTAATCACTCGGCACATAATTAGCAGGAAGGACAGCTGAACGCTGGAATACTTGTTTTCTTATGCCTGACAACAATACTGCACACCCACAACTTTACTGCAACCTGCACGGGGTAACCTGTAATATGCAAAGAGCGTCAAGCCCTGTTTTTTCCTGTTACAAATCAATGTTGTGTAGTGTGTCAAACTGACTAATACTGCAACTCCCACAATGCACTTGTTGGGCACTTGTTGGGCTTTGCAGTATTGCTATGTTGCTGTCAAATAAACGAAGAAGAAACCCGGGACTGGAAACTCTGACTCAGATCGCACTGAGTTATGAAGTAGCCTCAAATCTGCTCAATAAGGAAAGGAGATGCATTTTTTAGGTGCATAGTTAGATTTGATGTATAGCAGATTCTTAAATTACGCATAAATGCAGACACCTCGTAAATATGGGTGTAAAATGTATCATACAAACAGTGTGTCTAGGATGTAAGGTGTCCGTTATTGATTGCATGCTATAACTAGGCAACCACCTAAGATACCAAGTTAAGCCGAGTGCCAAATTTAAGTAAAAAACGTTAAATTAAGGAAAATGTATCTGAAAAAAAGGCTGTGGCTCGCAATCCACGGTTGCTAGTGCAGAGCTGCCCCATGCCAGGCCTGCAGTCCATCTTAATAATGAATTAGAATTGTTAATGTGAAGCATTTGAATACACATTAATTGATTTCTTTCCTCCTTCAGGTAGTTTCAAGCTTTTTTGAATTCAAGCACCCACTCCCCAGGTACTTTAAAGACCTGCAACCCCACTCAGCAAAAGGAGCAGGTCGAAATATGCGCCTCAACCCTTCACCTCGTTTGGAAGCTATTCCTAGCGATTTGCCCGAATCACACGATGTTGAACCGACGCCGAGTCACTCGAACGTGGTTTTCTTAGTTCCAAAGACGCCAGTCCTGCCGGAAACGCCGCATACTCTCCGGAGCATTAATTAAATTCACTTGTTTCAGCTTCCCTTAGCAACACATTTTCTACAGTGAGAAAATCAGTTAAATAGCACGAAAATAAATAAAGCAAGGGTTTGGATACAAGTGGCGCGGAAATATACAGAGAGAAGTGTGTCCATGAAAATTAAGAACAGGGAACGGCGCTATCCTCAATGGTTTAAACCTATCTGTCAACACTGCCCTCCTGTGGCTCATTACGAAAATGTTCATTTTAATTAATTTCTTTGTGGAGCACAGTTATGTGTAATTATCAATTCATTTACATACATAACTGTCTTATTACCTTGGGCTTTAGTGGCGCATTTACCCCATTCGCTCCGAAACTGTTATCATTGAGAACAAGCATTGCGGCACCTGTGCTCCACATCCGGGCCGGGGAGGAAACAGAGGGGGGGTAGGAGCGCGAGGGCTGCTCGCGCATGCGCTGTTCCTGGATCTGCGGCTCGTGCCCAGTGGCTGCGAGGCAGACTTTAGGGGGCTCCTGTGATTGAGACGGAGCCCCGCGCGGTGCTGCAGTATGCCGATGAAGACACGAGACCAGCGCAAAGTTACCACAATCGCTGGTAAGTGGGGTATATCTACATTGAAAGCATTTAAAGACTTACATGTTGAATGCTGTGTTGTTTACATGTCCACTAAAAGCCTGGTGTAAGTGCAGTGTCGACGCGAAAGTGAAACTGCATGCTTTTGCCTCGGGATAGGAGATGTGCGCGTGGCTTGACGTGCGCGTCCACAGACCACAATCTGCTCGTGCCCCGGTCTGTCTGGGAGGCATCACACGGACAATAAGTCTCGCTGGCGGCAGCACTTCGCGCTGCAAGGCCAGGCGAGACCTAAAAAGGGTCAGGCAAGTTCACCTAGTAACTACTGATTAATCACTCTGATGGACGTGGAATTTAAATTCTTCTCCATTATACTACTTCATGACTTGGAATTGTGGTGCTATGAAAATAGATTAGTCCCCATAGCAAGGCAATTTAACCAATCTCATAGCCCTGAGCCAAATTACAAATAGAACAAAAGCTACAGGGACACCTCGTTACATGTGTTACAGGTTATGGGTCAAACTTCAGCAATGGGCCTTTCCTCCCAACACATGGGTCAAGATAAAAATTTGTGATGGCACACACGTATCGAGGAAAGTGCAAACAACGTCTGGCGTGAAACAGGGCTGTGTGCTTGCCCCCTTTCTTTTTAACTTGTATCTGACAGATCTTTCCGCTGAATTGGACGAGCAGATAGCTCATGCCAGAGCATCGGAGGACGACCAATGTCGTTCAATTTATATGCGGATGATCTTCTGCGGTATAGCAATACTCGAAAAGGACTCTAAAGGGTGCTTAATTCCTTTGGCACTTAGGCAGATAAGAATGACCTGGAAGTAAACTACAACAAAACTAATGTGATGACTTGTAATCGAGGGCCCAACAAAAGTCGAAAATGGCATTTTTAAAAAAAATAATTCTTTTAATTCTCTTTATTAACAGGTGAAATTCAATCATTGCAGTACATCAAGTCTTAGAATTTTGCGGTTATACATGTGGGTCAAGACATTTACGCTCGGTACAGTGTTACTTTATAACATTTATGGTGATTCCTGGATGTCTATTTCTGGCAATTGGGGGGGTTACAGATAGATCCTCGATATACATTCCAAGCATTCCAGATGGAGACCCATTTGCGGAGACAACCCCTCACTACTTACACCATTTTCTCTCTAAACATACACCAATCCATGTCCCTCACCCAGGCCTCTTCGGTTGGGGTATGATTAGCGCCCCAGAGTTGTGCAATGTTTCGTTTGGCAATCATGAAGACCAGTGTCACCCATGTCTTCTGTTCCCCTTTCAGGTCCGTGGGTTCCCACACATTTAACAGACATCTCTTTGCCTTACCATTGTTAGTACATCACTCATAACTGTGTGGATCCTGCCCCAATAGGGCGGTATGTGGTCACACTCCCATAGTATGTGTAAAAACGTACCCATCTGGCCACACCCCCTCCTACAGTCACCACCCTCCGCTCTTCCGATTTTCACCAGGCAGGGCCCTGTTATGTAATGTATAGGCATTTAATGTATAGGCATTTATATAGCGCACTACTTACCCGGAGGGTCCCAAGGCGCTTCGACCGCTGCGAAACCCTTCCTGGCTTCCCTGAGAGATGGTCCCTTAATGGGTATCTCCAGGGTGAGACCAGGCATCCCCGGCGGTCTGGTGGGGCCGTTAGTGAAGATGAGGCAAGCTAATGCCCAGAGTTGCCGAGTGTGATCGCTGATCAGAGTGGGCACCGAGGCGAGAGAATTATCGAGTCCGCTGACCCTGGTCCAGAAACCTGCCGCGCCGGGAATCGAACCCTGGTCCCGGGCCGTCCTCTGCTCTCGGGTCTGCCGCCTCTAACCAGTGAGCCACACTACTTCACTTTGTTATATACACTCTATGGAGTATCTTGAGTTGGGCGAGACGAAGCCTAGCTGAGATGGCCACCTACAGTTGGGGAAGCCACTGCCTCTGTCCAGTCATCCAAAATTATCCCATCCTGTTCCCATTTGGCTCTCGTAGGACAGAGTGGATCCCCAGTGTGATTGAGAAGTTTCTTATATGTTAATGAGATTGTTTTGGTGGGTAGGTAGCCATCGAGTAGCCTATCCTCCAAGGAGGAGGAGTCCGGGGGCAAGTCGCTGTGTGGTATGCTGGTCTGTAACGCATGGCGGACCTGCAGGTAGCGGAAATACTCTGTGTTTGCCAGCTCAAACTCCTGTTGGAGGGACGTGATGGTTTTAACCTCACCCTTCACATAGAGGTCACCTATTTTAGAGATTCCAATCAGGTCCCAGCAATCGAAACCCTTGACTTCCATAAATTGCCCAGTACCTCCGAACCCCACAAAAGAGTTGCTAGGGTGATTTTGCGTTCTCAGCCAAGACTACGGGTAGCAGTCTGCCACACCTGCACCGAGTTTCTGGTCAGTCCCGTCAGTAGCTTTATGCCACTCTTGGAGTTCAGTGCCCTATTTAGTTTCCGCCGGAGAGCAACCATCGGTCCATGTCCTGTCCAGGATCGTCCCCCCCCATCTGTAGGGACCATGAATTATGGCTGCTAGATGAGCCGCCCAGTATTATCGCTTAAGGTCTGGCAAGGCCTATTCCCCTGTCGTACCAGGATACAGTGAGCTTAGTGAGGGCAATACGGGCCCTGCCCTTCCACAGCAGGCTTCTCTGCAAACTTTCTATTTCCCGGAACTAACTTGCTGGGACTAGATCCAGGATGTTCTGAAAAACAGTCTGAGTGAAGTCTGGGAAGAAGGTTATGACAGAGTGCTCATATTTCAATGGAAGAGCCACTCTGGACGTCTGCAGGATAGTGGCCCTATACCTATAGTTTAGTAGGCAGGCCAGGACCGGAAGTGAAGGTGCACCAGGTTTTGGTCAGGCCTTGGGTTGCAGGTGAGAAGTAATTCGAGTTTCCACAAAAAGGTCAGTGGCCTGCCCCTCCGCCCGCCCTAGCACCCCTAGAATGCACACATTATTGCGCCTTGAGTGCCCTTCGTAATCGTCCAGTTTATCCTCTTCGAATTTGCGGAAGACCTTCAGTTCTTGGATTTCACTTTGCAGCTATGAAGTGTGGTTCACCAGACTGGCTGTTGTTGTTTCAAGCTGCACAACATTTTCTCTGTTGGTGGTCAAGTCAGCTCTTATGAGCATCACCTCCGAGGAAATAGCATGTCCATCCTTTGCTCCAAGGACGTTCGGACCCTGGAGATGGCATCCATGACGTCCCTCGAGGAGCGCTCTGGGCCATCAATCTCCATTCCTGCGGCTGTTTTGTCTTTGGGGGTCTGCTGCTCGGTCGCTGTTTTCAAACGGGTATAGCGGTCGAGCTTGCTTTGCTGGGTGACCCTTGAGCCTTTAGTGGAAGCCATAGCGTTGCAGCCTTGCGCCAACCTGGAGTCGCCGGCGCTCGACTAGTAGAGTATCTGGGCTATTCACTTCTGGCGTCAATCACCCCCCGGTTTGCGTCCCCGATTTCCTGTCCCCAGGGCTTTTACCTCCAGATAAGCGGGGGAGGAAAGGAACCTCATGAAAGATCTCACAGGGCCCCAGGAACCCCGGCTCCCTACTGCTTCTATGTCCTGTCCAGCCTGGCTCCACTGCCGCGAGGTGTCTCAGTAGGTGTCTTGGGCTCCCGGGTGACCGTCTTTCCCACCACCGGGGTGGATTCGTGCTACGCACCTATTCGAGTTTCAAGACTAGCGTTTGTAGCTGTCTGCGCGACTAGGGGGGTGGAGGAAGAGTAGAAACACAATCAACTCCTCGCCCACGTCACCGCTGCAACTCGAGAGCCTTGGTGTTGGTTTGTCTATTATGATGTTGCCTCCCCTGTGTACTTACAGTCTCTCCCAGGCAGCAGTTCGAGTTCCTGTGAACCGTCCCGCTTTTGGGCTGCTTTTTTTCACGGTGCTCACCCTTTCAGTAAGGTGCAATGCCGCCCAGTTGAGATGGGCTTGAACAGACTCTCCCTCTTACTTCCACTTATGCGTGCGGCCGCCGATGCCTCCATACGCCTCCCCCGGCACCAGCCAGGCACGCAAGTTCTTACCTGTCGTCACAGCGCGTGCAGCCCCTCCTCAAGGCACCTCTATGCAGTGCACCTGCCGTGCCGCCTGGTGTCAGGGTCGCTTGCAGTGTGCGGACTCCACCGGAGCCCTGATCGTACACAGGTCATCGCAATCCGGTCCGCCACTTCAGAGAGCCGCTCCCGCTCCATTACCCTCGGTGAAAGGCTTCAAAGCGCGCGCCCGGCTCCATGGTTATTCCAGGCCTCAACTTCCGCTCAACTTATCTCCGGTCAGCGGGAGCCTCCGGAGCTCAGAGTAGGCTCGTTTGAGCGTGCGGACCTTCCGACGGCTGGATCTCTCCTCTGAATCAGGATCTGTGAGATGGATATTGATATGAGGAGTGGACGGTGTCAGAGCAACTCTAGCTCGCGGCCATATTGCTACGCTGCGTCGCCACGCCCCCAAAAATGGCATTTTAATGGAAATAAAATTGAGGAAGTTGCCACCAACGTTTGTTTGGGGGTCAAAATAGATGCAAATGGTACCTTCGTATCTCAGAAGGTGGTGATTCAGGCAAAAGCCCAGGCCATCAATTATGGATTTTCAACATTAATTGAAATCTATGGAAGCTGTTATGAAAGCCAAACTGTTGCCAACCCTTGCATATGGATCGGAGATAATGTTAGGTGATGAGGCTCCTTTGCTTGATAAACTGGTAATTAGAGTTTATCATCAAATCTTTAAGCTACCCAGGTCGGCTTCGCCTGCTCAACTCCGGTTAGAATTTTTACTTATAAAACAGTCATCGGCATTTGTAAAGCTTTGTTATAAATTGCGTGTGCCGGCCGATAACACCTTGGGAAATTTAGTCTAGTATGAGATCAATCTACAGTGAGAAAACGGCTCCCATAAAAAACATCTTGACAATAGCATCAGCTTACTGGAGTTGGGTGACCTTTTGGAATTCGAAGACCTCTGGTCAATTCTTTAAGACGGCAGTAAATAAGTCGATCAGACTGCAAAGCTGGACTGCAGATTAGGAAACACTGTCCAAACATTGTCATGGGTGGCTGGTGTTGAAATCCTATTAATTCCAGAGAGAATCGCCTCTGTTGGCGGCATTTTATGATCGAAAGGTCAAACAGTCATTTCTGGCCCTTCGATTTGAAGAGATTCCCACATTAGATCTTATCCCAAAATGGAGGAACGGGTGGTTCTTCCTAAGCCCGGACCTGTCATTTGTGCCTTCAGGAAATAGAGACTCTGCTCCACATTATATGCATCTGCCCAATGTTGGTTGACCATATGCAAAATAAACAATTGATGGACGGAATGCTGGATAATGCAAACATTCACTCCCCAATCACAAGGATCTGGGTTTAATCCCTCATTCTTTTGCTCACCATACCACCCCAGTTTGGACCCATCCATATACAAATCAGTCTTTACCCTGTTCCTTATGGGAACAGTCTTGCCCCAACTGCTAAGCCAGGTCTTCCCTGAACCGTAAACAAGCATCCTGGGACGGGTTTCAGGGCATCACCGTTAATCAGGCAGGCTAGCTTGAATCCAGTGGTGTGGTGAGCACGGGATGACCAATGTAGAAGTCTTCTAAGGCGAGAATTTCTTGACCGGTGAATAAGATCCTGTAGGGCTGCACTTGTGGAGGCAAGGGGCCCAATTAACACAAAGTTGAACTTCAGACTAGTGCAGTTTTTGGCTTTTTTAAAAATCTTGTAACTGATTAATATAACGTAATAAGTGATCTTGGGGGAGAGGGTCCCAGCACTTGATTTTAGACCATGTTAATTTTGTTATTTTTTTTTTAGGCAAAGGAATACGACAAATGGCAAGGTCGGGCTGCTAGGGTTCTCTTTAGTCCCTATCCTGTCATGTTAATGTAATTTACTCAACTTGCACCTTTGTCTTGCATATTCGTTCAGTATTAAAGCATAGTTTTTTAAATAGGTACCATATTCGACTGAAATCAAGAATCCATTTAGCATAGTACCAGTTTTCGCTGTTTCAATTTGCACACAAGCACTTTAACACCCATAGCAGTGTTTTAATGCGAACGATAAACGGCAGTGCTATAAATTGGTTGTTGCTAGGTTCCTCTAAAATGGCTATTCCCTACCTCGCTTTTTTGTTAAGGCAACAATTTTACTTAACTTGGCACATTCGTCTCTACTAAAGCACAGCCTCGTACTTGGGTACAATATTTGACAGAAAACTACTGTTTGCTTAGTATAGCACCCACCGCCACTACTGAATTTTGCACTTAAGCACTTTTACATCTATAGTGGTGTTTTTAGGAGAAAGTTAATCGGAAGTATTACAAATTAATTGTGGCTTGATCAAGTTATTGTGAGACTTTTTTTATTTTTCTACATTGAAAATTTTTACTATAGTTGAAAGTAAGGGCTAAAGGGAAATGTAAAGGCCCATATGCATGAAGTTTTACTGCTGAAGTCCTATGATGTTTTTGTATGTTTTCTTTTTCTTTAATTTCTGGTATTGTGTATTATGCTATGTTTATGATTTTAATTGACCAATAAATAATAATCATTTAAAAAAGTAAACCACCATTGTTATGTGAGTGTTACAAAATATGTCCCATATTATACTGAAACGACCTTATGTATACACCACTTTGTGGATATTTGAACATTCTTCTTTTCTTAATCAGTATTGTAACTCCTCTGCAATAATTTGATTATGATGTGAAGTATCTGTGTGCTCCATTCCCTGGCCAGCAGTTCAGTTCTATCACCAGGCAGGTGGATCTGCAGAAGGAGCGCAATATCATCTTTGCCTAAGCATACAATTATCTGTCGCATTTCCTAGGATTATTGAGACCCCTAACATTCCATAAACAAAATTTTACTTGGATGTTGATCATTCTTGTCTATATCATTAGTTATCTTTTCCCTACTGCGCTGACTTGTAATTAATTTTATATGGTTATGTAACCACATATGCTATGTCGGTAGGTGCTATACAATATGATGATCTATCATTAACAACTCCTTGCCTTTTCCTGCAATGAACACAAGTATTTCAGCTAATTTCTCCATAACCGGCAAATATTCTACTATATCTTCTTAATTCACCAGCCTTTTATCTATATTTAGAGTTAGTTATAAGGGGTTACCAGAACTACAGTTTCATACAACATCAGTACAAAGTGATAGTGATACAGCACAAAGGTTCAGTGAATTTAAAATGCCCGAACTAGAGGAATTAAAAATAATAGCCAAGGGAATTAAATCAGGCTCCCCCCCCTGATCTGGCCCGCCCAGAACAATTATTGATGGGAGCAGATCATATCATTGCTTACATTTATGGGCTCATTACCACCTCCTTCCAGAAGGGAGAAGTTCCCACCCTTTGGAAACAAGCAATAGTATGTCCACTGAAAAAAAAAACGTCAATAGATCTAGCAGTCTTACAAAACCTGCGCCAATCTCACTGCTACCATTTGTTGCTAAGATTGCAGAAAAAGTTGTTAACAAACAGCTAATCAATCATATTTAGGAAAATGTACTATTACACCCTTCCCAGTCTGGCTCCAGAACAGCCCACGCGACAGAATCAGCTCCACTCCTGGCCACTGATGCAATGAGACGTGGTGTGGATGAGGGGCAGACAACAGCTGTGATCCTATTGGATCTAATTTGGGCGTTCGATACTGTCTCACATGGGCTGCTTCTACATAGACTAGAAGAATGCGGTATAGATGGCACCGTACTATGATGGATGACACCCTTCTTATCGTCACGCAGTTTCCAAGTGTTACAGCAGTCACAACTTTCTAAGAGTATCATGTTGCTCAAGGGAGTCCCACAGGGATCAATTTTGAGTCCCACACTATTTAATCTGTATGTGGGACCACTGGCAGAATTAGTGGAAAAACATCATGTCACTATCGTATCATACGCTGATGATACTCAGCTAATTGTGACACTATCAGGAAACAATAAACTGAAAGCGCTTAATTTCACCAGGTGCCTAGAAGAGGTAGCAGGATAGTTGTCAATAAAACCGAGGTAATGATAGTGGGCGATGCACCGAACATATGGTTCTCTACATGGTGGCAGGAAACATTGGGACAAGTTCCTACGCCTAAATCGGAAGTAAAAAAATTGGGAGTTCTGTTTGATCCTAAACTGTATTTTGAGGCTCAAACCCGGAAAGTAGTGGGAAAATGTTTTAGAATCCTAAATATTCTGAGGAAAATTCTGGATCTTCTACCATCTAACGCAAGGAAAACCATAGTGCATGCAAAGGTTACATCACAACTGGACTATAAAAATGTACTGTATTTGGGAGCTCCTAAAAGGGGTCTAGCCAGATTACAGGTGGTACAAAATGCGGCTGCACGGCTCATATTGAATCTTCCTAGAAGAGCTTCCACAAGGAAAGCCCTTATAGAGTTGCACTGGTTGCTGGTGGAGGAAAGGGTCCTTTTTAAGTCCATGTGCTACTTCCATAAAATACTTGCAAAAAAAGGACTGCGCTACCTGCACCCACTAATCTCCCAATATATCCCAGGTCGCAACCTGCGATCAAAAGGAAGGTCGCTTGTGAAAGTTCCCAGAGTTCGGAATGCAAGAATGGGGCACGGAATGGGCTCCAGGAAACCATAAGAATGGAATCATGCGAAGGTAAATTTAGGAAAAAGCTAAAAACCTGGCTATTCTCCGCTGTGTATCAAAGTATAGGAGAGTCGCAAGAAGGCATTAGTGGGCAAGTTCTTTGTGAAGTGTCTAATAAGAGTTGTTCCCACTTAGCGAGTCTGCTCAGCGTGGGGACACGCCAGTTGGCGTAACCATGTGCTTTAGAAATGCTAAAATAGTAAATAAATAAATGGAGTGCTCAACATTCCAATGTTCCAAAATGCCAGCAGTGTGTCCTAGTTTTATCTCAGTGACTGTCTAAGTGGCTGACAATCTGCAGAACATGTATAAAATCCTATCACCCAAAAGTAAACTGGGAATTCTAATCTCAAATCAGGGTGCCAAGAAACCAGTTGTCAAAGTTCCAGTGTTCATCACAGAACCACCAGGAATCCATCATCAGTGATAGGAACTCAACATAGTGCAGAGGAATACAGGCTCCAACAGCTTGAGCCATTCTCAGAAGTCAGTTTCACACAGTGGTGCTATTGAAAATAGAATTAACACCTACATAAAGTCTCTGTAGGGTGCAATATAATTGAGGGACTTGTCTTAAAATGTCTGGTTGCAACCATAATCAATCCAGGTTCCCGAGGTGCTAGCGAATCCAGAGGTTCTCACTATTAGCTAAGCAATAGATGGGCCAAATGGTTATGGACTCCAGGCGACTATCCCCTGCTAACAGGACACTACTTGAGGGTCTAGGAGATTGGTGGGCAGCTTAAAAGAAACACTGTATATGATGTCCTGTTTAAGTTGTCTACTCAGTAAGTCTAGACCATAAAAATGAAAATATTGCGCGCAAACTTTCCACATCAACTGAACTTACACAGTTGCTAGGAAGCGAAATGTAATATTCTCTAAGAAAAGTTTGTGTTCAGTGCAGTTGTTTTTAACAACTTTATTTTGTCAGAAAGAAACATGACATACATTTTAGAGTCATCAGATGTATCGGTGAACACAATCTATAGGAATTTGGTGCACACGCACTCCCCTGACATGTACAAAAAAGATGATCAAGCAGAGTCCAGCATCATTCCATGACCCAAGATACCTGCCATGAATTCCCTCCCATACAATTAGAAATGTACATACTATGCAAAAATGTATGTCAATAGAAAGTACCAGTGGAACAAGAAAGCGTCTTGTTGGCTTTGTAAGTGTTTGGGTCAAAGTGGGTCACCCTCTGTATCGGAGGATATCGCCCATAATTCCAAAGCCATCTGTGATTTGGACATAGTTTGGTGCAATTCCCCAGTTCTATGTTGTCATCGTATGTATGTGATAAATGGATGCCCCGTTGTGCCTAATGATGGCTGTAAGATTTTCCATGGCATAGAGAGGATGGGGAAAAAGACACCCTTATTGAGTCGACGTGGGAAAGCGCCAGTCTGCTTCTGAGTCACCCAGGAGTACCAGGAATCAATCAATCAATCAATCACTCAGGGTATTTGTAAAGCGCGCTATATACCCGTGAAGGTCGCAAGGCGCGGGGGGGGGGGTCGAAGAGCCAGGTCTTGAGAAGTCTTCTGAAGGCCAGTAGGTCTTGGGTCTGTTGTAGGTTGGTGGGCAGGGTGTTCCAGGTCTTGGCGGCAAGGTGGGAGAAGGATCTGCCGCCGGCGGTCGTTCTTCGGATGCGGGGGACTGTGGCGAGGGCGAGGCCGACTAAGCGGAGGTTGCGGGTGGGGGTGTGGAAGCTAAGTCGTCTGTTGAGGTATGCTGGGAAGGCGTTGTGGAGGGCTTTGTGTGCATGGGTGAGGAGTTTGAAGGTTATCCTATTGTTGACGGGGAGCCAGTGTAGGTCTCTCAGGTGGGGTGAGATGTGGCTGCGGCAGGGGATGTCGAGGATCAGCCGTGCCGAGGCGTTCTGGATGCGTTGCAGCCGTCTCAGGAGCTTGGTTGTCGTTCCTGCGTAGAGGGCCTTTCCGAAGTCCAGTCTGTTGGTGACGAGGGCCTGGGTGACAGTTCTTCTCGATTCGGTGGGGACCCATATGAAGATCCTGCGGATCATTCGGAGGGTGTTGAAGCAGGATGAGGAGACCGCGTTGACCTGCTTGGTCATGGAGAGGGTGGATTCGAGGATCACCCTGAGGTTGCGTGCGTGGTCAGTAGGTGTCAGGGCTGTTCCCAGCAATGTTGGGCACCAGGAGTCGTCCCAGGCTGAGGGGGTGGAGCCGAGGATGAGGACCTCCGTGTTGTCAGAGTTCAGCTTCAGCCTGCTGTCCTTCATCCATTCGGCGACGGCCTTCATTCCTCTGTGGAGGTTGGCTTTGGTGGTGAGAGGGTCTTCGGTGAGGGAGATGAACAGCTGGGTGTCGGCGTAGGAGATGATGTTGAGGTTGTGCTGTCGGGCGACGTGGGCGAGCGGTGCCATGTAGATGTTGAACAACGTTGGGCTGAGTGAGGAGCCTTGTGTGTACGCCGCAGATGAGCTCGGTAGACTTGGAGCGAAAGGGTGGGAGGCAGACACTCTGGGTTCTCCCGGAGAGGAAGGATGTGGTCCAGTCCAGTGCCTTCTCGTGGATTCCGGCGTTGTGAAGGCGTGCTCTTAGAGTACGGAGGCAGACCATGTTGAAGGCGGCTGACTGGTCCAGGAGGATGAGGGCTGCTGTTTCTCCATTGTCCAGCAGGGTCCAGATGTTGTCAGTGGCGGCGTTGAGGGTGGTTTCGGTGCTGTGGTTGTTGCGGAAACCGGACTGGGACGGGTCCAGGATGTTGTTGTCCTCGAGGTAGCGGGTCAGTTGTTTGTTGACGATTTTCTCTGTGACCTTTGCCCGGAACGGGAGCAGGGAGACAGGGCGGAAGTTCTTTAGGTCCTTGGGGTCCGCCTTGGGTTTCTTAATTAAGGCATTGATCTCGGCATGCTTCCAGCTCTCCGTGAAGGTTGCTGTCTCGAAAGAGATGTTGATCACTCTTCAGAGATGGGGAGCGATGACTGTGCTGGCTTTGTTGAAGACGTGCTGTGGGCATTGGTCGGATGGGGATCCGGAGTGGACGGAGTTCATGATCTTGATGGTGTCGTCACTGACGTTGGACCAGGAGATCAGGTGGCTGGTGCGGGTGGTGGTCGTGGTGGGGCACTCTGTGGTCGGCGGGGGGGGGGTCGAGGCATTGAAGCGGTCGTGGATGTTGGCGATCTTGTGGTGGAAGAAGGAGGCCAGCGAGTTGCACAGGTTCTGTGATGGGGGAATGTCGTTGGTGTTGGAGCTGGGGTTGGAGAGTTCCTTCACAATGCTGAAGAGCTCTTTGCTGTTGTGTGCTTTGTTGTCCAGGCGGTCCTTGAATGCGGTCCTCTTGGTGGTTGTGATGAGTTGATGGTGTCTGCGGGTGGCGTTCTTGTGGACTGTGTAGCTGTCTGGGGATCGTTCCCGGAGCCAGTTCTCCAGTTTCCAGCATGTGCGCTGGGAGGCCTGGAGGGGAACCAGGTGGCTTTCTTGCTGGTGCGGCTGTTGGAGAGGGTCTTGAGTGGTGCGAGGGTGTAGGCGCAGTCGTCGATCCACTGTCTGAGGTAGCGGGCGGCTGTGTCAGGGTCTGTGGGGTCGGCAGGTGGGCTCTGGGCAAGGGTGGTGGTCAGCTGGTCTTCAGTGACTTTGTCCCAGCAGCGGCGTGGTATCTATTGGGTGCGGTGGTGTGTTTCCTGAAGGTGAAATGGACGCACCGATGGTCAGTCCAATGGGGTTCAGTGGTGTGGTTGAAGGAGACGTGGGGACTTGCGGAGAAGATCAGGGCAAGTGTGTGACCGGCGGCGTGGGTGGGTGTTGTCACGCGCTGTCCTGAGTCTGAGGTTGTCGATCAGGGTGGTGGAGTTGGCGTCATTGTTGTTCTCGAGGTGGAAGTTCAGGTCCCCGAGGAGGATGTAGTCGGTGGAGGCGAGGGCGTGGGTGCTGATAAAGTCGGCGATGGAGTCGCTGAACTATGGTCGGGTCAGGGGGGTCTGTAGACGAGGGTTCCTCTGAGGGTGGTGTTGGGGTCGGTGTGGATCTGGAAGCGCAGGTGCTCGGCGGTGCTGAGGGTGTAGTCGGTGTTGGTCGAGACACTGAGGGTGTTCTTGTGGATGATGGCGATTCCACCTCCAGCTCCGTTGGTGCAGTCTCTGCTGGAGATTTTGTAACCTTCTGGGATGGCTATGGTGATGGCGATGTCTGGTGCTGGGATGGTGTTGAGCCAAGTCTACGTCAGGAAGGCGACATCGGGGCGGTTGAGTTGAGGAGGTCCCAGAGTTCGACGGCGTGTTTGCGGGCGGAGCGGGTGTTGAGGAGGATGCACCTCAGATAGTTTGGGTTCGTTGGTTGGTGGTTTCGCGGGTCGGATGCTGGTGAAGCTGCAGTTCCGGCAGGTGAAGGGCCCTTGGTTGCCCGGTAGCAGGAGTGTTCTCGTCCGGGGTTGAGTACGTGGAGGGTGCTGGCGTCGTAGTGCAGTCGGGTGTTGTGGCGTTTCCAGGGGTTCAGGCGCTGGGCGCAGTCCAGGCGCAGACGGCTTGCCTTAGGCGCGCCTTCGGCTTGCCAGCGGCACGCACGCTGAGCGGCCTCTCAGCGGCTGCCATAAGAAGGGGAGGTGGGAGAGAGGGAGGAGCAGCTGGGTGGGGGGTAACGGGCCAATGGGAGCAGGGGGCGGGACCGGCGAAGGGGTTAACAAGCAGGGGCAAAGGAAACAGAGTGTGCAACAAATCAAAGCACTAAGCAACAGTCTCAATAGAAATACGGGCAACAAATCAAGGCACTAAGCAACAGGCACAATAGAAATATGGGCAACAAATCAAGGCACTAAGCAACAGGCACAATAGAAATACAGCACAAAGTATCAGAGATGGAAAACAGTAGCGCGGGCAGACCCAAACCTACGGGCCAACCACTGGCCACCAGGGATGAGGAGCAGGTGGCAGCCTGCGGGTGGAGGCGGGCCTCGAACACCCACAGCAGAGCAGCTCCGCACAGGAGCATGGGCGCAGTCACGTGAAGCTGTGTGGCGTGGGGAGCGACCTGCCTGGAAACGGGGTCAAGGGTCGCTCTTACTGCTCCGCAGCGGCCGCCATAAGAAGGGAAGGTGGGAGGGAGGCAGGAGCAGCAGCCGGAGGGTGGGAGAGCCAATGGGAGCGGGGGTGGGGCGGGCCGCAGGGGACGCAGCGGCGGGAAGCAGGACCGGTGAAGGGGGAAACGAGCACGGGCAAAGGCAGCAAAGCGGGCAACAAATCAAGGCACTAAGCAACAGGCACAATAGAAATACAGGCAACAAATCAAAGCACTAAGCAACAGGCACAATAGAAATAAGGGCAACAAATCAAGGCACTAAGCAACAGGCACATTGGAAATACAGTACAAAGTAACAGAGATGGAAAACAGTAGCGTGGGAAGACACAAACCTACGGGCCAACCACTGGCCACCAGGGATGAGGCGCAGGTGGCAGCCTGCGGGTGGAGGCGGGCCTCGAACACCCACAGCAGAGCAGCTGGGCACAGGAGCATGGGCAAAGTCAATTGGAGCTGCGCGGCGTGGGGAGCTACCTGCCTGGAAACAGGAATGGGTCATGGGACAGTGAGATGCTTGTCATGGAGTGTACCGTAAGAAGGAGCTTGTTCCAAAATACATGTACCCTCGTTCATGTCCGCCATGTGTGTAAGAAAGTACCTTGTTCCCCACATCCCTTCCAACATAACTCCATGCTCCCAAACATTCTGTGCAAGCGCACTGGTATCAAGTACCAACGTGTGAGGGTTTTGTAAGATTTCTCTTTATTGTGGAGATAAATAAAGGACTTCGAAGCCCTGCGCCATATCACTCCCCTAGTTTTGTCGGTGATATCTGTGGTCAATTCCTTTTCCCATAGTTTAATGTAGGCATGATTCTTTGGTGGGGTAAGATTGAGTATGTAAAGATAGAGCCACGATACGTCTCAATGCTGAATATTAGTGAGGTATAAGGATTCAATGGGTGTATCTTCCCTTTGCATGGCTAAGTGGGCGGAGGGGGTTGTCCTGCCCAATGTCGTGCTTATCCAGTCTTATAAGCGTCCCACCTAGTCTAGGTGTATTTCACGACTAGGCCCCCATTACTTTTCAGGTCCCCATCCTTGTACAAGTCTCTCAGCTTAGGGGATCGACTGCAATCCCAGCTAAGGGAACCAGAGTGGACCGTGCCTAGGGTAAAGACTGGGTTGTGGGCTAGAGAGGAAAGGGATAGGATGGAAACTTACGTCTCCCACAATGCCACTGGTGACTCGTATGTCAAAAATTATTTTCAGCAGGTCCGAACCAGCAGTTTCTCATGGTTTGCTCCCTTCCAACCAGACCTCCACCCCAATTGTGCCATGGTTGCCAGGAATTACCTCCACTCTGCCAGCACCATAATTTTGCCATAGGTGTCCCCGTATGGCAAGAATGATAACCAGTATGTCAGGGCCTACATTTTTCAACAGGTTTTCAGCCAAGAATTATGTTCAGTAGGCCATCAACAGAAAGTTATCTTGGGTATCCCAACAAGCCAAGAATTGCCTAGAAATATGCCACGACCAGCAGGAGACTCACAATCATAAAAAATGCCAACAAACATCTCGTTCATCCCCCCCCCCGTGTCCCCCCAACTTATGCTAATGCACACTTACTTGGTCTTTCTGATTCATACTCATTCTCACAAAAATGTACCCATACTCACTGATTCTCCCTCACAAACTCACAAATACATTATCACTCTTTCACAAGCACTGACACTCCCTCATTACTACTGGTGTACAGGTGATCTGCGGTAATAGATTTCAATAGGCTCCTCGGGTCCTGCTGCACCACTAATAGCAGCATCCCTGACTCATCCCATCTCACAATCTTCCCCTCATTCACATATTCAAACTCATTCACACTGCTTTACTCACTCCCTTGATTTCCCTTATTCATACTCGCTCTGACTCATTGATTATCACACACTTTCATTCTCCTGGACACACTCAAGCACACTAAATTAGCACACACTCTCACTGAATGTCATTCTCTCGTAATCACTCAAAATATACTTTCACTAACACACACATGCATTGAGAAACAACACTGGTTTCTTTTCTCGCAACTTAAAGGCTGCATGACAGCACCAGAGCAGGAATATGGCACTGAACATTGGAACCAGCCAGCCATGATTCCCAATGCTAAACAGAATTAACGCAACAACCCACCTCTAGCCCTCTCGCAGCTTCTTGATGGGATTGGAAGCACAGCCCTATAAGAAGCTGGGTCAGTGCTGAGGACCCTGTCCCTGTTGCTTTGTGTGGCTCCTCATTGACCTCGGGTATGGTTGTCCCAGCATATTCTTGACCCTCAATTGAAGCAAATGTCCTGAGGTGGTTACTATCAGTTGGCTACAGACTCTCTTGGGTCCCAGGGAAGCTATGAATGGTATGTCATCCTTAAGAAGATCCAGAAAACTGGGGTTTTTTGCTCTTGAGGTCAAGCTCTCTTCTTGCCATGGCAGTACACTTCCATTAATTCCAGCATGGCAGAGCAGCACATTACTTCTAATGGCTTAGGGGTTTGTCCCTGACTAGCAGTAGGAGATGGAGCTGGCAATGAGGGGCACATGGTGAAATGTCTCACCAATCTGGTGCTGTACAGCTTCTTCTGAAGTCCAGATGAGTGAAAAGAGCTGGTCCTGCCAGGCTATTTCTTATTCAATTTAGGGGAAATCAGTGGCAAAATCCTGAAAGGTGTCACATGTTCAAAATCCAGACCAGTCACCAGCCCTAAGTGAGCACATCTTACTGATCTTTTACCACAAAAGATAGAACAATTAAAAGATCTTCTAATCAACCGGCATCTCATATAATGAATTGTGAACCGCCCAACGAGATGACATCCCTATCTTCAGCTCTCCCTGGATCTCCCACAGCAACTTCTCCTCTCCTGTACTCAACCACTGACTTGACTTGATCTGACCTACCCGAGTTGATTTATCTCGTTACCTCGATGTAAACATCTACTCAGCTGACTTATCTTGCTACCTTGATGAAAATATTTACTGATGTAAAGCACTCCGATACCTGCGGGTCTTGCTAGCGCTATATAAAACTCTTAAAAAAAAAAAAAAAAAGATGAAATGGGAACCAGCTGTTAAATGCAGTCTGAATTCCAAGAAACCATGCCTAGATTTTAAGTTGAATATGATATTCCCAGGTGACTTCTAGCACAGGACAAATGGGAGGGCAAGGAATACATCAAAGTTTTATATTGAAGGGTTCATGTGCTATTCATGGATAGTTGTAACTTGTTTATTTTATATATATATATGTTTGAGGCATGTGGGCTGCTGAATTCATATCTTAGCATAGATCGCCGCCTAGTGTTGGGTCCGGATGATTGCACCATGTTGTCCTGGAAGTGTCTTCGAAGTATCACGAGATAGGTGACTCCTCCCCTCGACTACAGTGCGCATGGGCATCTTCTCCATCCTTAGATTGGTTTTTTTCCGCCATTGGGTGCGGATGTTATTCCTCTACTCCAACTTCGGAACCGAAACTAAACTACTTTCTAAGGCCAAAAGGCCTTCTACTTTGACGGTATTGTTCTCGTTCTGTACTTCTTAACTCAACCAAACGATCCGGTCGTCGACGCGGGCAGTTGGGTCTTTCGACGCCACGTGAGCCTGCTGTCGATGGAAAGGAGCCAGTTCAAAAGGTGCCCACAATGCCACTCCAAATTCCTGCATACTGACAAACATACAGTATGCAACAAATGCTTATCACCGGAGTACAATGAAGAAAATTGCCAAGCGTGTGCCCAATTCCGTTCGAAGAAGTCCATCCAGAATCGACGGGCCGCTAGGTAAGAGATGCAGCGGCCGGCACCGGAACCGGAGAACATTTTCGATGATGAACACGACCTCCCAGAAGCGGTGGACTCGGATCTAGAAATCGTCACTGTTGAGGACCAGTCTGACTCGGATGACCAAATCACGCCGGGGCAAAAAGGGAGTACCCAGCCCCCAACACCGCTTATTCCAAAAGATAAGGCTCTGGTCGAAGCATCGCCTAAGGGCCTTAACCGAGATAGACAAGCTCCTTCAGAAGCCCCGCCTTCCGGCTTGGCTCCGAAGCCCAAAACCAAGCCTTCTGATAGCCCAGGACCGAGTACCATTCTAGCCAAGAAGGTTGTCGACCCCCAGAGAGGGCTGTCGAACCGAAGGTCGTCGAACCGAGGAAGGTTGTCGAACCAAAGGTCGTGGAACCGAAGAAGGTGGTCGAACCAAAGGTCGTCGAACCGAAGAAGGTGGTCGAACCAAAGAAGGTCGCCCAACCCAAAAAGGTTATTGAGTCGAAAGCTATTGAGCCAAAGAAGAGCCTCAAACCAAAACGGGTCGTTGATCCAAAAAGAACACCCGACCCAAAGAAGGCCGTCGATCCTAAAAAGAGTGTCGATCAACAAAAACAGGATCACACTACAAAGCCCGTCGAGCTAAAAAAAGCCATTGACTCGACCAAAAATATTGAGCCGAAAAAAGCTGTTGAGCATAAAAAACGTATCGAACCAAAAGCTCCTGTCGATCCGAAACAGGTCGTCAAACCGAAAAATACTGTTAAACCAACAAAGGACGTCGAACCGAAAAAGGTTACCGACCCGAAAGCAACAGCCGAGCCGAAAAAAGCTCCACAACCAAAGGCCCTCGAGCCAAAAGGTCACAAACAAGTCACTAAGCCAAAAACATCGGCGCCAAAGCCACGGACAGTTGAGGAAGAATTCTTCCATCCTGATCCAGTAACTGAGGAACAACCTAAACTGTATATAGACCTGAAACAGGTCACGTTACAGTTTATCACCGGAAAAAGAGACCATTGGACACGAACACTCCTTCCCCTGTTATTCGAAAGAAAAAAGACTTCGGGACATCTCCCTCAAGGCCTTTTACTCCTCCTCCTTTCTTTCCTAATATGCCTTTTGTGCCCTACTCTCCTACACATTCAGATTATAATGATGGGGATAACATGGGGGAAGATCCTCAGGATAATTTTAATGAACCAGAGGAACCTCATGCACAGGATGACACATGGGATGACCAGAATGATCTATATGATCCACAACCCATCCCAGACACCTCCCCATACCCCTGCAAAGCTGTTGCCTACTGACGACACTCTTGTTTTTAACCAACTGCTGGATAGGGCGGCAAAATACCACAATGTCGACATGCACACTGACCCAATAGAAGAAGATTTTCTATTTGATATTTTTCCTACTTCTGAGAAAAATGTCAGGACACTTCCTATGTTAAAAGGGGTACTAAAACACCAGCCAGACATATTCAAAGATCCAGCCAGAGCATGTGTACTCAATCCCAGGATTGAGAAGAAATATAAAGCGGCCCCTACATACCCTACTTATATTAAATCCCAGTTGCCTGTAGACTCACTAGTAGTAGCAAACGCTCAAAAGAGAGCTAACTCACAAACAACAGGAGATGCTCCCCCTCCTGACAAAGAGTCTAAAATATTAGACGCCTCAGGCAAAAGAGTAGCCTCACAGGCTGCTAATTCATGGAGGATTGCGAACACACAAGCTCTTCTAGCACGCTATGATAGAGCACATTACAATGAACTTGAAGGTTTACTGCAACACCTGCCAGAACCTTTTAAAGCTCAGGCTAACAACCTCATACAGGAAGGCAAATTTATAACTAATGCTTCCATTAAATGTGTGCTTGACGCAGCTGACACATCAGCCAGGTCAATGAATACTAGCATATTACTACGCAGACACGCGTGGCTACGCATCTCTGGTTTTAAAAACGAGGTGCAATCCACCATCCTCAACCAACCAGTTAACCAAGACTTCCTGTTTGGTCCTGCAGTTGATGCCATCTTAGACAAAATGAAAAAAGATACCGAAACTGCTAAGTCTATGGGCGCAATTCAGTTTCAACAACATAGAGGTTCCTTTCGTCGCTCCTCCTACAGAGGCTCTGCAAGAGGCAACACATCACAAACTTCCTCTACATACAAAAGCAACACCCAAAGTTCCTTTAATAAAGGCTCCAACAGAGGAGGTTATAGGGGCAACAATAACAAGGGCAGAGGACGTGGCGGCAATAACACCAGAGCCTCCACTGCCGCCAAACAGTGACTTCATCACACTCCCTCCAGACCATCCAACATCAGTCGGAGGCAGAATCAAACAATTCCTACCAGTCTGGAACTCCATTACCACAGACAGGTGGGTGAGACAAATGATCGAGTATGGTTATTTCCTGGAACTCACTTCTACTCCTCCCAACATACCACCCAAACACCGTCCTATGTCCAAAGAACACATCACATTGTTACAACAAGAGGTTGCGTCCATGCTACAAAAGGGAGCAATAGAACCAGTCCCTTTTCAAAACCAAGGAACAGGGGTATACTCTCTATACTTCCTAATTCCCAAAACGGATGGATCCCTCAGACCCATACTAGACCTCAGACCGCTAAATCAATACATACTCTCAGAGCATTTCCATATGATTACTCTACAACAAGTACTCCTGTTACTCCAGCAAGGCGACTTCCTTGCTACATTAGACCTCAAAGATGCATATTTTCACATACCTATACATCCAGCTCACAGGAAATACCTCAGGTTCACAATAGAAGGTCAACATTATCAATTCAAAGTTCTACCCTTCGGGGTAACTACAGCCCAAGAGTTTTCACAAAATGTCTAGCGGTAGTACTGGGGTGATGTAGAGTGCAAAAAAACTTTGGATTTTGGTCCAGATCTCTGTACTGGGGTGAATGTATGACATTGTTCTGCATTCTGTCCATCAATTGTTGTTTTTGCATTTGTCACCCCGAGTGGGATGGGTATGCTCAGACGTGAGTCCCATGCTCTCCACACCACTGGAGTCAGGCTATCCTTGCTGAAGACGGCTGATAACGCTGATACATGTATTTTGGAGCTTGTTCCAAAATACATGTACCCTCGTTCATGTCCGCCATGTGTGTAAGAAAGTACCTTGTTCCCCACATCCCTTCCAACATAACTCCATGCTCCCAAACATTCTGTGCAAGCGCACTGGTATCAAGTACCAACGTGTGAGGGTTTTGTAAGATTTCTCTTTATTGTGGAGATAAATAAAGGACTTCGAAGCCCTGCGCCATATCACTCCCCTAGTTTTGTCGGTGATATCTGTGGTCAATTCCTTTTCCCATAGTTTAATGTAGGCATGATTCTTTGGTGGGGTAAGATTGAGTATGTAAAGATAGAGCCACGATACGTCTCAATGCTGAATATGAGTGAGGTATAAGGATTCAATGGGTGTATCTTCCCTTTGCATGGCTAAGTGGGCGGAGGGGGTTGTCCTGCCCAATGTCGTGCTTATCCAGTCTTATAAGCGTCCCACCTAGTCTAGGTGTATTTCACGACTAGGCCCCCATTACTTTTCAGGTCCCCATCCTTGTACAAGTCTCTCAGCTTAGGGGATCGACTGCAATCCCAGCTAAGGGAACCAGAGTGGACCGTGCCTAGGGTAAAGACTGGGTTGTGGGCTAGAGAGGAAAGGGATAGGATGGAAACTTACGTCTCCCACAATGCCACTGGTGACTCGTATGTCAAAAATTATTTTCAGCAGGTCCGAACCAGCAGTTTCTCATGGTTTGCTCCCTTCCAACCAGACCTCCACCCCAATTGTGCCATGGTTGCCAGGAATTACCTCCACTCTGCCAGCACCATAATTTTGCCATAGGTGTCCCCGTATGGCAAGAATGATAACCAGTATGTCAGGGCCTACATTTTTCAACAGGTTTTCAGCCAAGAATTATGTTCAGTAGGCCATCAACAGAAAGTTATCTTGGGTGTCCCAACAAGCCAAGAATTGCCTAGAAATATGCCACGACCAGCAGGAGACTCACAATCATAAAAAATGCCAACAAACATCTCGTTCATCCCCCCCCCCCGTGTCCCCCCAACTTATGCTAATGCACACTTACTTGGTCTTTCTGATTCATACTCATTCTCACAAAAATGTACCCATACTCACTGATTCTCCCTCACAAACTCACAAATACATTATCACTCTTTCACAAGCACTGACACTCCCTCATTACTACTGGTGTACAGGTGATCTGCGGTAATAGATTTCAATAGGCTCCTCGGGTCCTGCTGCACCACTAATAGCAGCATCCCTGACTCATCCCATCTCACAATCTTCCCCTCATTCACATATTCAAACTCATTCACACTGCTTTACTCACTCCCTTGATTTCCCTTATTCATACTCGCTCTGACTCATTGATTATCACACACTTTCATTCTCCTGGACACACTCAAGCACACTAAATTAGCACACACTCTCACTGAATGTCATTCTCTCGTAATCACTCAAAATATACTTTCACTAACACACACATGCATTGAGAAACAACACTGGTTTCTTTTCTCGCATCTTAAAGGCTGCATGACAGCACCAGAGCAGGAATATCGCACTGAACATTGGAACCAGACAGCCATGATTCCCAATGCTAAACAGAATTAACGCAACAACCCACCTCTAGCCCTCTCGCAGCTTCTTGATGGGATTGGAAGCACAGCCCTATAAGAAGCTGGGTCAGTGCTGAGGACCCTGTCCCTGTTGCTTTGTGTGGCTCCTCATTGACCTCGGGTATGGTTGTCCCAGCATATTCTTGACCCTCAATTGAAGCAAATGTCCTGAGGTGGTTACTATCAGTTGGCTACAGACTCTCTTGGGTCCCAGGGAAGCTATGAATGGTATGTCATCCTTAAGAAGATCCAGAAAACTGGGGTTTTTTGCTCTTGAGGTCAAGCTCTCTTCTTGCCATGGCAGTACACTTCCATTAATTCCAGCATGGCAGAGCAGCACATTTCTTCTAATGGCTTAGGGGTTTGTCCCTGACTAGCAGTAGGAGATGGAGCTGGCAATGAGGGGCACATGGTGAAATGTCTCACCAATCTGGTGCTGTACAGCTTCTTCTGAAGTCCAGATGAGTGAAAAGAGCTGGTCCTGCCAGGCTATTTCTTATTCAATTTAGGGGAAATCAGTGGCAAAATCCTAAAAGGTGTCACATGTTCAAAATCCAGACCAGTCACCAGCCCTAAGTGAGCACATCTTACTGATCTTTTACCACAAAAGATAGAACAATTAAAAGATCTTCTAATCAACCGGCATCTCATATAATGAATTGTGAACCGCCCAACGAGATGACATCCCTATCTTCAGCTCTCCCTGGATCTCCCACAGCAACTTCTCCTCTCCTGTACTCAACCACTGACTTGACTTGATCTGACCTACCCGAGTTGATTTATCTCGTTACCTCGATGTAAACATCTACTCAGCTGACTTATCTTGCTACCTTGATGAAAATATTTACTGATGTAAAGCACTCCGATACCTGCGGGTCTTGCTAGCGCTATATAAAACTCTTAAAAAAAAAATTAAAAAAGATGAAATGGGAACCAGCTGTTAAATGCAGTCTGAATTCCAAGAAACCATGCCTAGATTTTAAGTTGAATATGATATTCCCAGGTGACTTCTAGCACAGGACAAATGGGAGGGCAAGGAATACATCAAGGTTTTATATTGAAGGGTTCATGTGCTATTCATGGATAGTTGTAACTTGTTTATTTTATATATATATATGTTCGAGGCATGTGGGCTGCTGAATTCATATCTTAGCATAGATCGCCGCCTAGTGTTGGGTCCGGATGATTGCACCATGTTGTCCTGGAAGTGTCTTCGAAGTATCACGAGATAGGTGACTCCTCCCCTCGACTACAGTGCGCATGGGCATCTTCTCCATCCTTAGATTGGTTTTTTTCCGCCATTGGGTGCGGATGTTATTCCTCTACTCCAACTTCGGAACCGAAACTAAACTACTTTCTAAGGCCAAAAGGCCTTCTACTTTGACGGTATTGTTCTCGTTCTGTACTTCTTAACTCAACCAAACTTTCCACCTCGATCCGGTCGTCGACGCGGGCAGTTGGGTCTTTCGACGCCACGTGAGCCTGCTGTCGATGGAAAGGAGCCAGTTCAAAAGGTGCCCACAATGCCACTCCAAATTCCTGCATACTGACAAACATACAGTATGCAACAAATGCTTATCACCGGAGTACAATGAAGAAAATTGCCAAGCGTGTGCCCAATTCCGTTCGAAGAAGTCCATCCAGAATCGACGGGCCGCTAGGTAAGAGATGCAGCGGCCGGCACCGGAACCGGAGAACATTTTCGATGATGAACACGACCTCCCAGAAGCGGTGGACTCAGATCTAGAAATCGTCACTGTTGAGGACCAGTCTGACTCGGATGACCAAATCACGCCGGGGCAAAAAGGGAGTACCCAGCCCCCAACACCGCTTATTCCAAAAGATATGGCTCTGGTCGAAGCATCGCCTAAGGGCCTTAACCGAGATAGACAAGCTCCTTCAGAAGCCCCGCCTTCCGGCTTGGCTCCGAAGCCCAAAACCAAGCCTTCTGATAGCCCAGGACCGAGTACCATTCTAGCCAAGAAGGTTGTCGACCCTCAGAGAGGGCTGTCGAACCGAAGGTCGTAGAACCGAGGAAGGTTGTGGAACCAAAGGTTGTGGAACCGAAGAAGGTGGTCGAACCAAAGGTCGTCGAACCGAAGAAGGTGGTCGAACCAAAGAAGGTCGCCCAACCCAAAAAGGTTATTGAGTCGAAAGCTATTGAGCCAAAGAAGAGCCTCAAACCAAAACGGGTCGTTGATCCAAAAAGAACACCCGACCCAAAGAAGGCCGTCGATCCTAAAAAGAGTGTCGATCAACAAAAACAGGATCACACTACAAAGCCCGTCGAGCTAAAAAAAGCCATTGACTCGACCAAAAATATTGAGCCGAAAAAAGCTGTTGAGCATAAAAAACGTATCGAACCAAAAGCTCCTGTCGATCCGAAACAGGTCGTCAAACCGAAAAATACTGTTAAACCAACAAAGGACGTCGAACCGAAAAAGGTTACCGACCCGAAAGCAACAGCCGAGCCGAAAAAAGCTCCACAACCAAAGGCCCTCGAGCCAAAAGGTCACAAACAAGTCACTAAGCCAAAAACATCGGCGCCAAAGCCACGGACAGTTGAGGAAGAATTCTTCCATCCTGATCCAGTAACTGAGGAACAACCTAAACTGTATATAGACCTGAAACAGGTCACGTTACAGTTTATCACCGGAAAAAGAGACCATTGGACACGGACACTCCTTCCCCTGTTATTCGAAAGAAAAAAGACTTCGGGACATCTCCCTCAAGGCCTTTTACTCCTCCTCCTTTCTTTCCTAATATGCCTTTTGTGCCCTACTCTCCTACACATTCAGATTATAATGATGGGGATAACATGGGGGAAGATCCTCAGGATAATTTTAATGAACCAGAGGAACCTCATGCACAGGATGACACATGGGATGACCAGAATGATCTATATGATCCACAACCCATCCCAGACACCTCCCCATACCCCTGGAAAGGCTGTCGCCTACTGACGACACTCTTGTTTTTAACCAACTGCTGGATAGGGCAGCAAAATACCACAATGTCGACATGCACACTGACCCAATAGAAGAAGATTTTCTATTTGATATTTTTCCTACTTCTGAGAAAAATGTCAGGACACTTCCTATGTTAAAAGGGGTACTAAAACACCAGCCAGACATATTCAAAGATCCAGCCAGAGCATGTGTACTCAATCCCAGGATTGAGAAGAAATATAAAGCGGCCCCTACATACCCTACTTATATTAAATCCCAGTTGCCTTTAGACTCACTAGTAGTAGCAAACGCTCAAAAGAGAGCTAACTCACAAACAACAGGAGATGCTCCCCCTCCTGACAAAGAGTCTAAAATATTAGACGCCTCAGGCAAAAGAGTAGCCTCACAGGCTGCTAATTCATGGAGGATTGCGAACACACAAGCTCTTCTAGCACGCTATGATAGAGCACATTACAATGAACTTGAAGGTTTACTGCAACACCTGCCAGAACCTTTTAAAGCTCAGGCTAACAACCTCATACAGGAAGGCAAATTTATAACTAATGCTTCCATTAAATGTGTGCTTGACGCAGCTGACACATCAGCCAGGTCAATGAATACTAGCATATTACTACGCAGACACGCGTGGCTACGCATCTCTGGTTTTAAAAACGAGGTGCAATCCACCATCCTCAACCAACCAGTTAACCAAGACTTCCTGTTTGGTCCTGCAGTAGATGCCATCTTAGACAAAATGAAAAAAGATACCGAAACTGCTAAGTCTATGGGCGCAATTCAGTTTCAACAACATAGAGGTTCCTTTTGTCGCTCCTCCTACAGAGGCTCTGCAAGAGGCAACACATCACAAACTTCCTCTACATACAAAAGCAACACCCAAAGTTCCTTTAATAAAGGCTCCAACAGAGGAGGTTATAGGGGCAACAATAACAAGGGCAGAGGACGTGGCGGCAATAACACCAGAGCCTCCACTGCCGCCAAACAGTGACTTCATCACACTCCCTCCAGACCATCCAACATCAGTCGGAGGCAGAATCAAACAATTCCTACCAGTCTGGAACTCCATTACCACAGACAGGTGGGTGAGACAAATGATCGAGTATGGTTATTTCCTGGAACTCACTTCTACTCCTCCCAACATACCACCCAAACACCGTCCTATGTCCAAAGAACACATCACATTGTTACAACAAGAGGTTGCGTCCATGCTACAAAAGGGAGCAATAGAACCAGTCTCTTTTCAAAACCAAGGAACAGGGGTATACTCTCTATACTTCCTAATTCCCAAAACGGATGGATCCCTCAGACCCATACTAGACCTCAGACCGCTAAATCAATACATACTCTCAGAGCATTTCCATATGATTACTCTACAACAAGTACTCCTGTTACTCCAGCAAGGCGACTTCCTTGCTACATTAGACCTCAAAGATGCATATTTTCACATACCTATACATCCACCTCACAGGAAATACCTCAGGTTCACAATAGAAGGTCAACATTATCAATTCAAAGTTCTACCCTTCGGGGTGACTACAGCCCCAAGAGTTTTCACAAAATGTCTAGCGGTAGTACTGGGGTGATGTAGAGTGCAAAAAAACTTTAGATTTTGGTCCAGATCTCTGTACTGGGGTGAATGTATGACATTGTTCTGCATTCTGTCCATCAATTGTTGTTTTTGCATTTGTCACCCCGAGTGGGATGGGTATGCTCAGACGTGAGTCCCATGCTCTCCACACCACTGGAGTCAGGCTATCCTTGCTGAAGACGGCTGATAGCCAGAAACCGGTCCTAGGATGCATGATTCCGGTCCAGGAAAGACATGGCTTGGCAGTTCGGGCTGGACTGTTCCCATGAGGCACAGGGTCAAGGCTGATTTGCATATGGCCATGTCTGAACTGGGGTGGTGTGGAGTGCAAAAAAACGATGGATTTGGGCCCAGATCTCTGTACTGGGGTGAATATATGACATTGTTCTGCATTCTGTCCATCAATTGTTGTTTTTGCATTAGCGGTAGTAGCAGCACACCTCAGAAGGCAACACATCCACGTGTTTCCATACCTCGACGATTGGCTCATAAAAGGCAACTCGTACGTGCAGTGTGCAAGCCATACGTCTCAGACACTCCAGCTGCTGCACAGTCTGGGTTTTTCCATAAATTACCCAAAATCACATCTACAGCCCTCCCACATACAGCAATATCTGGGGGCTACAATAGATACCTCAGTAGCAAAGGCATATCCAAATCCAACCAGGATAGCTAACATGCAGACTCTCATTCAAACGTTTCAACCACAACACTCTTTGCCAGCTCGAGTGTTCATGCAGCTCATAGGCATGATGGCATCCTGCATATTCATTGTCCCTCATTCCCGACTTCAAATGCGTCCATTGCAAGAATGCCTAGCACGGCAGTGGAACCAAGCTCAAGGACAAATAAAAGACCTAGTGTTGGTAGACAGTCGCGCTTACAACTCTCTGCAGTGGTGGAACCCACAAAACCTTTCCCCGGGGCGACTGTTCCAAGAGCCGGTTCCACAAATAGTACTAACAGCGGACGCATCACTGACTGGTTGGGGAGCCCACTTACTTCAATACACAGTCCAAGGGCTCTGGACAATCAAACAAAATACACTGCATATCAACCACTTAGAGTTGCTAGCAATATTCCTGGCACTAAAAGCATTCCAGAAATACTTGTACAACAAGGCTGTGTTGATCCGGATGGACAACATGAGAGCCATGTATTACACCCAGAAACAAGGAGGGACACACTCTCCACAGCTGTCTCACCTAGCACAGAACATATGGAGGTGGGCAATTCCAAAAAACATTTTTCTCCTAGCAGAACACCTATCAGGGAAAGACGAATCAAATAGCAGATCTGTTAAGCAGAAACAGCCAACAGCTACACGAATGGGAGATTCACCCTCAAGTTCTCCAACCATTCTTCCAAGAATGGGGGCTTCCAGAGACAGATCTGTTTCTGAAATCCCATTCTATTCCTAGGATAAGTAATACAACTGATTTGAACAACTTCAACCTAGGTGAAGAGGGATGCATGGACAGAAAAACAATAAACCTCTGGAAAGAAAATGGTTTTGATAAAATAGATGACTTCCTGGCCGGTAACAGGTGGAAGACATGGGATCAAATTGCCAGCCAGGTGAGCCATTCTCATTCTGAATGGTCCTTTTTTATGTTGTATCCAATACTCAGAGAGCTGGATATAGGAAATCATTACTTTAAGGAAAATATCTCTACAGCACTGAAGAATAAAACTCAAAAAAAGATGAGTATTTGGATTAAAATACTAAAAGAGGACAAGAAGCAGGAAGCCTCGAGTAAAATTATCGAGAGGTGGAAAAAAAGGGAGGATATTGAAATCAATCAACAAATTTGGGATAAAATAAACAAATTTAATAAAACAATTTTCTGCGGCGCTAATTTTAAACGCATGCAAGTTTATAATAAATGGTTGATTTACAGAACTCCCTTTTATCTCCACAATATCTTTCCCTTAGTTGCCGATAAATGTTTCCGATGTGAGGAAAAAGGGACTTGGAAACACATTGTCTGGGAATGTCCTAAAATCCAACCGCTATGGAGGGAAATTGAAAAATACCTCTCCTCTGAGCTTAAAGCTTCTATATTATTCGATGATCTAGTCCCTGTTCTAGGCTGCTCAGCGATCAACACCAAACATGACTAATTTCTTTTCATAGCTTCTCTAATAGCTAAATCACTCATACTGCAGTTCTGAAAAAACCAACCAAGTACCGACCTTTTAGGCATGGAAGGCTAAATTAATACGAACACAGGGCAGGGAAAGAAAATATGCGCTTAGATCAGGGGCGCTCAAAAAATATGAAAAGTTCTGGAGTGTTTTTGAACTGTAAAAGATACCTTCATAATCACTAGTCTGCCTATATGCACTTTTAAGCACTTCTGTACTTTACAATTACTTTTTGCACTTTATAATCATGTCATGGACACTTGATTGCTGATTATTTATGTATAACCATATGCCATGTATTGTACTAAAGCTTTTTACAAATGTATTCTGTAATGCTGATCTTGTTTTTATTAACTCTCAATAAAAATAATAACAAAAAAAAAGAGATTGATCTGTTTGCCACAAACGAAAACTCAAAATGCCAGTACTTTGCTGCCAGGTTCCCACATCCGTTGTCACAGGTCAATGCGATATGGATGAACTGGTCAGGCAGATTTGCGTAAGCTTCTCCACCAGCCCCACTGATTCCGCTGGTGGCACGCAAACTACGCCAGCAGTCACTCACAATGATCCTGGTTGCTCCCACATGGGCAAGACAGCCATGGTACACAACGTTCCTAGAACTTTCAGTAGTTTCCCACCAAAGACTGAGCCTCTCGCCCCATCTTTTAACTCAGAACCATGGAGAAATCAGGCACCCAGATCCCAATCAGATGAACCTAGCGATCTGGCTCCTGAAGTCTTAGAGTTGGGATACCTTAACTTGCCTCCTGATTGCATGAACATTATCAAGGAGGCAAGACGGACAACTACTAGAGCATGCTATGCAGCTAAATGGAAAAGATTTGTAGTTTATTGCAATAATAACCAAATGAATCCATTAGATGCTTCTATCCAAAACATTATCTGTTACCTCTTGCATCTTCAAAGATGCAATCTAGCATACTCTTCCATAAGGCTACATCTTGCTGCTATAGCAGCATATCTCCAGAACAAACAACACCTGTCCCTGTTTAGAGTACCCCCAATCAATGCTTTTATGGAAGGTCTTAAAAGGACCCACCTTTACCAGTCTGGAACTTAAATATAGTACTTACCAGACTTATGGGACCTCCTTTCGAACAGCTCCATTCATGTGAATTACAATTTGTAACATGGAAGGTGGCATTCTTAATTGCCATTACCTCCTTCAGGCGAGTGAGTGAGCTACAGGCACTAACCATTCAAGAACCTTTCATGCAAATAAGGTAGTACTTCGGACTAACCCTAAGTTTATGCCAAAAGTCATATCCACTTTCCATATCAATCAATCCATAGAATTGCCAGTTTTCTTCCAAAACCCAGAGTCAGTGGCTGAAAGAGCCCTACACACACTAGATGTAACGAGAGCTCTGCTATATTATGTTGACAGGACTAAATCATTTAGGAAAACAAAGCAACTGTTTGTTGCTTTTTCCCCACAACATAAAGGTAATCCCATCTCAAAATCAGGAATAGCCAGGTGGATAGTTAAATGCATTCAAATATGCTATCAAAAAGCTAAACCCACTCTAACAGTTCCCCCAAGAGCACACTCTACGCGTAAAATGGGGGCTTTCCTAGGGAATATTCCTCTTGAAGACATATGTAGGGCAGCTACATGGTCTATAATACACACTTTCACTAAACACTATTGTGTAGACGTGCAAACAAAGCAGCAAACTGCTGTAGGCCAGGCTGTCCTTAAAACTCTTTTTCAGACTGCTGCAGCTGGTACAGGTGACCACCGCTAGAGGAGATATTGCTATACAGTCTATGCTAAGATATGAATTCAGCAGCCCACATGCCTCGAACGGAAAATGCTACTTACCAGTATGCATCTGTTCTTGGCATGTAGGGCTGCTGACATTCATATCGCCCACTCTCCTCCCCGGTGCCTGTCGCAGCTGCAGGATTCTCTTTTGCATGGCCATTTCTTACTTTACTATATTCCATATCTGCCACAATGGCGAAAAACAATCTGAGGATGGAGAAGATGCCCATGCGCACTGTAGTCCAGGGGAGGAGTCACCTATCTCGCGATACTTAGAAGACTCTTCCAGGACAACAAGGTGCAATCATCCGGACCCAATACTAGGCGGCGATCTATGCTAAGATATGAATGTCAGCAGCCCTACATGCCAAGAACAGATGCATACTGGTAAGTAGCATTTTCCATATATGCATTCACAATAAACTCTATTGTCTCTAGAGTCTGTTGACATGATAATACACGAAAAGGTGAAGTGTTAAATTAGGGCTGCCAGAAAAGGATGTTAGGCTGTTGTAAGGCGTTTTAGGATCCGAGCGAAATTTACCGATTTATGTCCTTATATAGGTATAATTCACATTGCCCTTATATAGACATAGAAATCATACCCATATTTAGACATAACCCATCCAGTCCAAATACAGGCATAGCTACTTCCACTGGTTCCAAAAAGCCATAACGATTTCTTGAAAAACTCGGCTTCAGCAGTCAGAGACATCCCCTTACTTGAATATTGATTTGTCCTAGAAATCATGGTATTTTCAAAAAACTACCATTCCCTTGGGGTCCTTCAGTGACGTTATTATGTCCGACTTTACGTCAAACCAGGCACCTTCAAGGTATAAATATGCCTACACTTGCCCTAGCAAACACACAGTGGTTCGGAGCAGTTCGACTATCTACTTGCCCGACATAGCTCGCTACAGCAAGTGCCGAAGGAAGCCGACTCTCCAGCTGACACACTGACGGAGAGGCTGCCTTTCTCTTGCTGAGAATCCAACTCCAGTGTTTCCAAGCTCCCCTCGCGGGGTGTTGGGAAATCGAGTCCGGAGACAGAGATACCAGACCTCCTTCATTCTAAAACCAAGGTACAGAGCAGATTAGACCCTAAGAGAAATCTTGGTTAGATTCTTGGCAAAAAAAACTAAATCTATGCTACACCACACTTACTTCTTCTCTCGTACTAGACTTAGGTTGGGTACATTGGGGTAGGCGTATTTTAGAAGCACCAGTTGAGTACCTTTTAGCCTTTGTTATTTTTTTTTTTATTTTTTTTTATTTTCAAAAACCTTTCTTATCATTACATCAGTCATACACAGCTCTTGGCCTACAACCCGGAGGCCGGCCGCAGAGGGATCTTGGGTCGGTAGCAAGCGTATTCCAACATGTAATGTAGACAATTATCTGTTTATGATCTAATTGTATGGTAGCTTGTTAGCCCCCTCCCCAGATCTGAAAAGTTGCCCTTGGCCTCCCCTCCTACGTACCTAACCCTGGATCTCCTGTGTTCAATGATTATATTCAGCAGTATCTCAGATCTTTTAGTGTAGAAACAACTCCCACCCCTCCCCACCCTCTTCCCTCACCCCAAAAGCCCCCTCTGTCCCACCCATGTCTGGATTTGTGGCTTCCCTTCGTCTCTGTCGCCACTGTGATTTGTTTATATTGGCTTAAATTGCCGCACCTAGCCTACGATCGATAGCGCTGCATAGTCCGCTTCAGTGTGTGTTAGAGGCTTCCTGGGGTTTCGCCGTGCATTTCAATGTGTTCGCTTCTCCCCTCTTCCATTGTCCCTCTCGCCACCTTCGGCCCCTCTATCTCTAGATCTCCCCGCCCATGTCATTTGCGGTATAGCACTTCTAGTCTTCCTCCATTGACATCACTGTGTCTGATAGCACTGTCTCGCCATCCCCCTCTGTCTCTGCAGTGTCCTCTGTCCTCCCAGACCTCAGATGTGTTTGGTACAAACCTCAAAAGTTCTTTGGGCGGCAGCAGCTCGCTGTAGTGTTCTGATTGAGTGCAGCAGTATATCATATCATGCGCCCATTTCTTAACCGTTGGCAGTGGGCCCTCCATCCAGCAGAACGCTACAACCCATTAGCATTCCCATGTCTGAGTCTTCTAACCGCTACCGGCAAGCCCCTGGAGTAGCCTAGTAGTGCCAGCGCCGGATTTGGGCTCAGTTCTATGTCTAAGATCGTATTCATCGTTGTAAAAATGCTATCCCAATATGACTGGATTGCCAGGCACCACCTCGCCAGATGCATGAAGTCCGCTATCGGCTCATGGCATCGCTGGCATTCCGCTGACTGTCTGAGGCCATAACGCTGCAGTCTCTCCGGGGTGTAATACACTCTTTGGAGGAACTTAAAGTGCACCAGTCAGTGTCTCCCATTTAGCTATAGTTTTTTTAGTGTTCCCGCAGCAGTACCGCCACATATCATCATCAATCGTGGTCTGTAGGTCTCTCTGCCAGGAAACTCTAGCTTTCATGAGTTGCTGCCCTCTGTAAGACATAGCTGTCTTATATAGGGTAGTTATCAACTTACGGGGTGTTTCCGCTTTAATGATTTACGTGAGTTCCTGAATCTCTGGTGGTTCCGCCAGGTCTGGGTCCAGAAGGTCTAAAAGCGCACTGCGCACCCTTTGATATTGGAAACGGAGCAGTAATGGGGCCTCGCTGCACCCAGTCGTTACCTGATCCCACGTTTTAACCCGCCCTTCCGTGAACAAGTCTCCTGCTTTGGTAATTCCCAATCTGCGCAACGCTTGTATAACCCCTTTTTCCTCCACCGGTGGCAGCCATAACGCTCACTCCAGAGGCATGTTAGAGGAATATAATATTTCACAGCTCTGAGCATGCAGTAGGGAGTGCCAGGCATGGTTCGTAGCCGTAATAGAGTCCAGTATGCCCGTTCTGCGGTCCACCGGCCTAAATACCGTGGCCGGTAGGGGAAGTGGATCTGCAAAGAGACGCTCCATGCGTACATGGGGGATATTTGCCTCTCCGTGTATCCACGTATGAAGATGAGCAGCCTGCGCTACCCTGTAATACAGCTCCAAATCCGGAGCACCCAGCCAGCCCATCTCGTACGGCAGCGTGAGTGTAGCCCACCTCACTCTGGGTTGTTTGCCTCCCCACGCCAGTTTAATCATGAGCTGCGTCATGGACTTGAAAAAGTTCTTTGATAGCACCATTGGGATTGCACTGAACAAGAATAAAAATCTGGGCAGTACCTCCATTTTCATAATGGCTATGCGTCCCATCAGGACAGTGGCAGCTTGCACCACGCCTCCATATCGTCTTCTAGCTTGCTGTATGCCACGCCACAGTTTTCTCTTAATAACATTTCTGAATCTGTGTGCAGCTGGACCCCTAAGTAACTAACCAATTCAAGAGACCAATGCAGCGGGTATTCCATATCAAATTGACTGGTTGCTGGGGTTAGGGGAAAGACTACCGATTTCGCCCAGTTTACCCTCAAGCCGGAGAGAGCGCCGAAGCGCATCACCTCTCTGAGTACCGATGACAGGTTATTCTTCGGATCACGGATATAAAGCAATATATCATCTGCGTATGTTGATACTACAATCTTGTACGTTGGGAAATTGACACCTTCGTTCCCATGGTACTCACGTAACGCACAAGCAAAAGGCTCCGCCACCAGTGCGTAAAGCAGAGGCGACAATGGGCAGCCCTGTCTAGTCCCTCTACAGACCAGAAAGGGATCCGTGACCAGATCTCCTAGGCGAAGCCTCGCCGTCGGGTTGTGGTATAAGGGGCCAATCATTTGAAGAAACGGTTCATCCAGCCCCAAACGCCGCAGGACACAAGTCATGAACGGCCACTCTACAGAGTCAAAAGCTTTTCCCATATCAAGGAATACTGCTATGGCTTTCGCATCTTGCTTCACATGTTGCATAGTGCCCAGTACCGTTCTGATATTATACGTGAGGTTCCGACTGGGGATGAATCCCGCCTGTTCTGGTGCAACTAACTTAGGTGCTAGCAGTGCAAGACTTTAGTGTATAGCTTAGTGTCTACGTTGAGGAGAGATAAAGGCCTGTACGAGCTGCACTCGTTATGAGGCTTACTAGGCTTGAGTATAGTGACTATCAGCGCTTCCCTTATGGATTGCGGCATGCTGCCCTCTACACAGATGTCGTCAAATAGCGTAGACAAGTGCGGGATCAACTTTTCCTGGAATGCTTTGTAGAATCCCACCGTGAGCCCATCAGCACCTGGAGCACTTCCGGAGCTTTACTTATAGGCAGCATGAGAAACTCCCGATGTGTATTAGTGAGCATAGGCAAATCTATGTGCTCCAGGTATTCCGAAATGTCGCCATAGAGGTCCCCACATTTTGAGGAGTACAGGTCTGAATAAAAACTCCTAAACCCATTTGCTATCTCTGCCTCATCTGTGACCACCACACCTTCAGTCGTCTTTAGCTCGGTGTCTTCCCTCTCGTGCCTTTCACTAGCCTAGCCAGGAGTGAGCCAGGGCGTTCCCCCTCACCGTATGTCAGAGCCGTTGCATATTTCCCCAGATGATGAACTTCCCTGTCTGCTTCTTCGTTATATTCAGTAATCAATAGTTTTATTTCGTCTGTGACAGCAGCGTTAGGACTACTCCTCTGTCGCCTCTCTAGGATCGCCAGCTGCTTCTCCAGTAGCGAAAGGCGTTGCCGAATAGATTTGAGGACACTCAAGTGTTTAGACATAGCTATGCCCCTTATGTAAACTTTGAAGGCCTCCCATATTGATTGGCAGCTGTCTACTGATCCTATATTAGCCTCAAAGAAGACATCAATCCCTTCAGCTAACTCCCCCTCGAAACTGCTCATCTAACAGTGAGTATGGAGGGAACCGCCAAGTGGGGTGATCCTCTTTGTGGGCGAGTCCAGCACCAATAGTATAGGGGCGTGATCTGAGAGGGTGCGTGGTAGTACTGTGCAAGACTTGATACACCTCACAATGGCGGAAGACGCCATCCAGTAATCAATTCTGGTATGAATGTCATGGAATGCGGAATAGTGCGTGTAACCTCCCAGTTCTGCGTGTATGTGTCGCCATACATCCTCAAGGTCTAGATTAATAGGTTCTGTGCGCAGTGTTTGTGCAGCAGCTGATGGTCTACGTGGAGGCCCCGCTGATCTGTCCCGCGCTGGGTCTAATACCAAGTTAAAGTCGCCCCCCAGAGCATCTGCGCTGATGTAAAGTGTGGGCGGTATGTATATATCCGGGGAGTCATAATTAGGACCATAAACATTCACAACAATTAAATCAAATCCCATCCCCTTGTATCTGGATATCACATATCGTCCCTCTGGATCTGCCTGCAGTAGCGACAGGGACAGCTTAGATCTAGAATTAACCCATGTCAAAACTCCCCTAGAATGTGTCGTGGCGTTACCAGCTAACCCCCTACTTAGGAGCATTTTGCTTACAAGCGGTAGATGGGTCTCCTGAAGGAGAGCCAGATCCACCCTCTGTTGCTGTAGGTAGCTCAACACCTTCCTGAGTTTGCGGTGATCATTGAGCCCTCTCACATTCCAAGTGAGAGTCCGGAGCGCAGCAGTATCATCATTAGAAATCGCTTCATTTGTATTTGCCATCTCTCCCAGGTGCGTGTATTATGCGTGGCCTATCATGGTGTGGTTCAAGTGTGGGCAGTGTGTGCAGCAGGAATCCCAGAACCCTCCCCCCTTCAACTTTGCATAACAGAGAACCAGTGAACTTCCCCTCCCACAGCAGGCCTCCCTCAACCTGGCCTTCCCTAACCCCTTCCCGCCCCTCTCCCCTATCTTCCCCACTCCCAACTGTAACAAGGAACGCCCCGAGGTGCATTGCGCGCAGGGGCCGAGGTTGCTAAACAGCCTGTATACTCTGACGTTGCACATTACTCTTCTGAAATCGCACCCCTGCTGCCGCCACGCGGATGTATGACGTTACAACGCATACTTTTACCACGCATACCATTACAACGCGGTATTTACAACGCATACCGTTACAACGCATAGCGCTTAGAGGTGCTGGATAGTGGTAAGTATAATTTTATATTCCAACTCCAGTCCCCGTGGACACTAGGGAAGGTGTTGGATATAAAATTATACTTATTCCCTATCCTAGAGCGCCCCCCAGCGCAATGCGTTGTAATGGTATGCGTGGTAATGCCTGCGTTGTAGTGGTAGTGCGTGGTAAAAACTTCGTTGTAAACGTTGTATACCGTCGCCACGCCCTGCGGCTTGCACCTTCAGAGCAATTAAACAATACCAATGACTGCAATCTAGGAGTCCCAGCCCAGCCCTCTCCCCCCGCTCATCAACAGTCCCAACATTGTGCATCCGTATAAAGTCAATCAAGAGAATATCTAAGTTCCAGTAGTGACCCAAAGGTGGACGGGCCCCCGTCTCCCCCATATCATCCGCATCCCCATCACATATGTGTCTATCCAATGGCGTCTATCTGCCCTCGGCTCTGAAATAGGGCCAAAACACCCAGTCCAAGGAGATGTCTCGTCTAGGGATAAATGAAGGGAAAAAAAAGGGGTGGGGGAGTTGTTGAGTGGGCCGATACGGGGGGATCAAGACTACGGCGGGGATTCCGTCGCCATAAGCGAATCCTACCATACTTCTCGTTATTCAAAGTCACTCCTGGTCGTCAAGACGGCTGCTTCCCTCGCCCTCCTCCATGGATCTATTATCGCTGCTGGGCTGTTCCCTCGACCAGTTTTTAAGCGCCTGTTGTAATGCCCTCGTGTCCGTAAAGATGTGCGAGTGGCCCTGCCGGCTCACCCTCAGTTTAGCCGGGTACAGCATTGCGTAGTCTAGACCAAGTTCTCTGAATTGCTTCTTATATGGTATGAAATGCTTACGTGCCTCCTGTACTTTTGCTGTAAAATCCGGGTATAGTGAAATCGCCGATCCCTCATATTGTAGCAATGTTTTAGCCCTTGCCAGTCGGAGGGCAGTATCTCTATCGTGCTAATTAAGTAATTTTGCAATGATGGGGCGGGGGAGCGCCCGGACGCGGGCGCGGGCCCAACGTGCGGTGCGCCCGTTCCACTACGAACATCGTTGAGAACACCTCTTCTCCCAGAAGGGTGGTGAGGAGTTTTTCCACAAACGTTTCCATGGAGCCTGTCGGGGTGGTTTCCGGCATGCCCGTGATTCTGAGGTGACAGCGTCTTGAGCGGGCTTCCAAATCCTCCGTCTTGTCCTGTAGTGTTTGCATAATCTTCTCCAGTTTTTTGTGTCCCATATCCAGTTCCGTCTGGGCCTCCTCAACTTCTGTTACCCTTCTCTCCGACATGTCAAGTCTTTCGGCATGTTTGTCCAATCGTTCCGCCATGCGGTCCATCCTATAGGTTAGAGCGTCGATCTTAGTGCCCAGCGAAGATATACTTGTCTGCAAGCCTTTTCCATAAACATGAGGATTGTCTTGATGTCCGATCCTATTGCCTGGTCTTCTTCTGGTTGTGCTGCCGCGCTGTCCGCTGCCGGTGCCCCCTGCAGCTGCGAGCGTCTCTGCGAAAAGGGCATCTTGCTCTGTGTTTTGTCACCCTTCCCCATCTTGCCAGCCAATCTTTGGAGCCGGTCAAAGGGCGCCCCTGTGAAGCGGCACCCGCAGGAACTTCAGGCTGTCAGGCACTGAGTTACAACTCACCTTCACTCCTCTAGTGTATGTTGATGTAGAGCTGTTAGGTGAGGACTACCTCTAGGCCCAGGGCATCATCAGCGCAATCCTTCACGTCAATAGAGTCTGCATACGGGCTGCGGAGTGTTTTAGTGATCACCACTCTGCTGGGAGGTTTTCTCAATCACTAACAATGCATTCGAGCATAGCATGTCCACACCCCCTCTTTTCACCTCCTCCTCCCTGCACGTCCAGGTAATAGGGGCTGCTCTTCTTGCCTTGGCGGTCCCACTGTTATCCAGCCCCAAGGGTGTGCCTGCTGTGTGGCACAGCTATTTGTGCAGGCCTCTGGGCCACAGTTTCTCTGCTTCCCTTCTGCCTGCGCTTCGAGTGTGCGCATGTGTCCCTGCTGTGATGAAGCACTGTCTTGTACCCCTTTGGATGAGTGTTCTGTCCACCAGGCCCTCACCGTGAGTCTGATCACTTCTCTCACTCTGCGCCGTTGATGGGGTCTCAGGGGGGCCCCCCAACCACCTGAAGGATCACGCTGCACAGTGGCTTTGTTCCTCTGGCGTCGCTCAAAGTACACCATCACTTCAGGTCTGGTCTGCCCCGCTTCCCAGGCTCGGGTGTGTGGTAGGTGACGCCGCCCCCGTAGGGCCCGCCCTGAGCTACTGCGATCCACCGGCTTCACCCCGTAGGCTCCTGCTATTATCTCCGGCGTCGGCTTTGGGAGGGGAGGGCTCGTGTGGTAACCGGTGTCACTGGGTAAATACCCCTTCTCACCAGTCGCGCCTGCTGTGTCGCGCGTCCCGAGGGGTCCGGCCTCCACTCTCGCTATGCGGCGATGTCTCCCCTCACACCATCCGCATGTCGCGTCACGCACTCTGGCCTGGCCGATCACTCCAGCCCGTGGATTCTGGGCCTGCGAGATCGCGGCCTATCGCAGCACCTCCCCCGTCTTCGGCGCTGTCAAATCTCGGAAAAGAGGGCTCCGCAAGCTTCGCAGTCGGGCGGCGGACTTGGGAGAGGTCCGGTATTGCTTCCAAACTTGCTCTGGTGCAGGATAATGAAGGATTTATGAATTGGCGTGGCGGAGCTGTGGGCTTATGCGGCCATCGCGGTTGCCGGCAAGCTCTGCCCCCCCTTACCCTTTGTTATTTATGTATATATTTATCTATAGTTTAGAAACCATACAATGCTTTTACAGTATTATTTCATAATACTCTTCTTACTGTACGCATTATACTTTGCAACCAGTATTACGATTGTGCAGTTCATTTTACTTGTCTGAGAAAGAAGACTGTTCAATAAAACCCTTTTATTGAAAACGCCCGTCTCTCTATTTCTCTGCACCTCTAATGAAACGAAGTATGCACGATTGACTGAGTAAAATATCTATCAATTGTTTCCACGACTCTGAAGATCAGTTTTATCTTGGGGAAACAAATTTGTCATGTTTATGCGGTTGTCAGAAACTAATCCCTTCTTGTGTATTCGAGAAAGTTTCTAGTGACCTCTGAGCTAGCTGGCATTCACAATTAAGTCTAATATATTCGATAGAGACCTAGTCGACCTAAGTCCTACGTCAAATCTATAGGATATATTATTCCAATGTGCAGAGCCTATTGGGAATATAGAAACTACACTACATGGCGCCCAACATTTGGTAAGGCACTAATTTAACGCTAGATACTAGAGTAACTCAGTCGTGCTTTTCACAGAGACACTTTTTCCCGTAAAATACTCCAATAGACGTCTGGAGTGGGTAAAAGGATAAAATATCCGTGTGACGGGCCTGGCCCGGGATTGGCTTGTTTCATACCTGGCCAATAGACATCAGGTGGTTGCCCTGCCCCCCTTTAAGTCTACCATCAAAAGGGTTGGTCAGGGAGTACCCCAGGGATCGGCCATTAGCCCCATTTTTTTTAATCTCTACCTCCACCCCCTGGTCAAGTTAATCAAATCTTTCGGCATTTCAGTCACCAACTAAGCCGATGACACCCAACTCATCTTCTCCTTCGAAGGGGAGAATGCGGTGTCACAGGAGACCTTTCACCACTGTATGGTCACCACGGCAACATGGCTGAGTAACAACTCGCTGCAATTCAACAGCTCCAAGACGGAGGTGCTGCATTGCTCAGCGGACCGTGTCTCACAACCTCTACCGCAGGACTTCTGGCCCCCCTCCTTTCAGGGCACGGCAGCAGCAGCAACCTCGGTTCGGAACCTGGGAGTGACAATGGAACCCAATCTTCAACTGGATGGTTTCATTGACAAAACAGTGTCTACCTGTATAGGATTGATGAGTACCCTACGGAAGATTCTTCCTTTGCTCCCTGCCCATGCTAGACCAGAAGTAGTGCACAGTATCATTCTCAGCAGACTCGATTACTGCAATGCACTGCTTCTGGGGGCACCTGTCACTGCAATAGGCAAACTACAACGAGTACAGAATTTCGCGGCCAAGTTAGCACTTTCCCGTCGACGCCTTGACTCATCATCTGCAGCACTTAGAGACCTGCACTGGCTTCCCATCCCTCAGCGGATTGAGTTTAAAGCTTTATGCTTGGTCTTCCGGGCCCTGCATGGATCGGGACCGCTGCCCCTACAGGAGATGTTCTCTTGGTACATCCCTACTAGACCTCTCCGCTCTGCTTCAGCCTATCTGGCTGTGGTTCCCAAGATTCGGAGAAAGCGAATGGGTGGCCGCTCTTTTGGCTTTACGGCATCCAAGTTGTGGAATGATCTGCCACTGTCGCTCAGATGCTTAGGAGACCTTCCTTCCTTTAAAAAAGAACTAAAAACTCACCTGTTCCCTAGGACAGCGTAGTTTGCTGACACCGTATTGACTGTGTTTCAGGATCTGTTAGATCACAGCGCCAGGATGCCCGCTGAGTGACAGTAGCGCTTTACAAGTTGTGTTATACATACATACATACATACATACATAACTGAGTAGGACAAAAATCCTATGTATTAGTTTTTGGTTTGTTCAAAGTTGAAGGATACAGTGTTCCAAAATATTGTGCACCTTATCTTTGTTTCCTTGAAACTTGCTCTGCAAACTTTCCGTCAACAAAATGTCAGATAGCGACACCGAGACCGGTCGACCGACAAGAACCGGTTGAGCTGCAGCAGCAGCTGCAGACCAACTGGGTTTAAACATTACAGGTTTCCAAGAAACCAACGTGGATGCTATAATCATCCCGGAAAGGAAAACCATCACTATAAAGCTTATAACAAATGTTATGTTATGTTATGTTAAGCTGTTTTATAGCGCGCACAATTACGCTATACGAGTAATACTCCAAATGGCCTATCATCAAGAGGTGGTAGGGTAATTTTTGTCATAGAGGCACAGAAATATCGGCAGACAGAGGCATTCTGTTCATGGATAATATTCCCTGAAGCAAATGCAGTATTGCATGAGTTTCACTTCTACAAAGTAGAGGATAATCCAACGGAATACGTTCCTTTCGAGGGCATTGAAATTCCACTAACTTACCAAGAGCATCAGCTCTAGTTTAAAGGCGCCCTACAGCATCAAAATCACATTACCAGGCTCGGTCTACTAGATAGACAAGGAGCAACATGGCCGGTACTAGCCAACTATACACCACATCCTGCCATTGAAGAAATGTCAATTCCGGAACTATTAGTTCAACTAATAAAAATACATAGACAATTGGTTCAATATGTCATGCGGACTCTAACAGTCCAACCTCCTATCAGGATTCCACAACACACCCCTCACCAGGGGAACACAAATAAAATTACACCCCAGACTATACAATCAGTCATTGGTAAATTGCCCGCAAAAAGGGAACAAATTCCATTCTGGATAGCTCAAAAAATTACTCAAATCAAGGCAGTATTTCCTGACAGTACACCACATGAGAAACACAGAATTTTAACAATCTGTTTACCAATGGGGATCCCACCACACCTGGAGGACTGCGACACTTGGAGTACAGTCTTTGCTACAATATACACCAAAACACATGGTGTTCCGTCTATGGCGTTAATAGCAGACGTCCTGAAACAGATTACAAATGAATACGGGGCAGAGCCTGCTTTAAATCTGGGTATGAATCCGAACGAAGAAAGGTTAGGGTGCTCAAGGAGATCTCTTCCTGTCCAGTGAGGCGCACAAATGAATAAACTGCAGGAAACTTTACAGATGTAAGGAAAATGACTTGAGCACGCCTGTAGGCAAAATTAATTGCTGTGATATGACTGTAAAGAAATTGTCAAACAGTTGAAAATGGAATATTCTGATATTTTAATTCCAATCTAGTAGATTTGGTTTTTGCAATGAGTCATATTACTTCATATGATTCAAAATTCCAATCGTGAATTCAATTCAAATGGTGGCAATATAATCATAGGTCTCAAAATGTAATCCGTTCATAGTTTCGTAAGAATACCTCATTGCATTTCGAGCCGTATCACAGCTCTTCTTCAGGGGAGATTGGTCTAGAATGAAACAAAATGTAGAACCACTATAACATAAGACCTGAAATGGAATGCATCAAAATCTAGTAAATATTGCATGATAACATGGTGACACCCAAAAACGCCCAGGGCAATGGAAAATCTTAAACACGTATAAAAAAAAGGGAAAAGGAAAGGACAGAAAAAGCTGTTTGTAAACATCATGGTGAACGTGCCAAAAGAATAAGTACCGCGTGATGGGAGGAACAAATAAAGGTGACTCGCCAAACGTGATACAAACACTGAAAAATGTGGCGTGCTGAAAGAAACAGTATTCAAGAAATATGCAGAGTGAAAAGGACGTGACACAGCTGGGAGCCGAAAGAGAACAGTGCAGGAAAGTATCTGAGTGAAAATCATGCGATGTGTCGGGACTGCCTAATAAACTAATATCTAAGTGCGTAGAAGTCCAAAGACATGCCAATTGTATCTCACGGGATTAAACATAAAATGGTAAAAGTCTGAGGAGCTTACCGCGAACAGAAAATGGGAGAGTGTAATTAGACGCCGCAAAAGTATTGCCGAGATTAACCCAGCCAAGCGCGAGCATGCGTGATAAACGTTGGAAGAAGAAATGGAAAGGGGACTGTTACAAGCGTGTGACAACACACGTTAATAAAGTTGCAAAGAAAAGAAAAGGAATTAAAGGGTAAGTGACAATGTAACAAAATAAACAGAGAAACTGTGGAAAAGAACAAACTGTGATTAAAGATGAACAAGAATGCGAGAAAAAAATAATAGATACAGCCGTGTTTACACATATATAAAGGATGATAATCATGTGAGAGGAAAGAAGAATGACAAGGAATGTACTAGTAAAGTTGACAAGGAAGATAAAATGTGGGGCTGCTATGGAGTGACGTGAAGGAAAGGGTGAAATAATAGAAGGGGTGAACAGCAAACAACATGGGGATTAACAGCGTAGTGAGAAAATTAAAAGTCAGCCAATAAAATGGAGAGTGCAAAATGGATACAGATTAGTCACATAAAGTAACGAGGAACAATGGTGAACTAAGTGAAAGACTAATACATGTAAAAGAAGATGTGTTCTATTAACACATTTGTTAGTACTATGTGCCCCTGAGTGTGTTCTCTCCTTGACTGCTACTGTTCCCTTACTGTTCCCACATCTGTACACATCTTCCTTCACGTCACTCCATAGCAGCCCCACATTTTATCTTCCTTGTCAACTATTTACAGTCATATCACAGCAATTAATTTTGTTAAATCTGGGTATGAAATTACTGAAAGATTTCAAACAGGTCTCAGCTATAATATTAGCTAATATTAAAGGTGAAGCAGCATTAGTGGCAATCCGCCAGAAAATAAGGGAAATTGATATAACTGAGCAACCACATGAATTGGCCAGAATAATTGACAAATCCTATGAAGAACTAGGTAGAGATAGTTTGGGTGGGAAACCAGTAAAGCCCCAACTAACAGAAAGTCCTGAAAAGGTCTTTATTAAAAACACTCTTGTACCTTTCAGACTTCCTCACAGAAATCGGAAAGAGCAGGACGGTCAGAACACAAGGAAGAACGCGTGAAGTCCAAAGACGATCAACACGTTCCAAAAAATAAGAAAACCCAATTCACCAAAAAGAAGGTAGCATGTCTAAAAATCAGACATGCCAAGGATCTTGAGGACACAACTCAAGAACGGGGAGTGTGTCCAGACAAGGCTGGACAGCGCAGAAGAGGTCACCGTAGCTCGCAATATTTTGAAGGATCATCTGGAAACAGTGGACTTGAATGAGTACATTCAAGTTAAAACAGCTGATACCAGGGTTAGTGTACCCCATAAGTTATATGAAGTAACTCTCCGGATGGAGGGGGACATAACTAGAAAAATAAGAGCACTCTTTTGAGAGAAGCTCTCTAAGGGTTATGACATTCTTCTAGCTGAAAAAGACTGGCAACCAAAATTTCAGGGAGTGCCCACATGGCGAAGACATCATTATGCCAGACTTCTCTAATCATATTGCAATTCACTTAAAATACAGCTACGCCAGAAAATGGGCTGTTGCCCAGGCTCCAGCATTATATAAAAATCATGTATGATGGGATAAGGATTCCCCTCACCATAAAATCCAGTTAAAAACTCAACCTACTGCACAGAGGCAGTATCCAGTTAAGCAAGAAGCTAAAAAACAGGTCAAGGAGATCTTAGATCAACTTGAATACCAAGGGGTGATTGAAACATGCACCTTGTCCATGACCAATTCTTTGTTTTTTGTCTCCAAACCAGACAATACATGTCGTCTAGTTTTGGACTACAGACATTTAAACTCTTGCTGCAAAACTTTTGCAGTACAAAATGCACACAGAGCAGCACTGATGAATACCATTGTGCGTAAAAAATATAAAACCACATTAGATATTTCGAACGGTTTCTTCTGTCAAAACATTGCACCTGAAAGCAGGAACTTGACAGGTTTCTCAATTCTGGGGACACAGCGTCACTTTTGTCGTCTCCCCCAGGGATTCAAGAATAGTCCAGGTTTATTTTCAGCCATGGTAACAGAGTTACTACAAACGTATGATGATGAGGCATCATCTTATGTCGACGACATCTATCTTACAGACAATGATTTGGACAGGCACTTGAACAGTGTGAATACAATTATACTTGGATTCGCCTCTGAAGGGTACAATTCAACTTTAAAAAAATCAAGAATGGCCCACCTCAACGTCCTATTCTTGGGATACGAGTTATCAAGTGAAGGCAAAAGCCTGGAAGCCAACTTTTTAGAAAAGTGTGCGCTGCTCCAACCTCCAAAAACCCAGAAAAACGTGGTCTATTCTAAGTTTCCTGAATTTCGGAAGAACATACATTCTAAATTACGCAGAAAGGGTTAAACCTTTCTACGAATTAATCAAACCTGATTTTAAAACAACAAATTGGACACAAAAACACACAGAAATTTTGCGTTCAGTGCAAACAGATATGTTAGCAACATCACATTTACAGACATGCGTAAACGTATGCAACCTTGTAATCAGAATAATCCCAGGAAGATGCAGATTTACGTACTTAACTTTTAATAAAGGTGAAAAAGTACCAATTGCTTACAAATTACTCTTGTACAAACAAGCTGAAATGAAATTCACTTCAACAGAAAAAATTCTGACAGTGGTTCAAACTGCAGTAGCAAAAGAGAGCTCTCGCACAGGATAAATGTATAATGGTCATTACTACTGTGCCTGCCTTAGAAGCAGTGACAAAAGCTAGCATTCCTAATGCAAAGGCTTTACATCCAAGATGGATACAATGGGTTAACTCTCTTGCCGCAACAGCCGTTGAATACGTTTTTGACCCCTACTTAAAAACTCAAGAATTTTTACAATACGATCAAGAATGTCCTCTGCCGACGGAAATTCTGCCTCTAGAACAGTACAAATGTATAATTTATACAGACGGATCAGCACAACCCGCAATTGGGAGTAAACTAGCTTATAGTGCTGCGTGCGCGATTGTTAAAGGTTGCTGGCGCGAGTCTTCCTGGTTTATGTGGTGATCCACCGGAAGATCTTGCGTAGCGTGCGTAGGATGTTGAAGCATGACGAGGAGACGGCGTTGACTTGTCTGGTCATCGAGAGGGAGGAGTCCAGGATGAAGCCCAAGTTGCGTGCGTGGTCCCTTGGTTTGGGGTTGCATGCCCAGGGCAGGGGGCCACCAGGAGTCATCCCAGGTGGAGGGTGATGGTCCCAGGATGAGGACTTCCGTCTTATCTGAGTTCAGTTTCAGGCGGCTGTTCATCATCCACTCGGCTACGTCTTTCATCCCTTCGTGTAGGTTGGTTCTGGCGGTTGCGGGGTCGTTGGTGAGGGAGAGGATCAGCTGGGTGTCGTCGGCGTAGGAGATGATGTTGAGGTCGTGTTGGCGTGCGATGGCCGCGAGGGGGCTCATGTAGATGTTGAACAGCGTGGGGCTGAGTGATGATCCTTGTGGTATGCCGCAGATGACTTCGGTGGCCTCGGATCTGAACGAGGGGAGGCGGACTCTCTGGGTTCTTCCGGCGAGGAAGGAGATGATCCACTCCAGTGCCTTCTCCATGATTCCGATGTTGTTCAGGCGCTGCACTAGGGTGCGGTGGCAGACCGTGTTGAACGCTGCGGAGAGGTCCAGGAGGATGAGGGCCGCTGTTTCCCCGTTGTCAAGCAGGGCTCGGATGTCGTCGGTGGCTGCGATGAGGGCGGTCTCAGTGCTGTGGTTGGCCTGGAAGCCGGACTGCGAGTGGTCGAGGGATCTATTCGTCTCGAGGAAGGTGGTCAGCTGTCTGTTGACGGTCTTTTTGATGACTTTTAATAAAGGTGAAAAAGTACCATTGCTTACAAATTACTCTTGTACAAACAAGCTAAAATGAAATTCACTTCAACAGACAGAAAAAATTCTGACAGCGGTTCAAACTGCAGTAGCAAAAGAGAGCTCTCGCACAGGGTAAACGTATAATGGTCGTTACTCCTGTGCCTGCCTTAGAAGCAGTGACAAAAGCTAGCATTCCTAATGCAAAGGCTTTACATCCAAGATGGATACAATGGGTTAACTCTCTTGCCGCAACAGCCGTTGAATACGTTTTTGACCCCTACTTAAAAACTCAAGAATTTTTACAATACGATCAAGAATGTCCTCTGCCGACGGAAATTCTGCCTCTAGAACAGTACAAATGTATAATTTATACAGACGGATCAGCACAACCCGCAATTGGGGGTAAACTAGCTTATAGTGCTGCGTGCGCGATTGTTAAAGGTTGCTGGCGCGATGGAAAATTCTGACCTATGGTCACAAAAACACAATCTCTCGGAGACTGTACAGCTCAGCGAGCTGAACTACAGGCTTTCAAGATGGCGTTTGAAAATACCGATCGCGAATTCCCCACGCTCATAGTGTACGATTCGTATTACTGCATCCAGTCTTACAATAAATACTTGCAGAACTGGGTTCAAAACGGTTTCAAAGATGCAAAAGGTGGCACAATCAAGCATAAGTTGCTTTGGGAACAAGTAGTTCAATTACAGAAAGAACTACATAAGACTCGCATGATCCATACTCTGAGTCATCAGTGTGATGGCGTTCACGTTGCAGGGAATTCATTGGCTGATGAAGCCGCAAAGGAAGCTGCTCAAGCGGCTTCCGTAGCTGCAATCACTCGTTCAAAAACAAAAATAGACGGCAAAAGGATGCTAGCTATCATTGCCACAAGCAAAGGCAGCGGTGCAGCGTTACCTCTAAACTATCCATTCGAATATGCATACATAATTGATTCCACTCCGTCCTTTTTGCTCGAATCCCTGGGGTAGGGGATAGAGTAATTCCAAACAGGAGACGTAGAGGAGCTTTGACACAAGAAGCACATATGGGAGAGGGTCTGATACATCAAGTGATCTCTAAATCCATTCTGGAATTAAAAGAGACGTACTGGTGGCAAGGGATGAATGCCCACATTCACGAGTTTGCAATTAATTGCCATGACTGCAACAGAGATTGCATTAGAGAACGCCACTAGATACCGGACTACAGTGTAGCCAGCCCAGTTCAGACAAAATTGTTAGACAGCATTAGGCTTTTTACACGCAGACGTCGCAATTGATGAATGGGGTCCCACAACAATTAGGACAAATTAATTTGGATGTGGCCTCAGCGCTCGGCTGACGGCCGAACTGTATAAAAGATTTGCGAGTCTTTATCGGCACAGACGCAATCGGCACAATACATTCTGACCAGGGTCCTGCCTTTAGCTCCAAAGCTTACAAAGAGGCCATGGCCAATCTGGGTGTTGCATTGGGGTATTCGAGTCCATTCCATCCTGAGTGAAATTCGGTAGTGGAAAGAAAAAACCGGGACATAAAGCAATCTATAACAGCTAGGGTATTAGGCTTGGGTGACGGGTGGGTCAAACATCTAATAAGTGTTCAACGTAGTCTTAACAATCTGCCAAGAAATTCTCTGGGTGGAATCACTCCATATGATTCAGTGGTGGAACAAAAACCCTTTGATATCAAAGACTGTTTGGCTGTTTTGCAGGACTTAAATGAAACAAGAAGTCAAAGCAACTCAATACAGAAGCCAACGACCACTGAAGGAGAAACACCTGTCCCAGCAAGGCCTGTCTGGATTCCAAAGATTGGGGATCTAGTCAGAGAAAAGATCGCGGATAAGAAGGAATTCGGGCCTTCTTACATAAAACTAGTACCTGTACTAGCAACCCACGGATCAAGAACAGTGTTACTGCCATTCCTTGCTGGAAGAAAAGAGAACAGGTTTGTATCCATCGACCTGGTCAAACCACATCATGTGGCCGATAATAAGTAGTAGGCCCAGTGGACTACAAAGATGTAGCAGAAGACCAAATCTTGCTACTATCCAAGAGGTTCAGACTGAGAGACTAATAACATTTGAAGGCTCTGCAGCACAAAACAAAGGACTAAGCAATAAAGCAATGGAACTTGTGCGTCTTGAGACCCAAAAAACAGTTTGTCAAGACACTCCTGTCTACAATGATGTAGCATCAGACTACACTACTATGACAAAGGATTCGGTAGCCCCAGCAATTTCAAATAATCCTGATGCAAGTCCAACAATTGACAGAACTGCCTCTGGCTATTTCATCAACTTTGATACGTTTTCTGAGAATCCCAGTGAGCCTGAAACGACACCAGCAAATACAACTTTTAAAGATCAAGTAACAGAACTCTTTCAGCAACTTGGTAAAACGTATCTGGTTTCACCATGGGTTGAACTTTGGATTGTGCTTAACGTACTTTTTTTCCTACTTTGGCTAATCATGGTATTAACTTTGGGGATGCTGATAAATGGAAAATATAGTAAAATGGACACAGCAAGTAAGAACAACAACTTGCTCCTCAAGCCACACAAATCATCTCATCGTGAACAAAGAGACTTGACATCAGTAAACATCACAGCCATCCCTATACCTGGTAGGATAGCATGGGATAGAACTGATTATGATATCTATGGCCCTCAGAGCTGCTGAAGATTCCACATCAATTTAAGTTTTCCTTGAGTGACTTTGTTTCTCAAAGCACGTTTTCTGATGATTGGGACTTTGAGACTGTTAATAATATGATGTCACATTTAGAGATGTCTGCTAAATTTACAAAACATGAATATTTAGAAGGTTCATCAGATTATGCACAAATGTATTGTTATAATCACTATGGTCATCATTACTTGCACAAATCTGCAAATCACAGGAATATGTATACTTGCAATCAATGGGAACATTGTCCAACGCCACCAAAAGGTAGCTCAAAAACATTCTATGAAAAATTTCCATACTTCTCAGGTTTTAAAGTCACAAATCCGGAAACGTTTTACTTTAAAAATGTTAATAAGACAGGAATGAAAAGTATGTTAACAAATACAAAGCAAATTTATTCAGCACCCTTTTATGCCCAGCTGTCCTCATTAAGTTTCGACTTTTGGAGTGACAACATTGAAACAAAAACTGTCTGGGGCTCCAAAGACTGGCAAGTGCAGGGAATAAAAGCTTTATTTCGAGCCTGCATTATTCCTGAGCAAATAATGTTTTTGAATGACACTATTCAACAGACATCCTGCCTTGGCCTAGCCAAGATAAAATACTTAAATTTACCGTCTATACCCACACCTACACCTGATAGTAAAAACACTTCAGAGGGAGGGGTCCACGTAAAAACTATTTTACTTAAAAACAGAACTGATCCTGATTGGAAGAAATGGTTAATCTGGCCCGTAGACACAAATAACTGTCAAGATAGATTCCTGAACAAGACACTAGGGTTTACAGTAACTAGGCCAGATCCAAGATATGTCCAGAGACAGCATCCAGGGATAGTAACGACATACAGTGTAGGAAAACTATGCCTTGAGGGGCTACAAAAATCTACACTGACCGAGGTTAAACAACACTCCTCTTTACTTAAAGATGGCGTTTAAGGGACTTCTTACAAGGTCCGGTAAAACAACGTCATAAACGTTTCATATACACAGGTATATATGCCTTTTATAATGAAGCTTGGAAAGAGACACAGGCAGAGACTGAAGAAAGAATACGAGAAATTGATCGTATTAATTTAGAGAAAGCACTCTCTGTAGTTGACAATGGGTTAACGACCCTGTCATCCAGAATGTATTCTTTGGACAGCATAGTATCATCTGCCATTGACATAATGGAACAGGACTTGCTCATGCTACATCATGGATAGTCACAATTACGTTCTATAATGCTATTAGGCTGAACGTTGCAAAATCTTAATTCTGGATATGTGCCATGTCGTCTAATCAACACCACGTCATTGTTTGCTGTATTTAACCTTACAGATAGACAAATCAGTTTGGCACAGAAAGGAGCAGACTATATGGTGCTGAGCATTGAAAAACTGGAAAGATTGCCATTAACTGTTGCAGAAAAGCCTACAACAGAATGGTAATATTTATTTATTTATTTATTTATTTATTTAATGGTATTTATAGAGCGCGTGCAAATACCCGTAGGCGTCTCGGCGCTGGTATGCAATGCTGTGTATCCCTGATCAGCAGATTGGTATCTGGGTTTACTGGTTGAATAACCACGTCTTCAGTTTCTTTCTGAACTGGAGGAGCGTGGAACTTATTTTAATGTGGTTCGGTAAGGAGTTCCAGATTTTAGGGGCTGCGATAGAAAAGCGGCGATCACCCCATGAGACTGTTCTACTTCGTTGAACCACAAGTTGGTTCAGTGAGGAGGACCGAAGTGTTCTAGACGGGTTATAAGGAATTAGTAGTTTTTTGAGGAAGCGCGGTCCTTGATCTTGCAGGGTCTTATAAACTATGCATAATGCTTTGAATTTAGCCCTATTTTGAATGGTTAGCCAGTGGTAATCTTTCAGGGTGTCCGAGATGGGAGTAAACTTGGGTTTTTTGGATAGCACGCGTGCCGCTGCGTTCTGCACAGTCTGAAGCTTTTTCGTGACTCTGCTTTGTGCATTAAGCAGAAGACCGTTGCAGTAGTCCAACGATGTCAGGACCAAGGAGGTGACTAACGTCTTGGCTGCTGAATCTGGTAAGTAAGGAATGATCTTTTTTATTACTTTGAGCTTAAAATGGGCGTTAGCTGCCACCTTGTTTGCATGGGCCATGAAACATAGCTTGTCATCAAATGTCACTCCTAGGTTTCTAACCTTAGCGGTGGGGGTAGGAGGGACACCAAGAACCGATGGCCACCAAGCTGCCGACCAGGCTGGCTGAAGGTTACCAAAGATGACCACTTCCGTTTTATCGGAATTGAGCTTCAGGCAATTTCTTGCCATCCACTCACCGATAGCAATCATCCCCCTTTGGAATCTTTCTGCTACCTCCTGTCCATCGCCCTTTATGGCCAAGACCAGCTGGGTGTCGTCAGCGTATGAGGTGAGGCTCATCCCGTGTGCTTTGATGACACTAGCAAGGTCCGACACATAGATATTAAATAGTGTCGGACTGAGGGATGAGCCTTGAGGGACCCCACACGGCAACGACAGTTCCGCTGATTGGAAAAGGCCCATGGTGACTGCCTGGGTTCTGTGGCCAGAAAAGAGGCAAGAAGATCCTTGGCAGTTAGCTGAATACCCATCCTTTCGGCACGGTCGACCAAGATCTTATGGTCGACCGTGTCGAAGGCAGCTGAAAGATCCAGAAGGACAAGCAATGCTGTACCTCCCTGATCACGGATGGTTCTTATGTCGTCAGCTGCCTTGATGAGAGCGGTTTCTGTTCCGTGGTGTTTGCGGAAACCGAACTGTGTATCATCCAGCAGATTGTGACTCTCAATGAATTCCGAGAGTTGCTGGTTCATGGCCTTTTCGGTGACTTTTGCTAGAAAAGGGAGGCTCGCAATAGGGCGATAGTTTTTTAATTCACCTTTATCTAGACCAGGCTTTTTTAGCAGGGGTTTTATCAGTGTGTTTTTTAATGAAGCAGGATAGATTCCAGATGTCAGTATAGTATTACAGACATGTGTGATAATGGGAATGACTGTGTCTGGTACGGTTGCAATTACCGAGGTTGGGCAGGGATCCAGAGCTGACCCAGCTTTGATCGATTTTACTATACCCTTAATTTGGTCGGTGGTGAGGGGTTTAAAATTGGTCATGGTGTTTTTCGGTGTGATCATTGAGGACGTGGCAGGACTGCTGGCGGGGTCTGAATTAAAAGCTTGGTAAATGTCATTGACCTTCGTGAAAAAGAACTTAGATAAGGCATCACATAGTACTTGTGATGGGGGGGGGTTGAGATCTGGGGTATTTCCAGAAAGGGTTTTAGCAATATTATATAGCTGTCTGCTGGAATTTTTCGCGGTCTCTATATTGGTGGTGAAATAGTGTTTTTTTGCAGCTACTATCATAGCTTTATAGGAAGCAAGAGCTTGTTTATATTTTTCCTTATTTTCGCTATCATAAGTTCTTCGCCAATGCCGTTCTCTATTCCTAGTTAATTGTTTTTGAATTTTCAGTTCTTTAGTATACCACTGAGCTTTAGGCAAATTTCTGTTTTTTGACAGAGATTTGGTAGGTGCCAACTGAGTGGTGGCTTCAGCCAACCATGTCTGAAATTGGTTGGTGGCAGTATTGGGATCAGTGGATAGATCCGGGATGGTGTTGTTTAACAGCATCGTAAGGTCGTTGGAGTTGATGTCCTTCCATGCTTTAAAAGTGCCACTATTCATGTGAGCAGCCTTTTTTCTCGACGAGGCTTTAATAGTAAGGTGGCTAAGAATGACTGAGTGATCAGTCCATGTAATGGGGAGAACTGAGGCTATGCACAAACCTTCCACGTTAGAAAAAATTCCATCTAGCGTATGGCCTGCTTGATGGGTGGGGGTCGTGACCAATTGGCTGAGGCCCATTATTTCGAGGTCGGATATAAGGGAGATAGTGTCCTTATCGCTGCTTTGCTCCAGATAGAAGTTGAAGTCCCCTAAGATTGTGGTAGACTCTTCTGTCACTATAGACTCAGTGAAATTACTAAGATTATCAAGGAACGCAGTTCTGTTCCCAGGGGGCCTATAGAGGAGCACTCCCTTGAAGTTGTAAGTCGGGGACAGCTTTATATTAAAATGCATGGCTTCGCATGAGGTAGTGGGTATAGGCGCGAAGCGAACTTCCAAATGGTCTCGCGCAATGATGGCTAGCCCACCACCTTTCCCTTTGGGCCTGTCCTGGCGATAGGCACTAAAGCCTGAGGGATCCGCCGTAACATAGTCTGGGGCAGATGCCTCATCTGACCAGGTCTCTGTGATGTAAAGAACATCTAAATTGAGATCATTGATGAGATCGGCTATTTCCTGGCAGTGCTTGCTCAGGGAACGCGCATTAATAAGCGCCATGGTCACTTGAGTGTCTTTATCAGATCCTAGGTTTTGAACTGGGCTGGTTGGATTCGTAAACGCGAGTGTAGTATTACAATGTTGGCATTGTATTTGCATCTCTGGTGACATTATGGAGAGATCGTATTTAGTACAGAGAGGGGCGTAGGAGGGACCAATCTCCAGCAGAGTACTCCGGTTGTATGAGAGTGGAGGGCCAGGCGTTGTGGCCCTAGGCCCGGTCCCGGCGCGGGCGGGCGCAGACGGGCTTGCCTCTGGCGCGCCTCCGGCGCGCCCGCTGCGCGGACCGGCAGTACTGTTATTTTTATACATACTTTGGGCGGGGCGGGAGGAGGGTGGGAGGGGCGCCGAGCTCTCCGGCGAGCCTGCCCAATCAAAGATGGCTGCCAAAGTGGTGTTCGAAGCTTTCCTGCACCTCGCTAGAGTGATGCTGTGGAAAGGGGGTGCCTCAGCGAAGTGGGCTCGCTGTAGGGGGTATCAGGGGTATTAAAAACGCTCCCAATAAAATATAGAACAATTTTAAAAAATTCGTGAACAATTAGCAAGTCGATCGTTTTTTTAAAGCGGGGGTGCAAGAGAGCACAATAGACCTCCGGCTTCCGCCTCAGAGGGAATCAACAGTCATTAAACACAGGAAACCGATTTAGATCCAGTTAAATACCCAGGGAGGGCGGGAGGGGCGCCGAGCTCTCCGGCGAGCCTGCCCAATCAAAGATGGCTGCCAAAGTGGTGTTCGAAGCTTTCCTGCACCTCGCTAGAGTGATGCTGTGGAAAGGGGGTGCCTCAGCGAAGTGGGCTCGCTGTAGGGGGTATCAGGGGTATTAAAAACGCTCCCAATAAAATATAGAACAATTTTAAAAAATTCGTGAACAATTAGCAAGTCGATCGTTTTTTTAAAGCGGGGGTGCAAGAGAGCACAATAGACCTCCGGCTTCCGCCTCAGAGGGAATCAACAGTCATTAAACACAGGAAACCGATTTAGATCCAGTTAAATACCCAGGGAGGGCGGGAGGGGTGCCGAGCTCTCCGGCGAGCCTGCCCAATCAAAGATGGCTGCCAAAGTGGTGTTCGAAGCTTTCCTGCACCTCGCCAGAGTGATGCTGTGGAAAGGGGGTGCCTCAGCGAAGTGGGCTCGCTGTAGGGGGTATCAGGGGCATTAAAAACGCTCCCAATAAAATATAGAACAATTTTAAAAAATTCGTGAACAATTAGCAAGTCGATCGTTTTTTTAAAGCGGGGGTGCAAGAGAGCACAATAGACCTCCGGCTTCCGCCTCAGAGGGAATCAACAGTCATTAAACACAGGAAACCGATTTAGATCCAGTTAAATACCCAGGGAGGGCGGGAGGGGCGCCGAGCTCTCCGGCGAGCCTGCCCAATCAAAGACTACACAGAATAATGACTCTGCCTGCCACAATTTTCAATTTTCAATACTGTTTGAAACATATACCAGTTGCTGTGTATGAAAGGTTGGGTAAGGAATACATAAAGTCAACCTGGGAATTACCATACACACACAGACGTTGGAGAGGGGGAAAAGAGGTATTTCTTAGTGGTACACAATGCAAAAGGGCACTAAGTGTTACACTCTTATGCCAGGGTATTAATTTACACAGGGCCTGTGAGGTTTCTCTGAACAATTGATCCTGCCACCTGCAAGGTTCTCCAGCAGCAGTGATAGATTTAATTTTTAGGCAGCTTTCTAATGGGAGCTACATAATGTTGAATGATCACAGCTCTTGTGGAATAATGCCACTTGTTGTATGCCAGTATTGTTTCCTAAAGCGAAGACAGACGGGGAGTCACCGCTTTGGCCTTCACTGAACATGTCTTCTATTCAAATTGATACTTTAAGCAGAATGAAAGCCATTCTTTTACAAAAAACTGTGCCACTGACCTCCTCCAAAGAGACGTATGAACTACAAGTTGCAAGGTCCTCTGCAGAGATACATGCCCTTTTATTCACAAACTGTCCAATACAGTTTGTAGAAATGTTAGGTCGTATCTTAAACATGTCTGATACCAGTGGTATTTTACATGTATTTAAGACAGCTTTTTCGGGACTGTTCCCACCTTTTGAAACAGTCCTCTGCATTTTTCCAAACTTCGTGCACTCTGTGTTCGGCGGCCTGCCTCTCATTTTGGGACTCGTAGCAGGAATACTATTCTTGTTCCTTCTGCTCCGATATGGCAAGTCCGGTCAGCAACAACACCCAGATTACCATTGAGAACACTCTCCATGGCAATGAAGTGTTGTGAGCGCATGATACAGATCCTGGGCCTGGCTCGGTTAAGAGACCTGAATACCACGTGGTTCCTATCGTTTCCAGCCAATCTGGCAAGATTGCATCTTACCTGTTCTATGATGCCTGCTAAGTGGAGAAGAATGCATGTTGGATGTCTAACACTTCCATCAGCAATGCCAACGGATGTTGATACCGTGCTTGGTTCGGTAACGGCCCCTGCATCGTGTTGTCCCCAGCGGCTACCAATCCTGATGACGGCATTCATTGAGATCTCACAGACTCAATATGCTGACGGTGAAGATATGTGGATCGACAGGCGGACAGGTACTACCTTCATCTCCATCTCCGACAAACATTTCTAATGCGATTAACGCGGACGGCGATGCTTCACATTTCTGTGCTATCGGTTTACTTAATGAAGTGGTCCAACTTTCACCTACTGTGGTAGACTATTTTTTTGCCAGCTTAGAGGATTTGATGTTTTCTCCTACCAATGAGAATGAATTTTGAAGTTAGCACACAGCGCTGTATGGGACTCTGTATTTGACCTTTGTTTCTCTTAACAAAGCTTTCAACTTTAGAACTCTATTTTTCTCCGATTTGACTTTTCCCCCAATGTTTTTTTTTTTTTTTTGCACAAAGTAATCTGCTTAAGGTAGAACTATTCTTAGAGAACAAGAAATCTTTGAAACACTTCTAAGAGACAATATTTAACCTGGTCCACAACCTAAAAAGTACATATATACTCTGTTATGGAATGGTCTCGATTTTTTTCTTCTGTATTTCAGAGCCATTTCATAAATGTTATTTCATGCCTCATTCTGATAAGCATATTTCAATGTCACACTACATGCTTTATTTTTTTTATAAAAACTTTATTGAGAAAAACAGAAAAATTACAGGTATGGGCCTACAACCCAGGGGCCGGCCGCTAGTGTTTGTCAAGTAAATAAGCAGTCAGTAAGGCAGCAGCTGACCCCGGTAGGTCCAGCAGAAGTACAGGATACAGTTTCAGCAACACAGGATGTATGCAGGATACACAATTTTTACTTTTATAGAGGAACAAAGAGAAACAAAAGAACAAACAACTCAAGGCGAAGAAATGATAAAAGAAGTCGAGCTCAGACAATGGGGACCGACCATAACGGATAGGGAAACAGGAGGACGTTGGAGAGAACCAATGAGGGGGGGAGAGGCAGTGGGAAAATCAGGACAATCGGATAAGGAATATGGTAATCAAGGAACCTCAGAGGTCAGGGGGACAGAGAAGCGTCTGGGATATCTACGAGGGGGGGGGTGCAGATGTTTCCTCGGTACGTGTTCCATTGGCCCCAAATTGTACTTAGCCAAATATACCGTCTTCTCCCTGAACATGCACCAGTCCATGTTCTCCTTCCATGTCGACACAGTGGGAGGCCGTTGGGCACACTACATGCTTTGAATGAAAATATTGCCTTTTAAATGCATACAGCACAAATGCTCATCTTTCGTGTACAACCATTTTAAATGCATTCTATGTATTTTGGGAGGGATTTTATTTTACACATCTTGCTTTAGATATGTTTAAAGATGCTTAGAATTTAGTAGTATCGAACATAATAAAATGATGTGGGTGTTGTATGGCGTTTTAGGATCCGAGCTAAATTTACTGATTTATGCCCTTCTATAGGTATAATTCACATTGCCCTTATATAGACATAGAAATCATACCCATATTTAGACATAACCCATCCAGTTCAGTTCCGGAGGAAGAGAAAGGTGGATACCGCGCAGGACTTTGCAAATCATGGGATGTTCACCCACGGGGTCCCCATCCACCTGGGTGTGGCCAGAAGAGATGGCCGACCGAAAGGTGTTGACCGAACGGTAGGCCAAACACTCCTTGGCCAGATACGCCAATAAATTCACCACGTGTATCACTCCTACAAAAAGGGATTCAACCCCCGTTGCAAACACCAACGGGCCCATTTGCCCCACGCGGAACGGTATCTCTTAACTGTACTGTCCGCCCAAGCTTTGGAAATAAACGTCTCAGCTGCTCGCGAAAGGCCTGGGGTTTCCCATCTGCTCCTGAAATCCACCACTCCATGAGCTTTAGTGAGTTTGTTACCAACAGAGGATGCAGAGTCCTATCCGGACTCGTAAGGAGAGTCCGAAACTGGGGGCAGTAGGATTGGAAAATCCCAAGAAAGTTCCAGATTAACTGGAAACCACACTTGTGAGCTCCACAGAGGGGTGATAATAACCAGATCCGCCCTCTGTCTGCAGAGTTGCGCCGATGACCGGGTGAGCATCGCGAACGGCAGAAACCCATAATCCTGTTCCGAGCTCCAATCCTGGAGGAAGGCGTCCGTGGCAACCGCCAGGGGATCGGGCCTCCAACTGAAAAATCTCTGAACCTGATGGTCCAACCAGGAGTCAAAGGAGGTTCACCGAAAAGGGACGCCAGCGACTCTGGAGCATCACAAAAACCGCTGGATAGTTTCCAAAGACTGGAATCCCTGAAGTGGCGAGTGTGGAAGTCCGCTTCCACATTGTCTCTCCCCGGCAGATATTCCGCCGTCACCGAGAAATGACAGTCCAGGCAGTACTGCCAAAAGCTCGCTGCCAAATTCGAGATTGCTTTTGACTCTCGTCCAACACCTCACTGCGAAGGACCCCGCCAGAAGTTCCAGACAGTTGATATGTAACTTCTGTTCTTCGGGTGACCACAAGCCTCCTGTAGAGAGGTCTCCGCACCTGGCCGCCCAACCGAGACGGCTGGTGTCGGATTCGATCACGGGATCCGGGACTGAACCGAAAATAGCTCGGCCGTTCCAAGCTTTCATATGGTTCAGCCACCAATTAATCTCTTCCCTCACCTCCGCTGACAAGGTAACCCTGTGGGAATAAGGAAAGCCCTTGCAGAGGAAGTAAGCCTTGAGGCGTTAAAGAGCCTTGTAGTGAAGCGGGCCCGGGAAGATGTCTTGAATCGAAGCCAACAGAAGGCCTACCACCCGGGCCAGCTGTAGTGAAGCGGGCCCGGGAAGATGTCTTGAATCGAAGCCAACAGAAGGCCTACCACCCGGGCCAGCTTCCGAAGAGACACCTGCTGTCTGGCCAAGACGCGCCGCAGTTCGTGACAGATTTTTGTAACCTTCCTGGCCTGAAGGCTGAGAGAAGAGGTGGTGGAGTCGATGAAGAATCCCAAGAATATAACGGCCTGGGCTGGCTGTAACAGCGATTTCTGTTTGTTTATCACAAAGCCAAAATCCTGAATTAGAGCCCCCGCCATCCGAAGATGCTCCGTCAATTGACGGGGACAATCGGCCATCAGGAGGAGATCGTCCAGGTAGACAATCATCCTGACCCACCCGGGCTCGCAGGAACTCCACTACCGGCTTCAAGACCTTGGTGAAACACCAGGGTGCCGAAGAGAGCCCGAAAGGAAGGGCTGTGAACTTGTAGGCCTGCTGACGCCAGAGAAACTGCAGGAACCGCCAGTGAGTAGAAAAAATGGGGATCACCAAATACGCATCTTTGAGTTCCAATCCAGTCGAGAGGGTGTAGAATATGTCGCAGGAGGTGAATGCCCTCCATTTTGAAATTCCGATAGACGAGCCATTCGTTGAACTCGCTCTGGTTTATGACCAGGCGTTTGCCCCCATCTGATTTGTCGACCAAAAAGACATTGCTCACGAAAACCCCAGGTTGCAGTGAAGTACGGGATTTGGCGCCTTTTCGGAGGAGGGATGCAACCGCCTCGTCCACCAAGGCTGTTTCCTGGGCTGAGAAGTGGCCGGGGGAGCGCTCTCTGAACTGGGTTTCCCACGAACTCTATATGAAACTCCCTCACCGTCTGGAGCACCCACGCATCCTGCTTGATGGCCACACAAGCGTGGTAGAAATGTGCCAACCTCCCCCCTATATCTTGTAGGGAAAAAGGGGTAACACTCATCGGGGCTAGCGTTAGACGCTCCTCCTCTGTAACCTCTGCCTTTCCCACGACATCCTGCCTTTCCCACGACATCCTCGTGTGGGGTAAAAGTTCCCAAACTTGGGAGGATCCTAGTATTGTCCGAAGCCTTTTTGATTGGTCTGGGTTTGACGACCAGTCGAGCGGCCCCTGCCTCGACCGGCCCCCCAAAAAACACGGGGAAAAACTTTGCCAATTGTGGACTGGGCCCTGTCCAAGGAAGTAAACGTGCTCACAAACTTTCCGAGCTCTTTTATAAAAGGCTTGCCAAACTAGCCCCTTTGAGCAACGGTGCCCGCCTCCGAGTCCGCCAGGTCCCCTAACTTTGGGTCGATCTTAATGAGAAGGGACCGACGACGTTCTGTGGACAAGGCGCAATTAGTGTTGCTCAAGAAAATGACCACTCACTGTGCCCACCCAGACAATACTTCAAGGGAGATCATCGAGCCCGATTGTTTGGCCTCTTCGGCCATGTCTAGGATTGTCATTATAGGGCACAGGGCATCCAGGAGCTTGTCCTGGCAAGCCCGCCAGGAACGATCAATCCCTTTTTTAGGGTCTCTGATAAACTTCTGGAGGAAGTTAGACATTTGGGCATCAATTTCCGGCATCAGGGCTACCTTTCCCTCCAAAGAGGGGCGGGGGCACTCCGCCTTAAGGCATTTAGGGGCCTTTTTTTCTTAGAGGGCGCTGTATGTGTCCCGCTACATACTAGGCGACCTTGTCGGCCAGGGTCCACTCCGAAAAGTAGGGGTGCACAATATCATTAGGGTTTAACATGTCTGAGGAGGGAGAGGTGATCTGTGAAGGGCGGGAAGGCAACCAAGGTCTTGAAGGAAAGGGGTCAGAATCTGGGTCACACTGCACGTCAGGAACTATAGGCTGAGGGGCCAGAGCGAGAGGCTGAGAGGAAGGGTTGAGGGGGGTAGAAACCCCTGCACACACAGCAGGCTGGCTATCAAGGAAAGCCTGCTTTAGACGCTCAAATGCGTCTACATCAACACCAGGCTCCCGAGGGCGTTAGGTGGCGGTCAGCGTATTTGGGGCCACCTGTTGCTAGAGGCGTGCAAATGCCTGCTCTATTTGTCTAGAAATGCGATTCTCTAAGCGAGAGGTGGCCTGACCCACCGCCCTGTAGATAGAGGTGTCCGCCTACTCGTAAAAGGCGTCCCCCCAAGGGACATCTGCCAGGGGGTCCTCCTCCTCATGGTATTTCTGGTATTCCTCATAAAACTCCTTGCTCAGAGCAAGGCAACAGGATACCAAGGAGTGAAACCAGTGTAAGAACACTTGTAAGCTATGGGTGAAAACACCGGGCCTCAACTATGGCCTCACACTAGGCTGGGTGTCAGCCAAACTCATGGGTGGTCAAGACCACAATTGCACTGGGTTTTAGCCCCAGAAATGCTGCCGGAAAAGGGATCACAACGCACAGACTCCCACAAGGGACAACAGGCTGGTCTGGGATCAGTCCCCCAGTAAGGCTGAAAAAGCAGATACAAGACCTGAAAAGCCATTCGCAATGTGAAAATACTGACTCGGTTCCCGTTATTGAAATGGGCAGGGAACCGTGCGTTTAAGCACACAGATGTGCAGCGGGATATTTTAGGCGAGGCCGCTGCCGTCTACAGACCCGCATGCGTTCACCTTAGACCAGGAAGACTCCCGTAATGACGCGTGTCCGTTGAAAATCCTGAGGAGGAATTTCAAGGAACGCGCGTCCGAGCACTTCTCCCACGCCCTCTAGCGGGGGAGGAATGCGGAGCACACGCCGGCAGACGCTGCGTAGGGACGGGACCCACGGCGAAAATAACACGCTGGGAAGTGCAACCCACGCGCACCTCAAACAATGAACACACTAATGCGTACCCGGCAAAGCGGGATATCACAGTGATCTAACATTATAAAATAGAAGCGCAAGAACCCATAGCGCTAAGCCACAAATGGAAATATCATCAAAGAGAGAAACGCGCTGAGAACAATAAGCTAGCGCTCTGATAACAATAAGCATAAAATCTCAAAAGACAACAAAGTAAGCACTAAACAGTCACAAGGAAACTGAAGAGCACTTATCTGGCTGTGTAGCAGCGAAGAAAGAGGAAGAGGGGACACTAACCTTGGAGTACATACTGGTCTGAGATGCCCTGATTGGTCACTGTCTCCTGTATATGATTGGATGTTGCTGTGTGTTGTTTTTTCCTGACTACTTTCCCTTTGGTTCATGGGAAAGGTAGTTTTTGTTAATCTTAAAGGCTGCTTTACCAATAAAGTGAAGAACGGTTGGCATAATCCTCGCCTCCAGTCGTGACATAGAATTCACTCTTCTCTCACTTGGCTTTATCATGCTTTCCTTAAAGTTTTTACTACAAATCCAGAGCAAGTCCTTGCGTCACTGTGCTCCAACATTCTCTTCAATTAGTGTCAATCACACCAAAATCCCTACTCTCTCTCCAGTGCCACCTTCAAAGAGTATGCATTTTTCCCTTATCTCTGGCATGCAGTGTGTTGCCTCTTTTACAATAGTATTTGAAATCGTTACCATTGGTGAACGAGGGATTGGTGCTCTATAATCCAGAGGGGATGGAGTCTAGAACTTGGGCATAAGCATAGCAGATACATTGTTACTGCCACAGTTGTATGAACAATTTTTAACACATCACGAGTAATACTGTCGATAGAGACGCTGTAAACAAACGGGGGCTGGGAGAGTGAGTGATTGAAAGAATGTGTGTTTCTATCAACTCTACCTGCTCCTTTTCAGTAAATGTTTTCCCGCATTATTGGGATCAGCCTCCACTCATAAGTTAGAAGACTTGGAAGAGTAAGGATCCTGATGACCTACTCTCCTCTGAGGGTCCTTTGACCGGATTACGGAAGGGCCAACAGTGGCACTGATCGCGACAGTCCTGACGAAGACCGGGGTGACCTTTTTAGGCACAAATCGAGCGGTCGAAACATGTTGACTTCAGCAGTGGTAGGAGGGAAGTCTTGAGGAACTTAATTTTCTCAACAAGACATTTCCCATCCTTTTCTTATTTTTAATCCTGGTAGGAGTACCTAACTGTGTTCAATAAAGTAATTCTTTCTATTGGCACCCTTAATCAGTTTTAATCACTTCCCTATACTGCACCTTTTTGTTGCACTATCAGTTCCAGCCACAGGGTGTTTCGCACCCGCTTTTCACCTTATTTTGTGTTACTCGTTGTATGTGTTGATATTATTTGGTTGTACGTCTTGTAGTGTGGAATTTATTATTTTTTCCCCCTCCCTAATACTCCACCCTGGATTTGTAGCAGGCCCTATGATGAAGCATGTCACATACTTCGGTATGTGAGTGAGGGCAGTTTTTCCAAACTGAGAAATTTTCCTTGGTTATGTTTATTATGTACTCTACATACCCCTTTTGTGTGAACAAGGGCAAGGGAATCTCATATATCTCTCAGTCTGCCATGGGGAGCCAACTCTGGCATGGCAAAGAGAGGTATTTCACACATAGCTGTGACTTACCTGAAGCTGCAGATATCACTGAGGAGGTTTAGCTCTCGGCCTTGGAAACATCAATTCCAGTGCTGTGGCAAGTATTTTCAAACGTCCAAATCTGTATGGGGAACCACAACAGGTGTCTCCTTTAAAAAATGTCATCTTTTGTTCATGCACTTGATAACCCACCTTCCAGACAGATAATAAAAGAAGCCTGCACCAGGGCTTCAATATCAAGCAGCCGATCTGGAGCTCAGCTAGTCCCCTTCCCACTCACCACAGACAGGACATTTTAACACCGTTCTTGAAGATGAGTAATGTTGTTTCTCTCCAACATCCAAGTGCAAGCAATTTGAGTCATCGGCCTAATATTGAGAACATCTGTTATCCCATCCAGGTGTATGAGGAGATAACAATCAAGCACGGCATGAGGGTAGTCAGGTTTTTACGTCTTTATTTCGAAGTTTTCTTCATAAAAGACAAGCAAGTAAAATATATACAGGAATACAGCACATATGTACCGACATTAGGCATATAACATAGTATAAACTATCACACAACTTGTTTAAAAAATCAATTAAATAACATGGAAAGACGTTTTTCACAATTAATAAGAGTATAAAAGTTCATTCCATTAGGCATAAGTTTTATAAATCTCTTTTAGCATTCATCTATTATCACCTTTTAAGCACCTTGCTCTGATTATCCAGGCCCATCCAAGGTATTTTGCCATACCTATGGCCAACCATTTTGCAGTATTAAATCTTAGAGTTAACAGTGCTTCATTACACACACGTGTGTTAATCCTTCTACATATTGGTTTTAGCCATTTCCGGCGTGATGCACAGTATGCAGGGCAAACAAAAAGAAAATGCCCTAAAGATTCCTTTTGCTCGCTACACCAGGGACAATACAAGGACGGTAGGTTATGCCACTTATTAGTAAATTCCCTTAATGGCAACGTCCCTACAGGAAATTGATGATACAATTTCCTATCAGTACTTTTTAAAATAGTGTCCCAGTAGGTCTCGGTGTGTGGAACCACTTTGTGGATTAAGAATGTACCTGTTAAATTGGGTTTCTGTGAGAGCAAGACCTGGTCTTCTTTTACAGTGGCCCAGAATAGTAATTTAAAATCTTTTTTCGACGGGAAAGTATAATTACCCGGCTCTGTCCACTGCATATGAAGGCCCATTCTAAAGAGAGTGGTCTTTATAGATTTAAACCAGGATATATTCCCTGCCCCTTGTATCGATCTCACCTCCAAGATCTCTTTGGCAAACATGGATAATTCCGGAGTAGACCAGATACGTCTCCATAGAGCAACCATCCTGTATTGGGCATGATGTTTAATAGATTGACAGCCCATATCTAACATAAGTGGAAGTGATGGTGTCGAAGGCGGAAGGCTTACCAGATTGCGAAAGAACTTATTCTGGATTTTATCCAGAACAGCCAGATCTACGTTCCCCCACAAATCTGAACCATAAAGTATGGCGGAACTAATTTTAGCGTTATAGATTTTAAGCGCCGGCAAAACTCTTTTAGTCTGGGAACAGCGCTGTTCTTTCACAAGACACCCTGATAAACGTGTAAATTTTAAACTGAGTGCCTCAATCTGTTCCTTCCAACGTAACCTGTAGTCTATTACTACTCCTAGATACGTCATTACCTCTACTTGTTCCAAAATAGTCCCATTCATGGTTACATGGCCCCTCAGTGGTTTATTCTTGGTCAGAACCATGAATTTTGTCTTTGAAACATTAATTTCGAGGTCATTTAGACTACAAAAGTCCACAAATTTATTTATTGCTGTCTGGAGACCCACCTGCGTTTTTGCCAAAATTAGGGTGTTATCGGCAAAAATTAAAAGGGGAAATCTAGTCCCACCCAAAGCTGGCGCATCTGTCGGTGTCGCTGAGAGAAACTGAACCACTTGATTAATAAAGAGTAAGAATAGGGTTGGTGCCAGGACACAGCCCTGTCGCACTCCACGGGTCACTGGGAAGGATTCTGTCATCTGTCCCTGGCTGCCCCACCTTACTCTGGCACAATTTTCTTCATGTAGCCTGATTGTAAGGTCAAGTAGGTCAGATGGTATTCCCATTCTCCTTAAAGCTGCCCACATCTTTTCTCTAGGGACCAGGTCGAACGCAGATTTAAGATCCACGAACGCTGCGTATATTGTACCTCCTCCTAGAAACACAGTCTTCCAATAGGTCATAACAAATCTGAGCACTTGGTCGACTGTGCTTATATTAGCCCTGAAGCCAGCCTGCAGTGGGGACAAAATGTTTTTTTCAGTCATCCAAGACTGTATTCTGCCCAACAGCATTCTAGCAATTACCTTCTGTAGGGCGTCAATAAGACTGATAGGGCGATAATTTCCCGCATTAGTCTTGTCGCCTTTTTTATACGCAGGTAGTATCTCGGTCCCTTTCCAGGAGTCTGGAATTCTGACACCTTTAGCTATAGCATTGGCCAGAGTAGTTATGTAAGGGACCCAGTTTTCTAGGTCATACTTAAAAAGATCCGCTGGAACACAGTCCATACCAGGGGCTTTCCCATTATGAACCTGTTTAAGGGCATTTACTGTCTCTGATTCCTTAAAAACTATTTGATCACAAAAAGCAGCTTCAATTAGAGGCCGGTTATTCTCCCCTATGTTATGGGAGCCCAGCTCTATACCACTGAACTGCACCGAGAAATGCTCAACCCAGAACTCAGCCGGAACATAATTGACTGGGTCTTCCAAAAACCTAACCTAACGTACCCTACGGCAGTAATTTGTAAGGACTGCCTCGGCAGTAATGAGGTTTGTTGCTTTGCTTTTAAGTAGGTCCCCATTTGCTATCAGGTTTATTGCTAAGGGATTGTGGTCACTTTCCGGTCTTGCGAGTATTTCCATGTCCTCTAATAGACTCCAGAACTCCATCTTAATTAAGAAGTAGTCTATACGACTAGAGTTGTAACAATTATCAAAAGTAACATTTCCCTCCAGATCTGACTTAGTCCTCCCATTGGCCGCTCTCAAATCCCACTCCAAACATAGGCCAAGCCACTGCATAACGGCCTCTGTAACCTTTTTAACAGGAGGGATGGCCAAGCTAGGAATGTTCCATAGCTGATCTGCTTCGCCATAACACCCGTTATCCAAAGTGGGAATAGGTTCAAATGTACAATTAAAATCCCCAGCCATCATTACACACTTTTCTCTACCAATATTGTTCAGTAAGGGATCTAGATCCTCAACAGTTTTGGAAATCGTCCCTCTTGGACGCCCCCTAGCATATATATTGATCAGGAAAAGGTCTTGGCTATTTTCACAGCTTAACTTTAACCCCTGGATATCGGTACTCATGGTAGGTAAATCATAGATCTTATAGCCGAGAGATTGTCTAATCCAGATGACAAGACCCCCAGACGGGCGACCCTTCGGTCCTTTGCATGCTGGTTTATAAAAATTCAAATAGCCAAGTCGATATATGGCGTCGACTGACCAGCTTTCTTGAAATACAATTATATCAAATTGTTCTACAAAGGACCCCCATTCAGTTTCGTCCATTTTCCCCTTCAGCCCAGCGATGTTCCATGATAATATCTTAAGGGTAGTTTCGGGTTTCGCTGGTGGCTTACCAGGTGAACCAACATTCCCCCCATTTCCCTCATATATTGGGGAATTACTTGTATGTTCATCTATCCATTCAATTCCTGAGGTGACATTACCCATCTCATCCTTCAGCGTGTCTACAATATTCACAATTTGATTTATGGTGGAATTTTCTAACACCTGAAGGTTTGGAGAATGTGGAGATGTTTCCCCGATGGACAATCTGGACAGTCTGTAGTCTAAGGAACCATTATTAAGTCAGTCTACTCCATCCAGTCCCATTAGATGGGGAAAACAGTTTGAGAGATGGGGCAGGAACATTGGATAAATAGGTGTTTCCGGGAAATATCTATCTCTAGATCTATAGTTTTGTTTGGAATAGTTTTGGTGGGATTGGTCTCTTGCTGGGTTGAGTGTAGGGTAGAAGTAATGCAAAGACAAGGTTTGGACGTCACCCAGTCTTCCATTTCTTGGTTCTCTACGGATAAAATATACAACCCATGACTCCCTAAAGCTAATGACCACGCAATCCCCCTCAAGATCTTTTTTGCTATATCCCACCCAATCCACCCTCCTAACATTAAGGATTTCAGTTTTGGACGTTGGGGGGAGAGGACGGTTTTTATTTAGCCAAAAAGCTACTTTGTTGTATAAGTCTCTATGGGTTTCCCTCTTACCCTCTCCTAATGGGGCCACTCCAGTTAAAATTATGGTATAGGGTAGTGACTCAGGGGGGAGATTCACACATTGTTTCCTAGATGCAGGTTTTATCCTGGTCCGTGTATTTTGGTCAGTGGGGGGGGGGGGCGTGGGTTAGAAACAATATCTACCTTTTGCGGTATTGCATTCACAGTAGTCTGTCTACTTTTATCAAGAACAGGTTTCTGCTGGGGGCTTTCAAAGTAGATAATGCTGGTTTAACTATATTCCCCTTATCCCTATTACTCACAGGGTTTTTCTGGGAGTGCGTCGGGTCTGACCCGGTGGGGGCAGTAGACATTTTAGTTCTTTTTGATGTGGCTATATTTTCTCTTACTAATGAATCTAAAATGTCCATCTTGTCATTTAATAACCTAGTCCGTTCAAATAACGGCAGGAGTAGAGATTTGATCAATAATTCTATTTTATCCAAGAGAATATTTTCTACAACATTTCCTATATTTTTATTGTTCTCTAGGGGATTGGCTAGGGCTGGTGTAGTTGTCAATAGAGGAGATACATTATTAGTTCTCAAACCCTTTTTGTTTTTATTACCCCCCTTCTGGATCGAATCTACTCTTTTCCTTTTGCCAGGTTTTTGTGCGGGCGAGCACTCAGAGTTCGGAGAAAGAATTTCTCGCTCCGGACTTGGGATAATATTAGGGGAATCAGAGAGACCAGTCTCAATATGAAGTAGATTATGGTAAAGGGAACTACTTTCTGATATAGAATCTTGGGCGATATCGATGACACCCCCCTCTAACTCCAGATTTTGTCTAGTGGGTACGGTTACTCCTTCTGAATCAATATTAACGTTGGTGGAAATGCTAGTCAGTTGGGTTAGGGGAACCGGGGAAACAACCTCGTGGATTTTCCCTAATGAAGAACGCTTACCCGTGACCAAGTCAAGCGATAAGCGTTTTTCTGCTAGTGCAATTTCTTTTTCCAATATGCAGGTAGTACGTTTAAAAAACTGATCTATAGTACCTGTGAAGGTTCCATTTGTAGTGGATACCTGAACCTGCCTTTCCTTGCCTGAGCGTAGGGGCATTTTGATACTATGCACCAAAATACCCTTTTCGCAAACCTCAGTTAGTAGGACAATATAGAACACAGCCCAGGTTACAATCTGTCTTTAACCAACAGTCTAACTAAACCAAATACCAATAATAGCAGTAAACATACAATGTATTGAAACCAAATGAAGGGGGGGTGGCCCGACCCGACCTCTACCGGCCTCGGACGGCCACAGACGGCCCCCCGTGCTGGCAATAGGGTCTGGCGGGCGCTCCTGGGACTTGGAGTCCTGCGCCCGCACTCGCTCGCAGCCCCGCACAGCACAGTCACCCACAGACGCTTCCTCAGGTGAAGGACGAAGATCTTAACAGTCCGACCTCGCTAGTTCAGGTTAGAGCTCCCACACGAAGCGGGACCCGCGAAGCGGGTTCCGCGAGCAGTGGGCTTAAAGGCAGAGATGAATCCACAAGCACGGAATCCCAGCGTCGCATGAGGGTAGTAAATGGTTCTTTTTTCACAGTTTTGCTGGTGATGTTCTAACATCAGTGATGTCATTTGAGATGTCATCAGTGATGTCACTGACCATGTCATGAATGATCTAATATGTGACATCATCAGCAGTGGATTGCGGGTGTGCGAAATATAGTTAGTACAACTAACTATATAGGAGCAATTTCAATGGTTTTGTATGAGTGAAATGTCCAGCTAACTATAACACCCCTAAAACTTATAGGTTCGGACCTGTAGGCAGGCAGTTAAACTTTGTTTTTCCTCCAGCGATATTACTGAATTGTCAGGTTGTGAAGTTCTTTGATTTAATGAAGGAAAGATTCAAGCACACTTGAAAGACTCATTGGGACTTAATAACAACCTTGAATTGACAATAATAACTGCTGTATTTTAAATAATTTGTACTGTTATATGGCATTTTAAATAATTTGTACTGTTATATGGCGTTTTATATTTTTGGAAAGATTTTAATTAATCATATACAAATAAATATATATTACCTTTACCCTAAAACTTATAGTTTTTTGAGTGAATTTCAAAGGTTTTTTAAAAGCTAATTCCTAACTATATAAGGCCTGAAACCTATGGTTTTTTCAGTGAATTTCAAAGGTTTTTTAAATGCTAATTCCTAACTATATATGGCCTGAAACCTATGGTTTTTTCAGTGAATTTGCAAGGTTTTTTAAATGCTAATTCCTAACTATATAAGGCCTGAAACTTATGGTTTTTCAGTGAATATATATATATATATATACGTATGTGTGTGTGTATGTATGTATGTATGTATGTATATCAACTTGAAGCTGTTTCCCTTTACAGGACAACAAGTCAAGCACAGAATTCTTTTGATGCGCTTACCCACTAGACTCGTTCCCTCTCTAGCGGACTACAACACCTGGGGGACTATTTTTGACACAGTATGCACTCTGTATATAAGGAACAAGGGAACCCAAATGTAATCGGTCAGGGACGTTGGGAACTAACTTATTACATGAGACAGTTGTCCCTGAGTTAGTGGAGAATGTATATGCAATAAATGTAGCCTCAATCAGTACTGTGTTTTAGCCGATATCCAGCCGGACAAGGGCGATTTTAATATGTAAAATAGTTGAATAAAACAAAATGCGAGTTAATAACAGTGGGATACAAGCCTGTATACATGAACCCACCTATCAAACAGACAAACAAAGTAAAAGGCACAGGCAGTTTGTAGTTGTTTACATAATAGAAAAAACAACAATTATGAGAAGGTCACCTTCACAAAATTTACATATAAGAAGCACTGTGTATAAGGTTGATAACTATGTCGACAGCGTTTCTATCCTTAACCGAATTATATAGGATCATCATCAGGACTTACCTACTGGCTGTGAGGTTGCCGCAATCCTCATCTGCGGTATTCTTGCGCTATCTGTGCTAAGAGCCCAGACTGACCTCTTTATGTTTTCTTCCCCCTTTTTTCCTCCTTTATTTTTATGCTAATATATAGTAAATTGCAGGCAATTGTTTTCAGGCACTGTATTAAAAAGTCCTGATGATGATCCTATATCCTTCGGTTAAGGATCGAAATGCCGTCGACATAGTCATCAACCTTACACACAGTGATTCTTATATGTAATTTGTGTAAAGGTGACCTTTTCAGAATTGGTTTTTCTATTGCGTAATACCTTATGTAAACAACTGCAAACTGCCTGAGCCTTTTACTTTGTTTGTCTGTTTGATATGTGGGTTCATGGATACAGGTTTTTTTCCCACTGTTATTAACTCACATTTTGTTTTATTCAACAGTATGCACTCTGTCATGGCTCTACATCAATAGTTGTTGTACTGAAAGTTATTGAACAGATACAGAATGAGCACAGGGCAGGTCCAGCCCTTGATTTGGGGATGACAGTTATGGGTAATTTTCCCTTAGTCTTTGGAATTATTCTTTCTAATGTTAAGGGTGAAGCAGTGTCTGGCTATATGCCAGCAACTTTAGGCGATAGTCAACCATAAACGCGAGTTTCCTGTCATTATTACTAATGTATACATGTCTTTAGGACATAATCGTTGGGAACCAGACTTTCAGTACCACCACTTGGGAAGACTAGCTCCGACAAGGATGCCAGACGACCCGTGATTTTACCAAACAACCATGGGATACATCCATACAATAACAACAGAAAGGTAATCAGCTTGGAGGCACTCCACCGCTGGAGTCGTACGAAAGAAGATACGATTTTCGTGATCGCACTAAAATAAAGACTGCATCTGGGTATCAGGCTGAAGATGCACGTTCTCCTCGTTCCTTTCAGGAATTGTCTGATCAACAGTATGACAGTGGAGGGTGATCTGCCTGCAGAAGAGAACGTGCAACCAAAAACTGTGACAACGTTCGTCTTATGTGAGGATAAAGGAGGAGGACAGGCCTCCTTCATATAAACCCCCTTTTCAGGTTCAGGTTTTAGAGTCTTTATTTCGATATCAAAATCATAAAAGACAACATTTAAAACATATTTAAGACTTTTGGGTTTTTTAACAGATTAACAATGTTCCTTTGTAATAGCTTTTTACAATAGCAGCGGCATTGACCTAATTCATTATAACTAGGCTAAAAACACTTTTAAGGTTAAGAAAGTTATTAAACATCCATGAAATTCAAAGACAACCTGACCAAAAGATATATTAAAAAAGTTTAAAAAATACAAAATAAGCAAGACCATTCCTAATACAATTTACTTGATCCTACATTTAGGAAAGACGGTTATGCTTTAGAGGACAAATTGGGGAGCCCTGTTAATGGTTTTGTCTGCTTCTTGCCCTAATGACCCAAGCCCACCCTAGAAATTTGGCTATGCTCACCACAATCACCTCTGAGGTGTTGGTTTTTAAAACCCAAATAGCCTCAGAGGACCTTCTAAAAGGGAGGCGCTGAAACAGAGGCTTTAACCATTTTTTTCGTGACGCTGAGTAGATCGGACAGGCAAACAAAAAGTGACCCTCAGTTTCCTTATGACCTGGACACCAACTACAAAATTCCGTTGCTCCGTTAGCCCAATTTTTTGTGAAAGAATTCAATGGCAGAGCTCCTACTCGAAACTGATGGTAGAGTTTCTTATCCAGGGGTTTGGTGATAATATCCCAATAGGTCTCACGGGAGGGATCCAACTTGATGGTCAGAAACCTTCCCGTTAGACTAGCAGAGCTGGAAGCAGTCACTAAGGATTGACGGACCGAGGCCCAATACAATGCCTTAAATTCCTGTTTAGAGGGAAAGGCATTGGTATTCGGGGATATCCACAGCTGTTCCAGTCCCATTTCGACCAGAATGGTTTTTACCGTTTGTAGCCATGGAATTCTCCCGGAACCCCCAATTGACCTAACTTCAGCCAGTTCCTTCGCAAAAAGGGTAAGGTCTGGGGAGGTCCATATACGCCTCCAAAAGGCCACCACTCTAAATCTTGCCATCTCGTTAATTGGGTTACACCCCAGATCCTGGCAGAGGGGTATAGAAGGGGATGATTGGGGTAACCCAACCAAGCTCCGTAGGAACTTACACTGGATTTTGAGTAGGCTTGAGAGATCCATGTATCCCCAGAGATCGGCTCCATATAGGATAGCCGCATTAATCTTAGTGTCATAGATGTTTAACGCTGGGGTGACCCGTTTTGTGATCGATCTCTTTTGCTCGCTCAAAAGGCAGCCAGTTAATCGGGCAAATTTAAGCTGTTGAGCTCCTACTTGGTCTTTCCATCGTAAACGGCGGTCCAGGGTGACCCCCAAATATGTCATAGTCTCAACTTGTTCCAGGTTGACTCCGCCCATACTTACAGAGCTCCGGACAAAGTGACTCCTAGTGAGGACCATAAACTTGGTTTTACCCACATTTACCTTAAGGTCGTTGATGACACAGAACTCCTCAAAGCGGTCCAGCGCCCGCTGTAGACCACTACGTGTTTTAGAGAGGAGTAAGGTGTCATCGGCAAAGATGAGCATTGGGAACCTTGTCCCTGCCAGCGAAGGGGCATGAGTGGGAGTGTCTGCGAAGAATTTAACTACTTGATCGATAAATAACAGGAAGAGTGTTGGCGCCAGGACGCATCCCTGACAGATACCTCGAGTCACGGGGAAGTATTCCGTCACTTGTCCCTGCCCTCCCCACCTCACCCTTGCATAGTTGTCCTCATGCATTTTAACTATTAGATCAAGTAGTTCCATTGGTAATCCTAAGTCCCTCAAGACATGCCACAATTTGTCCCTCGGCACTAGATCGAAAGCGGACTTCAGATCAATAAACGCGGCAAAGATGGTTCCACCGCCGACCAAGACCACCTTCCAGTAGATCAGACAAAATCTGAACACCTGGTCGATGGTGCTCGTACCCGATCTGAAGCCCGCTTGCATGGGAGATAGAATATCCTCCAGTTCAATCCAACCTTGGACTCTGACTGTGAACTAATGCCACTGTAGTAGCAGAGTATACACAATTTGATGCTGCGTGGGCAGCAGGGCTGGTAATTTTTGCCATCCCACCCAACGAGGAACGCTTACCGCTAACAAGATCTAAGGAGAGTCTTTTTTCCACCATGGCTATTTCTTTTTCCAATATCCCTGTTGCTCGGGTGATAAAGGCATCAAATGGGCCCGAAACAACTCCCTTAGTTGTTTGTATTTGGACAGTACGATCTTTGCCTGATCTTAAAGGCATGTTACCGTCTGCTTGGGCCAGCTGTGCCTATTTAGTATCCCCCACTCTAACAATATCAAAAGTTTCTTGTGACTCTGTAGAACCCACACAATGTAAGTAATATAACTTCTACACATACACAGTTTGCCAGTGATTTCGCGCGCTTCGTTACTTGAATTGAGAGAGATCAAGCAGGGAGAGTGGGCCCGGCCCGGTCTCTACCGTACTTGAACGGCCTCAAACGACCCGCTCTTCGCCTGAGCTTCGTCCCGCTGCGCGAGACGGATAGACTGAATATATCCTCCCAGGCGGGGGGGGGCGTGGCCGCTGCGGGAAGAGGCTGCAGGTGTGGAAAGCACCTCGCAGTCCCGCAGTGGTGTGGGCGGGTCCGAGGTCCAGCAGTAGCTGCCGAGTAGCGGGAGCCGCGACCAGGGGACATATAAACCCCTTTTCAGAAAAAGAAAGTTGCAGCTTTAACTGCCAAATATGCCACAGATGGAGAGAAACCTCCTCATGAACAGGAGTTTGGCATTGACTCTCCTCGACACCAGGCAGAAGTCACCACAGCATGCAGAAATCTCGACCAATTTCTGGTAGTGAAAGCAACTGATTTCATTTTTTACAGTTGAAGCTGTGGACACCCACGTAGCCCCTCCAGACTATATCTTTTCACTATTCAAATTGAAGGTGACGGTAAACGCACAATAAAAGCATAATTATGGGAAAATTTAACTACATCTTATGACATTCTCTTGGCGGGGGTCGATTGCTCCCCACCTTTTGTTCTTGCGTGTCCTCAGGTTGAGGATGTTATTCTCCCTTCTTTTTAGGTCTCGCCTAGCATTGCTGTGCACATACATTGCTCGCTCTGCGAGACATATTGTGGTAGAGGGGATTTCTGTAGGGGACTTGAAGCCCCGCCCATTATTTTCATTGGCTGGCGTCCTCGTTTATGTAAAACGGTGGCCTCTAATTGAAAATGAGTCTTTTTTGTTTCCGCCATGTCTCCTTTTGGGCCGGCCCATCCGGACTGGATCATTTGCTTGACGGCTGTCGTGAGGGTATTTCTTATCTTTAGGAGGCGTGCAGTTGACGGATCATGTTTCTGATGTCTTGTTTCTTCATTCTCGCAATGGCGAGAGCTTGGTCCATGGCAGTACGGTGGAGTTACGTGTCTTTTATTAATGTCCTCACACTTGTTTTATATGTTAATTTGAGCGTGGCGTCCACGTGTCTTTTATTCATGTATGTGTCTTTTATTCATGTCCTTACACTCGTTTTATGTGTTAATTTGTGCGTGACGTACACTTCAAAGACACAGCGCTCGGTTTATTTATATTTTTTTACTTTACCACTGAACTCAGTGCCAGCGGAATCCGGCCCACCCGTGTTGCACTGTGTTGACTGCAGGCTTGTGCACTTAGTATGGAGTCCCAGTTATGGCTGTGCAGTGCCTACGGGGATCGCTCCACATACTAATCTCCAGAATGTGAGGATTAACCGGGCTGCGTCGAACATCGAAGGGTGATCCATGCAGCCGGAAGCCCCCGGGCAGCCAAGGATTAAAGGGTAACAATGGATTCTCATTTCCTGTCTCTTAATCTTTGGTTCGGATTTAGCAGTATCATAAAATGCAAGTAAGTGTTCGTGGAGTCCCACAGCGAGAATGCACTTGAGGTTTTAGTTCTTAACATACCTCAAAGGGACTATTACCTACTGCTGAGATGTGTTGGCTGTAGATCTGCCTCAAGCTTTCAACCTTCCTAGGTTGATTAAAATCAACCTTCCTGGGTTGATAAAAACATTGGGTTAACTAAAGTTACTTCATGTCACTCAAGACGTATTTTCGATTCTGCGGCTTTATATGTGACATTGTTACCAGTGGTATTGTTGCTTTGCGTCATGGTAGCGCAGTACTGAAACTGACAGTTTACTTTACAGCACACAGTGAATTTATTGCTGCTGTTTACATACGCTGATCTTTCCGACGAGGTTTACAGCACTGTGTTGCCTTGAGCTCGACGAAGGTCTTAGGGTGGCATGTTAGCACTACATGAAATACGTATCACAAGGATGTTTCTTGGAACATAAATATTGACAGGACTGCAAACGCGATGCCCTGGCATACAATGTGTTGAAAACAGCACTGGTGTCTGAATTTTTTTTTACACTTTTAACGCATTCCTATGGTTCCCTCTGAATGCAAAGTGCCAGCTTTCCTGTATGTACTACTATAAATTACGGTACCCATGACAGACTCCCGGCGTTCTTTCGCTATAACGAGTCTGCTTTTCGGTTGATTTGTTGGGTAACATATAAAATATTATACCTCTGGTCTAGGTACTAATCTGCTGAATTTGGACCTCGGGACCCCGAGGTTGAAAAATGACCACAAATGAAGTAATGATTTTGTTTTGCCTGAAATTGTAAATATATGTACTATCAAAACAGATGTGTGCAGTCTACTGTCACAATTACATGTTCATCCCTATTGCATGCTGGAGTATGCCGGCTGAGCTCACGACACACACAACATGCTATTTTGTGTACACAGCTCATATTTGGCGCGCTTCCGTTGCACTATACGTTCACTAAGTAGCTCTCCGGGACTACTTCTTGGAGCTAGGTCCATGATGTATCAAAATACCTAAAATGGGTTCCTCTTGGGAACACAAACGTTTTAATCTCGCCGTTGCCAGTAACATTGTTAAAAATTACACCATCTCTTGGGCCGGAAGTAACAGTTGTTTTTATTGTGAAAATGCAAGGCAGCATAGGATATGGAAGCGCATTTTAGTGCCCCATTAGCCTCTGCTGGTCTAACGCCTTTGACCGTAGGTTTCTCCAGTCCATGGCTAAAGGTGTAAAATACAGGGAATTTTGCTCTAGAACGTTAATTTTTGACAGCGCCTGGTTGACACATCAAGCCTCAAAATCACTTACTCCTGTATAACATATAAGACCTATAATGACGAGCTTTGCTGGCTCAGCGCAGAACCCAGCGCCTGGTTTTATATATGCAGTGCTGCTCTTCTCCTCACTCGACACACTACTGTTCTCCTCATTCTCCGTCCTTGTGACTCATTCTGCTCTTCTCCTCACTCTCCGTCCTTGTGCCTCATGCTGCTCTTCTCCTCACTAACCTTCCTGGTGCCTCACGCTGCTCTTTTCCTCACTCTCCTTTCTTCTGCCTCATGTTGATCTTCCACTCACTCTCCGTCCTTATGCCTCTTGCTGCTCTTCTCACCCCTTTCCTTTTGCCTCATGCTGCGCTTCTCCTCACTTTCCATCTTTGTGACTTACGCTGCTATTCTCCTCATTCTCCTTCCTTCTGCCTCACAATGCTTTTCTCCTCACTCTCCGTCCTTATGCCTCATGCTTCTCTTCTTCTCACTCTCCGTCCTTATACCTCACTCTGCTCTTCTCCTCACTCTCCTTCCTTCTGCATCCCGCTGCTCTTCTCACCCCTTTCCTTGTGCCTCATGCTGCTTTTCTTACTCTGTCATTGTGCCTCATGCTGCTCTTCTCACACTCCTCTTTTGTGCCTCACTCTGCTCTTCTCTTCACTCTCCTTCCGTATGCTGCGATTATCCTGACTTTGTCTTTCTGCCTCATGCTGCTCTTCTCCTCACTCTATCCTATTGCCTCACGCTGCTCTTCTCCTCACTCTCCTTCCTTGTGCCTCACACTGCTCTTTTCCTCAGTCTCCATCCTTCTGCCTCACGCTGTTCTCCTCCCTCTCCATCCTTGTGCCTCACGCTGCGCTTCTCCTCACTCTCGGTCCTTGTCCCTCACGCTGTTCTTCTCCTCACTCTCCTTCCTTCAGTCTCACGCTTCTCTTCTCCTCACTCTCCTTTTCTGTTGCCTCAAACTGCTCTTCTCACTCTCCGTCCTTGTGCCTCACGCTGCTCTTCTCATTCCTTGTGCCTCACGCTACTCTCCTTCCTTCTGCTTCACGCTTCTCTTCTCCTCACTCTCCGTCCTTGTGCCCCATGCTGCTCTTCACCTCAATATCCTTCCTGATGCTCCACAAATAACTATAATCCAACTAAAAATATTCAACTACACACCACATACATACACTCCATAACACATGGGTACAAAACATTGCCATTTACAATGCCAAAAGCTCAAAATCAAACAAATGCAAGACCTATGGCATTTCCAATGCTTGTTTACACCTTGTCCCTGATGAAGTCAAAAAAGCTTATGCATTCGAATGAACTCTTGCTTTCGCCCCTGCGCTTTATCGTAACCATAATGGTTGGGATAAAAGAATCCACTCCTCATGTAATTCCTGTGTGTCCCACACCTCTGGTACAACCACAGTATTCTATTAAACGGATGCTAAAGCGTCATCAAAGAAATTCTTTCCCAACCGGAGTACAAGAGAGTAATTGAACCCGGTCTCTCTCAAATGAATAATTCTCTTTTTCCTGTTCTGAAACCAGATCATTCATATCATATTGTCTTATATTACAGACACTTGAATAGTCATACACGCATAGCTGCAGTGCAAAACACACATAGTACAGTTCTTATTAATGGCTTAGTCCGTAAAAAATACAAAACCACTATTGGATATTTCCAATGCTTTTTTCAATCTCAATTTGGCTTCTGAGAGTCAAGACTTGTCCGCCTTTATCTCACTGGGATTTCAAGAGCGCTATGCTCGGCTTCCTATGGGCTATAAGAATATCCCAGAAGTTTTTGGAGCATGAATTGTATTGCTTCTTTATGAAATTGACCCCGATATTCTTCCTACGTGCCTGACGTACGATGAATTAAATGCCCATTTGGTGAGAGTGGATCGCATAATATTGGAATTTGCTTAACATGGCTACAAGTTTGACTTCAAAAAATCAAACATAGCTTTTTTGAGTGTCCTTTTCTTGGGATATGAACTTACCAATGAGGGTAAAAGTATTGACCCTCACTTTCTTGAGAAAAGTGCAAATTGCAACATCCACACAAAAAAAAGTTACATTCCCTGCTGGGATTTTTGAATTTTGGCAGAACATATATACCTGATTATGCACAATATATTAAACCATTTTATGGTTTAGTTAATATGCCCTCATTTTTAGGTTGAGCCTAGCGCAGCTCCCATGCGCTGCTCTATGGGTAGGCTTCTTGTAAGCACTTCAAACTTCCCAGGGACTCCTCCCACACATTCCATTGGCCTTTGGGTGTGGCTTTCAATAATGAAAGCACACAAATGGCCAAAGACGGGTGCATGTCCCGCCTTTCCTCTAAACGTTCACTCCCATGGTATTTGGGACTCGGGAGCGAGCAGCAGTGCGCAAGCTGGCAGCTGGTCGTGGATCAAATTACTAATTTACATAGCGCTGGCGCTTTCACTTTTGCAGCCACGTCTTCCTTCTTCCCTCCCCGCTCTCCTCTTCCCTCCACACACCTCAAGCAGCCCCTCTTGTGTTTTGCAGCGTGTGCTTGAGGTGCCCCCCCTCCCCCTCACAGGCACATCGCCGTTCTGCGAGCTGCATAGTTTATTGCCCCACTTTTCGGATAATTTAGAAAGCCTCTCATCCTATAGTTGTGTTTGTTTTCCATTTAAAGGCAATGTATGCACACACCCGGCAAAATGATATACCTTTGTGCTTTTTGTACAAGGCCACCAGATGGCCCCTTTTCATCATGCACATACATGACAATTTTTAGGTTTTTTATGCACTCCAAAATTTTTTTTGTGTTAATTGGAACAATTGAGTAATTCAGACTTCAACTCCCAGAGCATTCTATGCCCTATGCCCTCTGTGACATGAGTCCCCTGCTAGTGTTATGCATGTGGCACTGAAGTCTGTTTGGCCCTTTGGTGTTCTGTGAACCAGGCCCACTCGCCTGTGACTACCATATGACAGAAACCTTATCAGCATAGTCCTTTACCTCATGTCGCTCCGCACTGTGGTCCTTGAGTGCCCATTCTCACATAAATACATGCTGGGAGGCTTTATCCGAATGCAAAGTGATGTTGTATTGAGCCTGGATAGCATTGACATGTCTAACCACCTCAAGGAAACACTTACCTACTAAAAAATATTACTGAAATATGTTGTTTAGGCAAAGGTCGGGGCAGCTGCCACCTACCCATTGCTTGCACGTGTGATATATCTTTTTCTCTTGCACAGGCGGAAGATGCTATTTTTACATAGATGGATAACAGACAGCCCCAAGAGCTTAAGGGGATTTGATAGTGTTGAAATAATAACTATTCATTGGCTTTATGTAAAGTTTCTTATTAAGAAGGTGCTGGCAGAATCTTCGGACTCACTGGTGAGGCCTGCATACAGAATTATATTTCAGTCGCTCGGCTGTGTAAATCAAAATACCTCTAATTTTCTATCTTTTTCTTTCCGGCACTTCCTTTGACAATCCCTTTCTTTGTCTCACCTCCCTCGTCACTTCTTCTCTACATGTTTGTTAAAAGGTCCAAAAGGTGAGACCTAATGGCTATGCCAATGCTTGCTCTACTTCCTGTTGGATATCGGAACATACTGAAACACTTGGATCTTAACAATTTGACTTACTTGAAACATGCCACTTCCATACATGTGTCAATAACAGAAACTTTATCTGTGTTTTACCGGGTACGATTGGATTTACATGTCACCTTTAACGAAAGTGAAACTGTGCCCAAAGCATATAAATCGCATTTATATATACCTCCAAAAATGGGTTTTGCTTCTTCTGAAAAAATATTGACTGCTGTAAATAACGCCCACTTCCACAGGAAAAACACACTATTGTGGTTTCTCCAGTTCCAGCCTTAGAGGCTGTCATCAAAGCTAACTTTCCTAATGCAAAATCCCTCCATCCTCGTTGGATACAATGTGCTTTGTCCTTAACAGCCATAGATGTAGGCTTAGTCTTTGACCCTTTCTTGCAAACACAAGATTTTTTGCAAGTGAGCATGTTTATCCTTTTCGTTACCTTCTTCAGTTCTGACTCTTGAGCATTATAAATATATTGTTTATACTGATGGTTCAGCACAACCTGCTATAGAGTCTAAACAGCAGTCTTCTGCTGCATGCGCATGGGCATCCGCAGGAATTTTTCCAGGGGGGGGGGGGCAAAATTTTGCTTCATCACCATCCTCCAACATGATTGAGCACAAGTATTAGATAAATAAATATAAAATCTAATAAGACAAAGAGCTTAAATAAACAAAGAATCCAATGGGGGGGGGGGAGAGAAAAATCTTGTGAGGCGCCACAGCAGAAGACCTGGCAACTACAATGAAACAGAGGAAAAAAGAAAAAGGGCCGGAAAAAGAAATCTGAATCAGATTGATGTGGTTCTAGAGAGATCCACATCAGTAAACCTTTCATTGATGACACAGTGGACGACTGTGTCAAATTCAAGAGCTAGTAGGGTCTGCCTCGCTAAGCCACATTGTCTAGAACAATATCAATGAAGCAACTCATTAAGTACCAAAGCCATGACTGATTCCATTTATCTACTTTGACAGAGGAATGTCCTCTTTAGAGTCTGTTGAAAAGCAAGAGAGAGATCTCAGTGCAGAAGTAAAGGTCAGGTGCAGGAACACTGAAACGAGGAAAGCAGGGGACTGATAAATGGGTTGGTTTTAGGTGTACTCTGCAAGTCATTGAACACGGAAATGGCAGGGCTACATGTCCTGTAATGCACATCTCTTTAGAACAGAGGCAGAGACCAAAAGGCAAACAATAAGGATGGACAAAATGGAGTTCATGGGTTTGGTGAGAAGGAGTTCTGACAGACTTGGGAGTTACATTCAGCTAGGAGTAGGGGGGCAAGAAAATGGAGGATGAGCTTGATGCTAAAAAGATGATGTGGTGAGAGTAAAAAAGTACTGTAAATGGGGGGGTGGAGGTTATGAGGAAGCCCCAGCTCTTTCCGGTGTTGCTAAAGCTAGGACACAGATGCCCAGGCCTAACAGATACATTTAGGAGAAAAGTAATCTGTTAAAGAGGCAGGGCCGGAAGCAATAAATCATATCAAGTAAGACTTGCTGGGGATTGATGAGGGATGACCAAATGGTGGAGATGGACGAATACAGTTGCTTCTAGTTTTAAGAAAAAGGAGGTGGGGTAGCAAGTCAAGTGAACATTCTACCTCTTAATTTGACTAGAGGGTCCGGGTCAGACATAATATAACTTGGAATCACTGAGATAAGGCAGTGCTGGCCTGATACTGGTAAGTTTGAGAAAGGACTAAAAGATCAGTGTGAAGAAGGTGTCTGGTAGGCCTAAGAGGAGACCAATATGCCAATGCAAAGTGGACAGGGCCTAGAACCCAAAGAACTAGGTAAAGTGGTGAGACAGATAGCCGAGAGTCAAATACAGGCTAGGTTATTGCATAGTAGATGGTAATGGTATGATGTATTAGTTTTTCATTGACCACTTTATTAGTTTATAAACTAAAGGGGTGGGGAATTCTTTTTAGTTTTTTCTTGTCTCAGTAATAACATGAACTTTATTTAACTTTAAAGTTTGTGCTGATTTCATTGCTCCTTTTTGTCCTTCAATGACAAGCCAATTAGTTTGGTACCAAGGAGTTAACTCCCCAGTTGCTAGCCCAAGAGAAGTGGCTTCAAATACGCACACCCCATGTTGACACCATTGCATACACACACATGTATAGTCTCCACACCCATTCCTGCCTAAAGAGCTGCATTTCACACCGACAATGACCCAATGGAGCTTGAGGTAAAATTTTGTTCAAAATAGTGACACCTCACACAGATCCCAACAGAAGCCTAGCACTTTACAGACATTCCTTCAAAAGAACTGCATCCCTCAAATACACCAAGGAAGAGTTATTCCTTTCTGAGACACTGCCCGTTAGTGCTGCATAATTAAGGCGACAAGATGACTGCAAGTGATGGGGAGAATTACTTTTCCAGACCTGGGTTTTGCTTTTACATTATTAGCTAGTGTGTTCGACCAATTGGTTGAAATAAAATTAACCTAGACTACAGCTCCCAGAATGCACTGGTATGGCAAATCAAAGCTGGAAAAGATGTGCCCTGGTGTTAGTCATCTGGTCACCCTATACATATGACTGGTACTGCCCCAAAAAATGTACATTCGCAGACCGTGCCCAACCACCACAATGTCACCAAAGCTCTGCAGATCACCCAAACAAAGAGCCACATAAAGGGTGAGCCTCATACCAATATTTATTTCTTCCAAACAACATTAATATCAACCGCACCAAAAAGGTAAAATAACAATGCCGCGGCATGGGGTACTTAATACCAGCACAGTACTCCCAGCGACATAGCCCACACAAGTGGCTTTAGCTGCAACTCCCTGAAGAGGTCCTCCTCAGAAATAACCCCCAAAGCACACACAGAAAAGAGTGAAACCCCACAAACATGCCACCACAACGAGCTGTCAATTAAGTCATTCTATACTGCCCTCCTCCCCCCTGCCCACTCCCCCCCCAATGCAAAACGACAATCCTATTTCTGTTCATGAAATGGGGGCTAACTCACTTCACACTCACCACAGGTACTAAACTGACTTCTAGGCGGAGTTGCATCACAAACACACAATGCGCCTCCTCTCAAGTTTGGCATAACCAACTGAAACCCTTACCCCTAATACATACCATAGCATTCCTCTATGTACCAATATTTCACACAGCCTGAGATGTACTTTAACAAAATTCGGCGTCTTCCCCAATTAACTCAACGATTTATCATACCAACACTTTGAGGATACCAAAAATAAGCAAAACATGCCGTAATCTGACTGCTAATTTAAGCAACATTTTGTATCTAAAAGGTGTAAACCAACTCCAAAAAGCAAGAACGTCAATGTCCATTGCTTAAATCCTTACAAAATATAAGGAGTATGGTTTTAAAAGACCACATTCATGAACATAAAGCTACAGTACACATTTTATAAACTAATATAAGGAAAACAGTTGATAAGGATCACATTGTTTTTCTCTCTAGTTCTGCCACTCTTACATTGCTCTTGGCCGTAATACCTCAGTGCTCTACTCTTTACCTCTCATCTTCCCACCATTCCTCTCATATTTGCTTGCTGATTCTGCCCCTCTTACATTCACATCTCTCTTCCCTGCCCTACTCTTCCCCTCTCAACTCTCCACCCACTCTTTATCTTCTCTGTTGGTTATGCCAACCTAAATACAGGTATGCCTTTTCCTTTTATCTTCTCTTGCTGTTCCTGTATTGTATTGTATATTGGATTTATATAGCGCGTATCACCAGGGGTCTCTAAGCGCTTGCCTTGGGAACCCGTCCTGGCTTTTCCCTGTGAGATAGCCCCTACAGGCATCCCCAAGGTGAAAGCCAGGCATCCCGCCGCGGGGGGCTGTTGTGGAGATTAAGCAAGCTTAATGCCCAGAGTTGCAGAGTGTGAACCCATGATTAGGTCAGGCACAGAAGCGAGAATTATCGAGTCCGTGGACATTTGAGCTCAAGACACTGCCGCGTCGGGAATTGAACCCTGGTCCCGGGTCTGACCTCTGCTTCAGGGTCTGCCTGCTCTGAACAGTGAGCCACACTTCCTGCCCCATTGCATACACCTCTCCCCTTCCTCCTTCCTTCTCCTCTTGCTGATTCTGCCCTTCTTACATCAAACTCTACCTCCCTGATCTAATTTTCACTTGTAATCTCTCACCAAGCATTTAACGTTCTCTTGCTGGTTCTGCACATCTTACATCCACCTTCTCCTCCTCTTTCCCCCTTCATCGAACCTCTTAATATCTCTTGGTGATTCTTCTCTCTTCCATCCACTTCTCTCTCTTGTCACTCTGCTTATGTGCTCTTGCTGGTTATGTCTCTCTTATAGCCATGACTCCTATCCATGCACTACCTTCACTGCTCATCTCTCCCTCAGCCTTATAACTTTTTTTTTCACTGGCTCTGCCCCATTTACATCTTCTCTACATTTTCATCCTCCTGAACACTCTATTAGTTTCTCACTGATTTTTGCCACTTACACCACCTATTTCCATTCATCCTCCACTCTTATTCTCGTCTCTTCCTCAAACCTTATTTTGTGGATTCTGCCCTTTAACATCAAACTCTCTGCTATCCCAACTTTGTTGCTTCTCTTTCTAATTATGTCCCTCTTATATCCACCTTTCTCCTCCATGCTGTATGCCTCATCTCTCCCCCTGCCTCTTACCTTTCTCACTGATTCTGGCCTTCTGCATCCACCTCTCACCATTCCCTCTCTCTTCTCTGTGTAAGGTTTCTTGTTTGTTCCGCCTCTCTTACATCTACATGTCCCATGCATGTACTGCCATTCACTTCTCATTTCTTCCTCCAGCCTCCTAGTGTTTTTTGCTGGTCTGCCCCCTTTACACCCACCTCTTCTCTTATACCTCCCTGCCTCTTACCTTGTCTCACTGTTTCTGCCTCTCTTATATCCGCGTCTCCCTTCCATGCTCGACACCTCACTTTATCTCTACTGCTGTCTCTTTCCTTTCTCACTAATTCTGCCTGTATTACACTCGCCTCTTACCTACCTACTGAACCTTTCACCTCTCATCTCGTCACAGCCTCTAACGTTCTCTCACTGGTTCTACCACTCTATATTCTACCTCTTCCCTGCCTCCCCCCCCCTGCCTCTTACCTGCTCTTGGTTGTCCTGCCCTCTTACATCCAACACTCACCATACCCTCTCCATGACACTTAAGTTCTCCTGATGGCTCCACTTCTCTTATATATACCTCTCCTATCCAAGCACTTCCTTTCACCTTTCATCTTTTTCTCCAGCCTCAACTTTGATCACTGGTTCTGCCCCCTTTATGTCCACCTCTCCCTTCCATGCTCAACTCTTCATGTTTTATTTCCTCTCACCTCTACCTTCAATTCACTGTTTCTGTCCCTCAAGCTTCCACCTCTGCCCTACATGCACTGCTATTTACTACTCTTCTCCCCAGCCTCTTACCTTGCTTCACCTCTTGTGCCAGGACGCAATACAGGCCCCTGCAGAACAGATGGGCCCACAACACTTCAGGAGACCCCCCCAACCCATCATGGGGCTCTCATTCAGCCCAGGGCCAATGCATATATGTGAGATGTGGGAGACTCAGGGGCCCATTATCACTTTCTGCGGAGAGGGACCCCATCATTTTGGGTTACGCTACTGCTCTTGTTTTATTTACAGCATTCTCTCCCCTTCCTTCCTCCCACTCTCCCCAAGCCTGTTACATTTCTCTTTTGCATGCTATTCCTTTTACCTAACCAAGACTCTTCCCTTCTCTCATTGATTCTTCCATTACATACACATCACTCCTTCCCCATCTCTCTTTCCTTAAGCGTCTTGTTCTATATAGTTGTTTTGCTCCTTATGTTCAGATCTCACCTCTGCTGCTTTATCATCTCCCCCGCCTATTACCTTCTTTTGTTTGTCTAGCCCCTTTTAGATGTGCCTCTCCCTCGATACTACTATTAAAAGCAAAAGTGGACACCAGACCTCCTTAGATGTACCCAGGAACACAGGAATTCAATCTTTCAGATATGAACAAACATGATGCCAGGGAGTAGCGCAATCTTTTCAGATGTGTAAAACAAGTAATGGAGAGTGGCTTGAGGGGTTATAACTTGGGTGTATCTTGAAGGGTTTGTTGCACTCTTCTCTGGGTGGTAAGAATGGATGTGGTGGTCACCCCTCCTTAACTCGTACCAACTCAATGTTATCATCTCCACTATTCTTTTACCGACCCAATTTTTCATTATTCCTTTTTTTATGTAAATTACATGACAATAAAAAAACACAAAGGGGCAGATCTACAAGAAAGTGCCTCAGTGCGGCACCGCAAGCCCTTTGGCGGAGCCACGCTGCGGCACTTTCAGAGCACAGGAATGCGACATATCTACAATGATATGTCACATTCCTGTGCTTTCCTCTGCACTGGCGCAGAAACAGTTGCCATGCGCCGGTGCAGGCACCTTTGCTCGATGGGATGGTGCAAGGATGCCTGTGCCATGGGGAGATTGCTTTTGTGAAGGAAGGGGCCCCTTCCTGCACAAGAGCAATCACTGCAGGCATTTTTCTCTTTCAATGCGTGCTGTAGAATGCAGCACGCATTGAAAGAGGAAAAAACGAGGAGAAATTAAAACATTTCTCCTCGTTTCTCTTGACTTAACCACCCCTATGGTGGCGCAGCAAACTGAAGCATTTCCAGGTTTACGATTTCTCGTAAATCTGGAAATGCAAATCGTAAACCTGGAAATGCATCAGTGGACATAGGTGTTGCGTGGGAACACCCAGAGCAACACCCATGTCCCGCCCCTAACAGTGTTGCGTGAACAGGGGCGATATTTACAAGCACAGGTTAAGTCACGCAGGGTGACTTTACCTGTGCTTGTAAATATCCCTTAGCAGGCTGTCCCACCGGTGCGTCACTCAACGTGATGCGGCAGCGCCACATGGGGCTTGTAAATCTGCCCCCAAGTGCTTATATTCAACTGATGCCTATATTTATGTTTAACACTATTTATGTTTCTTTTGGATGCACATGCTTGTTTGGAAAAAAAAATAAGAAAACAGTTGCAAAAAAAAGAAAAGAATAGCCTCTCTCTCCATTTTCTGCTCTTCTCCTTTTCCCTTCATTGAAACTGAGCAGCGCCGATTGTGATACGAAGGTTACTCGTTTTTTTGTTGTTGTGAGCCCTGCAGGATGCTCTGCCTTTCATTCATGCAGGGGCAGGGCTCACTTCACACCTAAAGGCCAGTTTAAGCAGCTGCAATTATCATGCAGATGCAGCGTTTAGGATAAGAGAGAGTTGCCAGCAAAGAAAGATGATCACGGCCTCAAAACCAGCCCTGCCCAGTCTGCCACAGCTGAAAGGAATCCGGGGGGGGGGTCATATTACCCTTTCAGGCCAGGGCAGCATTCCCCAGGAGAGGGGGCCCCCGCATCGGGTCTTACAGCTGCACCTCGACTGAACATCCCAAGGGAGGGTGCTGCCCACCGGACTAACTTGCGATCCAGGGGGGCGGGGGGAGGGGGGGTAGGGGGGGGGCAAGCGCCCCTCCTTGCCCCCCCTTGCGGACGCCCATGTGCATGCGCCATTGTTATTGATACTATGTTGAATGGCATTTTTTACCCCCAAACAACTCGCAGACAGTCTCTAGTACTGTGCAGTTGACTGAAATGAAGTCTTTACTACTTGCGCTTGAAAACATGGATCCTGATTTCCCCACACTTGGTGTGTGATCTGTATTTTTGTATACAATTTTTTGATCATTTACATTTTTGGCAACAACAGATTCTGAGATTACAAGTGTAGCACAATCGAGCACAAACTGCCTGGATTAAAGTGGCAGATTTTATTGGTAGGTTGCCACAAACTCATGATATATATACATTAAGTCATCAACGTGTGGGAGCACATGCTGTAGGGAGTTTTCTGGCTGATGGAGCAGCCACATCTGCAGTAGCCACTGCTATAACTGCAGCGCTATCATCTCTTAAACTTGTATTGACAATATCTTGGCTGCTGTAAATGCCTTCGAGAACAGCATCCCTTTACCGAAGGGCTTTCCTTCTAAATATTCTGATCCTTTAAATGACCAGAATTTTCCTTTTGTCACTATTCCAGGTGTTGGTGATCATATAATACCCAACTCAGACTGAAGACATAACCTGCTGAAGCAGCACTTCAAGGTGTAGCTTCCGCTCACGTGTGAGTTACTGCCACTATTTCGCTTTTACAGGGACGTCATTGGTGTGTCAAGGTTTATATCAACAAACTAGAAAGTATATTCTCTGTTGTGGCATCTGACAACAGATTAAAAGTTCCACTGTGTCTCGACCTCCACTTGTACATCATTTTATTTCAAACAAGCCGTTTGGCTGTATTTACTTAGATCATAGTGGTCTGCTGATTTCAGATACTACATTCAAATTTTTCTTGGTTGTAATTGATTCTTGCTCTAGGTTTGGCAACAGAGCTTGGCTGAAGCTCACACCCTTATTAAAGACTTGCAAGTAGTCATCTGGACGTATGCCTGCTGTGCATTCCACTCAGACCAGAGTCCGGCTTTAGTTTCTAAGGTGGCATGTGATTCGATGAAGTCCATTTAGGCCCAAGGGCAATTCTGTTGTGGAAAGAATGAACCGTGACTTAAAGCAGTCCTTAGCGGCAAGGGTATTAGGTACAAGGGCGTGGTAGGTTGAACCATCTCTAAGGGTTCAATGAGCATTAAATACCCTCCCCAAAAGATATCTGGGTGTGCGGACCCTGTATGAAATGTTTTTTGACATCAAGATATATGTTCCAGACCTTGCCGATCTAGACATTATGACAGCTGCTGCATCCTCTGACACTGATGACTATTGTGCTGTCTTTCAGGATATACAAAAGATCTGTGACAGTCATGCAAATATTTGCCTGTGTCTCCCTCTTCGAGTACTGAAAATCAGTTTCCTGTCTCCGGTTGGGTTCTGAAAGTTGGGTATCTAGTTTGAGAAAAGGTGGCGATCACAAAGGAATTCAGCCCTATGTACTGTGCTCCTGTTCTAGTTCTTGGTATACAAGGTACCAGAACTGTGATTTTGCCACCATTTCCAGGATACAAAGACAAACAATTTGTCTCCATTGAACATGTCCAACTACACCATGTGGCCGATTCTCCATAGTATGCCACAACATGTGCGTACCCTTCCACTAGACTTTCCTTTACAGCCTGTAAGCATCACTGATGCGGATTCTCCCTAGCTGGGGAGGGGGGTAGGCTGAGACCTCAGTCGACAATTTAAGCAACAATACAGGGTTTCCATCATCAGGTCTTCTACAATTAATGTCAATGATAGGATCCACCATTGGCAAATCCTTCTAAAATGGATTTTTCTGAGTCCTACTGCTGAGTCACAGCCTCCTGTTTTCTAGCGCAGTACCTCCGATTACTATAAGGAACAAGATGATTTTTCCTTTGACAATTTTTTTCTGTTTTACACCTGCTTTCATCACGGATTTGTGTTACTATTTCATGGTTAAAAGGCACTTATCTAGCCCCGCCTTGGATCTATGTCAGAGTCATTCTTGCCTTGGTTTTTCTGTTAATGTGGATTGGAGTTGTGATTAATTTTCTGGCTGATCAATGGCCATTACCTCCCGGAATGTCTTGCTACAGAACTGGTTGACGGGGTGTTGGCCCCCTATTCTTCATTGCATAAATTGAAAAGAGACTTGACCCTCGTCAACATTTCAGTCATTCCAGTGACTGATTGAATCATCTGGGATATGTTATGTTATTAAATCATTTATTGAGCGCACTAACACTGATTACTTTCTTGGCGCTGAAAATTATCAATAACACAATCGGAGGTGAGGAGAAGGTAGGTTAAAAAGCTTGTCTAAAAAGCCAGGTCTTCAACGCTTAACGGATAAGGTTCCTCTCAACATATTTGGCCCTACGGAAATCCTGCAGATACCATATGTGTTCATAGTTTCTATATGTGATACTAGCAGCCCGCCCCGGCCTTGCCTGCCTGGGGCAGAAAGGGGCTGGGGGCAGCATCGCAGGAGGAGAGGCTCAGCAGAGTGGCCGCTTCAGCCCACGCTTTGTTTCCCCCGACGTACCGACTTTGTGCTCACTCTGTTCATGGCCCCCGCCCGTCCCTCGCTGCGCACCCTTTATCACTCACTGTTCATGGCCCCCGCCCGTCCCTCGCTGCGCACCCGTAGCTGCTTGACTTACCTCATCCGCCGCTCCTCCCCGCGCTGCTGTGTTTACCGCTCCACTGCTCCTCCACTTCTCGCCACTCCTGACCGCTTGTCCGCTACCTCATCCGCCGCTCCTCCCCGCGCTGCCATTGCTCCTCCGCATCTCGCCGCTCCTTTCCGCTTGTCCTCCGCAGCTCCTCCCCGCGCTCATGTCCTCCGCTCTTCCTGTTGCTCCTGAACGCCGCTCCTCCCCGTGCTCCCGATGTCATCACGCAGACATCGCGGCCGGCGCTACATTCTAGGGACTACTTTATTTTTATTCGTAAAGGTTTTAAATAACGTATATTTTTTATTTTTATATTGCCTATGTCCTTCTGCTTGCCCTGAGGTTTTCATAGATGTCTTGGGTATTTAGATTGGTGGTGTACTTTTCGAGTTTACCTGGCTCAAAGGACAGACTTCTCTCTTTATAATAGTAGTATAGATATAGATGATAGTACTGGGGTTACATTCGGATGATTTGGATGTTGACACTGTAAATGCTATGCTTTCTGAATAAGAGTATTATACTGTTTTTTAATCTGAAGGTCTATATCAATTCTGCTAACTATGCCGATATTTTTTATTATCATCATCAATATGGACATCATTTTCTGCACAGCCAGAGGACAGTGTGCTCATTTCAATTATACAAAATAGGAACATTGTCCAACTCCTCCTCCTCATGGGAGTTCCAAAAAACAAAAAAATGCAAGTTCACATATTTTACAGGATATGACACTTCAGAACCAACGTCATATTATTTCAAGTTAGTTCCAATCCCACCAAAAAAAAGATATGCTTACTCACACTAAGCTCATTTATATAGCTTTGTTTGTCAACAAGTTAGCCCTTAAAGGCTATAATTACTGGAAAGACACTTCATTTGAAATTGATTTGGGGTACGAAGTCTTGGGAGGTTCAGGGCATGAAACCTATTTTGAGCCGGTCTAGCTCCACACAAAGGCATATAGTGGAAGGGGAACAATTGCCAAGCTACTCACCACTTAAGGACGATTGCTCTTAGAGCCAGTGACAGAAGGGGGCCACCTCACATACAGGAAATTGATTAATAATTCCCCTGAGCCACCAGGACCACTGAGGGAGGCTGATGTGGGATTACTGGAGGATGATGACTGGGCTGAGGCGATACAGAGTCGCGGTGAAATAGCCATATGTGTACGCTTCAGAGTAATACAGTTAAGAATACTGCACAGATCCTATTACTCTCGGACGCTCATTCATTGACTGGGGCATGGTAAATCAGACCTTTGTGCTGGTGGGGGGGGGGAGGGGGTTGGATCCTTTTTAGGTCTCATCTAGGCAGTACTTGCACTATCTTCGAGGCATGCTGTATTCAGGTATGGACTTAAAGCTCCGTCCATTTTCCGCCCATCTTTTCAATTGGCTCCTGTTACTGCCCTTTCTTAATAGTTGCTTTTGATTCATGAAAAGGCTTAGTAGTCCCTCCTTAGTACCGACTTTTATCCTGTTGTAACCTCACATGAGGACTGGTCCTCGAATTGTGTTATTACTCTGTATGTTTTATTTACAGTCTGTGCGCACTATTCTTAAATGATTTCCTCCGATTGCACGTACAACATGCATCCCTGCACCGGCACCTGCTTTTCCACACTCTGCTGGCTGTCAGCTCATCGCCGTCCCACTGCATGGGTGCCGCGCTTTATTAACAACAACACAAGCGCCACACTTAAGATTTAAGCAGGATCCTGCTTTTATAATTGTTTTTTGTACATTAGTATCAATGCTTTTTTTTATAATACTGTGCATTGCTGCATGTAATCTTAAACAATGGCACCCAACTCTATTTCAACATCTTTCTGTTTTTTTCAAGCTCCGTGGCACGCTGCTCCTAATCAGTAACAATGGCGGCTGCGCCTTTCATTTTGTCAGGCTAGCTCACACATATTCCATTGGTCCTTCCACCTATCTACAAAACAAGCATTTGCAATGCAAAAGGTCTTGCATCTGCAAGCGTTTAAGCTATTGGCATTGTAAATGACAACGCTTTTTATTGATGTTTTGATAATTAGCACATAAATAAAATGCATTATTATTTACAATGTCAGTAGCTGAAACTCTTGTAAATGCGAGATCTATACTAAAATGACATGTAATCGTGCCAGTCAAAAATATTTTATGATATAGCCCCTAACGTGGCACAATTGCACTTATTGGCCACTCACTGTTTGAAAACTCCCGAGGATTGCAGATTTGCTGCCACTGCTGCTGGGGCTTCTCACAGACTTTCACAAGCGCGGGACCCGCTCTACGGGTGTGCTGCTGACTGTTCCACCACCGCTGCGGGACTGCGAGGCATTGGATACACCTGCAGCCTCTTCCCGCAGCGGCCACGCCCCCTCGCTTTGAGGGCTACAAGAGTAGTCCAGGCTCTCCGCGAAGCGGGACGGAGCACGGGCCAAGGGCGGGCCGTTTGAGGCCGTTCGAGGACGGCAGAGACTAGGACCGGGCCACCCCCCCCCCCTTTCCACCCCGTACTTCTATTCACCATGGCTATGCGCGAGACCAGGAGCAAGAGCACATTAGCCGCAGGGACTACTGCTGGGACTAACAAAGGTACGCTGGACACCTACTTTGCTAAAGCAGGTTCTCTTCTTATTGACGAAATTACTATCTTGGAAAGGCGAATATCGCAAGAAATAGACTGGGTAAGGCGATCATCTATGGGCACTATAGCGTCAGCCAGGACCCCTGAAAAGACATTGGCCCGTATTGACTCTGACACTGATGAGGATGGAGCAAGTGGTGTGCTAGACAAACCTAACGAAACTATCTCTACATCACTAAGGAATGATTTTGACACTAGTGCCCCAGTAGAGTTGAGCTTACTACCCTTACCCCAGCCCCCCCTCCACCTATTAATGTTATTGTCAGTCTAGTTAATAGAGACGGCATTACTGATGCAGGTAGCTGTATTACGCCGGGGAAAGAGAAGGAGCTATCCCAAAGAGGAAAAGAGGGCCAAAAAATCAAGGGGGAGGCAAGGCCAAGGTAGCTAAGCATAACAACTCTGAGAAAAGAAGCAACTTGGCTTTTGGTAGGAAGGCACACACACCCGTGAGGAAAAACACACCATTAGTAGTCCCAAATCCTGTCCCTCAAACACCACCCCAGACATCCAGTTGTAACACAATCTCATGTGAAGATGAGGACATTACCCTTGCTGATATTGGGGCGCTCGTGAAGAAATTTTTAAGCCCCCTGGAAGCACGCCTTATCAAGATTGAAGCCAGATTAGCGTTAATTGAAAAAGCCACGGTCCAACCAGAAGACACTCCCAAAAGGGATAGCACTTCTGCTAAAGGTGGCGGGGGGCCTAGGAATAGGAAGCTTGCACCGACGTCCCTCGTAAATGATGGGGTGAAGGTGGTGACTCCTGCTATCACGCTCCCCCAATCTCAATCCCAACAACCCACCTCGCACACAATGTCAACTTCGATGACCAATTGTGCTATATCCTCATGTCCTTTGGAAAGACTACCTGTAGCTACCCAGGGAGATCAGGGCCCTACTAAAAAACATAGGGTAGTAAATTTACCGCCGGAAGCAAGTTCATATACAGTAATCCTAGCTGGGGTCCCAGAATTAAAACCATCTTCTAGAGAACATGTCAGGGCTCTTAAAAATAAGGTGATCAGCTGGCTTTCTACCAATAGGCCCCTCCCCCAGGAAATAAATAGTGAAGTCCTCATGGTGAGGAGAGTCCCATGGTTAGGCAACACACGAAAAACGATAACAGGGGATTGTGTCCTAATTAATTTTAGGGACCCCGCGACTGTTGCACACATCTGTAGTTGGCCCTTCGCCAACTCTGGGACATCTATCCAGTCCCTACCTCTGTCGTTCTTCTACCCACCAGTATTATTTGGGAGAGATGATGCGCGATGGGACACTAATCATGGGGGGGAGGGAAGCTGGAGCAATAGAGGGAGAAGACCGACATTCAAGCCCATTGTCCATCATCCAACCTATTTTCCAACTTACAATAGGTTTAGCACTTTGGCCTTGGTCGACTGACAGAGCTTGAGTTTGAGGGGGGAGGCAGCTGACCGAGTCAGGGGGGCCACGGAAAAGGGAGTTACCACCACCAAAATTTATAATAACAACCACAGTGGGCCACCACATGGTGAGGTCCAGAATTTTATCAGTGAGCCTCACGCAAACACAGCCGGGAGTGAGAGTGACACACCACATCAACCAGGGGATGGTTCAGTTAGTAATACGCCCCCAATGAAATCAGATGACTCTAGCATTCGGACATCGTCCACCCAGAACCACAGACGACCCATCCTAAACATATTATCTTGGAATGTGGCCGGTCTGGGGAATAAAATAAATTGTCCGGACTGGAGTTCATTCATCGAAGGAAGGGACATATGTATGTTTCAAGAAACCTGGGCGAGAGAGGAGGTCTCTCGCTCAGGTTTTGCATCTTATTCTGTCTCCGCAAAGTGGGGGGGTAGAGGGCGCCCTTCTGGCGGGCTTGCGACCTGGGTGGCAGTTGATTTGGGATGCACGGCAACCGTGCTTTCATTGGGCACGGATGACATTCTGGCCCTCCTCCTGGAGTGGTCGAACTCAAGAAGGTTAGTGGTGGTTAATGTCTACCCCAGACCAGTGGGAATCTCACAGGAGTCACCTATTATAGACGACCTTTCGGCCGTCCTTAGTGAGATTACACAGGGCATTCCCCTTGTGATTGGAGGGGATCTAAATTGCCACTTTGAACCCCTATCGGGCTTAGCGGATGGTTTCTTACAGGAGGAGGATGTACTCTGGTCCGTACCTCCAACGGCAGCACCTGCACCTAGAGCATGGACCACGCTGGCTGTCCAAATCACTGGCCTAACTCTCAAACATGGTGTGTGGGCCTGTAATGGACGCATTAATTCTGACATCCCTACCAAATGCACCTACAATAGAAAAGGGAGTTAGTCGAGACTAGACTACATCCTAGTCCCAATTTCGTTGTGGTCTCATATTAACGACTTCCGTGTTACACCTAGGGAGGATAGTGACCACAACGCATTGGAATTGGAATACGCCCTCCCAGGCATTGATGAGAGAGGACTTACGAAGGACGTCCCTGGCAATGGGCTAGTGTTAGCAAACAATAGAAGGAGAGTCAGGTAGGAGAGGTTTGCCTCCAACCCAGAGAAAGTTTCAGGGCTTTACGCCCGGCTTATACCCACACTTGAAAAGGTTTTAAAACTAATTGAGCAGCCCAGCTTGCCCGATTTCAATGTGCAGCTGTGGCAGGTGCACGAGAATATGATTAAGTCTGTGGAGGATGGTTTTTCCACGATAATGAAGAGCGGGGTTGGTCATCATACCCATTCTATGTGGTATAATGCTGCTTGCCGTAAGGCCAAATCCGACCTGCTGATTTCAATCAAAGAAGGCAGAGATAGATCTGTGATCAGGGATAGAAGAAAGGTTTATAAGTCCTTGATTTCGCATGCCAAAAGGGAATGGGAGCAACAGAAATGGGAAAATGTATCAACTTCATTATCATGTAGGGACTCGCGCAAATTTTGGCGCATTGTAAATACGGGGTCTGAGGGGTTAAACCTAACATCTCGGCCAAGGCTTAGCAAGATCACTTCCAGTCGCTCTATGGGGTTGACGACTGTGCCCTCAAGGAACCATTACCAATCATTAGTATGTCATCAGAGGGGGACCCTTTTACTGAAAGGGAGGTACGCAAAGCCATCGCAGGGCTGACCTCTGGCAAAGCCCCTGGCTTGGACGGTTTACCGGGGGACCTATTCAAACAGGAGCCCGATGTCTGGGTCCCTTATTTAAGAACGTTATTTAACGCCGTCCTAGGGGGCATGGATGTACCAGGTACTTGGCTGGGCGCAGAAATAGTCCCTATTTATAAGAAGGGGTCGCCTCTGCTCCCAGCCAATTATAGGCCTATCAGCCTCATCGACTTAACCCAGAAAATTTTTGGCAGGCTAATACTCGATCGCCTCCAAAATTGGATAGAGGAATACGCCATCTTAAGTCCCTATCAGGCTGGGTTTAGAAAAGGGGTTTCAACAACTGATCAGATCTTCCGTCTGAACCTTTTGTTCTGGAAGACTGTGACACTCGAGGGTTTCGTGGACTTGCGTGCCTCCTTCGATCTTGTCCCGAGAGATAGACTGTGGAATGTCCTGGCGGAGCTAGGGATCCCGGGGGATATTCTGTTAATTCTGATGAGGTTGCACGAGGGGTATTATGCCCGGGTCAGATGTGGCAGAAGAGGGGCACTTTCAGACAGTTTCCCCGTTGGCAGGAGGGTTAGGCAGGGTTGTGTGCTTGCACCGACCCTGTTCTGCCTCTTTGTCAATGGGGTTATTGACCATCTGAATAGGCTGGTCGATATTGACGCTCCCAAGCTCAATGGCAGCAGGGTCCCCGCGATTATGTTTGCGGACGACACCCTGCTGCTATCTAAATCTCCCATGGGCATACAACGGGTCTTGGACGGGTTCTCGACCTTTTGTGTGGAGCGAGGGCTGGAGATCAATGCCATGAAAACAAAATTTATGATCATCAGCCCTCCTCCCACAACTCGTTCAAACCCTACCATAGGATTGTTGAGACTAGAGAGGGTCCTCACCTTTGAATATCTGGGCCTAACCATTAACCAAAATCTGACCTGGGATTCTCATTGTACCAGGGCCACCATGAAACTAACACAGCTAACGGGTGGGATCTGTAGGATGGCAAGCGGGTCTACTTTTAAACCATTTGGTCCCCTTATCCACATTTATAAAATGCAGGCAAGAGGGGCCGTTATTTACGGCAGAGAATTGTGGGGCCATGCTACTGCGAAGAAACTCCAGATCACTGAGAACAATTTTATAAGGCAGTTGACAGCTTTACCATCTGGCACCCCCCTCCTTCCGTTAAGACTAGACCTGGGTCTTAGACCTATTACTGAAGATTTGGGACTGAAACCCTTAACCTATTGGCGCAGAATCTGGAGCTCACCAGACTTATCGAGCTACAGGAATGAGCTCACAGAGATCCTACACCTACCAAACGCCTCCCAGATACCCTGGCTGAGATACATCAGGCTAACATGTGAGTCTCTAGGAAGGCCGGAATTATGGCAGGACCCGGGTAACGCTTGTGGCAGGACCCCTCGGAAACTCCAGTCGAGAGAGTACTATGAGCAAAAGTTACTTGTCTCTATTGAGAGTACACGTGAAGGGTCATTAACCAACCTGTTCACCATGTCTAAGGACCTATATTTCCCCGAGCCGGTCCTCGATGGAATTAGTCCCGTCCTGACAAGGAAACTTTTTATGCAGTGGCGTTATGGCTCACTGCCTCTTGGGGCCTTCACGGATCGCTGGGACAGGTCCAAGTCTCCCACACAGTGCCCAGCTTGTCGACACCCTTGGGAGAATGATCTCCACATTCTGTTTTTTTGCAAAGCCTATCAAAGCCCAAGAAAATATTGGCTTGTCCCACTCTTGAAAAACCTTGGGTTCAGATTATATCTCCCAGCCTACAGAATATTAAAGACTGACCTATCCCCCCCTATTGTGTTTGCTGTGGCGAAGTTTTTAACAGTTGTGTGGCACATTCGTAATCGCTGTATCAAGTTAAATACGGTTAAAAGCATTGCTTGATATTTTTTAACTTACATTTTCTAATTGTTCATTTTATAATATTCTTTTGAATGTTTATTAACTGCTAACTTTTATGGTTCCTTTTATTTCTTAAAATTACAATCTGATTCTTTTTCTTTTTTAACTGTTTTAAACTTTTGTTGTAACCTTTTATGATCCATAGTGATCGAAATAAAGATTGTAAACAAACTTATTGCCCAAGCATATGCAAGTTTCCACCTCTGCAACGTGTTTAGGCACAGACTAATTCATCCTGAAGTATGAAAGATTCCTGCTGCACTGCCTCTCTAGGGTCAACCAGGGTAAGCACGTGACCTTGACCTCAGAATGATTGACAATGCCATTGTCTTGACTTGTAATAGGTGAATACTAGGAGGAACAGAAGTACATACCTGCAGTGAATAATAATGTGTCTAGCGTGAGCAGGATTTGTTGTTTTGACTTTTTTAATGAACTTAAGCATACCAATAGGTGTGAAAGGCCCACAGAGATCAGGCCAGCTGGTTAAGTGGAGTTGTGTTACCAATCTCGGTGCTTTGCAGCCGTCATGGACCTGTTTTGAACATTAAAACAAGTCCTCTGGCCACATTCTGCTACTGATGGAGAGTGTTGGCACTAGGTCTTCCACAGAAATGTGCCACCGGCGGCACAAGCTTCAGGAGCAGAGGAACGGATAGGACCCTCTGGGGTTTGCACTGTGTGTGCGTGTGAGACTCTTCTGTGCACCCACGACTCCGCTTTACCGCTGCCCCAGCAGTTCAGCCCTGCTTCAGTTGTCCCGAGTGTCCCCACAGTGCTACTAGACCCCACCCCCTGGAAGTGAGCCTCCTCCTCTCGTCCCCGCCTCGGCCAGCCCTCAGAGGAGGATGGTAGGAGGCAACCCACCCCCTCCTCCCCCCTCTGGAACCACAGTCATTTGTACATTTGGGCCTTAAAACATGCGCTATTCACAGCTTGCTGTCGGCGCAAGTTGGCGCAGAAGCTTAAGGAGACTAAGGATGTGGAGAAGCGTGCACATAGTGTACTTCCCACCTCTAAACACGCAAGTCTCCAACTGTCCTGTGTCTCAACACCTAACAATGCAAATAAGGCGTAAAAATAAATAAACAGAGCGCAGTGTCACTAGAGCGGGCGCCGCACTCCAAATTAAAGATTCAGACCGGAAGGGCGGCCCCAAAAGGAGACAGGTAGGTAAGAAGCCTCATTTTCAACCACACGCCAAAGTTTAACATAATGATGACGCCAGCCAATAAGAATGATGGGTGGGGCTTAAACTCCACATTAGAAATCTCCTTGATTACAATATACCTCGCAGAGCGAGCAGCGCATACACACTGTAACGCTAGGCCTGTGAGACCTAAAACTAATAAAAACCATTACCATTTACAACACCAATAGGTCTAACTTTCAGAAATGCAAGACCTATTGCATTGCAAATGCTTGTTTCGTGTTTTGGGCCTGCCCCAAAATTCTGACATATTAGAGGGAGATCACACGAGTCATGGCCAGTGTTAAGGATTTTGATGTCGCGGATTGGGATCGGGAAACTGACCGAAAAGGTGATTTATCAAAACAGGTATGGGGCCTGTGGCGGGGGGTTGTCCAGAGGTCAATAGAATTGCATGTAAGTGAAACTAATATGTACTGCATAATCATCATCATCAAAGCTTTATTTCGATATACAAAATATCATAAACGCACTTAGAAATATAAAACCACAGTTCATATACATTACATTTTTAAAAAAGTACATTACAATAAAACCATTCATATTTCAATAAATAGTTTAAGAACATATTAAACATTAGCTGCTTTGGGAGTTATATTTTTAAAAATATTCCAGCTAATACTAAGGTAATCTAGTAGCCTTCGATCTAATCAACCAAGCCCAGCTCAGAAATTTGGCCACCCCACACACTAAGGTTGTACTACTGTCAGCCTTAAGTATTCTGAGTGCCCAGGAATGATCCCTGGTTCCAAGCAGTAAACACACTGGTTTTAGCCATTTCTGTCTGGGTTTTACATAGGCTGGGCATACAAAGAAGACATGAGGGATATTTTCAGTAACACCTTCACAGATTGGGCAGTCAGGTGAGGTTTGATGCGGGGGCTTCCACTTACACGTATAATCACGGAGGGGGAGGTTTCCCAACCTAAACTGGATAAAAAGGGATCTGTCTCTTGGTTTCTTAATGAAATCCAAGTAAGGCTCCAAACGAGGCTTTAGTTTATGCTGCATGAACGCCTCAGTCAGCCTGCCTTGGTTTGGGTCCCTTAATTCTTTTTCATCAACCCATTTCCAGTAGGCTCGTTTAGTTTCATCCTTGGATAGAGAAACCTCAGACTCCCAATCGGTTGGCAGGCCAGATTCAAGCAAGAGTTTCTTTATAGTGCGAATCCAGCTAATTTTGTGAGCACCAAAAAGGTTCATAACTTCTTTCAAGCCATCTAAATACTTTGAGAGCTCGGGGGTCCGCCATAACCTGGCCCAGTATAGAAGAGGACGTAACCTGGCTAAATCCTTAATGGAATGGCGACCCAAATCACTCAGTAATGGTTTGATGGGGGTACCCCTTGGTAGCGATGTCAGCTCCCTAGAAAACTTGTTCTCAGAGGTGGTCAGGGCGTCAACACAAGCAAAGCCCCACAGCTCTGCGCCATAAAGGGCGCAGCCTACAGCTTTTGCAGCATAAATATCCAAGGCAGGAGCGATGGGCTTAGAGATGGATGTGCGAAGTTCTCGCCCTAATGCTCCGACTACCCTTTTGTGATTTAATACCATTTTATCTATGTGAGGTTGCCACTTTAAATTATGTGAGATTCTAATACCCAGGTAATCAAATTCGTTTACGCGTTCCAGTGACACCCCATCTAAGGAGAGGGTGGATCTGGAAGCCTTACTTGGGTTAAAATAAAGGAGTTTGGTTTTTGAGGTATTTATGACCAGGCCCCTCCGCTCACAAAACAGACAGAAACGATCCAGCAGCCTTTGCAGACCCACAGGATTTTTTTAAACCAACAGCGTGTCGTCAGCAAAAAGGAGGGTGGGCACTTTGTCACCCGCCAAGACTGGGGCATCAGCATTTATTTCGAGCAGAACGGACACCACCACATTCACAAATAGCGTGAAGAGTGTTGGGGCTAACACGCAGCCCTGACGTACCCCTCGATTCACAGGTATTCTGTCAGTTTTCTGCTCTTGAGATCCCCATCTAATGCGGGTATAGGTTCCATCATGCATGCGTGCCAGAAGATTTAGAATTGGTAGAGGAATTCCCATCTCCTCCAATATCAACCAAAGGTGTTCACGGGGAACCAAGTCAAAGGCGGTCTTTAAATCAATAAATGCCAAATAAAGACCGCCTAGCCTAAAAGCTTGATCAACCGTGCCTGTGCATGCCCTGAAACCTGCATGAAAGTGTGAGATGATGTTGTTCTCCTCTGCCCAGGAGAGGATTCTCTCCAGGAGGACCCTACCAACCAATTTGATCAACCATGCCTGTGCATGCCCTGAAACCTGCATGAAAGTGTGAGATGATGTTGTTCTCCTCTGCCCAGGAGAGGATTCTCTCCAGGAGGACCCTACCAACCAATTTCTGCCCAGCGTCTATAAGACTAATTGGGCGATAGTTGGAGGGGATCCTCCCTATGGCCCTTCTTGTAGATAGGGACCACCTCAGCCGCCTTCCATGAATTGGGGACAGGTGAACCTGCTAATAGTGCATTTGTCAGATTTGTGAAATAAACGGCCCAACCATCAGGGTTAGCTTTAAAAAGGTCAACCGGCACACCGTCCTGCCCAGGGGCTTTAGCAGATACAATTTTATCTATTGCCGTCAGAACCTCTTTTTTTTCATCTCTAATGGGAGCAGCCTGCCGAGAACCATCATCCAGTGCACCGCTCAAATGCCCTGGGGCTCCTGACAGTGCATTACCACCATAGAGTTTACTAAAGTGTTCAAACCAATCACTGTCTGTGATATGATTGGGAATTTGATTCAAAATCAAATCAAAATACTTTATTCGGTTCTTGAAATAAAAAACCATAAAAGTTTACAATAGATACAAATTAAAAACCAAATATTAAAATACATTTTAAGAGACCAAAGTACAGTAAAATAGAGTCCCAGACATAAAAATTCTTTCCCAATCCTGGGTTAAGGCAATATCGAAAGAGTTCATAATTAATAACTTGAATTCATTCCAGATATTCAGGGAGGGAAACACGGGTTTATAGGGTAGAAATCATGTAAATCCCATAATGATATTGGGCCATCTCTTACTTGGGGCGGCCAGGTTTTCAAATAAGGGACAATAGTTCGATCTCTAAATCGCACAAGTACCAGGTCCCCAGCAACATCTTTGGGAAGAGAGCCCAACCAGCACACCCTTCTAATGCTCCTAATTGCTCCGTATAAATTACGGGGCAGTGGCCTATGTTTTGACAGCCAAAATTTAGTTTTATGAAGCAGGTCATGTTGTCTCTCAATTTTGCCAGGTGGAAGGACAGGTACACCGGCAAGGATGCACACGTATGGGGCCGCTTCCGGGGGTAAGTGGATAGAATTAGCTTTATTTAGGCCTACTCTGGGTGCGGTCGGATGGGAAAGAGGAGCTTTTGCAGGGTATTTAACTGTTTGTTGACCTGGAGCACCAGGGCCAGCAAATTGTAGTTGACAAATTTTTTCCTGCACAGGTGGTTTTAAATTTAAGCGGGTAGGAGGTGTCTTAGGGCGATTAGAAGCGTCACTACATTTATCAACCAGCGAATTTAATTTAATGGCTTTCTCTATCCCAGAAAGCCTATCCCCTAAAATGGTAATTTTTTCTAACAGTGGGGCTATCATAGCGCTAACCATTTGTTCAATAAGGGGTAGTAAATGAGAAAGGGGGGGGGCGTGTTTTTACTTGGGGAGACTCAGCATTTGGTGGGATCGTTGGGGAATTAGCAAAGGATGAGGTACGGGACCGTTTTCAATTAGGGGGTTATTTCCACCATGGTTAACATCGTTAAGTTTCCGTTTCGCGGATGCAACCTGAGGGAGTTCAGTACTTGGCATGGTCGGGTTGCGGAAAAAGTTAGTAATGTGAGGGGATCTAAAGGAGTAGCCATGTCTGAGGGTGTACTAGCACTTTTGGTCATGGGTGGAGTTTCCAGTGTGGTATACTTGGTTTTGCATAGAAGATTTAATTCATCTAGCAAAGAATATGTTTGCCCAGCGCTAGCTTCACCGGTTGTATGGTCCCCCTTGGAGGTCATGGTGGGAATGGGCTATAGGGCCGTGGGGTATGCAGAAAGCCGAAAATGTAGAAACGGAACGGAACAAATAGAAGAGGTCTTTACCTTATGGCAAATATACCTTTATTGTGTCAGCCGAAAGGGAGACGGCCCGTCACGTCCTTATCCGGCCTTTGAGGGCCCGCCCTTTGCCCGGGCTTAGCCCCGGGCGCTCCCGCGCGCTACTGCGCAGCGGTCTCCCCAACCAATTAAGTAGAGCTAGGGCAGGGGGCGTGACCGGCAGGGAGAGCGGCCTCAGCTGTTACGAGCAGGGACTCCTGGTCAATTGAGTCCCTGCCAAGCTGCTCGCAGCCCTGCCGGTGCAAAGAGGCACAGTTCCACTCAGTCTACGAGCCCCACAGAGGCAGGGGACGAAGCGGGACCCGCGCAGCGGATCCGGCAAGGAGTCGGCTGTTATCCAGGTCCCACGAAGTCCCACAAAGGTCAACAGGTACGGAGCCTCAGCACAGTCCGTAGGGCGCTCCCCTCCACAGAGTTTCCCGCAGGCAAGGAGTCAGGGCAGATTTTTATCAGGGCAGGGGGCGTGACCGGCAGGGAGAGCGGCCTCAGCTGTTACGAGCAGGGACTCCTGGTCAATTGAGTCCCTGCCAAGCTGCTCGCAGCCCTGCCGGTGCAAAGAGGCACAGTTCCACTCAGTCTACGAGCCCCACAGAGGCAAGGAGTCGGCTGTTATCCAGGTCCAACGAAGGTCAACAGGTACGGAGCCTCAGCACAGTCCGTAGGGCGCTCCCCTCCACAGAGTTTCCCGCAGGCAAGGAGTCAGGGCAGATTTTTATCAGGGCAGGGGGCGTGACCGGCAGGGAGAGCGGCCTCAGCTGTTACGAGCAGGGACTCCTGGTCAATTGAGTCCCTGCCAAGCTGCTCGCAGCCCTGCCGGTGCAAAGAGGCACAGTTCCACTCAGTCTACGAGCCCCACAGAGGCAGGGGACGAAGCGGGACCCGCGCAGCGGGTCCGGCAAGGAGTCGGCTGTTATCCAGGTCCCACGATGGTCAACAGGTACAGAGCCTCAGCACAATCCGTAGGGCGCTCCCCTCCACAGAGTTTCCCGCAGGCAAGGAGTCAGGGCAGATTTTTATCAGGGCAGGGGGCGTGACCGGCAGGGAGAGTGGCCTCAGCTGTTACGAGCAGGGACTCCTGGTCAATTGAGTCCCTGCCAAGCTGCTCGCAGCCCTGCCGGTGCAAAGAGGCACAGTTCCACTCAGTCTACGAGCCCCACAGAGGCAGGGGACGAAGCGGGACCCGCGCAGCGGGTCCGGCAAGGAGTCGGCTGTTATCCAGGTCCCACGAAGGTCAACAGGTACGGAGCCTCAGCACAGTCCGTAGGGCGCTCCCCTCCACAGAGTTTCCCACAGGCAAGGAGTCAGGGCAGATTTTTATCAGGGCAGGGGGCGTGACCGGCAGCGAGAGCGGCCTCAGCTGTTACGAGCAGGGACTCCTGGTTAATTGAGTCCCTGCCAAGCTGCTCGCAGCCCTGCCGGTGCAAAGAGGCACAGTTCCACTCAGTCTACGAGCCCCACAGAGGCAAGGAGTCGGCTGTTATCCAGGTCCCACGAAGGTCAACAGGTACGGAGCCTCAGCACAGGCCGTAGGGCGCTCCCCTCCACAGGAATTTGATTCGAATCACAGCCATTCGAATTTCTGACAAGTGCCCAGAATAAACTACCATTCTTAGTTTCACTAGCATCTTTAAGGCTTTCCCAGTGGGATTCTTCCCACTCCCTTTTGGCAATTGTTATAGCTTGTCTGTAATGCAGTCTGGCCAGCCGGACAGATGCTGGATTGCGAGATTTAATTGCAGTAATTAAGTTATTTTTCGTTCTTCTGCAGTTACTATTAAACCATTTCTGGACTGGTTTGATTTGTGTCAAGCTCTTTTTACCCGGAAACATGAACAGCTTGCCAATCTGATCCATAGTAACAGTGTAAATGGCTTCTACCTCTGCAGACCCAGCCGCCTCATTGCATACTCCAGATAGCCTTAATGACTGCTCAACGAGGATTCCATTCAGTGCATTCAATCTAGGTTCATCCATACAGAACTTAGGCCACTTAAGAAATCTATTACAGTTGGAGGGTATGATTTGCTTAGATATTAGCTCCCCACTATTTGAAGAGGTATGTTCATTTCTCTGCCACGGGTCCACCAAAATAAGGGACAAGGGGTTATGGTCACTCTCCATAGATGGTATAATGACCATATCTACCACTGACTTCCAAGCTCTCCTGTCCACCATTATATAGTCAATCCTGCTCTCGCACAGTACTCTATTGTATGTATTTGCTCCCTGGGCATCGGAGACAGTACGACCATTCACAGCTCTTAGACCTGTTTCAATCTTTAAAGCATTTAATTGAATAACTACAGGAGACCATCTCCTCACAGGTCTGAGGGTAAGAGGCGGGACTGCATTACGGAATGATGACTTTCCTGATTGTCCAATTCTCCATATTAACTATTCATATGTAATTCTACCCTGTCAGTATTGATCATGACATATTTATACAATTGCATTGGTATGCTGAGCACCGGTTTAATAAAGACTTAAAAAAAAAGAGAATGCACAAAGCAGATATCTGTCACTGACCCACACAAAATAGCTCTGCGGTGCTTTGGGTCCAGGCACAACTCTTTAGTTGTGTGACAAGTGTGCCTTCACGCACCCAAAATAATTAGGAACCGGAAGGTGAATTGATGTTGCCGAACACAAGAGGTCACTCTCAAAACTTGTGTTCTGCTACAGGTTGCTGGCCTGGTTGCAGTTTTAGGGCCTCCAAGCAAGAATTGGACTCATTGGTCAAAGTCTTTCAGTAAATTCAAGTCTACGTATCAACACAAGAAAGTCAAGTGGGACTCATTTCCATATGTGAAGTTTAGCGTAAAGGTGAATTAATGTCAAATAAAGAAGGCACTCCTTAATCTGAACCGATCCTGTGTCTGGACAGGGCTTCAGCTGCGAGTTTCCTTAGCTGCCAGAGACTGTAACAAGAAGCGGCCTTCAAGGAGGATAAGCAGAAAATCTTTGGTGTGCTTCTGGCACCCCGTAGGTCCCGTCATAGCTGACAGGGTCTCCAGGTAAACTTTCCCCAGTGGCGCCATCCCACCACAGCTTCTGTGCCCATGGCACCCATTACCAAGCCCTTACTGACTGGTACGTCTGTCTTAGCACCAAGGTCCACGCTGGTTACTTCTATAGCTGCACTAATTCAGACTCTACCAGTGCAGATCGACAGTCTGGTAATAACTGTGATTTCTTCCCCATAACAGACGTTGGCCCAATTGAGGCCCATGTTGTGCTATGACATTGCAGAAGCACAACGGGTGGTCACACAGGCATATGTTAATCCGGTACCTCTTCCCTGAAATTACTACCAGCAGGGGATCCACCCTGTTTTTTGCTCCACTTGGACTTAATGAACCTCATGACACTGATTATCAAGAAGAGGGCTGATCCCTGGAGACCGTGCGCGCAGGTGAGTGTGACCTGTCCTCAGGACACCCCCGCGCCGTACGGCCCTCCAGCTGTGTGTGCCCCCTCGCTGCTGCCCATTGTGCCGATCTGCCGTTTTTCCCTGTGAATTGTCTTGCTGTTTGCTGTTTACCCTGCTGTTTTTTTTTTTGTTATATTGTACCTCTGTGTCTAGGTTCTTTGCCTCCCCTGGTGTAACCCCCGCTCCCCGCCGCCGTGATATCGCTGCCCCGCCCCCTTTTCTTCCGTTTCCTCCCAGCTCCCGCCTCCCAGCTGCTCCTCCCTCCCACTTCGCCTTAAATGGAGACCGCGAGGACGCGCAGCGGGCGCGCCGATTGTGCGCCAAAGGCAAGCCCGTCTGTGCCCGTCCGCGCCCAGCGCCAGGACCCCTGTCCCCGCCGACGCCAGACAACACGACGGACCTACGACGCAACCCTCCTCGCACTCAACAACGGCCGGTACCCCGCCTGCTACCAAGCCACCCCGAAACGCACCCATGGACCCTTCCCCTGCCGATTCACCTGCCTCCGGACCCGCACCGCACCCGCCAAGCCGATCACCAGCAGCAACCACCTCAAGTGCATCCTGCTCAACACCCGCTCCATCCACAGACACGCGTGGAACTCTGGAACCTGCTCGACACAACATCACCAGACGTCGCCTTCCTCGCGGAAACCTGGATGAACGCCTCCTCAGCGCCCGACATCGCCATCGCCATCCCGGACGGATACAAGGTCACCCGGAGGGACCGCGTCAACCAGACTGGAGGAGGCATCGCGATCGTACACAAGAACACCATCCGCATCACGACCAACTCTGACAACACCCTCACCGCTGCTGAACACCTCCACTTCCAGATACACACCGACCCCAAGACGACCCTCAGAGGCACCCTCATCTACAGACCCCCGGGACCACGCACACAATTAAGCGAAAACATTGCAGACTTCATCAGCCCGCACGCCCTCGCCTCCTCTGACTACATCCTCCTAGGGGACCTCAACTTCCACCTGGAGAACAACAACGACAGCAACACCACTACCCTGCTGGACAACCTCGCCAACCTCGGACTCAAGCAACTGGTGAACACCCCCACCCACTACGCCGGCCACACGCTTGACCCAGTCTTCTCCTCCAGCAAATATATCTCCTTCAGCCACTGCACCGGACTGACCACAGCTGCGTCCACTTCAGCTTCCGAAGGACCACGACCCACCACCACTTGCAACAGGCCCCTTGCAGGAGCTGGAACAAGATCACCGCCGACCAGCTCACTACCTCCCTCAGCCAGAACCCGCCCGCCAGCACAACGGACCCCAACGAAGCAGCCAGCAACCTCACACAGTGGATCAACAACTGCGCAGACGACCTCGCACCACTGAAGACCCCTCCCAGCAGACCCGGCAGCAAGAAAGCCTCTTGGTTCACCGACTAACTTAAGAACTCCAAGAAGAACTGCCGCACCCTCGAGAAAGCCTGGCGCAACAAGCAGACCACAGACAACATGACTGCCCTCAAGCACGCCACCCGCAAACACCACCAGCTGATCCGCACCACCAAGACAGCATTCAAAGAACGACTGAACAACAACGCCCACAACAGCAAGGAACTCTTCAGCATCGTCAAAGAGCTCTCCAACCCCAGCGCCGGAAACATCGACATCACTCCCTCGCAAGACCTCTGCGACTCACTCGCCTCGTTCTTCCACAGCAAGATCGCCGACATACACAACAGCTTCGGCACACAGACCACGCACCCAACCTCTGAACCAACGTCCCCCACCACCACTATCTGCGCCTGGACCCCAGTCAGCACCGAAGACACCACACGCACGATGAACACCATCCACTCCGGATCACCAACCGACCCCTGCCCCCACCACGTCTTCAACAAGGCAGATTCCATCATCGCACCCCAACTCCGGGACATCATCAACACCTCCTTCAACACCGCCACCTTCCCGGAGTGCTGGAAGCACGCCGAGCTCAGCGCCCTCCTGAAGAAACCAACAGCAGACCCCACCGACCTCAAAAACTTCCGCCCCATCTCGCTCCTCCCTTTTCCCGCCAAAGTCATCGAGAAGACCGTCAGACAGCTTACCGCCTTCCTCGAGATGAACGGATCCCTCGACCACTCGCAGTCCGGTTTCTGAGCCAACCACAGCACCGAGACCGCCCTCATCGCAGCCACGGACGACATCTGATCCCTGCTCGACAACGGGGAAACAGCGGCCCTCATCCTCCTAGACCTCTCCGCAGCTTTCAACACTGTCTGTCACAACACCCTAGTGCAGCGCCTCAGCAACATCGGAATCCAAGACAGGGCACTGGAGTGGATCATCCTGTTCCTCACCGGAAGAACCCAGAGAGTCCGCCTCCCCCCATTCAGATCCGAGGCCACCGAAGTCATCTGCGGCGTACCACAAGGATCATCACTCAGCCCAAACCTCTTTAACGTCTACATGAGCCCCCTCGCAGCCATCGCACGCCAACACAACCTCAACATCATCTCCTACACCGACGACACCCAGCTGATCCTCTCCCTCACTAACGACCCCGCCACCACCAGAACCAGCCTACACGAAGGGATAAAAGACTTCGCCGAGTGGATGAAGAACAGCCGCCTGAAACTGAAGTCAGACAAAACGGAAGTCCTCATCCTGGGATCATCGCCCTCCGCCTGGGACGACTCCTGGTGGCCCCCTGCCCTGGGCACCACTCCCAAGCCAACGGACCACGCACGGAACCTGGGTTTCATCCTGGACTCCTCCCTCTTGATGACCAGACAAGTCAACGCCGTCTCATCATCGTGCTTCAACACCCTGCGCATGCTCCGTAAGATCTTCCGGTGGATCCCCACCGAAACCAGGAAGACGGTCACCCAGGCACTCATCAATAGCCGACTGGACTACGGAAACACCCTCTACGCCCGAACCACAGCCAAACTTCAGAAAAGACTCCAACGCATCCAGATCGCCTCCGCACGAATGATCCTGGACATCCCCCGACACAGCCACATCTCCGGCCACCTCAGAGACCTACACTGGCTCCCCGTCAGCAAGAGGATCACGTTCAGACTCCTCACCCACGCACACAAAGCCCTCCACGACCTGGGCCCCAAGTACCTCAACAACCGCCTGACCTTCTACACTCCCACCCGCCAGCTACGATCAACCAGCCTCGCCCTCGCCGCCATTCCACGCATCCGCAGAGCCACCACTGGAGGAAGTTCCTTCTACCTGGCAGTCAAGACATGGAACTCAATCCCCATCCACCTCCGGCTAACCCAGGACCATCTCTCCTTCAGGAAGAAACTCAAGACCTAGCTTTTCGAGCAGTAAAGTACCCGTCTCCCCCAGCACCTTGAAACCCCTCCGGGTGAGTAGCGCGCTTTATAAATGTCATGATTGATTGATTGATTGATCCCCCTCCCAATTAAAGATTCATTGTATTGAGACTTACCAAATGCCAGTGGGCTTGTTAAATTTCCAGAAATTATGCTATACTCGCTACCTGGGCTACCAAAGGGAGAAAGTGGTTTGTGTGTAGTGGAAGTACAGAGGGCATCTGAATCTGCAGATTACAACGGTGTATTTTTTTTTGCGCCGCTATACTTAACAGAATTAGTGCCCTTTACAGAGAATGTTCAAGTACAATGTCATATACCAAAAAATTATCTGTTGACTGGTAGAACAGTGTGAAAATATTTGACGGTTAAGTAGACACAATGTGCCTAAGCCTGCGTGCAAAAAGTGAAGGATAGGATGAATGCGAGGCAGTGGCTCTAGTGACTTTACAAGAGTAAAAAGCGGTCGCTCCCGTGCTCCCTGCTCCTCTGTGGTATCATTGGCTGCATTCACTGCTTTCTCGCTTTGCAATTGTGTCCGCTAGCTGCTACTTGCCATAGCGCTACACTGATAGAAGATTGCTTGCCATAGCGCTATATTTGTAAAAACTTTATCGAGTGCTTCATTTTAACTGCTGAATCTTATGCGCAGGCTCATTGTCTAGTTTTCATAGCCTTGATCCTAATCAAGCATGGCTCGCTTTTATGCTTTGAAATTCGTTGCGCTTTGTTGTGAGAGTGTTTACAGATCCTCCATTTGTCTGTGTGCCCCTTCCTGTTCCCGATTTGTTTTTGCGGCCTTCTTGTTGTTATTGTGATCCGGAGCCCCGTCCTCTCAGCCTCGCTCCCGCCTCCCAGCTGACCCTCCCTCGCCCCTCCCCACCCACTATCCTCATATGACAGAAGCGTCCACGCGCAGCGGTCGCGCCCCATGCGCGCCAAAGGTACGCCCGTCTACGCCCGTCCGCGCCCAGCGCCAGACCCCCTGGTCCCCGCCGTACCCAGCCCACTAGACTCACATATGATTCCGCAACTCTCCTCGCCCTCAAATCCGGACGCACACCACAATGCTACGAAGCCACCCCAGGACGTACCCACGGCCCATTCGCCTGCCTCTCCTGCAAGTTCAACTGCATCAGGACCCACACCAATTCCACTTACTCCAAACACAGCTCCGATTCTAACCACCTGAAGTGCATCCTGCTTAACACCCGCTTGGTCCACAGACACGCAACTGAACTCTAGGACCTACTCGACACTGCGTCACCGGACATCGCCTTCCTTACAGAAACATGGATGAACACATCATCAGCACCCGACATCGCCATAGCCATACCGGACGCTTACAAGATTATCCGTAAAGACCGCACCAAACAAACAGGAGGAGGCATTGCCATCATCCATAGGAACACCATCAAAATCACGACCAGCTCCGACGATAATCTTGCAACCGCCGAACATCTCCACTTTCAGATCCACACCAACCCTAGGACCACACTTAGAGGCACCCTCATCTACAGGCCTCCGGGAACCCGCACTCAATTCAGAGATGACATCACTGACTTCGTCAGCCCACATGCCCTCGCCTCCGAGAACTACATTCTACTGGGAGACCTCAACTTCCACCTGGAAAATAAAAACGACAACACCACCACCACCCTTCTGGACAACCTGGCCAATCTCGGACTCAAAAAACTTGTTGACACCCCCACCCATGTAGCCGGACACACGCTCGACCCTATCTTCACCTCCAGCAAGCACATTTCCTTCGATCGCACCACAGCTCTCCATTGGACGGACCATAGCTGTGTTCACTTCAGCTACAATACCACCCTGACCCACAACCACCCACAACCTATTCCTCGAAGAAACTGGAACAAAATCACCTCACTCAACCAAAACCCTCCCACCCTCTCATTGGACCCGAACCAAGCAGCCACCAATCTCAAGCAATGGATCACCCACAGTGCTGACGAATTAGCACCCCTGAGAAAGCACCAGATCAAACCAGGCAACAAAGAGGCTCCCTGGTTCTATGATGACCTTAAAAAATCCAAGAAACTATGCCGCACCCTGGAGAAAACATGGAGAAAAAACCCAACCACCGACAACATGGCCACCCTCAAGGCAGCCACCCGCAAACACCACCAACTGATTCGATCCACCAAGAAATCAGCATTCAAGGATCATCTCGACAACAACGCCCACAACAGCAAGGAACTTTTCAACATCGTCAAAGAATTCACCAACACCACCGCAGCATCTAACGACATCACTCCCTCCCAAGACCTCTGCGATGCGTTATCCTCCTTCTTCTACAACAAAATTGCCGACATTCACAACAGCTTCGAGAACACTCCCAGCGATCAACCCTCCCCACCCCCCTCAGATCCTACACCGCCAACTAACATCCTCAGCGCCTGGAACCCAATCACCACTGAAGACACCATCTGCCTAATGAACTCAATCCACTCTGGCTCGCCAACCGACCCCTGCCCCCACCACATCTTCAACAAAGCTGACTCCATCATCGCACCCCATCTCCGTGATGTCATCAACTGCTCGTTCAATTTGGCCACTTTCCCAGAAAGCTGGAAACACGCCAACCTCAGCGCCCTCTTGAAGAAACCCACAGCAGACCCCTCCGAACTTAAAAACTACCGACCCATATCCCTCCTCCCTTTCCCCGCCAAAGTCATTGAGAAAGCCGTCAACAGCCAGCTCGCCGCCTTCCTTGAATCCAACAACTCCCTCGATCCCTCTCAATCCGGATTTCGAGCCAAACACAGCACCGAAACAGCCCTCATTGCAGCAACAGACGACATCCGAACACTACTGGATAACGGAGAAACAGCGGCCCTCATTCTACTCGACCTCTCCGCCGCTTTCGACACAGTCTGCCACAGCACCCTTAATCAAAGCCTCAGCAACATCGGCATACAAGGAAAAGCCTTGGACTGGATCATCTCATTCCTCACCGGGAGAACTCAAAGAGTCCGACTTCCCCCATTCAACTCAGAGGCCACTGAAGTCATCTGTGGAGTACCACAAGGATCATCACTCAGTCCCACCCTCTTCAACGTTTACATGAGCCCACTCGCATCCATCGCGCGCCAACACAACCTCAACATCATCTCTTACGCCGACGACACCCAGTTAATCCTCTCCCTCACCAAAGACCCCAACACCGCCAAAACCAATCTTCACGAAGGCATGAAAGAAGTAGCCGAATGGATGAAACATAGCCGCCTAAAACTCAACTCAGACAAAACGGAGGTGCTCATCCTAGGATCTTCCCCCTCTGCCTGGGACGACACTTGGTGGCCTTCCGCTCTGGGCACAGCACCCACACCCACAGACCACGCACGTAACCTTGGCTTCATCCTAGACTCCTCTCTCTCGATGTCCAGACAAGTCAACGCAGTCTCAACCTCCTGCTTCAACGTACTTCGCATTCTCAAAAAGATCTTCCGCTGGATCCCCCTCGAGACAAGAAAGACTGTAACCCACACACTGGTCACGATTCGACTGGATTATGGTAACACACTATACGCCGGAATCACAGCAAAATTACAGAAAAAACTCCAACGCATCCAAAACGCATCAGCGAGACTCAAATTGGACATCCCTCGCCAAGATCACATCACCGGACACCTAAGAGACCTCCACTGGCTTCCCGTCAACAAGAGAATTACGTTCTGTCTGCTCACCCACGCACACAAGGCCCTCTACAATCTAGGACCCGAATGCCTCAACACTCGACTGTCCTTCTACACACCCACCCGCCAACTAAGATCGTCCAACCAAGCCCTCGCCGCAGTCCTGCGCATCCAAAAATCCACCATGGGTGGCAGATCCTTCTCCTTCCTGGCTACCAAGACCTGGAACTCACTCCCCACTCACCTCCACCTTACTCAAAACCACATCTCCTTCAGAAAAGAACTTAAAACCTGGCTATTCGACAAATAATGAACCCGTTCCCCAAGCGCCTTGAGACCCTCTGGGTGAGTAGTGCGCTCTATAAATGACCGAACTTGAACTTATTCTAATCATAGAGAACCATAATTCCATGAATATTAAAAAGGTGGGTCTTCAGTCCTTTTATGACTGGCAGGATATCAAGTAATGTCCTTAGTTGGATTGGTAAGGAGTTTTCATTGTGTGCAGATGCATCAGAGAATGAGCATTGTGAATTGTGTCCAATACAAGAAGCGTAGTAGATGTTTGAATTCTGTAAGTGCCTGCCCATGTGAAGTCGTGTATGGGAGAATGGTCCTTTTGGCCAGTCTAAGTGTATAAACATGCATAGATCACTAAGCAGTTATAGTTCTGTATCTCTAGATTTTTTTTGAAAATCATAAGCAATTCAAAAGTGTTTCAGGCAAAAGGGGATTGCTAGTTAAGGTTGGAGCATGTATAATCACGAACGGTGACTGCACAGCAACACATGGACTGTCCTTACAAGCAATCCGCTTCTGACTAGAAACTTTTTTAAAGTCCTATGACTATTTTGTAAAACGTCTTTAAGGATTAAATTAATACATATCAAATACTTAGGGAGGCCATACAGCAGACGATGTATTAATGTTACTTGATTAAACTATTATCCTTGTAAGAGGAATTTAAGAATTAGTCTTTACATGGGGGCTACCATTGTATGTACTTTTGATAGCAGAGGCTTTAAATGCCGATTGTTGATTTGAATTAGGGACAGACCTAATTAGAGAAATGCTGTGTTTGTCAGATCAGTGCATCTTAATTATATATTATAGAATGATGAAATCCTCACAAAACTAGATTTTAAAAAACGGTCTTCTTAGTGAGTAATGTTGTACATTGAATTAAGTAGGCAGCAGGACACGTCTTCTGGTAGTTAGGTTGTATTTATTAAGTTACTAAGAATAAGTTAAGACACAGAGCAGTAATAAGTAACTTAGTTATGCACATCATTCAGTGCAGAGCTGTATGTAAGGTTTCTTCATGTGCAATATTTGGAACCCCCCAAAAAGGAGCTCGAGCAGAGTTCCAAATATTCTTCCAACGATTATTGGGTTTTTAGGGTGAAAGGTCTTTGTTGAAATAGATATTTACAAATGAGCATGGTTGACAAAGTACGAGGCAGTTGCCGTGTTTATCGGCCTCCCGTGCCGACAGCCAACCGGCAGTGCCTCATATTATGCATACCCATTCACCAGTCTCCGGACCATACTCTACCATTCCATTTTACCCCAGAGTATGTGGTGCCAACCCTTTTCTCAGTGGACTGTCCCTTCTTCCGACCTTGTTTGTCAGACTGTGATGCGCACTTCGTCTCTGCACTGAACGCTCCCGCTTCTTCCGGTGCAATGTGTTTGCCCTAATCCGACAGTGGCCTTTTCACTTCACGGCGCTCATAGTCCTAACTCTTCAGTACTCCGCCTCCCCGCCAGTGCCTGCTAAACGGATTACGTCCTGGTACCCGATCAGCCCACTCTACTTTTGCACAGCGGCCATGTTGCGCTGTACGTGGTTTTCCTTTGCAGCTCAGTCTCACTGCAGTCTTAACATGGCCGCGCCCCTCCTAAGGCGGGCTATACAGGACACGCGGCTCTATGGTACGCTATTAGCCTTGTTGCACTTTACTCTCTTTGGTAGGTGTCCCCAACATGGCGGATGAACACGTTCGATGATGCTGACGCACACAGGACCGCGGGGCATGCGCACTATAGTCAGGCAGACGAAAGCACGAACACTCAAAACTGTTTCCCACGGACCGTGTTTCCGACACCCCGCATGCGCGCTGTCTGCGTGATGCAAGACGAGTTTGCGCAATGGCACCCCCTACTGGAGCCTCCCTCACATCTACCTGGAGCAACGTTCCGTGGCCGCAGCACTGCAAAGTATCCTCTAGCGTCTGTTGGAGGCACTACGCCTTCTCCCCTAACCAAGGCCGTTTACACGCTGGCTTCCCCTCCCACTAGTCGTAGGCACTGCGGTCGCCGTTCTTCTGAGCTCTCGGGCTCCCCCTGTCTGCCCTCCAGCGCATTGCGCCTCCTCCCCAGCGCTCATCGGAGGGCGGGAGCTGCTCGGCACACTGAGGCTGAGGACAGAGAAGGAGCCGCTGCCGCCGCCGCCATTTTCGCAGCGCGCGCTGCTCCGTACGGCCCGGAGCGGCTTACAGAACACGGGAACATACCCGCACCACCGCGAACTAACAACCCGCGCATGAGCGGCCCCAGACCGCTGTGCCCGGCCCCCGCCCGGGGCTGAGGCTCATGGGCTCCCGCCGCCCCACCACCTCCCGCCGGACAGCGCCCCGCAGCTCAGAAGGCGGCACCGGGGGACCGGCGGGCGGGGTGCCGGGGCATCCAGAGGGCTAGCTTCGAGCAGTCCCGAAGACCGGACGCACCCCGCCGAGCCTTCCGCCCCACCCCTTCTAATTTCCACTACAGCCCTTTCTACGTTCCCCGCTGCCTTACTCTCCTGCCACCCTTCACTCCACCCCTGTAGTTTCTCACCCACCGCACCCTTCCCCCCCTTCTTGCCCACTGCTTCTTTCCTCCCTTGCTTCCCTTCTCTACCTCGCTGCACTGTCTCCCTTGTCACCCCCGCTGCATTCTTCGCTCATCTGCCCCCGCCCGCTCTCTTCTCCTGTCCCTCAAGGCCCACTCGCCCCCTTTCTGTCTCACCCACTTCACGCTCCTCATTGCCCTGTATCCTGTATAACCCCAATCCCTCTTAGATCCCCCTCCCCTGGTCCGGACTGCTGGCGTCCCTGTTGGTCTTTCTACGCGGTAAGTGTCTTCTCTTTGTTCACTTTATTCTCCGCACCTGGGTGAAGGGAGGGTGTGCTCTCGTGCACCCTTCCCCCCCCCCCCCCACCCGCGCGCGCACACACAACGGGTGGAATGTTTATACCTCCAGTCTCGTTAACCCTGCTGTTTTTTTTTGCGCGAGGGGGGGGGGGGCGTCGGCTGGTAGCGAGCACTATGCATGTTTCCTTTTAGTTTCTGAGCCGGTGCTGTGGACTCTTTTGGAGACACTTACTGTATAATGTAAACGATTGGCTATAAAGGGGCGGGTGGTTGTATGTTTTTTTTGACACGGCTTTAAGAGGTTCCTTGCCAGCTGACACATTCTGGTACAGTCTGTTTTACGGGGTGTGGGGCGGGGTGACAGTGGTATTTTGACATTGCTCGAAGCTCCCTCACGTGCTCTGATACACATCCTGTTCTTATAGAGGCGGCAGCAAATATCTGCTACAGGCTGCTTTCCTCAAATCCTGGAGATTTCATACTGGGTGTACGAAACTTGTAGTTATGTTTGGGGGTGCGGGGATTTTATGCATGCGGTTTCATCTCGGAAATCGACAGTATGTTGGTTCCTGTGTTTTCTGCTCCCTTCTCCCTTTTTCTGCAGCAGGTAGATCAAGGCGAGCATGCTTATCCCATGTGTCTCTCGTCGCATCAAACTGCTCGCCTGCACACTAAAAGGTTTTTATGTTTGTGTGTGGGTGTAGCGTCAATTTTCCATGTTTTTGAAGCCACGCTTTCGCAATGAGGTTGTCTCCATCCTCTTGTGTTGTTTTTGGTTTAATCACACGAAAATATGTGAGACATTAGTAACTATATTCATTCATTGTACGACCGTCCTTTTGAAATGTGAACATATTCGGGACAGTGGTTCCTGGGCTTTAGCCGACCCTGAAAACGCACAAAATCGAGAGCGATTATGCTTGCATCTCTTAAAACACGAGTCCTGAATTCAATATCTCTGAATGCTCGTTTAGTCTGGTCTGAGTATTTCATGTCGCCTCTGGATACTGCACGGCTTTTCCGCAGACTCTTCGTCAATGGTCTTCCCCTCTTCTTGCTGTATGGTATTCGCTTTTCTGCGCAGCGTCTGTGTGGACATCCCTCTCGACCATTACCGCTGTTCTGCACTTAGCGTGCTGCTGGAGATTCTCTCATCTGTCGCATCCTATGTGGCCGTTCTTCATTTAAACACACCATAACCGCAGCCAGCTGTTTGAGAGTCTTACCCTTGCCACCCATGCCTTTCCATTCTTTTCTATATCTGTCCCTTCTATACACTGACTTCCTTGTTTAAGAATCTTTCACCAACCATTCCGCACCTCCGCCTTCTAGTTCACCTTCTTGCCTCCATCCATTCTTTTGCCACAACTACTGTCTGGTTTCTACCACAGCCTGCCCTAAACACTGGCTTGGGGTGTTCTCAGAGCTAGGTATAAACGATACATTTGTAGAACATAGTTTTATACCAGTGTCAGTTTTCATAACATACGTGGTGGCGGGGAAGTGGGAATGGCAAGTTGGCTTATATTTTTACATATTCTAAAATTTCCGAGTAACGGAAAATGTGTAGTATTGAAGCGCAACTTCACTATGTAAACAACTGAGAATTAAGCACGGATGTTGTGATTTTTTTTATATATACGCATCGAGTCCTAAATACATTTTACACACCGAGCACGTGTCCTTTCACTACTGTTTCCCCCCTTGGCGTGCTTCTGATTTCAAGAGGCGGTATTCATTCTAGCAGTTGCATCATGTCATGTGATGCTGTGTGCAACGTAATGTGCGGTTTTCGCAGCTAAAAATAAGACGAGGTCGAAGGTAGTTCTCTGAAAAGGACGGGTGGGTTTTGCTTGGTCATTTTCGTTAACCAATCAGCCTTTTAACATCAAATGGCCAGGGCGTTTTTCTTCATTTCCTGCTATTGTCGGGATTGTTTCTAGGTTTCAGTAACTGACTTGTCAAAGGTACAGGTAGTATTTTTTTCTTACTAAAGTTTGGGAAATACATAAATGAGGCAACAGCTAGCACTTATGAGTTATACGTAAGAGCATTTTCTTGGCTAGTAAACAAGCCTAACACTATGGCTCGAGCGAAATAAGTGCAGACTGGCCAAATGTGTGGCAAGGTCTCGAGTGACATTTCTGATTTTATGTTGAATTATAGTTTTGAAAACGGCCATGATGTTAATGGTAAATAAACCAGGGCACGTGTAGCCAGCCTGCTCTTATGAAGAGTGCTGTCACATTGATAACCTTGGCAGATTGCTGGCAAATAACATTTGTCCGAAGCCAGCCATAGTATGGTGTGTGCTTCCCCCAGGTACTAAGTACAAGGCTTTTCGGTGGGATTGACACCGTAATATGGAGACATATTTGTGTAATAAGCCTGTCGATCATCTGCGTCTGTTGTTGATGGCAACTTCCGCTGTGCTTAACTAAATCATGTGGTTTGTATATCAGCCTTAATTGTCTTCATGTGAAATGGATAGAATGAAACTGGAGTTCTTTTACTTCGGCTTGTCACACCACTTAATGTAGTAGTACTCTGTGCTGCAGGTAAACCGCAGATTGGGCGATACACACACAAACTGTGACATAATTGACATTTTGGCTGGGAGTTTAATATCATTTTCTTAATGGACCGATTTTTCCCCAGCAGCCATATCCAGAAAGTTGCCTAATATTGAAGTACATTTGTTTTCCTTAATCTACTGCACCATGCTACTGTAACACAAAAGTTCCCCTTATCTTCGAATTCCTGCTTACACATCTTTCTGTGTGAAACGCCCACTGCATGTCCTAATTGAACAATATAGGCGAACATAATGGCAGCTCACATTCTAAAAGGAACACCAAATGTTCAGCAGAACTATCTGCACTATTGTACGAGGACCTGTGCTTGATATTTGCCTCTATTTTGATCTATCACTATCCATCACAACCTTGTATCCTCTCCATCATTCAACCCATGGTTGAATACGCGATCACTACATATTTCTACTCCAGTATTTTGAGCGGAGTCGCTGTGATTTGCAGTCTGTTAATTTCTAGCCTCACTCTTTCTGACTGAAGTCTGACTAACAAGTTGGTTGGAATTGTGTACTTTTCTTTTTTCTACTTTGTTGACAACGCTGCTGGTTTATAAAGGGCTATATCCGCAGAACTTCCTCAGTACTCTTGCTGTTCAGAAATCAAAGGAAAGTAATTCTGTTAGTCAGTGCTTCATCGACCCACATTTTTAACTCTTTTGATTTACTTACTTGGGGCCTTGCTGTTAGAGTAGCATTGGTTTGAAGCACAGACAGGCATGCATGTTTTTTGTACCTCGGTCGACAAATAAGTGGAGAGCACTGCAATCGGTGGCTTATTCATTTATTCTTCAGTTTTGACCGAGAATGCCTTCCACTTCCCTACCCATCCCCTATACACAACAGGGTTGTAACAATTATTTTTCCTCCTAAAACGTATTCTGAACTGAATAAGACTCTATTGAATTAAAGTTCAGGACTGAAAAGTCTTTTTTACCATATCTATACCCCTTTTGCCTAATCTTATTATGGATTAGTTTAATGAGAACATTATTTTTATAACCAAGCTTATCTAAGCATACAGTGAGGTATTATTGTCAAAAATGGATCTATTTTAATCGTTTCACCTTTTTCGAGTTGCACTGCATCACTTTTAGTGTCCTTGATCCTTGGGTGTCACTGCACCAAATACAGTTTGAAAGGACTCTCAACTAAAATCTGGATTTAATGCATAGTTTGCTGCAACTTTTCTCTCATTTCTTATCTTCCTTTGATATAGAAGTCCTGCCATTACTCTGCGAAAAATATTTTGAATGTCTGAATAGTATTCACACATGATATTGTTTCATGTAGAATACCTAGCTGTGTATAACGGTCAACCCTGTGACAAAACTTTAATTATTTAAAATCATTATAGTTAGGAAACACTTTGTGGTGAATAACATAAAAAAAGAGTCGTTGATACAAAAGTTAAAAACTAAGGTATTGGACAATTATATTGAGGCAGGGAATCCCAGATTTAAGTTTACATGATTTTCCAACGACATACATTTTCTGCAAAAGGATGTGCGCTTGAGGGTACAAAAACATAATTATTAAAAAGGGCGCAGTTCCATTAAGACACTTTGGGGAAAAAAAAGGCTTCCAAAGCAACTTAGTCAACCCCACTCCCGCCATCCCTGTCACTGGCACTACTTGGCCCACAAACTGCTTACACCATACATACGTGAATGGCACACAATCCAGATCAGTGGCCCGTAATGTATGAAACGGATCTCACACCCATGTGAAAGAAATTCAGTATGCCACAAATGAATGTATGTAATCATGCCAACATTTGTATTTAATTAAACTGTATATTTAGTTTAGTGGCCGATTCTGGGGAGATGGTAGGCAGTTGTATTCATCGCTTGGGCAGAGCTTGGTGTGAACAATATAATTGTCCTTCATCTGGAAGTCCATTAGTTTCATCCTGTGTTGATTGCCTTTCAGCTAAAGCAGTAGTCTGCCTGATGTTAGCTAACGAGTTTTACCCGTAATTTTTTTGTTACATTTATTTTATCTTGAGCCAAAACTTTAAATTATTCATTTTGTTTTTAGCTTAGTCAACATTGTAATTTTTGTAAAACATACTTTCATTACACTGCGTTTGCTGCAGTTTTGCAAAACCCACGATTCCAGTAAAGTTTCCTTCGCTTCAGTTCGTTTGGAAGAAATGCATTAGAAAAGTTTCATTTGAAAGGCCTTCCTTTTTAGCGCTTGACCTTGTGCCAAATTTGTCTTTGCTCTGATGAACATCCAATTTTTCCTATTTACAGCCTAAATATTCCACTTCTCCCAGAAGGCTGGTGATTAAGGACTCTGCTTAACATAGCAGAAAACTCCTCCTTGGACTTATGGTTCGACCTACATGACAAACTTTCTATTGGAATCTCTAGGTGGAGAAACGTCCCACCAAACTGATAAAATATAGCAACTTGGTTGACAAGCTGATTTAGGGATGCCGAGTTTTGGCATCTGATCAGATTTTTCTTAAGAGAATCCCTTTAGCAGGTGTGTTGGAGATATTCTGCACATGGCCCATGGACACCAGTCATTTCTGCTACGTGGCAGAACAATATGGGAACTGGTTCGAATGCTTAGAAAAATAAACTAAAGTAGGAGGGTGGGTGCAAAGGACGCTCTGGGTTGGGGGAAGCAACGCAAAAATAACAGATTTGAGGAGGGCGTGGCAAACGAGAGTGCTTCGAAACGTGTGCTTCCATTAAGTGTTTATATGACAAGGAAAAATATAGCTCTGTGCATGTAAGCAGTGAAAGCATTCAAGTCATGCAATCGCCGGCATGGCAGAAGATCTATGCTCCAGAGTAAAGACTTACACAAGAAGAGGAATGAAAGCCAGCAAATAAGAAACAAGCCAGTGAGTTTGACAAGAAAGCCAATCCGGGATAAGTATTGGACTGAAACCTAAAGCCCACTAATTTTTGCCATGTTCACAGTAGTTCTTTATCAACAGCTAAAATCTGTCTTTAGGCAAGACCTAGGAAAGGTCTGACTAGAAAAGAACATGCTTATTCATTCATGAAGCCTGGTGTTAACCAGGACCTATTGATTGTACGAAAGTTATAGCTGTAGCATGCTTTTAGTAGCATTCAGCATGCCTTTTTTATCCATTGTTGCGTTATTCACATTTTCTTCCACCCACTACAATATTGAGTTTAGGACAGTGGGTCAGCCCACTTCTGCCCTGGCTAACTAAATTGTGAGTAACTGTATTTTGCTTTTCCTCAAGGAGCACACCTACACACAAAGGTGTTTTCTTCCATGCCAGGGGCTACCAAGGCAATGCATGCATTTTTAAGCCCCAAAAACTTTTTTTGCGTTTAGGCATTTTTTTGTATTAGTGAGGCCTAGCAGTTAGGAAAAAATGGCAATACATGCAGTTGGCAGAGAGAAAACGTTGGCAGCCAAGGCCACACCTAGTGGATTTGCCACTGCTTGTTTTTGTATTTTTGTGTCTGTTATCAAGGATCCAGGCTATACCCTGTTTCGGTTTATTGCCTTGTGCTATCGCCTCTTTTAAGAGTGCTCACATTAACCTCAAACAATCTTTCATTGGCTGATATTCTGCACTAGAATGGGGGGGGAGAGCAGATACAAATAATGCTTATTCACAGATGGTGTTACAAGCTCCAATGTCAGTATTGTTTGTAACAACCAGAGCTGGAACCCTAAGATAGGCCATGTCCTGTTAAGTTGCTGTGATCAAATTGAAATGTTTTTTTCGAAGGTGAGCATTCTGACAGCTTTTGAAAACCTATTACGCCCTCTGGCTATAAATTGGGTGGAGCGCCTATCAAGGCAGAATGACCATACGTTTCAGAGTATTTCCGTAAAATCTTTGTGGCTGCCTAGGTTCGCGTTAACCAGGCTTTTCTTACGGACTATAAAGCCTGTGGATTAGTGTAAACATGACTTAAGAATCATATTTTTCTTCCTTCCCATAACAAGGTGTCGATCCTCATCAAGATAGTTATTCATTGATGGAGAAGCGTTTATGCCCTCTTTAGACCCAAGTAGTGGCATCTACTCTGCTAGCGAAGGAAACACCCGCACTATCTCATAATAAGGCAGCCTTTTGTTTTCATTAGTCTTAGTTTGATAGCCTGTTTTGACGAGTGTATGTTTTCTGGGCAGTAGTACTTTTGACGAAAAGAGTTGAAGCAGCGCCCCCACCCTTTACTTCAATTTTGTTATGTCAAATAATTAGGGTCTTCACTTTGGGTTTGTTCAGAACTTCTAATAACTTAAATTGTTATGCCATCTAGCAGCAGAAAGTTGACACAACTAGAAGTAGCAGTTTTCCACCCCATTGAGGCTTTGTTTCTGATTTGAGAGGATGGTTATTGATCAGGGGGCGTTGCATTTTTAGAAGTGAATTACATTTTTCTTGGCTTGATGTGATAATGATAGAGATGTTTTTATAACCTGATGAGCTCTGCAGGCAGCATGAAATGATGCCACATAGTGGCTACACATATTAATCTCCATTTTAGCCATTTTCAGCCTAATTAAGCTAGTTTGAACCAACCTTTGTTGAAACTTATCTGTGGCATCCAGACTTTTCATCCCAGCTCTCTTTAGAAGTTTTGTGAAATGAGCATCTCTATTTACAGGCCTTTAAAAAAAAAAAGTTTTATATAGCGCAAACTAGACAAGAGACATCGGGTATCGGAACGCTTTACATGAGCACCAGTTTCGTTACACAACGACACATTCATATTTAGTAGGCACTGGGAGATGAAGTTATTTGCCCAGAATCGCAGGATGTTGAGCGTTGTTGCCGAGACTTACCGGTTCCTCAGCTTAGAGGTCGACTGCTCTAGCCATAAGGCTACATCCTCTCAACTGGTAGTTCCCTTTTCACAAGTGACTATGTAGCTACTGTTATCTCCTTGTACAATGTCAGTAAATGTCTCTAACATTTCAGTAAATTGTTTTCATGATCCAATGTATGTGTAGGGTTCTGAGCTTGTACTTGCATACTAGCCCATAATGATTGGATGACTGTATTAGAGATGTTTATGCTCCAAAGTGACTAGCCAAACCCTTGGTTTAATAGAATGCCAAACGAGCAAGGTAAGGGTAGTTTAAGGATTTTACCTAATGACTGCTGTCAGGCTACTTCAAACACTTGATGTATTACAAAGGAAGCTGTAGTATTCAGTAGTCTGTGAGCTATTTAATGGTTCAGTCAAATGTACAGAAATCTGTCTTAGAGCATCAGTTTCTGAACCTGGGACATAACAGTTAGTGTATGAAACCAGAACTTCTAAGGAGCTTTAACTTTCATCACACCCATAGTGAGTTGTTAGACTTCACATTTGAAGGTGTGAAACTGGGCCAGCAGGGCGGTAATGGAGGAGGTGTGCGCCTTGAGCATATTGTCACAAGTGTAGTGTTTATATTATGATCAGTAAGTAAAAACCTTTGTGTAGTTACATAAAACATGCTTCAAATCATTTGGTAATAAAAGCTTAGCACTGTAATCTGATAGTTATAGTTAGGGGAAGTGTAACGACTAGCCCCAAGATGCATACATACTATACTGGAAGTACTACTACCTTGATATTCATTGACACATGCTTAAATATTTGGAGTTATTAGTTCGAGTTAAATGTTCACATTGACTGTGCAGTGGAGGCATGTTTTAAAGGTGCTCCAACGCCCCCATCACCTCAACATGTTTTCTTCAGACTCCGTTTTCAGTGGCCTGGCCCATTTGAAGGTATCTGCTTTAGTTGACGGTTGTTGAAATAACTGTTGTGAAAGGTCAATTGATGGACAATTCTGGATATTGTCATACATTCACCCCAGTGCAGAGATCTGGGCCTAAATACATTTTTTTTGCTCCCCATGTCATTCCAGTTTAGAACTAGCCATATGCAAATCCGTCTTGACCCTGTTCCCTATGGAACTGGAAACCAGCATCCTTGGATCAGTTTTGGGGTACCATCTCCTCAGCCAAGCTAGCTTGACTCCAGTGGCATGGAGAGCACAATGCCAATACTTGCAGTAAACTTTGTGTCACCCCCTGGCTTGTTTTTGTTTGGTTAACTTGTCAGTGTCATATACCTGTTTCTTATTGGAAGGCTTTCCTTCCTCTTCTGTTTCTCTCCCCTTTAAACTCAGCTTACCGAACAACCATGTGATTCAATAACTTGCTTACTTTCAGTTAACTGTTTTTTTTCCTTATGCATTCAGCAGTCTATGAGAATGTATCTGTTTAATTGCTCTTATGTGTGCTACTTCCAAAAAAAGCCAAAATGGCCACTGAGTCATGATGTATGTATACATATGCATGGCGATCACTGAACTGTCGTGTTGGGGCCGAAATGTCTAATGCATTACAATTCATGTGTGCTCATGCAGGTACGCCCTTGCAGCATTGCGATGGAGGTGGAATTTTTTTCTAGTGATTTTTAGCAAAAATTATTGACGAAACAAAAGTCGACTAGTACCTTTCAAAAGCTCAACGTATTGGCTTTGCCAATGCTTTTTACGTATGATATAATTGCATGCAAGCAGTTATTTGTATATTATGTTAGTGGCCCATGAGTTGGCTTTTTCTTCCTATTTTGTTAACATTAATTCACGCTGAACTTTTCCTTGTTAAACTCCTGTTTGGAAGGTAGTTGCAGGTGGTGGTAGCCTTTACTAAATCGTTGAACTCGTGTGATTACTTCGTACAGTGTAGGCCTTTTTGACCTTTTTGGTCTCCTGTCTCGTCATCATAGATATGACTCGCAGTCCTTTTTTATGGTTTTGCTTCTTGGGACAAAAGGCTGTTTACTGTTACTGCACACACCGCATCTCACAAGCTGTTGGAGGGTAGATTTAATCCTAGATTGGTTCATGAAAGCCTTTAGGGAATGAAAGTAGACCGAAGTCATTAAACGAAAGGCCGACAAAGGAGAGTAGCTCATCTTTGTTCAAATGTTAACATTCAAATAACTTATTTTTAGTAAACCTGCTGCATCCGATAAGTGCGCCGTGATTTCTTATACTTTCAAGCCGTCTGACCTTTTTTCCCTTGCAGAACGTTGCAAGCTGTGATGTTGCCATATCTTGGATGTTAAAGTTGGCAAATCCGTATTAGAAATATCCGCTGTCATGCTTTGCCATCACCTCATTGTAGAGCATGGTCTTTTTGTGTGGTCAGCTTGATTTCTATGTTACAATACCTGTTAAACAAAAATTGTTTCAAAACGGGACCATTACTGGGTATGAAAGCTTTTCACCAGCTTACGACAGCCGTTAGTGAGATGTGGCCAACAAAGTAAAATAAGAATAGTTTAACATTCTTTGCTGCTCGAGTATCTTGCATGAAATAGGCGTGTAAGCATTATTTGCCCCGTCATCGCGCGTTCTCCGTGGAGAGCTGCGTAACGCCAGTGAAGAGCTACAGGGTGACCTAGACTCTCTGAGAGAGGCGCATGTTCAACGTGTTTGTTCAAGTCCTCTGTGGAGGGAGACCATGCCTTGCTTTACGAAAAAGCACCTTTCTGGTGTCTGCACTAAACGCCTCTTGGCCAAAGCAGCCACTGGCGTTTTATCTTTTCATCAAAGCTTATATGCGTTGAAGACTAGCTGTGCAAAGACAACGTAGCATGCTTTTAGAGATCTCCAATAAAGGGATAACGCGTTACTATTGTAGGGATGTTTTAATGGTACCAATAGCACTCGTGTTAACCAGCATTTGAGATTTCATTAAACACCACTCCAGTGTTGCGTGTCCTGGCTAGCATGGATGATTTTAGCTGCCTTACATTTTGACTTGATTATTAGTTGGTGTTTCAAAACGTCACCATCGACTTTTGACGGAACCCGATGAATTGTCTCTTAAGATAATTAGGCGATTTTGGAGTTTCCCTAATCTGTCCAAGTAATACGCTATTTTGAAGATGCGCTACTTCTAAGTTCTCGTGAGATGCCGCACTGCAGTTTTACTTTCTAGATGCATTTAGGGTCATTTTGTACTCCTGATAAAATCCCAGGACAAAAATGTCTTGGGTGGAATGTAAACGGGACAGAGTTAAATCTGATCCATGTGTATGCTGCTACGTTGGTTAATGATCATATAATGTTTTGGTACCAGACAGTGTAACTGGACTAGGTTTCCTAATCTTGGCAGCCTCTTGGAAAAATGTTTGAAACCATCACTCACAGAAGTGCTAGCCCGCTAGAACCACACCCCATGTGCTGACCGCTGTAGTTAAGCTGCTTGAAACGCAAATGTTTATACCGGTATAAATGGATTTTTTTTTGTTGGGGTTTATGGATACTGACACTGGAAAAGTATGTGTCCACCCAATTAGCGGAGAAGAAAGCAAAAGCCAAACAATAAAACAATAAGACAGTAATTGAAAAAAACGTATTTTAAGGCAGTGGAAGCAGGTTCTTGCAAGGTTGCAAAGATGTGTGGCTGTTTCCACCGTGACAGTTTGCGCTTCTTCAGTACTTAATCTCTAGGGTCTACTCTTAGCCCTCTAAAACTAATAACGGAATGCTTTGAAGCACTATTAGTTATGTAAAGCAGAAATGGAAAGAGAGTGTGACTAGAGTATGTAGTGTTTGAGTCAGAGAGGAAGACTATTTGGTTCTACTGTGCGCCACCTGCCATTATGTAAATATCTACGATGTGGTTCTTAAAATATGACTGTAGAATTGTCTTAATATCAGGTCCTTTGGTGGATTAAAAAGGAAACTGTTGATTATGCCTGTCAAATGTACTTTATTTTGTTCGTTCTTAAGACTAGACTTAGGTTGGAAACTTAAATTTTGTATTTAAGGGTGTAATTTTAAGAACTATTTTTCCAGCATGCAGAATATGAAGTTCAGAATGCTGCAGTTAACTTCTGCATGGAGCAGTAAGCTGGAACTTGCGTTGATGTGTTGCCTGTTTGTACCCATCTACAAAGGACTATTACAGGTGAAATCTATATGTTGGTCAGTCAATAACGGAAAGCCCGAAACCGGTCCTAGGGTGCTTGTTTCCAGTCCAGGGAGGACCTTGCTTGGCAGTTCGGGCTGGACTGTTCCCATGGGGCACAGGGTCAAGACTGATTTGCATATGGCTGGGTTCAAACTGGAATAGCATGGTGAGCAAAAAAACGATGGATTTAGGCCCAGATCTCTGCACTGGGGTGAATGTATGACATTGTTCTGCATTCTGTACATCAACTGTTGTTTTTGCAATGATCAGTCAATACCAGCAAAGGAGTTAGTCTTTGCAAGGGCATTACAAAAACATGTAATGTTTGAATCCAAATTCCGTCTTGATTTTGTATGCAAAAGCAAACCGGTACATTCCGTTTTTTTATTTCCACCTTTTGCTTGCATTGGGCACAAGCCTTACTCTTAAATGTTTTTTTTTTTGATTTGAGAAGATACGCCGACTAATCAAAAACGGGGATTTTCCCATATAGTATTTAATTGTCTTGAGCACCACAGTTGTGTGGGACAGTAGTTGAGAGGGTCAAGTGTAGAGTCTGGGTATAGTCCTGTGTATGACATGCTTCCTTGGTTGCCCTTTCCCTTGCCTAATAGCAGATATCAGTTGTTCGAGCACATTGACGGCAGGGTGGCCCAGTGTACTAGTTAAGTCTGCTGCATTTATGCATGGATAACTGTGTGGTGGTCTAGATCTTTTACATGTAGCCTAAGAGTTCTTCTTAGGGCGGTAAGATGGCAGACTGATCTCTGGTACTTCTGTTGTAAGGAGATGGTATGGGCTGTTATTGCAGGAAATTTGTAATCTAAAGAACCTTTGACTCAAAACTTGTCCTAATTGGGATAAGATTGATCAAGGGACTGTACTGTTTGCCTACATCTGTGTTTAAGGGAGTACATGGTAGATTTCCTAGTATGAGAAGATAAAATATGCTTGAAGTTTGAGAACTGTGGCCTAAGTCTGTACTCTGCTGAGCGATGCAGATTGCATTGTCCTTATGTGTTAGGTCGGCTCTGCCAATGTCTGTGCTAGGCCTGCCGGGCTCATTTAACTATTTGTTAACCAAAGATCAAAAAATGTAGTTTCCTCAAATTGAGTAATTGTTATTTATAGTGGGAAAACTAATATAGCTATTATAAATTGTTATTATGGTTCAGTATCTTGATTCACATGTGAAAACTACTTTTAGGTTAAAAACCTTACAACATAAGTCCAAAATGAGTTGAACTTCTTGAGATTCTCCTGTAGTGACCATAATAAGACCAGTGGATTTGATCGAAGGCATTGGGAAATGAGTCTGACAACAGAGAGAACTTGCTTCAGTCTTCTTCCCTGAAAGCAAACTGCCCTTCAGATTCATCTGGCATGAAATGGCGAATGATTGCTATTACTAGGGCCTTGGCCAGGAGCTCCAACTTGACAGGTAGTTGCGGTTGTGCAGCTCCTCGAGGCTATGGTGGCAGAATTTCCAGATTTGAGCAAGAATATAATTGGTTAGTAATTGAGGTACTAACTGGCAAGAATTCACGTCAGATAAGTTACTGCTATGCTAAAAAGAAAGCACATCTTAAACAACGTTTTGCTAATTAATGTCATCTTCACCAAGTCATAACAGTAGATAAATCTAACATCTGACAAAAAGTAAACACAAATGTTATTGTCGTTTATGGGGGGCGGGGGCTTGCGGGAAAATCAGCCTTTTTCAGAAGCTTTGGGAGAAAAAAAGAATTGGAACCTGGTGCTGTCAAATAAGTCCACATGTCTACTTTTTCGTCAAGAACTACTGTTACTGCTATATAAAACTTCAAACCTGATGAGGTTTGTCTGGAAAATGCAGGTTTGTGGTGACCCAGCATGCCTTGGACAGAATTTTAGTGACTGTTGTCTAGGATGGGTTATAAAAACCACTTCCAAATGATGATAAGTCAAACACTCTACATTGAGAAAAAGTAGTTGTAAATGGAGAAAGTGCAAGACTATTACCAAGCAACCCAGAAGAGGGTGTCCCAGCTGGTTTACTCCAATATGAGATCGTAGAATGCCCCTGAGAGCTCTTCCCAAGGCTCAGGCAGTGCTCTGCAAGTAATGAAATGTTTTGGATTTCATGTTTCAGCCATTAGGGAAAGCTGAAAAAGAGTATGGGTTTCTCGCTGTAGGACCTGCAGCAGGAGAACACTTTAAAACACATCAGGAAACCTACAGTTGGAAAGCTGAATAGGGCAAAGATTAATAGCCAGATCACATTCTGCCACTCAAGCTTTGAAATGAAGTAGCAGCACTTAAATTGAGCTGTGCATAAACCAATACAATCAAATCAGTAAGAGTTCAACTTTTTTTGTGAGGAGTAGTGGGTGAGATTTTGTCCAGGCGATGTCGGCCTGAAACGGAAGGAAATGTTTGGTCAGGTTATTGTTGCGAAAGGGCATTTAACGCTGATGTCAAAGTGAAATGTGCTGCAAGTGGTTAGTTTATCTATTGCCAGGATTTTAATAGGTTAAGATGACGTCCGGTAAATATGAATAGTAATGAAAACCTTAAGAGAAGGTACGTTCTTTTATCACTGTATCCAACTGGTAGTACTCCAGAAGTTGAGGGCCATTCTTCCTTATTGACGGAGTCCATCCTGCCTGTCCATAACTTGTGGAAAGGGTGTGAGGACAGCACCTCAGATGGACATTTAGTATCCGCACATAACCATGTAGCCGTAGAATATATAAGTTGACAGAGGCCATTGTCCTAGTCACTGGTGAGCCCATCACTCCCTAAACTTTATCCATTCTCCCTTAGTAAACAACTTCCTCCCCATAACCATGGCTTTCTGCCAAAAATGGGGTCCGCTGCAAATCAGTCATAATAATATTCAAGGCTATAAATCACCTCTCCAGATAACTGATGCAGCTTTATAACTAGTTACACTCCATCTAACATTCATCAATCAAACATTTTAACAGAACCTCAAACCATCATGTATTGCATCTTGATTTCGATAATGTAGTTCTCCGCCACTCATCTGTAACTCACTTCCTCTGCAATGTAAGCATGCCCTGTACTGCTGGTTTTGCTCATCTTTGTTGCTGCTCATCTTCATCAAAGTTACTTTGTATCAATGTCATTCTACTCGCATGCCACAGATAGTCTTATGTTCAGCCTTTCTGAACGAAATGCTATTTGGTAAATGCGTTCTTTTGAATGCATCCTGTGTTATATTAATGGTTTGACAGTAAATATTGCCCATTTAATAGCAGTATGATCTATGATGAGCTTTTATTTTTTTCTGCTTGTTTGTCATGTGTTAAATGGAATCTGTTTTTTAAGTTCTTTGCCACAGAGCAGGTGGAAGGAAGTTTTCCAATTGACTTGTGAGCTATGTCCAGGCGTGAGAGCAAATTAAGTAGATTTTTGGTAATGGGATGGGAAAGAGGACAAGATTCCTTTCCAAGCTCTTTAGAAGAGTTCAGATAGGTAATTTGTCTTCCTCTGTGGTATGAGAGCCACCAAATCATAATCTTGGTTGAGAGGTTATCTTAAGATAAAAACACAATTCTCTGTTTCCTTCTGGAGCAAGTGATCATTCTAGTTTATTCCATGGCAGTATTGCTGATGTGTTTTTATACCCCTAATTAGATGATAAAGAAAAATGGTTTCCAGGGTGGTTTTAACAGTATTGAATACTAGATAATCTTGTTATGTGTTTGTTTTCTAACTTAACCTTCAGTACCTTCAATGTATGAAAAAAATCACATAGGTTATTTAGTAACTTACCTCTACTTTTCTTTCTCTCTCATTCCTAGGCTCTGCTCTGCCGAGCCATTGAGAGGCAGAGGAGCTGGCCTCGACACCAGGAGAGGCTGGACGACCTGTCCCTTCATGCTGAATGGCTGCAATGGCTCCCGCTCTCACTGACGCCTCCACTGAAACTCACCACATCCGGTTCAAACTGGCTTCACCATCCTCCACCTTGTCGCCTGGCAGTGCAGAGAACAACGGTAACGCCAATAACATCCTTATTGCAGCCAATACAACTAAGAGAAAATCCATTGTGGGAGAGGAGCCCAGCCTAGACTTTCGAAACAACCGAAAGGACGATTTGGGAAAGCTGCAGCCACTGGTGGCATCGTACCTATGTTCGGATGTGACTTCTGTTCCTTCTAAGGAGCCTATAACTCTACAAGGGGTCTTCAGCAAGCAGACAGTCTTGAAATCTCACTCGCTCCTATCCCACTCCTTTTTGAAATCTAGTGAAATCAGAGCTGAACTTTTGGGCAGACATTCAGCTCTGGAGTTCTCGCTGGAAAATCTCAATACAATGAGTCAGCCCACTTTGCCTCAGGCCCCAGTTAATGGCCTTGCTAAAAAACCATCAAAAAGCTCTGGCTGTGATCTTGAGGTGGCGGGCTCTCTCAATGGTGGAAAGCGCACACCCACCTCTTCTGCTGCATTACAGAACACAGATGGTAACTCTGCAAGTTGTTCCTCTTCCAGGGACTTGAAGGTAGGGTACACCAATTGCACTCTTTCACGTAGAAGCCTTGATGTGGAACAGAGAACTGCCTTCAGCAACAGTGTACCCACTTCAAATAAGTTGTCTCTGAATTCTACTCAACGGGGGCCTCATGGTGCAGGCGGTGACAGAGTTCTGCCACACCCTGGTGGCAGTGATATGGGGGGCAAGGCAGAGGACCTGAAATCGCCCTTGCAGGCAAGCCTTTCCAGTACACTAGATGCAGATGCGAGGATGCGGGCTTTGTTGCGAAGACAGAGTGATATTGAGAGTCGTGCTCGGCGCATTCAGAAGCGCTTGCAAGTTGTTCAGGCAAAGCAGGTAGAGCGACACATCCAGCAGCAGATGGGTGGCTTCCTCGAAAAAACTCTGAGTCACTTGCCCAGTCTGGATTCTCTCCGGCACCGTAATCAGCTGATGCTCACTCGCAGGGCAGAGGCCACGCTCCGCAAGCTTGGGGGTGAGGGAAGCACCTCTGAGGACCTTGATGCCTTTTTGAAAAGTGACTCTGTCACCACGGAACTGGAAAAATTTACAGCAAGTGGAATGGCAACACTGAAGTCGAGTGAAAAAGCATTTGATTCTGATGTCACCGATAGCAGCTCGGGAGGAGAGTCGGACATAGAGGAAGAGGAACTGACCAAAGTGGGTCTTGAACAGCGCCATGTTCCACTGTGAGTCCTTGCTAACATATTTGAATCCTTTATAACTACCCTGGGCTTTTTGATCTATTTGTATATGCCATAAGTTGCCTGTGCTCCTAATTAGTAGGTGGGGATGCAAGGAAGGTAGGTCTAAGGAGCTAAGGAAAGATTGTCCTTCCCATGAATCTTAATGTAAAATACTCAGCATAGCAATGACTTTTGGGTAGCTGGATCATATGCAGAAAAGAAGCCTGGTAAAGCGTTGTTCCTATGAGCTTTATTTGCCTATAACCTATTTACATAATGAGTGTACACGTTTTGCTTTGTATACGCTGTAGTCTTTGGAAAGGAGTTAAGTGAAATTGACTGCATGAAACCTGCAACCATTGTTTGCATTTTCCCTTAATAGTCATAGTGAAAACGGTAGCAGTGCCTGAAACATCCATTCAGAAGCTACTACTGGGCATCTGATCTGATATACTCTGATTGATGCAATGAGAATCCAGTCTATTGTGTGCTTCTTTTCAGAGTAAAGTGAAGGTCAATAAACATCAGTTTCCATGTAATGCAGATTTTGCTAGATTTTCTTTTTATGGAAACTGATATTTAGATTATTCCTATTTTGCGTGTATGCCGAATTCTTTTGTTCTCTGAATGTAATATGAGTAAATGCCAACTCTTGGTGGAAGTTAACGTTTCAGGTTATGTACATTTTTAGGTTTTACTGAGGATGTTGGCTTGCAAGTTATTTGTGCCAGCAGTGAAAGGTATATATCGATTTTAGGTATCCTCCGATCCAAAGATTCTACCCTGCTTTGAGTAGTCTAAAATGTCAGTCCTTCTCTGTTTTTCCTACATTGTAGCAGACTCTTGTCAATCTTGCTGTCTTTCCTTCAGATCTGGGTGAGGCATGCCCCCACTTCAGTCAGAACCACAAATACCTTATTTGGAATATGCTGTAAGTGTGAGTACTGCAAGAGGACCGAGCATCAGTGTCCCTTCATCATGAGTCTCTTCCAGTGTTGCACATCTCGCTTTTCTTTTTCAACCTCTGTAATTCTTTTTTCCATCTGTTAGTACAAAAAAGGAAAGTGCTGCTCTTGACGTTCTAATTTTTGGGGAATTTTTCCTGCCATTGGCTTTTCTTAGTAGTGATTCACTTTTTAGCTTTTAAAAAAAATGTTATTGCCTCCTTCTAAGGTCTCGCCTAGGCTGCGCATGCACTGTTTCTTCGAGACATGATGTATCCAGAATATGGGCCTGGTGCACCGCCCATCTTTTTAGTTGGTTCCTCTTTCTGTCCTTCCTAAATGCCAGATTTTGTTAGGTTAAATAGCTTATTAGTCCCTCCTTTTGGGCTTATGTAACTTCCCATATGGATTGCCACCGTTACGTGTGCGTTCTCATTTTTTTGTGGCTTGCCAGCTGCTCGTACAATGTGATTGTCTTGTTTATTATTTTGTTGCTTGTTTTGTATGCTGCAGGCATGTTGACAAAGTACACTTCTATGGTGTGTGTGCAGTTGTTCACTTTTTATTAGCATGGTACCTTCCTCATGGCCACAGTCCTTAATGTTGGAGGGTTGGGCTGCTTATGTGAAATCATCAAACACTTTTATAAATTTTAGTGCTTACTGCTTAATTGTTGGCCAATTTCCAAATTTCTAGAAGTCTGTGTGGGAGACATGCACTAAGCACCTAAAACGTGTTGTAAGCTTCTTTGTGTCATTTAAGAGATTGAAAAATGTGTGTATGTACGTTTCACATATTACAAAGAACGGTTTTGAGCTGTGCTCATAATTTAGAACCTGTACTTGTTTCTAAATATTTAAAGCAGTTTGAGTTGTATTCTTCAAAAAGACAGTCTTCTTTTTTATGAACATTTTCTATTAATGTAGTATAGCCCCATACTAGCTCCGTCTGCAGACTCCTGCCATCCAGATTCTACCCGTTGCCTTCAGCTATAGTTGCATCCTAGTCTCAGCCATGGACCAGAACTGCTTACAGGTTCGCTTGCTGTGGAGAGCTGCTTAGTGTAGCACTGGGAGGAGTGGTTGGGATTGTAATGCAGTGTCAGACGCACTGCCAGTAATAGCCTCAGCCTACAGTGTTGGTTGTAGGGAGGGTTGAAGGAAGGGTGTAGAGCTACGTACCTTATCTATGGTCACAGTGCATGTTTATTGATCAACATTTGTTCAGTTGTGTGTAGAAATTCTGGACCTTTGTTCTTTGTTATAGAGCTTAGAGACCTTCCGGTGATAGGCTCTCTACAAATACAACCTAACATTAACTGCTATTAATAGTGCCTTTTGGAAAAAATGATCAGCTTAAAGAGAATTCACATCCAAATATCTTTAAAATAACTGCATATTATTCAGAAGAGATCCTCCCCATTTTATCCAACAACTAACTTCCTCGGGTATAATCACCTCTCACTAAGACTGGTGTTTCTCTCCGCATGTGCAGTGGTTGAATTAAGATACTCTTTGTGCCATCTCGTATCTCTTGCGTTGCAAAATGCTTCCATGTATTTCTCTGAATCTTCTAGTCCTTGCCAACAAACGACTCGCAGGTGCAAAATTGTTCTCCCTGTAATCCAATCATGCCTTCAACCCTCTTTAGCCAAACTCTAACTTTAAAGAACCACTTCAAAATCTTTACCCACACCCCTCACTTGTTCCAAACTGTGTTGCATAGTGCTATAGTTAAATTGTGATTCTACCAAATAAACCTTACTTTATTTAAAACAATATTATAGAAACTCCCACACCCCCTTTGTAGGTTTCGCCTGAGCCAGCGCATGCGCTGTCTGGCGAGACTTTTAGTAAGTGGCATTTTAAAATGCGACCACACTCTTCCTGTGTGGTCTCAAGCTTGCGAGCACACGTGCAGCAGCCATCTGGCTTTCCTCGCGGCACCCTTACAGCGCGACTCTTTCCGCCCCTCCCCCCACCACAGAGCACGCGATCGCTTTCAGGGCAGCGTTACTTTTACGTACGTGCAGTCAATGCTTGTTTCTGACTGCTATCCTTTTATTCACTTATTAGGTTTGTGGTGTGTGTCACTCACAAAAGGTTTAATATTACTCTTCAGAACTTAGAACAAGATAGAGGCTGTCTGAGAAGCATTTTTTCCTCAGCTAGTGCACATTGTCAGATCCCCTGGACATTTTTTTTATATCAAGACATCCATTCCTCGCATTTTGTTGAAAACCCGAATGAAGCATACCAGCACAGCAGTCTTGCACACAGTAAGCGGGGCCTGTTTTAATTACAAATGTCTGCTTTGTGGTTAAGAGCAAGGCATTTTTTATTATTCATGATTAGTCACCACACTTCTGAGACAGTGTCATTAATCATAATTCATATTCTGCTCTTGTGGGCTCATCCCAGCGGTAACCTCTACAGTGACCTAGGCAGATTTAGCAGGCTGTTTCTTGGGGGAAATGTGGCTTGGGTTATTTCACAAATGTCTTTGGGCTGCCTATCGGTGGATTCTGGCTGGTGCCACAGCCTAATGCGTCTGAGCATGGACTAATTCTCAAGCTCCATGTGAAACCGGAAGACCCATGATGTTAATCCATCCCTTCCGGGTCTTACATCTTTCCCTTCTCCTCAAACCGACTTCTCCCTGTCCCACTGCAGAGGGTGTTTTCTTAAGTATAGAAGACACACAAAGGCACATGTCTTCCAGGATGTTTGTTAAGAACAGTGCCCTTTGTCTGACTGTCTTTAACATCTTGTTCCTGAGTTTACCCCGGGGTAGTTGCATTGTGTTTCGACCTCTCCATCTCCTAACTCTGGCCCCCTAGCTAAAAAGGCATCATTATAGCTCAGGTAAAAACGTACTCATTTTCTATGCTTAATCTGTTATTTACTTTAGTTATGTCGACTTTTATATATAGACTTGTGTTGAATTGTTTGATTCCCACATCCATAGCGCTTTTTATTGTTATGGCTATGTAATGCTTTCTTCATCTAGACGTTTCTTCGAGCAACTGTCTGATGTTTGTTGGGTGTTTGTTTGGAAGTAGTTCGTAGAGAGTTTGTGCACTGTTTAGGACTGCAGTGTTTTGTATGAGAAAGTGTAAAATGATCTGCGAGGATCTCTGTTGTCATGTGTGGGTAGATAGGGCAAGCAATTTTTCTGATTTTATTTCAGCTGAGGAGGTCCAAAGTCCATTGCTCAGACAGAGCAGCGGCTTCTATATACGTATTATAATAGAGGTCCGTGTCTTATGATGCAATGGTGTGCACATTTTTATAGTTTTAGCTGCATGTTACTTGGATGTACGTTATGAGGCTTCCTCCCTCCTAAAACTCTTGCTGGAAGTGGTGAGGCAAAACTATTAGTAACAGGCCCTAGCTGTCAAAGACCAATAGCAGACAATAGCCAACTCTGGGCCTGAAAACACTTATGATGCAAGACCACTCGCTATTGGTCCTTCCACCCTCCCTTCTCCAAGAACACCATTGAAATCTTTCTTGGTTTGACCGTTACAGCAGTAGTTGTCCACTTTTGCTCTGGGAGTAATCCGTACTGCGTGAAAAATATTGAGACAAAAATATTGTAGAACAAAATTATTGGGGCAGAATATAGAAGGTAAAAATATTGTTTTTAAATCCTATATATCATTTTTTAAAATGTAGTTATACATAACACTGTTTTTAGGGGGGAGCCAGCGAGAGCATACACTAGCGCGTGTGTCTTGAGTCTATTGTTTACAACAAGCATTTGCAGTGCAATATGTCTCACATTTAGGAGACTTTGAGCAACTTGCATTGTAAATCACAAACCTTTTTATGTTTGTTTTCAAAACATATAAGTAAAAGGCATTTTCATTTACAATGCCAGTAGCTTAAGTTAGCAAATGTGAGACCTATTGCATTGCAAACGCTTTTCCCAATTTGTTCCCTGCTATTATTACAAGATTGTTCCATTGCAAACAAAAAAGAAGTAAACGTTGTCATTTACAACACCAGTAGTTCTAACGTTCACCAATGCAAGACTAATTGAATTGTAAATGCTTATTTTCTGCATACGCTTGAAAACTGGAAACACTGTGCTCTCCTTTGTTCTCTGAAGGTGATGTTACTTGTTTTTTGTTCGTTGCATGTCCTGCCAGTGGTATAGCCTTGTAACGTATTTAACGAGTTTTCTACATGCTATTGAGATGCGTTTCTGCTTGAGTTGATGAGTTTTGCTGCTTATATTCTAGTCCTATAATTAGTAGGTAGGCTTAATCTTGTAGCTTAATGATGAACTATATGATATTTGGTGTTTGAGTTGATGCTGGAGAACTTATTGCATGTTTACCATCGTCTTGGTATGTAGATATTACTGCTGCCTATGGAGGTAGAAATAATCAGTGTGTTCCTAGTGGCTAGTACTTTTGAGCACTGGGATACAAATCCTTACATGCATAGTGGAATTATCCACTGATTATTGTGCAGGTAACTATCCAAGATGGCTGAGAATGATTTTTATGTAATTGTTAGAAACCATGACCAATACGGCAGGAGACCTTTAACTTAGTGGAGTATTCGACCGATCACACTTTGGTAAGAGCTTTAGAATGTCTGGACAAGCTGGATTGAGAATAGTTTTGACATAATCTATCTAGACTAGTATGAGGGTTGTTGGTCATTCTGGGGCACTAAACTGCTTCTTAAGGCAGTAAACGCCCCAGCTGTAAGAAAAATGTGAGTACCACAGGCGTGTGGAGGGCTTTAGAACACCCAGTCTCAAAACCTGGGCTCTTGCTCGACCGGTTAAAAAATCTGATGCGTTGTAGACAGTACTGCAGGGGGTTGCTCCTTCCACTGAACTAACTCTGTCTCCCCAGGAAATAAACTCATGAAAGTTGATGGCCACACTTTGAATATTTTCTGTGGAGGTTTAGTCAAACTCACTCCAGAGTCCTATCACATCTGCACCTCTGTTGTACAGCTTCTCAGGATAGCCGGAAATAATCAAAGCTTGCACTGTTAACCCAAAATAACATCTTAATGGGGAGCAGGTGGGAAACCTGTAGCTGGCCATTGTCTGGCTGCTTCAGCGAATCTATAAAAGCGCAATACAATAGTCAAGAGAGGACAGTTTCTTTGCGTCAATATAATCACATGAATCTTAAACTTTAGTCTTAACAGCAAGTTACCATTAAGACGGACATCTTCTTTGGATCTGTAGTTTGAGTAAGGCTAGCATGTCTGAAAAGCGGGGCCTTACAACCCTAAATAGAGACCAGCTATGAGAGTCATGGGTGCTGGAAAAAAGGCATTTTCTGCCACTGTGGATCAATAATTTAACCCTTACAAGGTTTCCCAATTACCAGGAGAACATCATTCTCAGTGAGTGGTTATCTCCAGTATTTGAATACACAAAGAATGTGCTCAGCTAAGGAAAGGACACACCGTAAAATTTAGTTTTGATGAAGTAATTTCTGAAGTTGCCCAGAACTTGAACATAAAAAAAATAACAGGGTTTTATGTGACTACGAAAGGAAGACCTTTCTCATTCCATGTAACCTTTGGGAATGTTTTAAAACCATTCCTACGCCATGGCCTTCGACTTGGGGATGGATGCAAAATAAATATCCAAATATACTGACATGCAGGTTACACAGTGCCGCTCATGAATGACCGATACACGCTGATCATTCTGTTAGTTTTTTTTCCTTGAGATTCCTTCGGATGCATTGTTTGTGGAGGCACAATTGCCAATGTCCTAGGTTGGCTCCTTCTCGGCAGAGGAAATGATTGCCTAGGGATGCTTTTAATTTGTTCTGGTTGAATAAATTGCCCAACGCTTTACTGACAGCTTCCTCATTTTCATTGGATTTTCCAGAATGTACAGTGCTCAAACAACTCTGAGCTGATCCTCATGACCCCTCTTGGTTCAGACAAATGTGGTTCTTAATAGTTTTCTCATAACATCTTTATTTCGGATTTTATACAAATACATAAATAAATGTAATAAAACCTATGTACAATCACAAATTTGGACATCGGATGTCTTTTCTTTAAAGGTCCATCTAAAAAAATAAATGGAATAAAAAAACATGCAAATGTTCGTGTCACAATTGCAAGTACACCAAAGCTTTCTGCACCTGATGAAAATGTAATACTTTTACCAACTATATCTTGTGGAGAAACAACCACATTGATCTAGGTTTTTAACTATCTTTTTGATACTGCAACTAACAATGCCTACACCTCGCAAGTAAACAATGGTTACTGTTAGTAACAAAGGTGAGCTTTAGTTCAGAGGGTTTATTCAGCTCAGGAGATTCTCTCATCTTGGCAGAGTGACTTAAGACTTTTTTTAAATCCAACACAAGTCATTTTTAGGTCGAGCGTCCGCGCACAAACACTATCTGAAACATCTGTTGTAGCCTGTATGTGGTGTGCAATCCCGCAAGCTGCTTAGCATAAGCCGACTCCTGCATCAGTCTTCTTTGCTGGCTTCTTATTGGTTGGAGTTCCCAATACATCATTTCTGTTGTATCTCAAGGAACACCGATAGACTACAGTTGTGCTATGCTGTAAATGTTAATTTCTTCGGTTTAGGGACTACTTTTATTTTGTGTTGTGCCACCACGGCGCTTAGCATAGCACCCAATTTATTTATGTATATTTCAATCTCCATGGCACCTGCTTCACGGGCCGCCATGCACATAAATTAATTATGCATGGGTGCTACGTTAAATATTTTAACGCGGCACCCGCTTATTTTAATTGTTTCCCGACTTGTTTTTTTTTATATATCACTGGCACAGACGCCACTTTATATTTTTGTTTCCGGTCCAGGGAAGACATGGCTTGGTAGTTCGGGCTGGACTGTTCCCATGAGGCACCGGGTCAGACTGATTTGCATATAGCCGTGTCTGAACTGGGGTGGCAGAGTGGGCTAAAGAACGGTGATGGATTAAACCCAGATCTTTTGACTGGGTGTGAGTGTTTGATTCAGATGCTCCATCCATCACCACCCCCTTTTGTACCACTTTTGGCCTCCATAAGTGTGGCAGGGTATGCTCAGAGGTGAGTCCCTTGCTCACTTTGCCACTGGATTCAAGCAAGCCGGGCTGAAGACGGCTGGAATGCCAGAAACTGGTCTTTGGAAGCTTGTTTCCGGTCCGGGGAAGACATGGCTTGGCAGTTCGGGCTGGACTGTTCCCATGAGGCACAGGGTCAGACTGATTTGCATATAGCCATGTCTGAACTAGGGTGTCAGAGTGGGCTAAAGAACGGTGATGGATTAAACCCAGATCTTTTGATTGGGTGTGAGTTTTTGATTTAGATGCTCCGTCCATCACCACCCCCTTTTGTACCGTACTTTATATTTTAGCACCGCACCCGCTGTGTTTCCCGTCTCTGCTCTATTGCATGGTGACTGCACCCTCAACATGTGTTCAAAACATTGTCTCGTAGATGACTGCAGATCTCTCGACTCCAGCAAATGCAAGACCTATTGCATTGCAAATGGTTATTAATGGTGTCTGGTGCTGAAATCTTGGCATCCAGGATTGAAAATAAAGTCGTAATGTAATTGAGCCAGGGCGTGTTAAGCTCGGGGCATACCTTTCCGAAACTTAGACGGTCTCTTTATATTAAACTGATGTTTCCTTCTACAGCCATATGGTAATTCATTATAATGGGGATTGGGGGGCGAAGAGACAATATATTTGTAATATAACTAATTCTGGGTGGCATGCTGTGGCGAAGAGACAATCGACATCTTGTGAATTGATCTTCTGTGGTTTGTAAGGAGGAAACTCCCAACACAACCCCTAATATCACTACCATACGACACAATTGGTCTTCACATAGCCTCTGATATATCTTGAGCATAGCTTTAGGGGCTTATTGCCCCATCTGGATGCAAAGTCAAAAACTGCTGTGATGGACCTTGTATAAATATTTATTTTATAAAGGGAACCAAGAACACAATCGATTGAACAATATGCCCAAGGTATGAAAGCAAATCTACTCCGGTTATTTTACAGCCTGGAACTCTGAAATATTTAGACTTTGATCTAGGTCTGATTACCATAACATGAGATTTATTATAATTGATGCTCAAATCTAAAGAATTCATAAATCCAACAATAGAATCCAGTAGACTTTTTAACCCTAAAGCGGTTTTAGCAAGTAGAACTTCATAGTCTGCATACAGTAACGCTGGTATGTTATGTTATGTTTGAGTTGAGAGAATTAGTTCTCAGTCACTTCTACCATTATTTCAGAGTGAGAGATTGGATCATGAGTATCAGGCCTGTGGGCACCTATATTTGTCAGAATGGAACATTGTTTTTTTTGTTGTTGTCAGGAAGGTCTTTTAATGTGTCAGTGTAGGAGAAAGTGACTTTGCTTTCACCACTGGGATTCTTGAAACCACTGATCCCTTTGCATGCTTCCATAGATTACGTCTTCACATTCATGATACCTCATTTTATTGCGTTTTCAGTATAAAACATACTTGAGAAATTAAACGGCCACATGCTCTAAAAGGCCTGTCTTTTTCTCTTTTGTACTTGTCATCCTAATCAAAAGTACACTCTGGAGGACAAACACTGGTGAGTCTATTGTGGCTACCGACTTCCCACTGTCTGATGGCCTAGAGCCGTACGTATACATTTTTGTCCAGGCCCTGCCTTAGGAATCCAGTTGAATCTTTAGCATTTCTGCAGTGTTGATCTTCTATATCTTCACACTTAGGACACCCTTTGGGCTCATATATTGGTTGTTCAAGGCCCATGCATTGATCCATCCCCCTGCTCCATTTTTCCAAAGTGTTAAGCTATTTAATTTTTCCTACAACTAATCCCAACCATAGTCGTGGCAATTTATATCTATTTGAGTCTGGATCCTCAGCCCCTTACAGAAGGACCAACTTTTAGTCTACTTTTAGTAACAATCCCAAAATTGCAGTATGGACGGAGCTGTAAAACGTAAACTTTGTACTTGTATAGCGCACAACTACCCAGAGGTTTCTCGGCGCTGTACTCATACTGCTGTAGGAACCCTTCCTGGTTTTTCCCTGTGAAATGTCCACTCCTGGGCACCCCCATGGTGAAACCATGCATCCCAGTGCTGTTGGGGCCGTTGTGGAGATTAATCAAGCTATTGCCCAGAGTTGCAACATGGGACCCATGATTAGAATAGGTACTGAGGTGTGAATATCAGGTCCGAGGAAATTTTGAGCCCGAGACCTGCCGAGGCAGGAATCGAACCCGGTCCCAGGCCAGAGTTCTGCATCAAGGTCTGCCGCTCTAACCATTGAGCCACACATCTCACCTGTGTACAGTTCCCTACTGTATGTAACTCTTCAACCCCCTCACCCGTCCCCCCCAGGTATTTAAAGTTCACTTGCTCGAGTGGCAGGTCAGCCACCCACGCCAAATCCTGGGGCAGCACATTTATCAGGGACGACTTGATTCCTCCCAAAGAGATTAGGTATCGGTAGGGCACGGTCAGGAAAAAAAGAAAATCCTCTGCGTACCCTGTCTAAGACCCCATCCTATTATTTGAAGCCCCTCAGCAAGACATCTATTCAAAGCCACGCTCCCGTCATTGTAGCCTTCATGGCTTCCCATAATGTTCCCAGGGATTGTACAGAGCCTTTGTTGCATCGAAAGTGGTAATCAGTCCCCTCCCCAATGTGATTTCTGTATTCCTTCCCATAGAGTGACTAGGCATTTACTCACTAGCGGCGTTCACGGCCCACCCTGAGGCAAAGTTCCGTTGAAGGAGTGATGAGAGCGTCACCCTGCCTCCATGTGTGTTTCTCCCACCCCTCGTATCTCCGCTTTGGGAATAGGATTCAGTTATCTTGTATTACTTAGGTAAACATCTTTCAGCTGTTTGGTTGGCTTCATGTTTGCTGCAAAAAATTAGGCTGTTTGGAAACCCTCTGTTGGTCTTGTCTACTTGCATCTTTGTATTAGATTACTTTAGTCCATACCTCTTCAATGCACAAGGAATTTAAAATATGGCCTTTTGTAACATTGAACTCCGAAAATCAGGTTTCTGACACTGCCCTCTTGGAAAGAATGTATTGTCCAGCTCTAAAAAGGTCCATATTTGGTTTTCCTTAAGGGAAATTTATAATATAATTGTAGGGAGATGACTTTGGCAAAGCTGGGCAACTGCATGGCCGTATGCTGTAACGTCTTAAACCTGTAGTACAATTTGTTTTTCTACTAATTTGTTTATTTAAATTTGCTTCAGTTAAGTTACAAGTTACTTAATTGTATTTTAAATCCACTACCAAGGTTCTGTTTGCTGGCAGAAGAAATTAGACTGATTTGGACTTGAGAGAAATATTATGCATAACCTTTTTTTGCAGTTTGATAAAAACTGCGTTTACTCAGCAGCTTCCAGATTAGATGATAAGCCGTGAGAGTATTTGAAAATACAAATTAGTAGTAAAATTCCAAAAAATTGAAAGTTTAGTGCAAGCAAGCCAATGCATAAATATGGTAGTTATTATGTACTTATCCATTATATGCATGGTATTTTACCTTCATTACAGTGACTAGCAAATGAAAAAATACTTGAAGCCCACATAAGTCTTAAAAATAGGTCAAACTGTGTAGACCCATAAATAAAACCAGCATTTCTAACTCCTGTTGTGAGCATGGAAAGTAAAAACAAGTTGGCTTCTACTGAAGAGCAATTTTTTATTAGGCATGCTAACTATATGAGATATTAGTGTTTCCAATACAGGATGTCTAGAGACTGAAAAGCTTACAGCAGTGTTATTTAGTAAATACACTGGTGGCCGGGATATCCTGAATGATGCTGTTGAATAGTTGCGGTCAGGCCAGTCTCGACCATTTGACTATGGAGCCCAGTTCATCTGTAATGTATACAACTGTCCACAAACCTACCCGAAGTCACTTATTGGACCTCTTTTTAGATCCATCTGTCACTCTTACTAAACTTCTATAGCTTGGCCTATGGGAAATACAACTATACATGTTCTGCTTGGTGGCTAACCTGTAGTGAAATCCCATCTCTTCTTGTCCCCTTCCCCTTAACTCTGTGCGGACCATTTTTATTCATTTCTAAATAATGCGACTTTTCCTCGCTGAAGCATTTTTATTTTTACTGCCAGATGTGAAGCTGTGATAAGCTTCTGTGACCTGCCACCATGCTATGGTTTCATGGACCGGGAGGGTTGTGAGTCACTGCCACCATACCCTTCCATTTCGTTTTTCAAGGGAGAGGTGGTATCTCCTTTACCCCTCCTACTCCCCTCTCCCGCTCACTTCACATTCCAGACATTCCCCTTCCTGTAGTTGCTGTGTTGTGCTGCAGTGTAGTCGTGGAAATATCTGTTGCCTTTCAGTGCCTCGGTTAGCCCTTTCACCTCCCACTAAAACTGAAAACTCATAACCGGGTTTCAAACATTTTTCTAAATAGTGAGGTAATAGTAGCTCTTCAATAGAATTTGAGTGGTCTGTTTGCATTTTTGTATAATAGGGATTCGCGGGGCATACTACTTTGTAGTTGTGCTGCGTGTTTTGAGCATCAGTGATAAGGAAAAATTGGCATTTTCAGTGATAGAAATGGAAGAAGTGCTTCTTGGCAGTATTAAGATATTCCATATTAAGATTTAGCTTAGTTTGCCATTGCTTCCTTATCGTGGCACTATCTTCCTGAGATTGGGGCAAGGTTCATAAAGTGTCCCTATAGAACCACCATTCTTGGAATATTTGATTTAAAAAAGATCTTGCTGTTCAACCAAATTTCACACTGACTGGCACCCCACATCCACCTGTGGACAGTTATTGGAGAATCCTGTTCTTTTCTCACCCAGCAGTGTTCTAATCCTTCCGCCTTTTCTCTTATTGTATTCTTCTTGAGACCTAGCATGAGGGGATGTAGAGAAGGTGGGATAAGACTGCTAGAGGGAAAATCCCTTTCTGTTCTGTCTTTTTCTCATTGCCCAGGCCCCTCCGTTATTACCATTTCCCTTCTGCAGGTCTGTAGAGGTACTAGCTTAGAATTACATTACCTTCTGTTGGCACACCTTTAAGCATAGTTAAGAGGCTAAAAAGCGAATTGTACTAGTGTAATTGTTCATCAAGCTCAACCCAACTTAGTAGGAATGTCACCCAGCTCATCATTCAACATGCTAGCCCTCTCATTTGGCTGTTGAGCCAGTCTCCTGTCATTTCCAATCCCCAAAGAGCTCACATCACTTTACTGTTGAGGAGTCTGGCGTATGCTCTCCTAACACTGCCTGTTCAGCTTTACTCTACAAATTCACACTAGTCACTGAAATCAATGTCCCTGGTATTTTGATCTTCTGCAGGACATCTCCTCAACCCTAGGAAGTTTTCAAAGCCAGAGTAGTAATCACTGGCCCCAGTGATGTGACAAAATTACCAGACAGTTTAATTTCTTTATCCAGCTGTGTTCTCTCCCTGTGGATTCAGATACTCTCTCCAGAGTTCTCCAGCCTACTTTGGGTCATATGGACACTTGTAACAGTAGTCCTCTGACCATTGCCCTCCTTTGTGGAAGCAAATTACATCAGTGTCTTCCAGTCAGGCCTCACATCCTATCCGGTCCGTTATTTCGAAAAAGCAGAGTAGAACTATTTAATTTTCTGGATCAGGCCTGCTCCAGCACATTGAGGCTGTTTGACCTTGCAGCTGTCTTATGATCGTTTTAGTGTACCTCCGTCTTCTGGCTTTTCTGTGTTTATGTAGATGACAGTCACTATCCTTTAAAATCTTGAGCAGTGTAACCGTGCTATTACTATTATACACATTCCTAGAGCGGGTCAAGAACGCGAAGTGCTCAATCATCTTTAGTTGAATTGGAATAAGATTCACAACTTCATTTGGATGAATCTTCCTAATGACCCACCTCTAAATTGTAAGAGCCTTTTGTGCAATGTTCGCTCATTAGTGACTCACTCAACTCGGGTCTGGGACCTCATAACTTCAGAGAACCCACAGCTTTGTTTTTTAACTGAAACCTGGCTTAAGCCCCACACTGTTCCGGCCATAACAATGGGGGTGCAGTTAGGGTACAAAATAGTGAGGATGGACCGCCCTATTAAAACTGGTGGTGGGTTAGCCATTGTTTTCAAGCAAGAAATGGAGGTGGTGGTCACTGAAACGGTGTGTAACCCGCAAATGGAGCTCCTGATTTTTACTATCAACCCTGGCTCAAGGGAAACTAGGAAAGGTGCACTAGTTTATCGACCTACAGGTCCTTTTGGGAATTTCTCCATTCAACTTGTGGAAGCGCTGGCCCCCCACATGCAGGTGAATTCAGATTTCATCGTGGTAGGGGACTTTAATGTCCACAGCGAAATAGCGACATGTGTGGAGGCACAGACCCTCTTGGCTGATCTGGCCACACTTGGTTTTAACCAAATAAATCAGGGTCCTACACACAGAGCTGGCCATACTCTCGATCTTGTGCTATGTAATTCCACTTCTATAAATTGTTTGCCTCCCATTCAAGTGGATTGGACGGACCACTCAATCAATGAATTCTACACCCGCTCTAATTATAAGGTAAAGGGCATCCAGAGGACTATGGCAGATGTCAGAAGACCCTGGAATAAATTAACTTCGGAGGCCTTCAGGAGGAAATACATAGAACCTAATTGGGTTGAATGGGGGGACAACGTTACCTCTGCATTAGCCAAATTCAATGAAGCCTTAACCTTAACTATTAACCATGTTGTCCCTTTGAGGACATATAAACCACGGCCTGCCCCAAAACAAGAAGTTTGGTTTACAGACAATCTTAGACAATTAAAGCTAACTGCGAGGAAGTTAGAAACACGATGGAGAGTTACACGTAAGGCAGAGGACAAAGAATATCACAGGACCTCTTTGAAAATTTATCATAAAGCTATTCGGGCTGCGCGGAAACATCCTATCGCAGCCCAATTATCAGCAGCCGGTAAAAACTCCAAAGTACTCTATCAAATTCTACAAACCTTTATCAAGCCCTCGGCCTGCGAAACGGAAGGGATTGAGTCCCAGGAACTTTGTAATAACATTTCACAGTTCTTTGTCGGAAAAATAGAAGGCATCTACACTAAGATCTTAGCCTCTAAATCCATCTCCAATAACATGGGAACTGTTGATAGCATGGTTCAGCCACACCGCAGCCCAGTAGAAGACAAGACCAGTAAGCTTGTAGAATTCCCGCCAATATCTATGGAGGAGATAACCACTCTTATCACCCAAACAAAGAGTGGGTGCCCTTCAGATATTATCCCAGCACGGGTTATGTTACTTCTTAGTGACGAGCTGGGTGCTGGAATTCGGCAGATAGTCAATCTCTCCCTGAGCACAGGGGAAGTTCCCCTAGGCTGGAAGCATGCTTTGGTCAGACCTCTACGGAAGAACAACTCCATTCCTTGGACCGATCTGACAAACTTGAGACCCATCTCCCTCCTCCCTTTTTTAGGGAAGCTCACTGAGAAGTTTGTAAACCGGCACTTATCTAAATATATCGAAAGTGCGGGGGGGACTTGATCCTTCCCAATCGGGGTTCAGGCCCAGGCACAGCACTGAGACCGCCTTGCTGTCCGTCGCTGACGATCTCCATATGCTACAGGATCAGGGTTATTCCGTTATCCTGGTGCTTTTAGATCTGTCAGCGGCGTTTGACACTGTGTCACATGATATCATGACCTCCAGACTAATTGACATCGGTCTGAGAGGCAAGGCGCTGGCCTGGTTAAGGAGTTTTTTCACCAATCGCACTCAGAGAGTCATACTGGGTCCTTACCAGTCAGAGGAGGTGGAGATCTCATAGGGGGTGCCACATGGCTCCTGCTTGAGCCCAACACTCTTTAAGATCTATGTGGCACCCCTAGCTAACATCATGAGATCCCACGGGTTCATCCCTGTATCGTATGCAGACGATACTCCACTCCTCTTCCCGTTTAAAATCATGACTCCTGAAGCGCGTAACTCCTTTGCCCGGGGGATGAAAGAGGTGGCACATTGGATGGCAGCAAACTTCCTTCAGTGTAACGTCTCTAAGACTGAGGTGATGCTCTTTGGGGAAGCCAAACGACTGTGGACTCCTGACTGGTGGCCTCCAGATCTAGGCCCAGTCCCTGTACCCAAAGTGGTAGTGAAAGATCTAGGAGTTAAACTGGATCAGGAGCTTGCCCTTAAACATCACTCTAATCAAGTGGTAAGCTCTTGTTTCCACGTTATTGGTCTTCTCCGCAGGGTATTCCCCCTGTTACCTGATACCACCAGGAAAACTCTAGTTCAGTCGCTCGTGTTGAGCAGACTTGATTATTGTAATGGTTTGCTGCTAGCCGCCAATGAGGGGATCATTGCCAGACTACAAGTCGTGCAGAACACGGCTGCACGTCTCGTTCTCAATGCCCCGGCCCGCACACCCTCAAAACCGTTACTAAATCAACTTCATTGGCTCACAGTGAAACAGAGGGTGTTGTTTAAAACGTGCTTCATTATCCATAAGTGCCTCACTGGTAAGGGTCCTGATTATCTAACTAAAAAATTCATTCCCTACATCCCCTCGAGAGCTCTGAGATCTGGAGATCAAGAATTGTTATGTGTCCCCAGGTTCTGGAAGACTAGACAAGGGGGAAGGGCACTGTCAGTAGCAGACCCAAAGCTTTGGAACGATCTCCCTTATGATATCAGAGTCTGTAAGGAACACTTTCCTTTTAGAAAAAAACTAAAAAATTTCTTGTTTAATTACTAGCTTTGGTTGGGCAATTGCTAACATCAGACAGGGCCTTTTTGTTCTCAGATGCTGCCAAAGGCGCGGAGATACTCCTCAGGGAGTCGATTCCCAGCGCGGTACAAGTTTGTAAATAAAATAAATAAATAAAATGCAGGAGAGTTGCCTGTGCCTCAGTGGCGTCAAAACCCAATTCTTGCTACTGGGCTTTTTTGAACCCTACACCTCTTCTCTTCGACTTGGTAATTTCATCCTCCTATCCCAGTAAACCAAACTTGAAATTTGGGGGTACTCTTGGAACGATCTGCCATTTACCCCGGCTAAATCTGGTCTTCATAACGGCATTGCACTATCTGGCTTGTGTTTCTGCTGTTGCACCACTGCTCACTTAACATCTCTAACTTTCTTTAGTTGTGTTATAAGTATGTCTTTGCATAGATGTATTTAAATACGACAGTATTATTGGAATGTTTGTCAACTTTTTTTGGGTGGTGCTAGTATTCTGGCTCCTTTAAAGGAAAGAGTCTGCTGTGCAGCCGGAGAGTCAAGTGGCGGGCCTGTTACTGATATTAAACATATGCAGCACTACTCTTAGTGTAGAGCCTTTTATTTGGAAAGTCTTGAGTTCATTGCTGCATGGTATAACTATTAATAAAGAGAAATGCAGGTTAACAGACCATGTTGCTTATTTGAGTCCTAGTATTACTCAGAAGGCATTAAACCTAAATCCTCTTTGATTAAGGCATTTATTGATGCACCTATTCCTAAAGACTAGTACTCTTTTAGATCATTTTAGGTTTTAGCTGATACTATGCCAGATGTGTTCATGGGTATGCTTTTATTGTTAAATCTCTGCATGCACTTAAAAAAAAAAAAAAAAAAAGAGGTGGGAAATTCGAGTGGTGTGATAAAAAAATGACTTGACAAAACCAAGAAGCTGACGGAGAGTGTTCTTGCTATCAAACCCTTCATATGTGGTCAAAAAAGTGTGATTACAGGGGATGGGAGTACATGTGGTCAAAGCAAGTTAACATTTTTAATATTACTGAGTTCGAGGAAAGAAGGGATGTAACTTGATGCAAATTTGAGCCAAGTTAAAGACTTCATTATTAAATGCTGGCCGCGTGATCGCATAAACTTTCAAATCTGTACTAGCATCTGAACTTGCGTTGGTGAATATTATTCTTAGACAAGGTAATTTTGTTCCTCCTGCTGGGCTTTGCGAAAAGGTGATTGCTTTAGCCCATGGAGAACATTTGGGTATCTCTGCCACCATAAAGAGGATTAAACTAAATTATTGGTGACATGGGGTAGACATGCCAATTAAAATATTTGTTGATGGATGCTAAGTGTGTTTATTTTCAGACAACATTGGAAGATACAAATGCTCCCTTGTGTCTGGTCGATTGGCCTGATTGACTTTGAAAGAAAGTAGGTTTTCATTTTTCTGGTCCTTATGACATTTTAGGAAGTAATTGTAAGCATATCATTTTTGCAGTGGATTACTTTTCAAAGTAGTTATCTTTTATGAAAGCAATGGACAAACACTTAATGGTAAGACATTTCTGGAAGAATTGTTTCATATAGAAAGGGCCACTAAACAAGTCCTGAGATAATGGGACACCTTTTGTCTAATCATATGGTGCATTTTTTTTTAGCAAACATTCCATGCAGCATACCTGGGTGCCTGTGCACAATCCTTCATCGAATGGTCTGGTAGAGAGAGCATTTATTGTTCAAAGTTTGGAAATAAAAATTGTACGTATCTTAGCACTACAGGAGTTGATCGTAAAAAATATGTTTGTACTACTGAGTAGCCCAATTACTCATTTGAATCAGTCTTGGTTAAATCGGACTAGTCGTAGTATTAAGTAAGTAGATACGAGTAGTGTTACGTAGATAAGTGGAAGAAAAACAGAATGCAGTTTAAGTATTGTGACAGTGCAAGTAATGTTAAGGATGGTGAGTTGAATACAGAAGATTGGGCTCTGGTTAATAAACTGTGATGTGTTGCCAAAGGTGATTCTAAGTTCTCCAAACCAGCCAAAGTACTTTAAGTATCTAAATCTGCTGCCTTATTTGAGAATAAGGGGTGGAGGGACACTAATTCTATTGTGAAAATTTGCCCCGAAATGTTGCGCATTATGCCTGGAAAAGTAAAAGTTATTGAATCTGAAAGTGACAATGAGTGGTATGATTTTGGTACTTTGTCACTAAACTCCCATAGCAAGTGTTTATAATGGTGTAGTGGATAATGTTAATCCTGAAAAATCTATGAGATTTGGAAGTGTTGATCATCACAGGGTTACCAGAAGCAATAGAATAAGAACAATGCCTGTTGATTAGAAACATTTTATTACTTATTAATAGTTTGTAGAATTTGGATATAGTATTTTACAATTTAACAAGATTTCAGTTTATACCATTATTTCGATCATTTGTTTTTTGTTTATTTAAATTTTCTGTAACTTATTTTTTTATTTTTATGGTCGGGTCAGATATGGAATTAGTGTATTTGCTTAAATGTATTTACCGGGCAATACATTATTGGAATGTTGTGTCCTCTTTTTGTAGGGGTTCTAGAATTCTGGCTCATTGAAGGGCAGTGTGCTGTGCTTGGGTCTGTTATTGATTTAAAACATGGCACACTCATTTTAGTGTGCAGCTTTATATTTGAATGTATCCATACAACCAGGCTACCCCGCAAAAATTCGTAGTTGAGATCAAAACTATGGAGCCAGTCTACTGTAAGATTTGAAATGGCATTGACTCATCACTCAAGCCTTGAAGTCCATCTGTTGACTGACAGTTGAAGAAAGTGAATCATTAAAACTACCTGCATAAATCATATGACACTCCATGGTTGATCTCTGAACTACCTTACAAATCTGTTTGTTCCTCCGGGGTGCGGTATCTACTACTCCGTGGGGCCGGTTGCTTCGCAAAACGACTTGTCCCTTTGGTGTCATGTAGTGCGGCGACAAATTATGGCAGCAGCCTCATTATACAAGAGCCCTGAAAATAGCCTCTCTGATTATGCCAGAGCTCATACCATAGTAGGGTTTGAATACTAGCCATTCCCTTGTTTTGCCACCTCTCTGCGCTGGAGGTAGCGGCAAGCAATACCCATGTTTGGAATGCCCCTTCAAGTCCGAACAAACCTACTTACTTGCGTGTTTTATGGGTTTTCATCAGCTTGTACCTGATATTTTCCCATATAGACAGAGGTTGGAAATTTACCCCAGACCAGGCCAGCGACCAAACTTTATTCAAGGTTGGGGGAAAAAAGTGGTTTGTGGGAAAGTGACAGTGAAAACAGCGCAACAAATTTTCGCATGATGAAATCTACACATGATTATTTGCCAATGTTAAAATGCAGTTCCAAATATTTTCTAGGAGGACAACTTCCTGAACTACTTCTCTAAATTCTTTGAAGTCATGAAAGCTGTAAATCTGCTCTACTGCAAGGACATATAACTTGAGTGCACTTTTGTGACTTTCTAAAAGAATTGGGCCCCTATTTAGGTCCGGTGTGTTTTTATAAAAATGTTTGCTCTCTATCTACCTGCTGGCTTGACTGTAAGTGACTGCATTCTGCTCTTTCACAAGGAGCATATTCGCATACAAAGTAGTTTTGTTCAGTGACTGCAGCAATGTTTGGTTTTTGAGACCAAAAATATTTTTGCTTTTCGCCAATGTTTTACAGTGATGAGGGCCCGGAAGCTCCCACAACAACGTTTTATAAAACTCACATCAAAACAAGGCACACACGACATAACCAAAAGGCTGACCACCAAGCCCTACCTATTGGGCTTGCCTATGCTCCTTTGTTTTCATGTTCCCTATAATTTCGTTGCAAGCGCTTACACTGATTTTCCATCATGGATATTTTTGGGAAATACCAGCATGCATCAACACATTTTGTTAAATTATGCTTCCATCGAAGGTTCACATAACTGCCCAGCAGAATATCTTGATACTTTGGAGTTCTCCCCAAGCCACAGGAGTAATGTGGCCTGGAAATATCGCCACATTGAAAACTATGATACAGTGAAACCATTCAGCCGTGACCAAGTCGCATGTACAAATTTACAGAGGCGACGAAACACGTGTTGGCTTGGGAACGCTTTACTTACTGGAAATTTGGAGATTGATTAAAGGAGGAGAAAATCGACACAATGCTCTAGTGTTTTATGTGTGAATAACATCTAAAATCATCATTTGGAATGTTGTACGTGTGCTGGGGTATACCAATTATCACACACAGCGACGTTGTTCACAGAACGAAGTTTACCGAGGCTCCTGCATCTGATGCAGGCTTGACTTTATTATGCCCGCTGTATTTTTTGATGATGCAAAGAGACACGTGTTTCGGAGTCTTGAGAGCTACTTTTCCCTGCTCCCAGTCAACGGAATTATGGATTGAGGTGAGGATGTGACATAACGGCTAAAGCTGCCCACTTTGACGCTGCGAAACCGGGTTCGACTGTCGGCGGGAAGGAAGCTCAATCCTGTGATTCTGGGCAGATCAATTGGGGCCTGAATCACAAAAGTAATGGGGGAGTCTGCTTTCGGAGCGAAATCTCCGCGATCAGAATTTTTATTGGGAGACTAAAGAGCTGTGCGGTCCTCCGCTAGGTATGCAGAGAGCCTTTTTTTAAAATCAAGCCCTAAATCTGTCTATGCCTAATATAAACTGGAAAAAAAAGAGAAAATCTGGTCAGTCTTCCTTAATCCCACTCTTGATTTGGCGAGAGACATTTTTTTACATTGGTTCATTTCCACTGGCCTAGAATCCCCAGGGTCATATTTTAGTACTGTGCTTGGTTCTTTTGTAAATTGCCACTTTCTCATTTACACTGCATAGAATTATGTGCCCTTTATTTTGTGTGACTGAGTTTGTACTGTCAGTTTTTATGTTCTATTCCCATAAACATAGTGTCGGCCTCTATAAAAACGGGCCAAGGTTCATTCACGCATCTGAAACTAGCTCTGCTTTGCCACCCGACTGAGTGTTATCAGGTCACGGGTTGGGGGGTGAGGAGGAGGTGCAGATTGGGCCTAATACGTTTAGACCAGTGGTCTTCACACTTTTTAAAGCTGCACCCCACCACCCCCTCTCCCCCAGTAAAAACAAGCGAGCACAAATGCGGGAGGTCGCGGCCGGCGGCAATTGGCAGCACTGTCTGTAGGACAGGCGCCGTGCAGCAGTTCCAACCAGCAAGCAGGTCAGGTGCACGCTTGTACTTTCAAACCTTTTATTTGGGGACACTGTCAGTGAGTGTCCCCAAATGAATTATAAAGGCCGCTGCAACGGGCCACCAGTGCCACACGGCCGCCCCCAAAAGAGTGCTGCCTGGGGCTGACCGCCCCCACAGCTACACCGCTGCGTTTGACCCTCCTGTTGATTTGCCATAGGCTTTTGCATGGATTGCTTGTTGATAACTTGCTTCCTGGATCATTCTGCTCAGTTCTCACCCACTTGCACTAAAAACAAGCTTTGAAAATGCAATTGGTCTCGCCTTTAAGTTAAAGCCATTTGCTTTGCTAATGGTATTGTATAGCAAAGCAAATGGCTTTAACTTAATAAAAGGCGAGACCTATTGCATTTTTAATGCTTGTTAAACTAAGCACTTCATAAATATGGATAAATGCATATAATGGGAAAAAAATATTATGGATAAATACAGACGGAAATGACATAAATATAAAACCTAATTACAATACAGACGTTTGCAGCAGCCACTTGTTGGTGGCTTTTGCGTGACATTAGAATATTCCTACAGTGTGTATCCGGCAGTTGCTCAGTACAGGGAGCCACTGACATGCCACATCCGCTACCTCTCCTAGGGTTATGACGACCTGATCAGTAGGTATCTCATATTGTGGCATTGTTCATATTAATGTTGCACATTGCTAACCCTTTTTTTTAACATTCTGTTTATTGGTTTCTTTCAGGTTATACCCAGTTACATTTGCAACTGTCATCCAAACACAGATATATTAGGGTTCATTTACATATAAATCAACATTGCATCAAGTCATTATTAATGGCTTACAGTAGTACATTGTGAACACTTATCTGCTTCGGTCTGAATGTTGCACATCTGCATGCACTATGCTTAACTTACCCACCACAGTCTGTCGTGAGGACATTATCTGGCAATACCTCATACAGTTTACGCCTGTAGGCATTCTACATACATCGCTCATGCTCTCCCATTATAAAAGTATACTCCAGTGTGTACCCAACAGAACATTGCACTCCTCAACGTTCCCACGGTCTCTCTCATTGTCACCAAATTTGTAGTCATCTTCTCCAATTTATGACTTATCTTTAGGGTTGTTAATCAGATAGCACGTCAGTGGAGCCCATATATCATTAGGTCTAGAAGCTACTGGCAATAATTCCGCATAAACGGCTAACCCCTCCTGGCACATTATTAGGTCGTCCATCTGCGTCTTTAATTTGGGCGCTCTTCCTCACCTGCAGGCTACTCTCCTTTTGGCCATTAAAAGCGCTATCACCATGAATCTAAGATGTTCAGCTCTTATTGGTGTAACACATCCCAGTAACGCCAGCAGAGGGTCAGGTGTCAAAGGGACATCTATCATTTTCTTCAGTGCATTAAACACTTTAGACCAGTATTCCTCAACACTCGGGCAATCCCACACTAAATGGGCAATCCCACACTAAATGCATAAAGTCAGCTCCCTCAGCTTTACATCTATCACATCGATCACATCTATCCTCTGTTCTAAGCTTGTATCTATACATCTTGGCTGGAGTATAGTATATCCTGTGCAAAAACGTATGGTGTATAATTCGGAGTCTACTAGTGCAGTAGGGTGCCTCTCCCGTGTCCCCAACCGCATGTGTTCTCCATCTATAGGTATATGGTGTGCCAACCAATGTTCCCCTGCTACCTGCGGCATATAGCGGGGTTGCTTAATCCAATACCATACGAATGGGCCTGTGTGGCGTTAAAGTAGAGTTCAAAATCAGGGATCCTAAACCCACCCTGTGAGTAAGGTCTCGTCATGACCTCCCATTGCAATCTGGGCTGTTTGCCACCCCATACGAGGCGTATCAACTCCAACTTGAGTGTTTTAAAAAAAATGTGATCCTGGGTAGTATGGGATATTCAGAAAAAGATATAGTAGCTGCAGTAAAATCACCATCTTTATTAAAGATGCACGTCCAGCCCTGGACAGAGGCAAAGCTACCCACCTTGTCACATTCTCCGCCATTTTTGGACATGGCCGTGCCATAATTCCTCTCTCTTTCGTGACCCTGATCCCACTTCCAGTGCCTCTTCATATACTTCCCTGAGCACAGGTGCCATGATGTCATTGTAGGTCTTATAGAATTCAACTGGTAACCCATCGTACCCGTAGCGTTGCTTGACTGCATACTCATGATCGCCTCAAGCACCTCATCCAGTTCGAATGGCGCACATAAAAAGGCCCTCTGTCCATCACTAAGCCAACCCAGGGCGACATCTCCAAGAAAGTCATCCAATTCCAAATGTTCTTGCCCTGTTGTGCTATATAATGTGCTATAATGCTCTAGGAATGAATTCAATATAGTGTATCACAGCAGATCTCCCCTCCTGTTTTTCTCACTTCTGTTATATACGTGGTGCAGCTTGGCTGCCTCACCTTTTGTGCTAGTATCCTGCCAGGTCTATCTCCCTCACCAAAGTTTCTAGCCACCCAGTATTTACTTTTAAATCTCGCTTCCCTCTGGGCTTCCTCCATATACAGAGTAAGTTTTTCTCGGAAAGCCGCCTGTGCCAATCCGCTCAGTGTTTGGCTTCCAGCCGCTTTAGATTCCCATCCAATGTACGTATTGTGGCCTGTATGTCCTTAAGAACCCCGGACCCTTTCCCTATACAGTACCCTCGCATCGTCACCTTAAATGCCTCCCAGACCACTTCCACATCGGCAACCGAGTCCTTATTGCGCCTAAAAAAAAATCACTGATCTCCTCCCGTAATTCCTCTTGGAAGACCGTGTCAAGTAGTATTGGAGCATATATTCTCCAGGGGATTCAGGGTACATTAAAATCCGCTGAGGAGAGCGCCAGTAGCACTGGTGCATGATCTGAATACGTTCTAGCTAAGTGTCGTGTCAGCTATGGCAGGGGCAAGACCTCTAGTTACCAAGAAGTAGTCCAGCCTGGCCCGTGTTTGTGCATGTGCAGTAAAGTGCGTACCCTCTCGTTGTTGTGGATGTACATGTCTCCATGTGTCGATCAACCGATATGTCGACTTTATTTCCTTCACCACTGCCTGAGCCTTATTGTAGTGGTGCGGTGCTGAATGGGATCTGTCTGCGCTGGGACTATGTGACATTAAAATCACCGCCCCATATGACGTGTAGATCCTGTCTCAAATTTTTTTTTCCCAGAGTACAAAAAAAAATCCCGGGATCATCGAGGTTTGGCCCATAACAGGCCAATGTGACGGATTGGGAACCCAGTCGTCCTCAAGCTATACAATACCTGCCCTCCGAGTCCCATGAAGCGTCAACCATCTGAAAGGGAGCCTGTTTATTAATCAGTATTGCAGTCCCTCTAGCATACGTAGAATAGGAAGAGAAAACTCTAGTCTCTGCCCACTTACTAGTGAATGTTATTGGCGCAGTTCGCAAACAGGCTTAATTGTCTCCTGTAGCATAGCAACATGCACATTAAGCCTATCCAAATAAGACCAGACCTGCCTCCTCTTTCTGGGATCCCCCAGGCCCCGCACATTCCATGTAAGTATATTTAGCATATGTGCCACTGTATCAGCCATATCGTCTAAGTGTATGTCTTGCTCGGAGGATCATTCTCATGTCTTGCTCGGAGGATCATTCTGGGACGCTATCCAGTCTCGACTGCGTATTTACCTTTCTGAGCTGTAATGCAATGCTTAGATTGTACATATTGTTTTCTCCAAATCCCAGCATAGTTACTAATGCATACCATGAACTCAACACAACTCAACCAGTCAACACCCCGTACCCCACCCTTCTCCCTCTGAAGCTACCCAATCTTGCCAGTATCCCTCACCCTCCTCCCACCAACCCGAACAACCTGACCAAAAAAGTCACTAGAAACACAGCATCTCGTTTGCTGTGGTCCAGTTCAGGGTTATACCCTCTGGGGGGCAACTCTAGAGGCCCACACGAACATGCTTCCCCTATTAGGTCCTCCTGGATGTAACTCTTCAGGACATCGTTTCAGGGGGGGGAGACAGGCCTGGCTCTCAACTACTGTATACAACTGGCATGTCCTATAGAGTCTCACCTACGCAACTCCACACCACTCGTACGTGCTCTCCAACTCAGCATCTGTTACTTGCTCACATCACCGTTACTGCGGGTTTTCACCATCTCGTGCAGGGGAGGATCTCAGAGTTGCCACGACCTTCTCCTCCTCGTTGCCTTCTTTGCACTTTGCTAACCATGCCAGGGGTTTCAAGATGCAAGAAATGTTCCTAAAAGAAGTATTAGGTTTTCACATTTTCATTGTGTTGCAAAATTTTGCAGGACCATTTTCACCGTATTTTTTTAGCTCATTGTCATTGTATACAACCTAGCAGTCTGATTCATTAGACAATGATGATTGACCGCTTCTCAAATACTTGGTTATACTTAATCAGTGGTCTCCAAATTGGCATTACTGTAAGCCTGACTCTTCCCTTTGCACAGTTTCTTGATCTTCTCCGTGTTCAGCAAGACTTTCCGAGTGCTCTTTTCCTCCGTAATGGGCTCTCACCTCCCGGTCCTGACTTGCTCCCATCACTTTGACCTCTTGTCGCCTACTGTAGTATGTTAGTTATTAGTCATTTATATTGTGTATATTGCTTTTAGTGATTGTAGCAATTAGAGGTTATCTCTTTAAGATGTGTGTACCCTTTGAATGTGGTAATGTTCTACATTCTAGTCATGCTGTAATAGAATGTTCTATGTATTGCTGTTGGTCAGTTTCCTTTTGGTTGTGGATCTAACCAGACGTGCTTTTATTCATGGAATAAATCTTCATGAAACTACTTTATTTGGATTGATTCTTGACTTTAAGATATTACAATTTATTGGCGACGATCGGGATACGACTAATTTCTCTTCTTAATTTAAAAAACATCGATTTTCTCAGATTTTTTTTCATCAATTCGAACCTACGCTCATGGATTTATTCACATAAAAAAAAAGAAAGGCAGCGGATTTACTCTTTATTTCCCTAAAACTGTGAGTAAATTATTTACAAGATCTCTCGTACATTGACATAACGCGCTTAAGGTGTTTACCTTCAAACGCTTCCAGCGTTGCCGTCCTTGCATTTGTGCGTGCGCCTCAGCACTCCACTCTGGCACATAGCAACGCTTCTGGAACGCATTTTCCCATGCGCTTTTGTCACGTCAGAGGTCAGTCAATGTGACCCTACGTAACGTGTACGTGCCGCCATATTGGATTTCTTCAGTCAAGCACGTCTGGCTTCAATTCTTCTCCGAAGTTTTCTCGCAAATTTCATTTCTTCTCAAGTAAGTTATTTTAATTTGTTTTCTTCATACGATAATTATAGTTTTCTTTTTGTGACACTTTCTCAAGACTTTCCTTTTAATTTTCATTCTGTTTTCACTTGAAACATGAGTGTTACAAACGAGCAATCAATTTCTAACAGTGCTTCCACCTCTTCATCGTCATGCATTAATATCAACATCAGTACACCAAAAGAGTTTTTAACTTCACCTGGCGATCCTATAATTAAATAGGATGCGTGGAAAAATTATTTTTTAAATTACATTGCCACCTTGGAGGATAATGTTGGTACCTTATCTGATAGGAAAATGAGAATGTTGTTACACAGTCTTGGACCTGAAGGACTTAGAGTGTATGATCAAATGCAAAAGCCTGAAAGATCAGGAGATTTTGATAAATTTAAAGCAGCTATTTCTGATTTGACTGAACATTACTCACCTACTGTATGTATTGGTGTTACGAGACGCGTTTTTTTCAAACGCAAACAACTCCAGAATGAAACTGTCGAGGAATATGTTTCTCAACTGAATTTTGGCCGCACATTGCAAATTCAGAGTTTTACATGACGAATTGATCAGAGATCAAGTTGTTGTTTGCACTAGAAACAAAAGTATTCAAGAGACTTTGGATCGAAGGGGAATCTAGTCTCAAGGATGTCATCACTTTGTTGAAAAAAGCAGAACTGTCCAATAGAAGTTCAAAAGCGTTGTCAAATCAATCAGAATCTTCTTCTACCCCCACTGTCAGCAACATTTCTGACAATAGGAAGAAAAGTGTTTATTCCAAAAAGTGTTTCAACAAGAAATCACAAGCCAACAAGAATTTTCCTACAAAATCTTCAAACTACAAGTCATTCAATAAGACCAAACCCAACCAGAGTGGTTCGTTTTCTTTTGCATGTTAACGTTGTGGTGACAAAAGCCATAACGCAGGCTCTGAGAATTGTCCAGCTAGATCCGCAAAGTGTTCCAATTGTGGTGTAGGTGGTCATTATGCTATAGTCTGTTACAAGAAGTCCTATCAACATCCTAAAGTGACTTGTGTGTAACTGATACTTCTTCTGACTATGGCTCGGATATAAGCATTTCTTCACCCAATTGTGCTACAAATTTACAATGTAATATTGTTTTGATTGTTTGGGAGAATGAGAGAAGCAAACCTTTATGTATTGTGAAGTTTGGGGGTTTTCCTTTACAGGTTGCTGCCGATTCAGGTTCTATTTTTACTATTGTCAACAAAAAAGTTTGGGAGAAAGAATTGGTAAATGAGTTGGGGCCTCATCTGGAGCCCAGTGATATTCTTCCAGAAAGCTTTACGGGTAACACTATTGAGATGTTGGGTTTTCGTTCATTGGTTTTTGAATTTAAACATCGTACTGCATTTTGTAAGTTGTACATTGCCATTGACGGTCCTTCTGTATTAGGTTGGAAGGATCAAAGATCCTTACATATTATTCTTGATCCCAACAGCGTTGAACAAGTTCTAGTTACCGGTGTAAGTCAAGATACCAAGAATTGGGTTCTTAAAGAATTTCCCAACGTGTTTTCAGGTAAGATTGGAAAATTCAAAGGTTTTTCCCACCGCATACCATTCGGATTAGCTTCCGCGGCTGCGGTATTTCAGCGACTTATGTCACAACTTTTTGGAGATATGTCCGGTGTCATCTTCTTCCAGGATGATATCCTCATCTTCGGGAAGGATGCATCTCAACATGATTCTAGATTAAGAAAAGTTTTGAATGTTCTTAACGACAGATGTCTTACTGCTGTACCTATAGTTCATAAAGTACGAAATATACCACTTATTGTTAGAGACTAAGTGAAGAGTGAATTGTTAAAGTTACAAGAGAGTGGTATCATAGAACCCATCGAATCGGCAGAGTGGATTTCTCCAGTGGTCCTTGCCAGACGAGCCAATGGGAAAATCCGCTTATGTGTTGATCTAAGAAACCTTAACAATAATATAATTGTAAATCAATATCCTTTACCTAGGATTGATGAAATGTTATCCTTAACTCGTGGAGCTAAATACTTTTCTACGCTTGATTTATCTTCAGCGTATCACCAGATCACTTTACACCATTTCAGCCGTGATCTAACCGCATTTTGTACTCCTTTTGGATGTTTTCGTTTTCGCCGTATGCCATTCGGATTAGCTTCCGCGGCTGCGGTATTTCAGCGACTTATGTCACAACTTTTTGGAGATATGTCCGGTGTCATCTTCTTCCAGGATGATATCCTCATCTTGGGGAAGGATGCATCTCAACAGGATTCTAGATTAAGAAAAGTTTTGAATGTTCTCAACGACAGATGTCTTACTGCTGAAATTTCAAAGTGTACGTTTTCAGAAGATAATGTTGTGTATTTGGGTCGAAGACCTAAGACCAAACTTGTTAGAGCCATTTTAGATGCGCCTTCTCCTAAATCCAAAGATGACTTAAGGTCGTTTTTGGGTTTGGCAGGATTTTGCTCAAAATTTGTTTCTAATTTTAGCGAGAACTTATACCATGAGATGTCTTTTGAAGAACAAGGTTCCTTTTACTTGGTCTCAAGAGTGTCAACAAGCTTTTGAAATTGTGAAAAAAGCTGTCTGCTGTGCTCCCAACCTGCAAGGGTTGATCCCACTGCTTCTACATTTGTCACTACTGACGCTAGTTCTAAAGGCTTAGGAGCGGTTTTGACTCAGATTTCTGAGCGCGATCAGGAGGTTGTAATAGCTTTTGCTTCAAGATCCCTTACGCCTACTGAAGAAAGATACTCGGTAATTGAAAGGGAAACACTTGCTGTTGTTTGGGGGTTAGAACATTTCAGGAAATGTATTTGGGGTAAATCGTTTTGTGTGAGAACTGACCATAAACCTCTCACGAAATTATTAATCACACAAGGTTTGTACAAAGCCACTGCTAGAATTGCAAGACTGTCTATGCGTTTGCAGGATTTCTTATTTGTTATAAGCTATGTCCCTGGTGCAAAAAATATTATTGCAGATTTTTTAAGCAGGTTTTCTTTACCGATTTTTGTGGCAGACCGTAATTCTTGGAATGATTTTTCCGTTGCTAATGTTGTTTCTAATTGCAACATTTTTGACACTATTTCTCAAGACCAGTGGTTTAAAGCTGATTCTGATAAAGTTTTAACTGAAGTCAAGTCTAAAGTTATAACTGGATGGAACATTTTTTGTAGAAAGGATCTCAGTGATTCTTTGAGAGGTTTTTGGGAAGTAAGATGAACTTTCTGTTTCTGACTCATTTCTACTTAGGAGTAACAAGATAATTCCACCTGTGTCTGTTAGATTTCACATAATGCAGTTGTCCCTTGAAGGTCATCCTGGCATTTCTCGGACTAAATCCAAGGTGAGAGACCAGTATTGGTGGCCTGGAATGGATAACGATATTGAGAAGCTTGTTAGATCATGTATAAATTGTGAAATTTCAGACAAATCTAAGAAAACCTTTAATCCACCTTTGGGGAATGTTATTGCACCAAATTTTCCTTGGGAAGAATTAGCTATGGATATTATGGGTCCTATCAATTGGTTTGATGACAATATAAAGTTTATCATTGTAATTGTTGACTTATTTTCTAAATGGTTTGAGATGAAAGTTGTTGACCAGGCTAACACTGCTATTATTATTGAATTTTTAGAACATATGTTTATTCAGGAAGGTTGTCTTTCATCTGTATTAACTGACAATGGTTCCCAATTTAAATCCAAGGAAATGCAGTTGTTCTTTACTTCAAATGGAATTAATCATAAGTTAACTCCATTATACCATCCTTCTTGCAATGGTGTTGTGGAGAGTGTATATATATATGTGTGTGTGTGTATATGTGTATATGTGTATATGTGTGTGTGTGTGTGTGTGTGTGTGTATGTGTATATATGTATATGTATACATATATGTGTGTGTGTATATATGTGTGTGTATATGTGTGTATATATATATGTGTGTGTGTGTGTGTGTGTGTGTGTGTGTATATATATATATATATATATATATATATATATATATATATATATATATATATATAGTTAGGATTATTTTCTATAGGAAAACAGCAACATTCTATTGGGAATAACTTTGGCGTCGATTGAGGGATCTGCCTGTAATTTTTCTGACATTTGCCTCGCTGCGCTCCTTCCCTGAAAGTTTGGGGGGGATTCGTCAAGCGGGGGCCGAGATAAAAGAGGGGTCCCAAAACGTGTTTTCCCCATGTTAATTTCCATAGGGCGGTTTGACTCACTTTTAGCCCGAACGGCTGAATGGATTTCCACCAAAGTTGGCAAAATTGTAGGGACTGGTAGCCCGATGTGCCTTTGCTATGTCTCAAGGTATGTGCTCCAGTGGATTTTGAGTAATTTAGGTTAAAAAAAAAAAAAAAATATATATATATATATATATATATATATATCTATAAGCGCGCCCCGGTACGCGCACCGGGGCGCGCTCCAGCGCGCTACGCGAGTTCGCGAGCGAAAAGTTGATTGGCTCTCGGGTGTCTGTCAACATTCCAAACAGTCCGGAGCGGCCGCCATCTTGTGTCTCGGTAGGATCGAGACACAAGAGGTGGCAAAAACAAAGGGGGAAATGACCAAAAGGGGGCATGGTAGACCCCCCCTGACCCCTAGGAGCGTACCGGGGAGCGTACCATGGGGAAAAAAGAACGACAGTTTTTAAAAATGTAGCATTTTTTAATAAATTGGAGGTAGTTCTAAAAATAACTTTTTTTTAAAATTCTTTTTGTTTTATATTTTTTTATTGTTTTTTGGAACATTTTTAACTTTTTTTTGGCTTTTATGAACAATTTTATATTTTTTGTGATTTTTATGGGGAGAAACAAAAAACAGGGAATTGTAAACGGCTCAACTGGAGCAAAAAAACCAGGAAAAAAATTAAGGTTTCTTTTTACAGTTGTGGTTGTCTCCAGCACGGTTGATGAGTTTAATACTTTGCTCTCCATAGCAAATTGTAGTCCCGCAAAATTTGCTAATTATTTTAAAATCACCAAACTGGGTTTGGATGTTTGGGACCATCTCCCTTGTCTCTGGACCCGATGGAGTGGGTTGTTAACTTTGGGAGGTGCTGGGAGAAGATTGGGGAGGGTTTCTGGTCAGTTCTCTGACCTCTGCCGCAGCATAGTTGTTTGGGTGCCGGCGTTGCATGTGGCGAATCATGGTGTTGTTGCCAAAAGAATACTTTTTGGCAGGGTTCCCCCTGGAAAGTACAGTGCCACAGATCAGACAAGTAACCTTTGGCGCATTAACTTTCATGAGGCCCCTTGGAGTTAAAAAACTCCCAGACAATGTGCTCCTTTGGCTTATAGGGGGTAGTATCTTCAGGCAGGAACCGCCTCTCCTCTCCACCACTGTGGTGTTGTGGTGGTCCTTGTGGTGGTGGTGGTGGTGGTGGTGGTTGAGATGCTCCTGCTGCTACTGTAGCCATTTCTCACTACAAATAGGTACAAATAGGTCTGCAAACAGGTCTTCCTCACTCAAAGTACAAAGTGGGCTTTCATCATTTGGAAAACAAAACTGTCCTGAACCAATAAAAAGTGTTATTTTTAGGTCAAATGACCCGTCGCGCTTACGCTACGCGCCCCGGGGCGCTTACGTAGCGCGATCGTATTCGCTCGGGTGCTTCCGGGTGCGCTTACGCCGTGCGTATGACGCGGACGCGGCTACGCGATACGTCACGATGATGTTTTCGTTCGCGGCAATAGCGCAAACGGGACACTCACCGGTACGCGCACCGGGGCGCGCCGCAAGACTGTGCTTTTCGGTGCGCACACCGGGAGCGCTCCAGGGCAAAAAAATAAAATATATATATATACATATAAAAATAGTATTACATAAATATACAATATAGGATTCATTATAAAAAATATTATATTTGATAGCAATAGAAATTTGCTATTAAAAAAACTTTGAAATTCACTGAAAAAAACATAGGTTTGAGGCCCTATATATAGTTAGGAATTAGCATTTACAAAACTGAAAAAAACATAGGTTTCACACCAGTTATAGTTAGCTGGAAATTTAACTGACATAAAACCATTGAAATTCCCACGTTATAGTTAGTTGGACTCACTATAACTTGCGTGCCTGCAATGCACTGCTGATGACGTCACATATTACATCACTCATGACATGGTCAGTGACATCACTCATGACATCACTGATGACACCATCCTTGTGACACAGTGACAGACCTCCTTTCAGTGTAATGTAACCCTTGAAACACATATTCAAAAATAGAAACTAACATTTTCAAAAAAATGGAGATACCCATACCAGTTACAACAACCAATCCAGTAATTCCACCATCTATATACACATCCACTCATTCACCAACAGTTCTATATAGTCACTCATATATATACTCACTCATCATATGTAGTGATACACCTATACATCCTGTTACACACCGACAGTCATCCAAAAGTTACTCACACACATGCAAATAAACTATTGAACATCCATTTATTTGCATACACTACCACCTTACTTCTAAGGAAACTTACACATACTTACTCTCTTAAACAATCACTTATAGAAACACATACTTATTTAAACAGGAACTCTTACAATCTCTCACTTGCACATATACTCACTTATATACATCAATACTCACATATACTAGATTAAAACATATGTAGTTACTGATAAAGACACTAGTGAGACAGTCATTCACTCACTAACACACATATACACACTCATCCACCCATACAGTCCTGCACATATGCTGTCTTCAAAACACATACAAACAGTGAGTCAGTCATTGATGTATCTATGTGCTAAGTAATACCCCCACCAAACCATACAGACACTCATACTGATACTAAAAAAACATCTAATAACCCATACACACACATGTAGCTACTCACCAACCCATGCAGCCACTTATACACAAAGTGAAACACTGATACATATATTTAAATATTTAAACATTACTCGCTAATATATGTATTCACTAAGATACACTTAATAAGCCAGTTAACTGATCCATTTTTTTTTTTTAAAACATCCATTTAGACACTTACTTAAAAATGTATTCTTCCATCGACCTTTACAAATACATATATAAAACATATTTATTTTACAGAAAGACACATTCACTGGATGGTGTCATCAGTGATGTCATGAGTGATGTAATGTGACGTCATCAGCAGTGCATTGCAGGCGCGCAAGTTATAGTGAGTCCAACTAACTATAACGTGGGAATTTCAATGGTTTTATGTCAGTAAAATTTCCAGCTAACTATAACTGGTGTCAAACCTATGGTTTTTTCAGTGAATATATATATATATATATATATATATATATATATATATATATATATATATATATATATATATATATATATATATATATATATATATATATATGGTATTTATTTTAAATCTGACTAGTAACACGGACTGCTTTGCCACACAGGGCTTTTTTTTAAAGTAATTTCGTTCTTTAAAATTGTTTCATTCAACTGAAGGTTTTCTTGTCACTCACTGTATGAGATCAGTTAACTCCACAATGCTGAGAGCAACTATTTGTTGGACAACTATTCTTTTTGATTTTTTGAATTTGTTTATTAAGTTTTCCAAGGTAACAAGCAGAGTATTCACAATCATAATCAATGAGTATGCACAGAGCAGCATGACACTTTACATTACAGAGATCTGAATACATACCGCAGTGACCATGTAATAATTTAGATTGTAACACAGTTGCCCTGGAACAAAACCACAGATATTGAAGTTGTACTTCATGGCCATATCTTCTTTACAGATACACGTATCTAGCGGTGTAAGATTGGCAGGCAGTAAGCCAGATTATCAATACAAACAATGAAAATTAACGAACATGGACCATTCAGATATAGAGCATAAAATGGCGATCGGGAAGGATATTTAAGTCGCTTGAGGACTGCACAGGGTGTTCAAGGAGATATGCTGTAAATTGATCCCAAATGTCGTGGGGCCAGAGGAGAGCTGGAGCTGTTCAGCATAAGAGCACGTTTGTTCTTGCCAGAGTGTCATATCACCAATCCAATCCTTAAATTTGGGCGCACTCCCACGGCCCCATCTAGAGGCTACCCGCCGCCTGGCCAGTAACAAACGAGACAAACCTAGAGTGCTCAGCCCTTATCTCTTCTGTGTACCCCAGCAATGCAGTAATCGTGGACATGACGATCTGCAATTATGTCATCAACTCTAAAGCGTTAAAAACCTGTTGCCAATAGGTAAAGATTGAACTGCAATCCCATGCAAGGTGGAGAGTCAGTGGCTTCAGCCCCACGCCTATCACATTGGTTTGTTTTGTGTAATTTGTATTTGTGTAGATTGACAGAAGTGTAGTAAATAAGGTGTAAAAACTGGTAATGAATGATACGCGGCTGACTGCTAGAAGAAACTTGCTCTGTCTGCTTACAGCAATACAGCCACTGTTGTGTTGGTCAGTGACCTCTAGTCCAATATCAGCCGCCCATTTCTCCAGTGATTGACAAGGATGTACTTTTTCTGTGTATTTGTTGTGATAGTGTAGAGATCAATTGGGACGCGCAGTGCTATCTTGTAGTAAATGGTGCAGAGGAGCAAGTATTGGGAGTACTTGCAGATATGAGGGAGTGTATTCTCTAACACCCTGTTGCAGGCGTATATAGAGAAAAATGTCCATGGGAGAGGGCTGTTTATCCTTAAAGCTGCTGAATAGTGCGGAACGTGCCCGCAGCATACAGGTCGCCCCAATGATGAATGTTCTGTTTAGTTTAAGTTTTCCGAAAAACTCCTTGCACAACCAGCATCTTTAAATGGTATGTAAGTGGGAGCAGCAGGGAACATAAAATGGGGGCCTTGCAAGTGACGTGCAATGCGGTGCCACACCTCGACTGTACAGTCTACTGAGGTTGGGCAGGGTGCGCGGGGCAAGAGTGTAGTAAATATAACCCCGGCCAACAGGATGGAGTCTGCCAGCCAGTGCTAATGTGCTACGTGAGGTGTGTATCTGGGAGGGTGAAACCAATTGTAAGCATAGTGTGCTTGGGCACAGATCTAGTACAGTTCTAAATCTGGAATATCTAACCCCCTGGTAATATGGCTGTGTAAGTGTATTCCACTGCAAACATGGCTTCTTACCACCCCTTACTAGTCTGATTAGCTCAGAGCGGAGCTGGGAGAGAGGAAATACCTGCCCGGATCACATGGAATATTTAAAAACCAATATAGAAGCATGGTGAGGATGACCATTTTCATGAGCGTAATCCGACCTGCCATAGTAAAGGGAAGCGCATTCCAGCAGGAAATGCTGCTGGTGAGATTTGCAAGTGTACCCCCGTAATTGAGCCTCATTAATTCTGCATTATCGACTGTAACATGTATACCTAGGTAGCTCACCTCTGCGTCACACCCTTCTATAGGATAGTCTGTGGGAAATTGCACCACAGATGTGTTAAGTGGAAAAAGTTGAGATTTGTCCCAATTGATGTGAATACCATAGAGCCCACCGACTAACAAATTTGCGAATGAGTGGGTTGAGGTTCTGCTGCGGGTCCTTGACATAAAAGGTAACGTTGTCATCATACAGGGAAATAAGGATCGGGAGGAGAAAGCAGCGCAGACCTTTTTCTTGATGATGCTGCCTGATGTTTGCCGCAACCGGTTCTATGTCGAAGGCAAAAAGGAGAGGGAAGTCTTGTAGAGTACCACGAGTGAGAAGAGGGGGGGGGGGATGTATGACCGTTGATCTGAACTTGCGCCGTAGAAGACGCATATAGAAGGCGTATCCACGCTAAAAAGCCAACGGGTAACCCTATGCATTGGAGGACGGTGAAAAGGTAGACCCATTCCACGGAGTCAAAGGCCTTCGTAGCGTCTAGAAAAATAGCCACGAGAGCCTGTTGGGGATCGACCGTTTGCAGAATGGAGAATAGAGTACGGAGGTTGCCCTCCCAGGAATGAAACCTGCCTGGTCCGGCAACACTAGCTTCACCATCAGTAAACTGAGGCAGTTGGCTAGGAGTTTGGCGTGAATTTTTGCGTCCGTATTAATGAGGGAGAGGGGCCGGTAAGAGTCACAACGGTCTGCAGGCTTTCCTTGCTTCAGGAGGAAGGTGATTACCGCCTCACGGCTTGTACCGGGAGGGATCTGCACCTTCAGAGCTTCGAGGTATTCCTCCTTCAACACCGGAAACAGCTGTTCAAGATGCGCCTTATAAAAATCAATGGGAAGGCCTGTTGGACCCAGGGGCTTAGCCAGATTTCATTTGCATAATGGCCGCTCTAAATTCATCCCCTTCGAAGGGGGCCATTAGAAATTCCCATTGATTATTACCCAACCACCCCAGCGCGATATCTTGAAGGAATGGAGCAAAATCCAGGGCCTGTGTGAATGATAGCGATTCTTGTAGAAGTCTGTGAATATCTACAAGATTTCGAAGCTGTCACGATGACGTGTACCTGAGCGGTCTATTATATCTGTAATGTAATTAGAAAAGCGAGGTAAACTAATTTCCGTCGCTCACGCCCTGCCAGGCCTTTCCCCTTCCCCAAACCTACAAGCGGTGAAGTATTTGCCACGAAAGCGGACCTCCAGTTCGGCAGTGGTTGTGTATTCAGTGAGCTTGTCCCGAAGTGTAGCCTTCTGAGCCCCGGTTGTATCCTGCCACATATCTTTTTCCAGTTGTTTCCGTTCCCCCCCTAAAGTTGACGTAGACTACGTTGAATGTCCCTAAGGACCCCAAAGCGCTTTGATATGCAGAATCTCAGCATCGTAACTTTAACAGCTTCCCAAAGGGTGCTCATATGGTTGACTGTGCCCTTATTCCTTTCAAAGAAGTCAGAAATCTCTTCCCCAAGTTCTGCCCTAAAAAGAGTGTCTAATAGTGCTTCCGGCAGCAGATGCCAGGTGCGTGGGGAGGTGATCGAGTTAGGGGGAGCAATTGTCATGCATACCGGAGCGTGGTCTGATAGGGTTCTGGCCATGTGTTCCACCAAAAGAAGCAACCCCACGGGAGACGATCCAATAATCAAGCCGTGACCAGGAAGCATGTGCCCTTGTCAAAGGGATGAACTTAGCGTCAATAAGGCCATGATCAGGGAATAAGCGCGCTAGCGCTTCATACGTTTTATTGTAATGGTGTGGAAGTGGGTTGGACCTGTCCCTGTAGGGGCATAATACAGTGTTAAAGTCCCCTCTCCAAATGACGTGAGTAGAGCCTACCTTAAGAATGTGTCCCCATAATGTAGTAAAGTAGTCTGGATCTGTTAAGTCCATAGCAACAAATAAGTGTAACTGACTGCGTACCCAGTGTGCCCCAGAGCATGCAACTCCTACCAGAAGTCGCTGAATGTGCCGCCTAGGATAAAGGGTGTGTTCTTTTTGACTAATGTTAAGGTTCCACTGGAATACGTAGAGTAAGCGAACACTCGCTCCGCAGCGCATTTACTGGCGAAACAGGGGGAACGGCGTGAATCGACACGTCTGTTGGAGTATCGTAATATGTATCGGATGCCTATCGAGATGGGCAAGGATTTGCCGACATTTGCGGTGGTCACAAAGTCCTCTGACATTCCATGTAAGCAATTTTATATGGAGTGTCAGGAGAGGATTGTGTTATGTGAGGAGTGACAAATGGCCAATGCATACATCGTGATGACTGGTGTAGTGCATGCCTGTTCCAGTGCGCGTTATGATTATCTGCTGATGAATCTCTCAAAAAACATTCAAAAACATCAAATCCCAACCCATCACCACCACCCACAACGGCACCACAATCGTGCCGGCATCACATGACCCACCCAACACCCAAAGAAGACCTGACATTACCATCTAGGTTCTAGAAAGTCCAACAGAGGAGAATACAAGTAACTAGTGGGGATCGTCAGTGGGTCACGATTCCCTCCCTGCTCACTCGAACTGTAAGCAGTTACCTAATGAAACGGGGAGATAAGGGAAGAGATAGAAGGCGGGGGCTTAGCATAGTTCAGTTCAACCTTTCCGAGCAGGTATTAAGCCCGCATCTATAACATGCAAAAGTCTGAAAACAAGCAGAACACTTATCTGACCACCATCCTACAGGAGCTTCGGGCTTTTGAAATGTTAATAACACCTGCGCCAATTGAGGGAATTTTTGCCTGCAGTTGAGTTCAAAAGAGCATGCAGACAAGCCAAGAGCGCTGGACCGCTGCCGCCGAGCTGTCTGTGATCGAGGCTGGGTGAAGATGTCATTGTGATTATTACAGCAGGCATTGACTAGAGCCCCCGCCCCACCACGAATCTCAGGCCAGAGTTGAGCTCAAGTATACCGGGTATGAGAATTCCATAGTAGCATTAATTCTTTCAGAGTTCAGCTGTATTCAGAGATGAAGATCTGGATATGCAATCACTTGAGTCTCCTTGTGGTGAACGTCGCGGACAGGTTTTAGGAAGTTCTCAACTTGCTGCGAATTTCAAAAGATATGTTTGCCCTGGTGGCTGACTCGCAGGCGTGCCAGATAGAGAAGAGCAGACTCTATCTGTGCCTTCCAGCCGGTTTCTGCTTGACTTGTAAAATCTTTTGCCGCGCCTCCTGTACAGCGACCGTGAAGTCTGGGTATATTATAAATGTATTCTCCTCGAAGTGGAGTGATTTATTCTCACAGGATCATTTGAGAGCAGTGTCCCGGTTCGATAATTAAGTAGACTTGCCACGATGGGGCGGGGAGTGCCGCCCAGAGGAGGTCCAGGACCCAAGGATCGGTGCACTTGTTCAACGATGAGCTGCATGGAGAATGTGTCCGCCCCAAATGTACTTCGCAATAGTCGCTCAAGGAAGTCCTCCATGCGCCCTGTATTGAGGCTCTCCAGAATGCCCGCGACTCTAATGTTGTTGCGGCAACTGCGGGCCTCCAGTTCATTTTTGTCGGCAATCCCCTTCAACAGCTTGTCCATCTGGGCAACTTGTTGTTGCATCTGAGATGTGGTATCTTCATTATCCGAGATGCGTTTTTCCACCTACTTAATTTACGCATCCTGCTGGTCACTTTTTGAACAAGGAAATCTGGGCGGCTGTTCATGGAGTCCATTTGGTTAGCAAGGCCTGTTAAACTATGTTGCATGGCCAGCAGCAGCGTTTTAACTTCGTCAGAGGACAAGGATGGTGCTGGTGGGCGTTCTTGGTCTGGCTGGCTGGTTTCACCTGAGCCCGAGCGTGCGCAAGTCTTTTTAGCATTGAAGACGAGCTTGGGCTGGCAGACATCCAGTTTCCCCATCACTGCAGAAGGGGGTGAAAGGGCAATTGTGCAGCAGGGCCGGTAATGCCGAAAGGTACCCCCTCAATGGCAGTGTGACGTGCAATCAGTTGCCCAAAGCGGGAGCCCAGAAACTGGGAACGCCAAAGGACCCCCGCTGAAGTGGCAGTTAATGTGAGTCTGTATGTGCCAAACAGTGGTTGAGGGATGCCAGCAAGGACATCGCTCAGGTCGGGTGGGAGTAGGATTCAGAGCAGATTGTAAGTTGATGCCGTGCGTAACGCAGAGAGCCCGCCGTAACATGTAAAGCATGGACGTCCAGATTCGAGCATTACTCACAAAGCTGGCTGGAACGTGATGTGTTGAATGCTAGGATAGTGCTCCCAATCTTCTATAAATGACCAGTCTGGAGTAAGGTGGAGGCAGTTAGGTCACGATGCCGCCATCACCAGTATGCACCAAAATATAGTGACAACCTCCCGTGGGTGCCTGTCATGGAGACATGACCTCCTTATAAGTCCAAGAGGCAGAGCAGGTGGCAGGCCGCAGCGCAGCACAGCACTATAGATGACATGCAGGCCTCCGAAGTTGGTGGGACGATTAGGCCTGACAGGCCCGGTAGGGGAGCGTTGCGTTTCCTGAGGATCCCAGCTACTTAGGCAGGCGACAGAGGGTTTGTTGCATAGGCACGTGCTGCGGCCCGGCTCACACGCCTCCGCCCGCTATGTCAAGAAATCGACGAGGGTCACTGAAGGCAGCAGATATCCGCGGGCGGATTACTCAATAAGGTGGTGGAGAGCGGAGCCAATGGGCTAGCTGGCGCAGGAGGGATGCCACGCTTACGTACCTCACCCGTGCTACAGCGGCCAGACTGGATCACGGTCTAAGGTGCCGCAGCCTCAGAGGACTTGTTCTCCTGCTGCCAGTCCTCGTTGAATGTCGTCCATACTCATGCAGCCACTGCGGGAGAACAGCAAGGAGCTTGGAAGTACAGGCAGGGCGGGATATCTACGCTGGGTACAGAGGTCTAGCGCCATGTGGGATCCTCTGATCTCGAGTCGGAGCAGTGACTGCCCAAGGCACCAGACGAGACAACACGCTCGTCCCGGGGAGGGAAGAGTCTGGCTCGGAAGACACTGGAGGCGAGTGGAGAGCCCCGATTTCACACCGGAGTTGGCGTAGTAAATGGGTGATCTAAGGCAGGCTTCAAAAGGAAGAAGGAATGTTTATTAAGCAATATTAATGTAGGATGATGCTGCCAGAGCCTCACCGGTGTGTGGCCATCTTGGTTGTGCGCCCCTGGACAGCTATTCTTGCATATTAGATTTCATGCCTCCTTTGGTGCCACTTAATGGAGAAACCTGCTCTATGCTACTCTGGCAGGGGTTTTCTTATTATTGCTCATTCGTCAACTATTATGGGTGTGGATTTGGGTGTCTTTTGGGGTACCACCCAAAGGTACAGGGTCTCCCTATAGTCCATGGGTCCGAAATTCAATCTGAGACCAGCACTGGAGCACGGAGAGAAAGGATATTTATTACAATCTCATGAGAGAGAAAGCATCAACAGCAGAAACCCATAGCTGTCTGAGGCGACAGCCTGCCAAGCACTTTGGTTCCACGTCTTCTATACCCATCATCCCAACCCCCGCGTCTACAGTAAAGAACGAACACCATGAATATGCAAAAGGGGATGTGTACTGTAAACGATGAACACCATAATTATAGGTCAATCTGATAAGTCCGCAGATTGTAGTTGTTGAGCCCCAGCAGGGCATAGTGCACAAGGTGAAGAAGATAAGCATCTGGGAAACTTCCTGTCCAACCGGTTGAGCTTGTGTTGGTCAGTTTGTGGTCTGGCCAGAGCACGAACAGGGTGTGTATGTCCTTTCAAGAATGAGGCGAGTGAAGCCCCAGAGCTTTCGTGATACAGAGAGGTCAGTAATGAAGGGTGAAGCGCAAAATGGCAGAGCGAATGGCAAGATAACAGACCTACTTTTCCACAGAGTACAAAATGGCTGAGCGAGTGTCGAGATAAAGAATACATTTTCCACAGTCCCTCCGGTTGACAGGAGCGAAGCTGAACGTCTTGAGGCATTGTTCCAATCGTTGGTACGTGTGGCTAGTTGGAAGACTCTTATCTTCTGTTGTATTTACTCTTAAAAGTTTACTGAGGAATAATGCAGAGCCTCAGTGGTCATACCTGTAAACAGAAAAAGTGCCTGTCTTAAAGTAATTTGAGAGGTTACTAGCACTTCTATTACTTTGGCACTTTAAATATGAAGAAAACCAAAGTGATGAAGGTAAAGATGTCTGTCACAACTTGTAGACTGAGTGGTTCTGGCGTTTGTTTCCAGACGTTCTTTATGTGATGTATCCTTGGGGCCCGCTTACATACTCTTCCTGTCTCTGCTTTGTGGAGCATGTGCAACCCTTCAGGATAAGCTTGGGTTACCATTCTCACTTGGTAGTTTCTGTGGAACACATGTAGTTTCTGTGTAGCTCCAAGCCCCTTGCGCAACCCCCCAATCACATATCAGATGAATGCCAGTCCATTGTCAGAACCATAAAAACATAGGTACTTTAAGGCGCAGTATGAATTCTTTCAGGAGGCATTTGTCAATCGTTCGTACATTGCAGTTTTTGGATCAGTATGCCTCAGTCTGTGTGCTGAATATGCACACAATAACCAACACTTACTTGTAGTTTGAGTAGGGGGCATGCTGAGGAAGTCCATTTAATGTTGGGAAGAGAAGTAGCCGGGGGCAGTGGAAGTACACTTTCCAATTTAAACTTTGTACCAACATTTGAGAAAACAGTCTGGTCATATCATCACGTCCTACAAGTGATTGACCATGAAAAAGTCTGGCCATGGGAGCAAGCATTATCGTTGGTAAATTTATCTTTCTGATTGGCCCTATCCATATTACTTTTCTGTTTGCATACATCCTCCCCTGTTCACATCTTCCTTTCCTTCCACCCAGCACTTTCAATAATATACTTAGGGTCATAGTACATATCATCTTTTATCCTTATATCATGATATCATGTGTAATAGAAGCAATCTGAATCATTGTGTACTCACAACCATGATACATAGTCCTCGGAGGAGGTGGGTGCAGCACATTTTGCAATTGAAACTTTGGTAGCATCAGGCCTGGCAATAGTTGTACTATTAATGGTGCATGCCGTATTTAATTGCTTAAAAAGAAATCCATTCTCTCCAAAAGGAGGATTAAAACCTTGTACTATAGCTTGTCCCAACAACAAATACAGTTGAAAATCTGTTTTAGTAACACCTCTGGGAATCAAAATACTTGTAGTTGTCAAACTGTGCCAATCCTTTATACCTTGTAATCCAATTGCAAACACCTTTAAAGAGTGCACCTGTATACTAAAAGACATATTAAATCTATACTTACTGTATCCCAGAACAGTATAATATGAAGCAGTTATTCGATGCACACCGTCCTTCTGTATTTACATATACTCATATTCTCATTACTAAACCTCAATACATATATACTATATATTATTCATCCTTTGTAGTCCCTGGTTAATACACTGCATTTAGAATGCATTTTTGCACATTCCACCTTACAATGTAATTTGTTACAACAATATTCTCTTCAACTCTGAAGAATCTAGAAATAACAACATTAGTATACATACACATTATTTCTTCTAGATAGATATATAAAATAGTACTTTGAACATGGATGCCAGAAAATCCCACAGATGTATGAAATTTACCAGAGAGGGGAGACCTAGGAAAGGGATTATGAACTAGAGGTACAAGTAGCACCGGTATGCACCATGAACTCATGTCCACCCCCCCACCCCCCAAACCCCAGTGGTACAGTAACATAGGGGCCAGCTTTAATAACTGGTGTCATGAACCTTCTTCTGCCCTTCTTAGACTGCCCAATGAAGGGTATTCAAAGGTATTGTAATCAAATGTCAGTAGTCATCATTGTAAAAGCTTCTGTTTGTATGCTTATAGTGCGGAAATCTTTGCTACCATATTTTGATTCTTAGATTCTCTCATAGAATCCAAGGCCAAGCAAATACGCCTTGGCAAAAGCTGTTTGTCAATACATAGAGCTTGGTGTTTTCAATAAAAAGTCAAAATGTAATACATAGCCTTCATCTAATCTGTCCTCGTCCTAGCTAAATCTACCTCCCTCTGTTCGGCTTCACTTAAATCTGTTTTGCTCTTTCATCAAAATCTGCCCTCTCCTCTTCTGCATCTGTTCTCAACTCTGCTTCCTTCATTTTTACATCCAAGTCTTAGTCTGAGAAGTGTGATTACACCACTTTCGCTTGTACTCCTTGTGAATTAATTACCCCTTCCTCTCGCCACCGTTGTTTGACCCTGTAAATTAGGGCATTCATCCTTTCAATGACCCTTCCTGTAAGTAGTAGGCACACTCATTTTGTCCTGATCCACCACTACGTTGCTGCGCCGGATGCAGTGAAGGCTGACCAGACCCTGTTCGGTTGTCCTCTTCTGCATATTTCCCATTCTTTTCTGTGTCTCCTACAATAACCTGTTGCAGTAACACTATCAGGATTTTCTTTGTTCAATTTTAAATAACTTTAATAAGAATAAGTCTAATGATAACAACCCTGTGCAACATGGTCTGTAAAAGACAATGCTAATTGAACTTTTCATGTTAACTGTGTTTTTATAGTGCTTAGCATCTAGGCACTATAATACTGTCTGGGGTCAGAACTCTGGCCCAGAGGGTTGTAGAGACATCTGGTTTTCACTGTTTGGCCTAATTGTATGTGTAATATAATACTCTTGGGTGTAATAAACTGATTTTCTTTAATACAAAAGTAAAGCACTGACTGGACATTGAGTTAATCAGCTGGCAGTACAGGGTGCGCTGTATTCTGTATTCTTTGAGTAAGCCTTGGACTGCTCTGTCTTGCTCTCCTAAGAGTGAAACGAGAAGGGAACACTCCAGTTGATGCAGTTGGAGCATAGTGACCCCTGAGTGCCCTGGTCCCCAGAAGGCTTGTTCGAACAGGCTGTAGATCTAGGGCGGAATGCACCTTCAATGAAACAAGGGGCCAATTGAATGGGCTAGCATTTGCACATATCCCTGTTAAAGCACAATGTTTTGCGCATCCTGGGCAAGGGTTGCGTCATGCTGTAGACTAGCTGGACCTTTTGGTGGTTGACTTGGTAATAGCATTGTCATCTGGGCAGGAATAGTAATAATTTAAAACTCCTATCACAAATATTTTAGTAAAACAACGCATACTGTAGGAGTGCACTGTCATTACAGATAGCATATTCTCCAATGAAATGGCCACTAAAGGTTTCCCACTAACGTGTAGTTTTATTGATAAAGATACAGTGCACAATGAATGTCTGGAAATCTGCATTCAGCAAGAATACCTAAAAGTTGCACATCACCCAGCAAACCATTCTAATTTGTTCTGATCCTATAAAAAAGTATATATTTTTCTGTCTCTCAATACCAATTTACAAAAGTGTCTTCATAACTGATGAAGCATATTTGAAATGTTTGAACTGTTCACTTAATAGCCATTTCAGTGCTGTGTTGGAGAAAAAAGAAACCTGGCATCTTAGTTTTTCTTTTCACACGTTTTGCACAGTGCAATAGTAAGGCAGTTCACTTTACAAAATCCTTTAATTTCAGTCACAGAAAACAAACTGACTTTTGACCCCTGTTTCTGAAAGCTAAGCAAATGTTGCAAGATAATATTAAAAAACATTGTTATTTCTTATTCAGTTTGATGAGTAAGCAGATCACCAGGTCACCAGATCGCTATGGTAATCCCTAAAATAGCTCGTCCATGTTAAATCTTGCTCGACGTGAGTAGACTTTATTCTTTTTTTTCTTTTCAAGCCCTGCTAAAGTGGTGCATGTTCTTCCCATTTTCGAAAGCTTTCCCATTTATCTACCTTCTTTTTCCTTAAACACGTAAATACTGTTTTTGTTTAAATCTAAGGAGCCATCCAGCAGCCACTCAAATCTTCATTGTCCTTTGTATATTTTATAACAAAAAAACCTATTCCAAACCTTCACTCCAAATTTCACCTACATCCTCCAATTTGAGGTGGAGAGTGGAGCATTTTGTCCAAATACCGACTTACAAAATAACATAACAATGAGAAATGCATTTCCTTAGTTTACTCATTGTCCCCTAAAATTGGAGACCCTCAAAAAATAAGAAAACTAATAATCCCAGTCTCCAACATCCCAAAATGACTAGTGTCTTCGATTGATTCAATCAATTGCACAAGCATGCCTTTAGAGCCACCTCACCAAGTTGATGTGGGGGCGTCCGTCTCTCCGCACTTTGGACAAATGTGTAAATCTGCAATCCACCCGGTTCGGGACCAGAGAGAGATAGTGGTGGAGCTGTAGGGTCGGGACGCTAGTATGGACTGGGAGGTTGTCTGTTAGCGTCTGGAAGTTGTTATCCGTCGGTGGCAAGTAGAGGGGGAGAAGGAAAGGGACGTGATATGGTGGTGGCGGGGTAGGAGTAATTCGTCCTCATGGAGGTCTGACGGTGCTAAGGGGGTATATCGCATAGGATACTGACCAGAGGCATTTAGCCGGTGTTCTCTATCTAGACCGGCAATATTTGAAGCTATCAATTTTGTTTCTGTGATTTCCATGCTGCCTTCTGGGATCTAGCCTGAGCTCTCCTCCCCCCTACTATAATTTCCTTCTTCCATAACCCCAAGGAATTAAACAGGGATTGTCTAGATCTGCACCTATGCAATTGGGCTTCTACTGCCTCTGGGACCCCCTCTGCCAGGTATTATCCCTATCCTTTGATGTTTATCTGTTCCATAATGTGCTGTACATTCTGGGAGAAATAACGTATTTTATGTACATTTCTTTATTCGGGGTACCCTTCGGAGGGGCTGGTTGACTTTCTTCCAAAACATCGGACTGAGATTAACTACATATCCCTACAAATTTACTACACACGGGCATGTTTACAATATTAAAAAACATCTCTACAAGTTTCTAGTATATATAGCGTGAATGCAGAGTGTGATTTAAAAAAAATGACGTCAGCGTAGCGCATTTGTTTCTGAAGCAAGCTAATCAAAGTAACCAGTGTGAACAAAAATTCTGGCTATGTTGAAAACGGTGAGAAAAGAAAACATGTAAAAACTGACTGGAGCAAATGAGGTTGGAAGAGGAGGTGCGCCAAAGGGGAGGCTGATGCTAGTGGGTAAGTGCTGCTTTCAGATAAAAAAATATCTGAGCTTTGCTTTTGATATGAATTATTCTACTGTGAAGCATCTAGTACATCTATGCTGTGACTCGTCTAGTAGAGAAGCCCTAAACTCTTTATGCTGGACTTCATTGGACAGTTTACATAGCTTGTTTGGCGAGTTCTAAAGCCAGTATAAGACTTTTTTTTCTGGAAACGTAATGGCATACCATAACACAAAGTTTCTAGTAGCCCTGAATTCCATCTATTTCTGACAATCCTCTAGTGCTATAGCAGTCCAGAAAAATAATTTGACGTGTCACAATTATTGAAATATACCTAAAACCTGTTACTGAAAAATAGCCTGAAATATCATTGTGATTTCATATGAGAATACATACCAACTTTTAATTGTAGTATTTAATGAACTGCTCCATTCTGCTGGTTTAATTCTAGGGTTTGGACAAGTGCAGCTTGAAGGTTTTGTAGCATCCCAAATAGATTAAATCTGAACAGGTCTCATTCACGTTCATTTGGCAGAGTGCCACTGAAAAGAATGCACTGCATTTTGCTTCCTGTACCAGTCTGTGTAGGGCCACCACCTTTGGTTCTAACAGAATAGGCCTTCAGTCCAAAGCACATTAAGGTGCCATGCCTCGTTTCGGCAACCATTCACACCCAGTGCATGTATATGTGTGCCAAATGCGGTCTTTCATTTTTAATAAAGTTGGTGGATGTGATCATTGCCCAATTTATTTTTTCACCATAAAAGAATGAAACTCTGTTGTCCTTAGCAAGATTGACATCTGTGACCTTTAGTTTGCTTTCATTTTTATAACAGAACAGATACCGATCTGTCTTATTAGCTATATGTAGCAATCAAATGTGCATGCTTATAAATAGGTTTTGGGACTTGTGCGTCATCCTCAGATCTCTGTGCATCCATCAAGTCTGATGATATAATAACAATGCAGATGCTGAAGAGACATGGAGCCGTGTGATTCTGGGGTTTACCTGCTCAGTGCAAGGAGAGGCCTGTTGTCATGTTCCTGCAGTGCGTAAATTCTATTCTATTCTATAATAAGTAACACTATACTTCCCCAAATTAGTCCATTATTTGAGATTGCGCATCTCTGAAACCGGAATATGCAAAACCTGCTCACAATTTCGAGATGTAGCTTGTGAAAATGAAGCTCTAAAACGTAGAAATATCAGATTAAATTGATTCTATGCACTACTAGTGCAAAAAATTGTGTGCAGCTTTGTGCTGAGGCAGCAGAGCTCATCATTATACGTTTCTAATCTGGTTACAGGTTTGAGGCACCATAAAGCTAAAATAGTTACCTTGTGTGACAGGTCGTGTTCCGATACTGATGCAGAGTTTAGTGGTTTAGGCACCTGCTGCCAACATCTCTATGCTGCCTGCAAGACATGTTGGCCAACTCAAACTCTTCTTGTTCTGTGATTAATAAAGTCAGTGCCTTTGAGTTGGATTACCAACACGTTAGCATCTATACACACCCCACCCACATTCTTCCTACTAATCTTTCCGCCCCTCCCCCAAACACTACTTTTTCTAATGATTTGATGGTCGTACTTCGCAAATTTCATGCATAGTTATCGAGTGTAACCTTTAACCCCTTGACCAGTTAGATATAAATACTCCAATGGGCGCTTGTCTTAAATGCTAGTGTTTTCACACATTTGATCTTTCTGTCACATCCTTTGCATACGCTCTAATTAAATGAGCACCATGAAGTGACTATTTGGTGACATAAATGTACCGTACAATTTAAATATGTACCAACCATCAATTCAGTTTTGGCTTTAAAGTAGTGCAGTTGCACAGTTCTGTGTTCGTGTGATGCTTCATGTATGTATGCACAATAGATCTGATACCTATTCTGAAGACCGATGCCACCTCTTGAGACCACACATACATTTTTTCACATTCTCACAGTATCCATAATTTTCACATTTACTACATATACTATGTTTTTATAGATTGTTTATAAACGTTCAACCTTTTCATACCTCATGTGAAGTAACCAGGCACAGTGCATCGTTGATTTAGCTAATGCCCTGGTGAATGTGGGGACCAGGTGTGATGGTGTTCAGCTTTGCTGCCTTGAACTTCTGACACATACTTGGAGAACACTCTGACGAATGGCAATTCAAAGTACTCTCTGCAAGTACTGTGATTAAGAGCGGGCCCTATGGAAACTCATCCCATGCCCTACTTTTCAGTAATTGTGTAACTTTTTACAACACAGTTGATTGAGTGCATTTAGCAATATTAACATGGTAAAATCTGGTTGGGTGATAACTCTTTCCCGAAAAGCAATCCGGCAAATGGTTGCTGATTGTTCTGTTCCCAGAATGCCCAACTTGAAATTGCAACCATTTGCAGAAGGTTTCAGCCATTGAGGGTGCTTGCAACTCAAACATTTATTATTTGAGACTACCTGTTTGTGGATGTGAATCTTCAGAGGTTGCAGAACGCTGACAATTCTGCCAGTCTACTCGCCACTGCTTGCAACATAATTTACTTTTAATTCACATTTTCATAACCCTTTTGGTGGACATAAACTATAAAGTCCCAAGGGTAGTACTCTGCATTCTTGGAAAACCTCGTACCATTAGACTAGATTTTTCTCTTACATTTAATTGCAAATGTATAGTGTTTTGTGTTAAAAAATGTATTTCCTCAATTACACGTCCATTCTTCTGGTTCGAATCCAGTTTGCGATTAGATTTGCTGAATTCCGTGTATTCAGTAATTTGATCAGCACTTGTATCGCTGGGAAGTCCTTGCCCTAGAGGCCCCAGCATAATTCTGGATTTGTTTGAGGTACTGGGCTCAAATCCGCTCTGCAGTTTGGTTTAGTCATACTAAAAAAAGCCATTCGCAAGAGTTTTATTACAGTTAAAGAATTGAAATATGCAAGCCAAATTAGAGACTTACTAAAAGGTTTACTTCTCGAAGAGGCACACCTCAAACTTTGTGTAGACCTACACAAAAACACTATTTTGATGTGTCCTAATAAGGCGTCCCCAAATGTTAAACACATTTTGTGGAGATGCGCGTGAACGTGGAAGTTTGAGTAAATTGTGGCCGGATCACATATTGCTTACTTTTTACTTTTCGTGTGTCGGTTGCTTGGCAAAAGCATACATCCTAGGCAGCTGGTGGTACTAACTGGTGTTAAGTGCAATAAATATTACATTAGTTGCACATTTTGGTGGTGTTAGGGGGATATGGTAACAGCTTTCTTAATCGGTGTGCCTTGGTGCACAAAGCAATTGTAATCGTAGAGCTCCGCTGTATGGCATATTATTCAGCTGCCCGTATTTTTTTTTTAAAGAAATTGATTCTGTTTAATTAAAATAGTGTAGGAATGCTTTAGAGGACTGCATAAACGACTATGTGCGCTGTGACAGTGTTGTATGGTGTCCCCTGATCTCATTTAGTACGACGAACACGATCTTGGTACTTGCTGCTTTCTCCCGTCGAAATCGGGTCCTGCAGTTCTCCTGTGAAATCCTCTTCTCCTTTGCCCTGGTTCAGAACGGTTGGGGGAGGGGAGTAGCTATGCAAGCGTTTAAGACAAAGAGCAGACAAGAACATGCGCATTGCTGTGTTTAGTGAAGCTAGGATCGGTATGCTTTTATCTGCACACAGCTAGCAGGACGACTCTTGCATTGGTTTTAAGCCCCAAGCGGTCCCACCGTGTTTGTGAAGCTAAATAAAGACCCCAGCGGCCCGAAATTAAATGTCGAGATCCGTGATCAAGGCTCCAACAGAGCCAGACTGAAAGCTTATAGTTTGAACAGAACCTGGTAATCTGTTGTCCACCTCGATTGGCACAGAGCCAGGAGTCAGTTTGCTTTAAAAATATGCCCCAGGCACCGGCCTTTACTTTAAAAGTGTTAGACGTCGTTTGACTCTGCTAAATCAGTTTTAAACTGCTCGCGCTACAAGTCTCTTTCTTGGCTTGTTTGACAGGAAGAAAGCATCGAGTACTAAATCCCAGGAAAAAGAAACCAGTGGACACCATGAAAAAATAAATCGCTGACTACACATTAATTGCTCCAGTGGCTCACAATCGGGGCACCTTTTTGTTTTAGTTTTTGCTTAAGCTGTAAAACGTAGCTTTCCAAATACATAGCATGGTATTGGATGCTTTTCAGACAGTGGATCAGCAGTTTAGAAAAATCTTTCGATACTGTGCTTCAAGCCCTTTGAGAACGGGTTAATAGTTAAGTAATTGTTTGGCTTTACTTTCTATACTTGCGCTCACTATTAATGGTCGTGTACTCCTCGCTGCACCCTTTTTGGTAAAATGAACACTTTTTTAAAAATTTGCTTAAAGCTATCATTGACTAGTTGAACATTGTAGTGGCCTTTAGTGCAGCTGTGACACATTGACGGTCTTAGTGTTGTAATATGCTGTGTAGTTTTCGAAGAAGGCCCATGCTGAACTCTGCTCATGGTTGACAGCTTTGGCACTATCTTAATTTCGTGTAGACAATTCTGCTAGCCTAGTCTGTTGTGGTCACTTCAGTCCTTAGCAAAGCAAGGGTTCTCACCTTGAATTAAGCAATCTTGTTCGATACTGAGTCCTGGTAGACCAAGGTTCGTCGGGTAAAAGTTTGATCTATAACTGTGAATCCCTCGCCCCCCTCCCTGCCCTCACATACACTCTAGAGATATGGAAACAGTACAGATTTGTACTGGGAAAACAAAAACTTTACATTGTGCATCCTTTATGCATAGAGAAGTCAATGTTAGGCTGAAGAGGTAGTCTTTGATGGCTCACATCTCTTCTCTGTCTGCTTATGAGTTTTGTGGCAAGTGGGTACACAAGAGGTGGCCTTTGGCTGGGGTGGAGAACATTTACAAATACATTTGGCAGTTAGTCTGTCCTTCCTACGAACTCCAAAAAAGATGAGGCTATAAAAAGGTTTGACAGTCACATTTTTTGCGCAAATCCTAGGTCAAGACACCTCACCCAGAAAATAGAGTAGGTCCATAGTAAACCCAAGCTGGCCCTTGTCTCCCCTTATACTCAAAAGTTAGCCTGACGTGTTACAGTAGAAGGGTATATTGTTTCCCTTGTGTAAAGAAGCTTTATTTTTTTTCCTAATTGGCACTTAATGCCTAAGATTCCAGGGTATTCTTTATATTCTGTATCATTGTATTCTATCTCTGCCCCTTTAAGCTGGGGGATGACTCAAGAAACTATCCCTGCAACTTCTGGTTCAGCAAATATTGGGCAAAGGATTTTACAACCTGTACTTAATTATAATCGACAGCGGTTTGCTACATCCTGGAACGGTTAACTTTCACCCAATTATTGGTCAAGGCCTTGAATGCACAACATGACATAATATGTATTTGGAATGCGCACTTACACCCAAGGGTATCTTCGTGTTGGATAGCTGGTGTTTGTTACCCGTTCAATTCTACTCATTTTATCGACCTTGAACGATGAAAGGCTGAGTAGAGCTGCCCGGGTTTTAACCTGTGACTCTGAAGTCGAACACAGACCCTTACAGTGGACGAATTAGTCCACTAAGCCACCAGACCCAGCGGGTGATTGGCTAGAGACCACCATATAATTAATTTTTTTACATTTCTTCACCTGAAGGCTGGAATGACCATCTGGTTTTGGCTTATGCTTTTACAACCACTTCTTTAAGTCCCTAGAGCTGTGCTCTTCTAAGCTTTTAGTCCTGTACGGTCAGTTATGTGATATGTTTTTCATAGAAAACTATAAAAATGATGGAAAATGTCCTAAAATCGATTGGACCCAGTTTTTCTAAACATGAAAAGAAATCCACATTTGGAAAGAAATCTGTTGTAACAGTTGGTGTCACCTCTCTTAAAGTGGGGAACTTCAATGAATGTAGCAATGATTCCAAAGATGGAGTACTAGGATCACAAGAAACCTCTCCCTACCTTTGCAGGATTAGTCTACATGCATAATTTACTTAATTAGGTAGCATATTATATAATGGAGATATCTATATTTGTTCAGAAGCTCTTGGACGCCAGTGAGTTGCAAAGTAGGATATTGGTAGAATTATGTGTTCATGATGTGGAACTATCCCAAATGATTGCATAGATAATGTTAAGTAAGTCTCTGCGTACTGTATAAATTAAACTGTCTGATGTTTTATAATGTTGCACTTGTTCTCAAATAACATATTGGTTCTCATTAGGAATTGTGATGAATCCTCTTACAGAATATTTATTTGACATTTCAAACAAATCTCAAGTCAACTGACAGCCTAATGTAGTAGCAGCTTCTGTGTATGGATTATTTGAACCATACTAGAACAGAGTAGCAATTTTTGGTTGGAACTCCGCTACATGTTTTGAGAATCGTACCCATTTCTACAACCTGAGCCACAGAGCCATGAACCAAATGGCCTGATGTGTAACAGCAAATACATTGTTTGCAGCATGTGTTGCTGTAGATCACATGCTGTGCTCTGTTTAGTGTCTTGACATTTCAGGTTAGTTTTCTTCGAAGAAGCTGTTTCGAGGTAACTTCCTACCGCTTAAACCGACCTTGCACCAGGGCACAGATTCCATATTGGGTTATTTTTAGGTCTCGTGACCTATCAATGCGCATGCGCATTGAGAGAAGCGAGACTATAGGGCTTTAAACACACTTTAACTAACTGGCGATTTGGTGCTGTGCCCGTGCGATTTTAGGTTAATGCGCAAGCGCATTGACCTAAAATGCGCGTGCACAGCATCAATTCGCCAGCCATCTGTTGCCCAGCTTGGTGCCGCTCCACCCCCTGCCGGATCAAAGGCTTTCACGGCCGGCCGGCCGTGCTTTCAGTTGCGGCCATGTCGCATTTCTCCTCCCCCATCCCCACAGCATGCCCTCCGTTTTGTTTCTCTCTCTCTCTTCAGCTCAGGTACCTGACAATGACGAGCAGTTTGTGCCAGACTATCAGGCTGAAAATTGTAAGTACCCCATGACTCATTTCTCATGTGTGTGCCTTTGTGAAATGTTTTATTTAGACTTGAACTCGGCCCTTCGTCTGGCGTCCTGGGAGAGAGTGCTGCTCTTGTTTTTTTATGCGGCTCGTCATATTCACTATGTTGGAGCTGCTTGCACAACAGAGCACCGCCCTTTAACACACGGGTCTTTACTTCTGCTCGGCGATGTGCAACTCCTCCCTTGTTGTCTGTTGCTTTTCATTTCCCAATTTGCCACCACACTGTAACAGGGCTCCGTATCTCTTCACGTTGGATGGTTGGACTTTCACAGCCCTGTACAACCAAACGTGCAATGCATGATATAATTTACAGTGCTGTATGTACATCAGAGTGCACTGCACACTCTTTATTTTAGAACACTTAATTTCATGTACGTTACTAGTATTTCTGGGTATTCCCCCTCCCGCTTAACGTTTGGGGCCCTTCCCCTACCCTCTGAGAACAAACGCAGCATTGCCCTCCCCCACCCCCTCCTTTGCCATGTGCTTCGAGTGAGGCAGAAAGAGGCACTGCCCTCCGCTCAGACCTGTTGCTTTCACTGCGCTCAACCACCCACTGAGATGAGCTTCTTGGCCTCTCTTGTCTGCTGCACCATTACCAATACCCTGTCCTTCCTTACTATCCTCCTCATTTCATCTTTCTTAGGTCGATAAAATGAGTACCATTGAGTTGTGTAACGATAAACATCTGTTATTCTGCACCAAGATACTGTAACTCATACTGGGGCAGATCTATCCAGGACTAAAAACGAACGAAAGCTTAATGTGGGCAGGGTCTTCAGTGAGTCTGAATGGACTAAGATCATAGAATATCTTCAAATTCTCTTGCAACTCATTTTTTTTCAGTATATCCAGTTTAACGTATTGCATAGAGCCTACCTACTCTTGCTATTCATGTGGTTCCCCGATACGGACTAGTGCCCGAGAAATGTCACTCCCGAAACTGGTGTTATTTAACTTCTAGAACTAGGTGGTGCACCTCTCGTCCAATATTACTGAGCTGACTGAGGCCAGGGTGATTGATCACAACCAGCTTGGCCAAGCATTCCGAAACTCGCAGGGCTTAATCAACATTTCTGGTCTGCTTGCCAATAGGGTTATAGCTTTGAAGTTGGGGAAAAGTCGCCCCCCAGTAATAAAAGTGACTGGGCACATTAATGAAGGGTGGTAGGTGAAGGGCGAAAATACAGTAGTCCAGTACGTCAATGTCCATTTAATTTATGCCTCACCTTGTGCTTCCTTTTCAATTTTTTGTCCTTTCCTTTCTAGGGCTGTCTTTAAATTTGTTGGTCTGGTGAGCTCGAGTTAGCAGATTGATTGTTCATTTGGCATGATCTTGCTTGGGAAGGTGAGAGTCCCTGAGCAACACGTTTTCCAGTTGCGACACTGTGTGCCCATGTGCCCTTCCTTCCACGCCGTGGACCTCAAACCTACGGCATTTGCCACTTTTTCCTATGCTAATTGACACAGATTTCTTAAGTAAATATTGTCTGCCTGCGTATTTCTGTAGTTTCCTTTGTCAGTCTTTTATGGGTCCTGTTGACTGCATTGCTACGAAATTCTGCATTTTATGTGCTAGGACATGATTGTTTTTAGACGATGCAGCTGGTTGTGAAGATGCCAATAGAGTCCCATCAGGATGGGAGTGATGGGTTCATATTTCCTCCGGTCCTAGATGAGACCTACTGCAGCATTTAGGATGCCCCTAAAGATCTGGAGTTTGGCAGGCCATGGATCATGGCGTTACCACCATCCCAGATGCAAGACTACAAGAACTTGAACTCCAGTTTGTAGTAAACGCATGGATCTGAGAGTAAACCTTGAAATGGGTTTATTGGACACAGCCTGAAGGAACCAGATCCTCCCAAGCCAGCAACAAAGCAACTGACAGAGGTAGAACACTGGCTCTGTAGAGAACCATGGAACGCACCGCTCTACATTCCACCCACCAGCCCACTACATTAAGCTTCCCCTCCCCTTTTACAGCCAAGAGAGCCCAAAGAGACAAACGTGTTTACACCCACCAGATAAAAAAACTACAATGGATGTAATAATAAAAATATAATGGAATAACACAATGGAAAATACCATACATTAACACCCCTGTACATAATCCTTTAAATAAACGGGCGGTATGCAGGTCCTCTGTGACCTTTAGGCACATGCTGCTCCTCTCCCCATCTGAGGAACAACCCTGTTCATCCCACCCACACTTAAGTTTTGTGTTTATACCCCTCCCTGAACACCCATCAGAGCTATTTGTTAACTCCTTGTCCTTCATCAGCATAAGACTACTGGATTTTTCAACATACTAAAATCCTGTCTGACATCCCCATCCTTTTGGTACAAAGCCACTTTGTGTGGATTCCCCTTGTTACCATTGGTCGATACAATGTACTCCATATGCACATCTTTCACTTTGTAAGGTTCCCAAACTTTTAACAACCCTTTAGTATGCTTCACTTACACCCAGTCACCAACCTGAATAATGCCACACGTCCCATTCCTTAAATCACTCTCCTTTGCTTCGTCCTCACACTTCAACAACCATGCTGGAGTCAATTAGGTATTCAGATTCCTTCCTCTCACACTCTCAAAAGGAGAAGCCTTGGTTGCACTATTTTCCATTGTGCGATGGGCCCACACCATACTATTGACTCTGCTTTCTATAATATTAACTGCTTGAGTCACCATGAGGATTACCCCTTTAACCAAGTGATTGGTCTCCTCTACCATACCATTTGCTTCGGGGTTGTACAGTGCTGTGCGATGATACAACACATCTCCAAGTTTGAATTCATTTCAGACTAGTCCAGGGCTGGAATGCTAATCCATTGTGCTATGCATGTGTGGGTTCGTATCCACTCCTCATTGCCAAAAATGCGGTGAAGAACACACTGAGGCGAGAGTAAACCTTAACACAGTTTAATTGGACACAGCCTGAAGGAATCCGATCGTCCCAAGCCAACTATAAAGCAACTGGTACATGTAAAACGCTGGCTCTCCAGCCAACCTTTGAGCACAACACAGTTTTAAATTGCGCCCACCATGCCACTACATTACTACACAGTTCAGAAATAGCTACCTTGGTGAAACCGTTTCTCTTTCTTTAGAGGAGAGTTGTTAACAGGCAGACTCTGTATTTTTGGTAATGTTCCCGGTGGGTGAGGTTGTTGGCAGAAGTGAATCAAAGTGATTTGGCATTTGGTAAATGTTTGGAATCTAAGCAGTCCAGTTTCAGGTAATTTAGCTCTGTCCGCACTGTTTTCTTCTTGGCAAATAGGGATTCTTTCTTGGTTCGGTAGTATGACGATAATGTGGATGCCTTTTCCATGCAGCCTTTACTGTGGATGTTAAGTATAAGAATGTGTGTTTGTGATATATATATATATATATATATATATATATATATATATATATATATATATATATATATATATATATATATATATTACCTACTGGCGGTCGCCAGTAGGTATATATAGTTAGGATTTTTTCTCTATGGGATTTTTGAAAATTCTATGTCTAATAACTTTGGCGTTTGTGGACGGAATTGGCTGAAATTTTCAGGAAAATGGAACATTTTGTTTCTGAGCAGCCCCTGACAATTTGGGGGGGTTTCATCAAGGGGGGGCCGAGAAAAAAGGGGGGTCCCAAAACGCATTTTTCCCATGTTAATTTCCATAGGGCGGTTGGCCTCACTTTTAGCTCAAACGGCTGAATGGATTTGCACGAAACTTGGCAAAATTGTAGGGACTGTTAGCCTGATGTGCCTTTGCTAGGTCTCAATATATGTGCTCCAGTGGATTTTGAGTAATTTAGGTTCAAAAAAATATATATATCTGGGCGGAGCCTAACCACACATCTGATCTGATTGGCTGTCAGCACTTCATCCAAGAAGTGTTGGCAGCCATCTTGGGACCAATATACATGATAGCACCTCATTAAAAAGCATTGTAGTTAATAGAGGGTTTTAGGACTTTAGTTACATTATAAATCATTTGTTGATGGTACCATACTCGTTTTAGGATTTGTGGTTGGTTCTAAAGTGATTTTACCATGTGAAAAAACCTTCTGCTGTGATATCATGAATATTGTTTGAAATAAAACTAATATCTCATGATTTTCCCACAGTGGTTTGGAAGGGGATCTATAAGCTAAACTGAAAGCATATTTTCTGTAAATTCACATTATCTTTCTCAGTCATGTGAAAATGAAGTCTGACATTCTCAGTAAAACATGTACATCCAACAAGGACAGAGACTGTCAGTTGATTCCTTTGTGTTCTACTGCAGCCTCCTAGAGTGTTCTAAAGAACAACTAGAGCGCTAACAGTCCTACTTATTACAAAGGTATGGCACACCTGAAGCCATCTTGATTGGAATAAAGTGGTAACTCTTAAAACATTTAATTTAAAAAGAAACAACATGAAGGGGTATATTTTGCCATAGAAAGTATGATTAGTGCTGCAGAATGAAAAATTAGGGCACATTTTGAGTGACTTCTCAAATCCTTTTCTATTTCATTAAAACATTCTGACATGCAGTCTCCCAAAATGGCCACCAGAGACAAAAGAGCCCAAATGTAGCCCAAATATCACCCAGATGTAGCCCAAGTATAGCCCAATGACAGAATGTCCCAGAGTGTTCTAAAGAACAACTAGAGCACTAACAGTCCTACTTATTACAAAGGTATGGCACACCTGAAGCCATCTTGATTGGAATAAAGTGGTAACTCTTAAAACATTTAATTTAAAAAGAAACAACATGAGGGGGTATATTTTGCCATAGAAAGTATGATTAGTGCTGCAGAATGAAAAATTAGGGCACATTTTGAGTGACTTCTCAAATCCTTTTCTATTTCATTAAAACATTCTGACATGCAGTCTCCCAAAATGGCCACCAGAGACAAAAGAGCCCAAATGTAGCCCAAATATCACCCAGATGTAGCCCAAGTATAGCCCAATGACAGAATGTCCCAGAGTGTTCTAAAGAACAACTAGAGCGCTAACAGTCCTACTTATTACAAAGGTATAGCACACCTGGAGCCATCGTGATGGGAATAAAGTGGTAACTCTTAAGACATTTAATTTAAAAAGGAACAAAATGAGGGGGTATATTATGCAATAGAAGGTATTATTAGTGCTGCAGAAAGAAAAATTAGGGCACATTTTGAGTGACTTTTCAAATCCTCTTCTATTTCATTAAAAAATTCTGACATGCAGTCTCCCAAAATGGCCACCAGAGACAAAAGAGCCCAAATGTAGCCCAAATATCACCCAGATGTAGCCCAAGTATAGCCCAATGACAGAATGTCCCAGAGTGTTCTAAAGAACAACTAGAGCGCTAACAGTCCTACTTATTACAAAGGTATGGCACACCTGAAGCCATCTTGATTGGAATAAAGTGGTAACTCAAACATTTAATTTAAAAAGGAACAAAATGAGGGGGTATATTTTGCCATATGAATTATGATTAGTGCTGCAGAAAGAAAAATTAGGGCACATTTTGAGTGACTTCTCAAACCCTCTTCAATTTCATTAAAAAATTCTGACATAGTCTCGCAAGATGGCCACCAGAGACAAAAGAGCCTAAATGTAGCCCAAATATCACCCAGATGTACCCCAAGTATAGCCCAATGACAGAATGTCCCAGAGTGTTCTAAAGAACAACTAGAGCGCTAACAGTCTTACTTATGACAAAAGTATGGCACACCAGAAGCCATCTTGATTGGAATGAAGTGGTAAGTCTGAAAACACTCAATTTAAAAAGGAACAACATGAGGGGGTTAATTTTGCCATAGAAAGTATGATTAGTGCTTCAGAAAGAAAAATTAGGGATCATTTTGAGTGACTTCTCAAATCCTCTTCTATTTCATTAAAAAAATTCTGACATGCAGACTGAAACATGCACTTTGAATACCAGCAGCAGACGTCCCTGGTGAGCAGTAGCTTTACTACAGTGATCTAATGTGCAACTAGAGTGCTAACATTCAGAATTTATGGCAAATGTGTGACACATCTGAATGCCTTCTTGATGGAACCAAAGTTAACAAGCATTGAAAATGCAAAAGATCTCGCCCTCATTTAAGTTAAAGCCATTCTGTTTGTAATGAGGTGGCTTTTTAGCTTTGCTTTTATTAGTGTTTTTTCAACTTTCATGTAAATAGCGCACCGTTTTCACCAAATCGACTTTGCCCAAGCACACCCTTCCCTTCGGCCAACAAATCGCAAAAATTCGGCACACCTGCCGATCCACTCTCCCTACAGCTCACCCAAGCCCCGTCCCTCTAGCGCAACTGGAACATCCCAAATTCACCTTCTCCATGCGCACCAAAAACTCCCATTGAATAACATGACAATTCGCTACTCCGCACAAAAATTGCTCTTTAAAGCATTTCCACTGCTCCGATCCGCTTCAAACTTGGCTGGACACTAGTTCCAGCGATTCCCTAACATCTCACCAAAAATCAGCTCAATCCATTCACTGGAACGGGGACGAATTTCAACCCGAATACGCGCCCCCCGCAAACACAAAAAAAAGCCATAAAACGGCCAAATCTCGACCAAAAACCGCCAAAATCCCTCAAAACCTTGCCAACACCAATACGCACGAAACTGAACTGGCCCCTCAGCCCTAGGCTCCGGGAACCCTACTTAATTGACCCAAAAGCCCTAAAAAAGCAACATAATACACACGAAAACGCCCTAACAACCCTAAAATGCATATAAGTATATGTATGCATGCATTTATGTTTGTATTTATATGTAGATATACAAATGATATATGTTTATATATGTATATATATATATATTCACTGAAAAAACCATAGGCTATAGACCATATATAGTTAGGAATTAGCATTTACAAAACCTTGAAAATTCACTGAAAAAACCGTAGGTTATAGACCATATATAGTTAGGAATTCGCATTTACAAAACCTTATTTTACTCACACAAAACCATTGAAATTCCATATATAGTTAGTTGCACTAACTATATATCGCGCACCCGCAATCCACTGCTGATGATGTCACATATTACATCATTCATGACATGGTCAGTGACATCACTGATGACATCACTGATGACATCTCAAATGACATCACTGATGACATCACTGATGACAACATCCAGTGACTGTATGTTTCTGTAAAGTTAAAATATGTCTTACATATTGAAGAATGAGTGGATGTATAAGTGTCTGGATGAAGGATTTAGTAGGTGCATGACTGACTGTATGAGTGAGTGATTAAATGTGTCTCACTGAGTGCATGGGTTAGTGACTAAACTGTCTTAATTTGTGCATCATTATGTCTGTTGTTCTGTAAACTGTTGCATGTGTTGATAAGTAGCTATATGAGTAACTATATGGGTTATTGATTGGTTGCCCAAGTATTTGTATGGGCAGAACGCCGCGGCGAGAGCCATTGTTGGACTTCCTAAGTTCTGCCCGGTGTCTCATGTCATCCGCTCCCTGCACTGGCTCCTGGTTAGAAAGCGTATTCTTTTCAGGGTCTTGTGTCTGACCTTCAAAATCCTTAGAGGCATAGGCCCCGAGATCCTGGCCAACTCCATTTCCTTCTATGTCCCTACCCGCAATCTTCGATCTCAAGGGCAGGCCCGTGCTGTTGTCCCCACATTTAGGCTCAGCAGGATGGGGGGCCGTTCCTTCAGGGTGAGAGCCGCGTCAATCTGGAACACCCTCCCAGTTGAAATTCGGCTGATAGAGGACTTGCTGTCGTTTCGTAGAGCCATAAAAACCTTCCTTTTTTAGCTTCCCTGTTTTAGTACTTTTCTGTAGCATTGTCTCCATGCTGTGTTATGACTGCTTAGTGTCTCTGCGCCGGGATGCTCCTTCGCTGGAGTCGCTGTGCGCATAATAAATTGTTATAACATAACATAACATAACATAACATACTGAGTGTGTGTGTGGGTGGCTGGGAGGTGTATGACTCTGTGCATAGATGTGTGAGCAGTTGATTCACTAGATGTATGGTTTCAAAAGTGCATGTGGAAACAGCTGTATGGGCGGTTGACTGTGTGCATGAGTGTATTGGTGAGTGAATGGATATCTCAGTGCTACATGTCAAAGTAAGTACATATGTAAAACACAGTACATGTGAGAGTTGACATATATAAATAACTGTGCATAAGAGCCAGTGAATGTGTGAGTGGCTGTATGGATCATTGTGAACTTGTATCAGGGATTGTATAAGAGAGTTAATATGTGTTAGTATATGTTTGAATAAGTAAAGTTTGTATAACTGTATAGTTGAGGAAATGGAGATGTGATTGATTCTTTGATTGACTGACTAGGTGTGTGAGTAACTCCATGGATGAGTGACAGTCTGTGAGTGTCTGTTTACACTGATTGTATCTAAGGTTATATTAGAGTCTGAAGAGGTTCATCGTATTATCACATGAATGATATCATCAGTGATGTGATCAGTAATGTCAAATGAGATGTCATCAGTGATGTCATTTGAGATGTCATCAGTGATGTCATTTGAGATGTCATCAGTGATGTCATCAGTGATGTCACTGACCATGTCATGAATGATGTAATATGTGACATCATCAGCAGTGGATTGCGGGTGCGCGATATATAGTTAGTGCAACTAACTATATATGGAATTTCAATGGTTTTGTGTGAGTAAAATAAGGTTTTGTAAATGCGAATTCCTAACTATATATGGTCTATAACCTACGGTTTTTTCAGTGAATATATATATATATATATATTCACTGAAAAAACCATAGGTTTCAGGCCTTATATAGTTGGGAATTAGCTTTTAAAAAACCTTTGAAATTCACTAAAAAAAACTTTAAGTTTTAGGGGTGTTATAGTTAGCTGGACATTTCACTAATACAAAACTATTGAAATTGCTCCTATATAGTTAGTTGTACTAACTATATTTCGCGCACCCGCAATCCACTGCTGATGTCACATATTAATTCATTCATGACTTGGTCAGTGACATCACTGACATCTCAAATAACATCACTGATGACATCATCCAGTGAATGTGGTTTGCTTCGTTATTTAAATATGCTTTATATACATAGCAATTTGCATTGAAGAATGAGTGGATATATAAATAAATATTTGGATGGAGGATTTAGTAGCAGTGTAATTGACTGTTTACTTGACCAATTTATAGTGTCTCACTAAATATGGTGGATAGTGACTAAACTGTGTGAATATCTGTATCACTTTGTCAGTTGTGTAACCTGGTTCTACAGTTGGTTACTAGCTAAGTGAAAGTCTATATTAGTTATTGATTAGTTAATTGAGTATTTGTATGGGAGAGTGAAAGTGTGTGTGGTTCGGTGGGTGGTGTGTGACTGTCCAAAGATGTGTGAATAGTTGATTCAGTAGATATATGAAGTTAAAACTACATGTTCTAACAGTTTGGGTGAGTGAATCTCTTTATGGGTGTGGTGATGAGCAAATATATTTCTCAATGTACATGTCCAACAAACTAGAAAAATAAAAGGCAGTGTATGTGTCAGTTGTTGTATATAAATAAGTATACATAAGACTCAATGATTGTGTGAGTGACTGTATGGATAACTGTATACTTGTAATGATTTTATAATTCACTAAGTATGACTTACTTTCTAAATGAATAGTTGAAGTGGTGTTTGCATAAGTCCCACAAGGACCCACAAGCCCCCCCATTTTTTGGGGGGTAAATCGCAGAGTGTGCACACAGTGCGCGTACCCCGCGATTTTTGGAAAAAAAAATCTTTTTTTGCCTTGGGGGTTCCTGTGGGACCCCCTGAGCAGGCCTAGGGGGTCAGGAACCTCCAGTATGCGCCATGGGGCTGCCTTGCAGAGAGGTGTAAAAAGGGTCGTGGCCTCTTTACACGTCTCTGCAAGGCAGCCTCCTGGCGCGTTTGCAGAGGGGGTAACTAATTCCCCTTGCATACTGGGGGTGCCTGGGGGGCCAACTAGCCCACCAGGAGCCTCCAGTATGCACCAGGGGGCTGTGTTGCTTTGCCCCGGGGGGCGACGGTCCCCGGGGCAGTGTGGGGGGATTGGGGACCCCCACACCTCGATTTACTGCCCCGGGGGGTAATTTGAAAAAAAACAGACCAGGTTTAAAAAAAAAAATGGGCCTTGGGGGTCCTTGTGGGACCACCTGGGCAGGCCTAGGGGGTCAGGGTGTTTACACCCTGCCCCCTTTTTGAGTTCTACATGTTTGTTTTTCTACATGTTTGTTTTTCTACTTTCTTGTGCCTCGGTCTACCGAGCACAAGATAGATGCCAACACTTCCTGGTTTGAAGTGTTGACAGCCAATGAGCATGAAGCTTTCTCGGGAAGGCATGCTGATTGCTGCCACTGTCTGTCAACACTCCAAAACAGAAATTGTTGGCAGCCATCTTGTGCCTCGGTAGACTGAGGCACAGTAAAAGAGGAAAAACAAACGTGTAGAACTCAACAAGGGGGCAGGGTAGAAGCACCCTGACCCTCTAGGCCTGCTCAGGTGGTCCCACAAGGACCCCCAAGGCCCCCCCAAAAACATTGGTTTGCGAAAAATCGAGGGGTGCTCGTACGGTGGGCGCAGAGTGCGCGCTTATAGATGTATACATTTTTTCAAATTCAATTTTCTCAACTACTGGAGGGATTTACACAATGTAACAAAAAGCGTGATCTGCAAACAGAACTCTACCTTTTTGCCAAGTTTGGTGTAACTCCGTTCAGCGGTTCGGGCTGTAGCAGTGTCTAATCGTCCTATGGAAAATAACATGGGGAAAACCCGTTTTGGGACCCCCCTTTTTTCTCAGCCCCCCACTTGACGAATCCCCCCAAAACTTTCAGGGAAGGAGCGGAGTGGAGCGGGCCATCTTCTTTGAGAAATTTGCGGAGATTCATCAACCGGCGCCAAAGTTATTCCCAATAGAATGTTGCGGATTTCCTATGGAAACTAGGTCCTAACTATATATACCTACTGGTGACCGCCAGTAGGAGTATGTGTGTGTGTATATGTGTATATATGTATACGTGTGTGTGTGTGTGTGTGTGTGTATATATATATATATATATATATATATATATATATATATATATATATATATATATATATATATATATATATATATATATATATATATATATATATATATATATATATATATATATATATATATATTTACCACTATTCCTCCAGAAGGGAACAAAACGGGTTTTGTTCCCTTCTGGAGGAATAGTGGTAAGTGGATTAGCAGCGTGGTTCAGCTGCAGGGCGCCGCACCCTTTCTGAGCGCTGCACGAGCAGCTAATGGAGCCAACAATGGAGAAAAAAATAAATATATATATATTACCACACAAGAAGGTTGCCCTCAGTAGGAGTGCCCTTAGGAAAAGCACTTGTTGCAGTGAGGACCACAGGCTGCTGGTATTCAGAGCTGGCATCCGGAATAAGCAGGCTTTACGCGTTTCGAATTCACATTCTTGATCACAAGCCCCCGCTCAAAGAAGAGACAAACAGCAAACTGAGCTGAGAATCACCTGTGTTTTATTGAGGAATCACGCCTCCAGGGCGTGTTCTGCCCGCTTGGGCCTCTGGTATTTGGAGTCTCAGAGATTAAAGTCAGCCTGTGGTCCTCACTGCAACAAGTGCTTTTCCTAAGGGCACTCCTACTGAGGGCAACCTTCTTGTGTGGTTATATATATATATATATATATATATATATATATATATATATATATATATATATATATATATATATATATTCACTGAAAAAACCATAGGTTTTAGCCCATATATAGTTAGTGATTAGCATTTACAAAACCTTAATTTACTCGCACAAAACCATAGAAATTCGCATATATAGTTAGATGCAATAACTATATATCGCGCACCCGCAACCCACTGCTGATGATGTCACATATTACATCATTCATGACATGGTCAGTGACATCACTGATGACATCACTGATTACATCTCAAATGACCACATCCAGTGACTGTAGGTTTCTGTAAAGTTAAAATATGTCTTACATATTGAAGAATGAGTGGATGTATGTGTTTGGATGAAGGATTTAGTAGGTGCATGACTAAGTGTATGAGAGAATGATTAAATGTGTCTCACTGAGTGCATGGGTTAGTGACTAAACTGTCTTAATTTGTGCATCATTATTACTGTAGTTCTGTAAACTGCTGCATGTGTTGATCAGTAGCTATATGAGTAACTATATGGGTTATTGATTGGTTGCCCAAATATTTGTATGGGAGACTGAGTGTGTGTGTGGGAGTGGCTGAGAGGTGTGTGACTCTGTGCATAGATGTGTGAGCAGTTGATTCAGTAGATGTATGGGTTCAAAAGTGCATGTGAAAACAGCTGTATGGGCGGTTGACTGTGTGCATGAGTGTATTGGTGAGTGAATGGATATCTCAGTGCTACATGTCAAAGTAACTACATATGTAAAACACAGTACATGTAAGAGTTGACATATATAAATAACTGTGCAGAAGAGCCAGTGAATGTGTGAGTGGCTGTATGGATCATTGTGAACTTGTATCAGGGATTGTATGAGAGTAAATATGTGTTAGTATATGTTTGATTAAGTAAGGTGTGTATAACTGTATAGTTGAGGAAATGGAGGTGTGATTGATTCTTTGCATGACTGACTAGGTGTGTGAGTAACTCCATGGATGAGTGACAGTCTGTGAGAGTCTGTTTACACTGATTGTATCTAAGGTTATATTAGAGTCTGAAGAGGTTGATCGTATTATCACATGAATGATATCATCAGTGATGTGATCAGTAATGACAACTGAGATGTTATCAGTGATTTTACAAGTGATGTCATTTGAAATATCAGTGATGTCACTGACCATGTCATGAATGATGTCATTTGAGATGTCATCAGTGATGTCATCAGTGATGTCACTGACCATGTCATGAATGATGTCATTTGAGATGTCATCAGTGATGTCATCAGTGATGTCACTGACCATGTCATGAATGATGTAATGTGACATCATCAGCAGTGGGTTGCGGGTGCGCGATATATAGTTATTGCATCTAACTATATATGCGAATTTCTATGGTTTTGTGCGAGTAAATTAAGGTTTTGTAAATGCTAATCCCTAACTATATATGGGCTAAAACCTATGGTTTTTTCAGTGAATTTCAATGGTTTTTTAATAGCAAATATCAAAAGCTGTCAAATGTCAAGTACGTGATAGGTAAAACTTTTTCGTGTTTATGCACGCTGATGTGCTTTGAACGCTGCCCCCCCCCTCTTTTCTCTTAGTAGTACTCTCTCTTTGCAGATAGTGAAGGGTAGTTAACGCAGGCCTTTGCCCCCGTTGTAATCCGTCGTGCCTGCTTGTGTCTCCATTTGATCGTTATCCAAGCATTTACTATTTTACAATTGATTCTCTTTGGTTCTTTCTCTATTTACAAACCAGCACAAAGTCGCAATACTCAGTTTAGTCTTTGCAGATAGTGAAAAATCGTGTAAAAAAACAAAAGTAATCGAGCAAAATCAGTAGGCCAGTAATGGGATCTCTTTTTGACCTCGCTAAAATAGAAACATTAGGAACAACCCTTCATGAGAAATACGAAAATAGTGAGATGAACTGAGCTCCACACCATGAGGGCTGCAAGACAGCTCGGCTCCGCCACCCACCCCGCCCAAAATAACGATAAACTCTATGCAAATATTATAAATATATACAACACACCAGCAAAGTAACAGGGTAAAACATTTTATTAAATAACTATTTACATAACTATTTTATACTTTTTGATGCCTGATCCGGCTAGCTCAATCGATCGAGCATGAAACTCATAAACTCTGATAGCAAGCTTTGCTGCTGATGCTATGCAGACAAAAACTGGTTTTCAGTTTGTACATTCATCAAGATTTTTCCATCCAAGGCTGGTTGAGAGTTTGTAGAAGGATGGCTTCAGATTTTCAACATACGATGTGGTGGCGCGGACTGGGAGGAGGCGCTTGGCTCCTGCCCCCTCCCCAAGTCGTGTTGCCCTGGTGTTGCCTAAGATCGCCCCCGACATAGGCGGCCGGCTCCCGGGGTCCGGCGGAACTTTTTGCCTTTTGATGACTCTTCCATTCTGGACCTTGTCCCACAATCCGTTTGACCTGAAGACACGCTGTAGTGGGGCGCCCCTTTACCGTTTCAGTTGCCATTCCGCCCGCTTTTGCTACACTGTGCCTCTTCCGCCATTCAGCTGTTTACCGCCCGCTCTTGCGACTACAGCGTCTCGCTCACCATGTAGTTGAGTTGCTCCCGCTCTTGCGATGCAGCGATAGGCGGCTGCCACAAGACTCTCAAAATGGCGGCCGGCTCTTCAGATTTGGGCGTGATCCACTAAAATGGCCCTGGGACACCTTGGAACTCGGACGCTTGTCTGCTAGGACTTGGGCCCCATTCTTGAAAGCGTCCCCTGAGCCTTGAAGATTCTACAAAAGTCTTGGGGGCCCCCGACTACCGCAGGCTTCTGGTGGGGAGCGGCTGCCATGATTGCTCGTGGAATGGCCACGACTGAGCTACGAGATGGTGGTGCTCTCATGCTGACGCCAGCTTCAGTCTGAAACATCCAGAAACACTGTAGACTACCAATTCGATCAGTTCCGGTAGCGCCCCAACGTGACCCGGTAGGGAAGAACTTGCCCTCCCCTCTTTGACTGATGGTTCTTGTTGCCTGTCCCTTCTGTTGTCATTTAACAGAACTTTTTAGACTACTGAAAGGGGTTGTGTTCCGACCGCTTGTTGGTGGAGACATTTTGACTATATTCTGGACCTACCTTGTCGCGTAATGTGTTATATGACACGCCGCCTTAGCGCACCCGGAAGTGCTCCGGTGCGCGAAGCGCAGCTTCCCGGAAGCGATCCGGGGCGCGGCGCGTAACGTAAGCATAACAGGTCATGTGACTTGTTTATAAAACTTTTCATTGGTTCATTTTACTTTTGTTATTCTAATAATGAAAGGCTTGGTCATATGACCTAAAAATTACGCTTTTTATTGCTTTCGAACATTATTTTTTCTTAAACATATATGTTATAATGTTCCAGGCTAATGTACTTTCCCGGAAAATTTACAACTGTCCTGCAAGTAAAATGTATTCCTTTTTCTAGCAAAAGGGCGTTTCTTCGTCCCATGACGGAGCCGTTGAGCAAAAGATGCTCGGCCTGCTGTCTTAGTCGCCGATACGCCTGAATATCAGATTCTTATCGATCACTTTATGTTGCAGGAGTAAAAAACACAACAGCCCTTGACCATTTATCTTAACTGCGTTCCTGCGTATTATACCTTTTATCCGTCATGTAATTGGACTGCTTTATTTCACTTGCCTTTTACTGATTCGAAAACAGTGACTAAAATTAAAAACTTTACCAATGTAAATACTACTACCATGTTTTGTTTTAAAAACCTTTATTGTGAAAATGTCAGTATACAAATACGGGCCTATAACCACGTGGGCCGGCCACGGAGCAAACTGGAATCTTATATGATGAGGAAACATTTACACTGTAGAGGAACGTAACGAGCGGGCCATTAGGTTGCAAGAACTAAGGTGTCTAACAGTTGCGGAATCGGTGGACGTACATTTTGTAATTAAAATACAACAGGGCCACTTACAATAAAATTTTCTAGATATACATTTGCGGGCAAGTACCATGGGTGACGTTAATTCGAACTTACAATAGTACAGTAATCAATAACACATCAGAACTTAATATCAATAAGGATGTCGAAATATTCAATCAATTCTCGTCCCCGCCCGCCATGTGCTTCAAAACTGCATACGTATCTCGTGATATCAAGGTTGTTCAACCAGTACACAACAAGGAGTTACGAGTCCCATTTATACCGGCGCCATTTTGGGCGAGGCCGGGCAGGTCCAGGATATAGTCAAAATGTCTCCACCAACCAGCGGTCGGACCAGAACCCCTTTCGGCAGTCAAAAAAAGGTTCAGTTAAATGACAACCGAAGAGATAGGCAACAAGAACCAACAGTCAAAAGAGGGGAGGGCAAGATCTAAAGCCATTGTTCTACAAACTCTCAACCAGCCTTGGATGGAAAAATCCTGAAGAATGTACAAACTGAAAACCATTTTTTGTCTGTATAGCATCACCAGCAACGCTTGAGTCAGCTTTGTGTGAAGCCGCCATTTTGATTCAATCAATAGCGTCCCCCTGCACACATTCAGGGACCTGGTCGTGTCTTCAGGTCAAACGGATTGTAGGACAAGATGCAGAAAGGAAAAGGAAAAAAGTTCCGCCGGACCTCGGGAGCCGGCCGCCTATGTCATGGGCGATCTTTGGCCACACCAGGGCAATAGTGAAGCTGCAGCAGGTGCAAATAAGCTTCAGACAGTGTTACAAGCACTGCTCAGAACTCTCAACTATGGCACCCAACATCCAGGACTTGCCATCCGGATCTTGGCGCCTTGTGCTGGTTCCGACCTATTCACACATCGGTCCGCTACTGACACCACCTCATAAGCCAACAGGGCACCCCACGCCGACTTTCGGCGCAGCATTGTAGGATGGCCATACCAGTGCAGCAACTTGCTGGACACCACCTCGGTGCCATCCGGATCTCGGCGCGTTGTGCTGCCTTCGGCCTACTGTAGCCGCAAGTGCGGACGCAACTCAGCTGGATAGCGAGTGAAACACCAAGGGGCGCCCCACTGCAGCCGAGGAGCCTCCATCTTGGGGGCGACGCACAGCATCACATTGCTTTCTCAAACAGCCCCCACTGACTGACGCAACCTCACAGGCCAACGGGGCACCCCACGCCGACTTTCGGCGCAGCATTGTAGGATGGCCTCACCAGTGCGGCAACTTGCTGAACACCACCTCGGTGCCATCCTGATCTTGGCGCGTTGTGGTGCCTTCGGCCTATTCGCACATCGGTCCGCTACTGACGCCGCCTCACGTGCCAACGGATTTTCTACGCTTTTTATACCAGCGCGTAACGTAAGCATAACAGGTCATGTGACTTGTTTATAAAACTTTTCATTGGATCATTTTACTTTTGGCTTCCTAATGATAGAAGACTTGATCATATGACCTAAAAATAACACTTTTCATTGGATTAAAACATTTTTTTTTCCCAAACGATGAAAGCCCCACCTTCTTTCTGGATGTTTCAGACTGAAGCTGGCGTCAGCATGAGAGCACCACCATCTCGTGGCTCCGTCGTGGTCATTCTGCGAGCAATCATGGCAGCCGCTCCCCACCGGAAGCCTGCAGGAGTCGGGGGCCCTCAAGACTTTTGTAAAATCTTCAAGGCTCAGGGGACATCAGAGTTCCAAGGTGTCCCAGGGCCAATTTAGTGGACCAGGCCCAAATCCGAAGAGCCGTCCGCCATTTTAAGAGTCCTGTAGCAGCCACCTATCGCTGCACCGCAAGAGTGGGCGCAACTCAACTACATGGTGAGCGAGACGCTGTAGCCGCAAGAGCGGGCGATAAACAGCTGAATGACGGATGAGGCACAGTGTAGCAAAAGCGGGCGGAATGGCAACTGAAACGGTAAAGGGGCGCCCCACTACAGCAGACGAGCCTCCACCTGGGGAGGCCCGTTCAGGCCGCCTTCCCCCCCCCCCCTGTTTTTCAGAGCAGCATTGTAGGATGCCAAAACCAGTGCGGCAACTTACTGGACATCACCTGGTTGCCAGCCACATCTCAGCGCGTTCTGCTGCCTTGGGACTATTCGCACAACAGACCGCTACTGACGAGGCCTCCCCCCGCACCACCCGGGACGCCCCACGCCGTTTTTCGGAGCTGCATTGTAGGATACCAAAAACCAGTGCGGCACCCAGGTAACATCACCTGGGTGCCGTCCAGAACTCAGCACGTTGTGCTGCCTTGGGACTATTCGCACAAAACAAAGCTACTGACCATTGTTGCTTCTTTTTTTAAAAAAATGTTTAAATGTATTTACTGTTTTTGTTGCGTTGTATATATTTATAAGTTATTAAAATGTTATAATCCTACTACTTTGTTGGAGTGCTATATATTTTTAATGTGACACATAATTGTAAAAACTTTGATGTACAAAGAGGCATCCCTGGAATCTTCCGCTTCAGGCTCGGACCCACACACCCTCACAGTGAGAATCCCCTCCCCAAGCACAATACAGGATGGTTATCAGATAGTAGGAACGCGTGTGGTGTGACGGATCTCATCGGGTGGGGGCCTTGATCTACTGTAACTCCTTTGAAGAGGGGTGATTCTCTACAGCTGGGGCCATAAACTACACCTGCAGGACTAGGTGATAGCCTGGGACCGGCCTGGACAATCGGACACAGAGGAAGAGGAGTGTCAGAGGGTGCTGTAGTGAATAGGGTGAAAGGGAGGTGTCGGGCGGGCACAGGGTGTGATTCTTAGAGAAGAACAGCGCAGATGGGAGGAGGTTTCTGGCCCATGCATGACAGAGAGAGCGGGGGTGCACGCAGCAAAAAAAAAAAAAACGCTCACGAACAGCGCAGATGGGAGGAGGTTTCTGGCCCATGCATGAGAGAGAGAGAGCGGTGGTGACCAGTGCGTGGGGGAGATGCTTGCGAGGGTGGGGAGCCATGATGAGGATCGGCGGCGTGCAGAGAGTAGGTCTGGTCAAGGCATCTAAAATGGCTGCCGTGCTCAACAAAAGTGTGGCATTGCAAAAAAGGCAAGATGGCGCAGACAATGTTTATCAATAAGGATTAATTTATAACAATTATTTTTAACAAAATATTTACTCGCAGTGACAAAATGGCGGTCAACAGTTCCTGATTTCCATCTAATGGAACGTTAACAGATGTCACGCAGCAAAAAAAAAAAAAAAATGCTCACGCACAGCCGCTGGAAGACATGTATCAACATATATGAGCCTCCTCAGCCACCCTCAGAAAACATAAGGGGTCAGGATACGTCTCCCATACCCCCTTATACCTAGTAATTTAATTAAATCGAAACACAAAATGGCGAATTCACGTTTCGCTACCAGTTTGCGACCCGGTTCGTGAACCGAGAAGCGCTTCTACCGCGAAAAATCAAATTTTTATTATTTGCCCCACGGGACCCTTAAATAACCCCAACATCATTCCTAGGGGGTCAAGCAGGATCTACCTTGCCCCCATTCATTAAATTCCCCCTTCGTTTTTCTCCTCCTCTTGTCTCTCGATCCTACCGAGAGACAAGATGGCGGCCGCACCGGACTGTTTAGAATGTTGACAGACACCGGAGAGCCAATCAGCTTCGCTACGCAAAGCTCCGTTACGCGAAAAGTACGCGATCTGGTGCGCTATCTGGGACGCTGTCACAGATATATCTGTTTTTTTAAACGTTAATTTCTCAAAATCCACTGGAGCACATATATTGAGACCCAGCAAAGGCACATCGGGCTAACAGTCCCTATAATTTTGCCAAGTTTCGTGTAAATCCATTCAGCCGTTCGAGCTAAAAGTGAGGCCAAAGGCCCTATGGACAAATGAATGGGAAAAACGCGTTTTGGGACCCCCCTTTTTTCTCGGCCCCCCCCTTGACGGAACCCCCCCAAATTTTCAGGGGCTGCTCAAACAAAATGTGCCATTTTCCTGAAAATTTCAGCCGATTCCGTCCACAAACGCCAAAGTTATTAGACATAGAATTTTCAAAAGTTCCATAGAGAAAAAATCCTAACTATATATACCTACTGGCGACCGCCAGTAGGATATATATATATATATATATATATATATATATATATATATATATATATATATATATATATATATATATATATATATATATATATATATATATATATATATACACACACACACACACCCCGCCTTGCCTGGGGCAGAAGGGGGCTGGGGGCAGCATTTCAGGCTTGCCTGCACTCCCGCCCGACATTGTCTGTGTCCCGGTTTGGCTTGCAGGCTGCTACTTTCATCCCGAATAAATGGCTGAATTACCTGTGGCTCGTGGCTTTATTCAAAAGGGAAAACTGTGTGTTGGAAATTAAAGGCGGCCAAGCCCGGTCGCGAACGAAGCCCCGCCGCGGATCTTCGCTGGTGCTTAAACACGCCAGCATTTTGGAGAGCCACGGGAGCCGAGATGCTGGTGTTATTGTGCAACCTTTCAAGTCCAGGACATTTGTTCTCAACCCACTGCGGTTTTTATTTTGTTTTACAGTGCATCCCATGAGCCACTCACTAGAGCAAGAAGATTCTAGCACTACAAGGACCAGCAGGCAGTGCCTGCTGCCACGCCCACTGAGGCGAGTTTCACTTGAACACAGGTGGTAGAAATAGACTCTGGGACTGCTTACAAACATTGCCCGTGACCAAGTGCTCAGGCAGCACGAAACGCATTGGGTGTTTGAATATGGAGAACTCTGGTTTGCCTTGCATGCTGCTACTTTCATCCCGAATAAATGGCTGAATTACCTGTGGCTCGTGGCTTTATTCAAAAGGGCAAACTGTGTGTTGGATATATATATATATCTATATGTGTGTGTATTTCTAGTTATAAGAATAGTATTGTCTCTACTAAAGCTGAGTATTTTGCAGACTTAATCCTCAGGGCCCCCAATAGCTCCCAAAGAGTTTTTTAAATACTGAATATTGCCAGCCCCGCCTGCACTAAAAATAAGGTCCTCCCTACGCAGGAACTCTGACAGTCTGGTGGCTTTTTTTTGACAATAAGATCAGCAAAATTATTGAAGGGCTAGAGGAGAACAGTTTAGTTGATTAGGCTACTGGCCCCCCACAGGATGGGCAGGAGGACGCGAGAGGGATGAGAAAGGCCTCCGTTCAGATGCATCTTTTAGATCACTTTGATATTCGTTCTGTTAAGGTTTTTGATCAAATTGCCCTTGGGATTTCCTCTGGCTCATCTTTAAGCCCTTTTCCCCATAGGGTCTGTAAAGCGCTAGATTCTGAACTGTTTTCTTCACTAAGGCAGTTGTGTAATCAATCCCTGTGTAATAGTGGGGTGATTCCCTCTTGTTGGAAGCATGCGGTTGTTTCCCCTTTTTGAAAAAACCCTCACTTGACCCAGCCTGTCTTAAGAACTACAGGCCTATTTCACTCCTTCCATATCCAGTGAAGATCATTGAGCGCCTTGTGAGCAGGGCACTCTCCCAGTTTCTAGAGGCAAATTATCTACTGAATGATCAGTTTAGATTCCGCCCGGGACATGGGACGAAGACTGCCCTGCTGACTGTGTTGGATGATCTTCGTTTGCGTCAGACAAGGGTCAACATGCAGTCTTGATCCTATTAGACCTGTCTGCCGAATTAGTCAGTCAATCACAAGATCCTCCTGGAACGATTGGAAGGAGTGGGGGTAGTTGGCCAGGCACAGAAATGGCTCCATATATATCTATCTGATAGATGTCAGGCCGTAGCTCTTCCCCCCCCCCTTTTCAGTCCAAGTTTACCGAGATCCACTATGGTGTCCCATTCTATTTAACTTATATATGCGTCCCCTGGTGGATGTTATTAAATCCTACGGCATAGGCCTGGTAAACTATGCAGATGACACCCAGTTGATCTTAACACCGGAGGGAGAACAATCTTCTACATTGGAGAACTTCCATGTCTGTATGCAGAATGTGGTTCATTGGCTAAGAAACAACTCTCTGCAATTTAATGCAGATGAAACTGAAATCCTCTGTTTTGAGGGTGGGAGTGTGCCCTATTCCCTTCCGGCTGACTTCTGGCCTATTCCTGCTGATTCCCCCCCCCCCCCCACTGGTACCATCCAAGTCTGTTTGCAATTTGGGAGTTTCTTTTAATGAGAAGATGTCAATGTCAATGGTACTTGTAGAGCGCAAACAATCATCCTAAATAGGATATCACGGCGCTATTATGACAGAAGTGGGTGGTGGCAAATAACAGGGTCATCATTATAATTTAATCAGATTTGGGAAAAAGAATGTTTTTAATTGCCTTCTAAAGGACAAATGACAGTCAATTAATCTAAGTTCCATAGGCAGTTCATTCCAGCTATTTGCCGCCAGGTGGGAAAACGCCCGTCCTATCTGTTTTCGCACGAGTATTTCTTGCTCTGGCTGCCGTACGGGATCGCAGGTTCCTGGAGGGAACGTAAAATCTGATTTTGTTTTTTAGGATGTGAGGGCCCGTTTTGTGCAAAGCTGTGCGTTATGCACAGTTGCTTAAACGTGGCTCTCTGCCTCATTGGTAGCCAGTGAAGCTCACGCAGGCAACTTTTGGCTGGATCATACTTTTTTTATTACAGATCGCCTTTGCCGCAGCGTTCTGTACGATTTGTAGTTTAGAGAAGAGGTAGTCGGCCATTCCCACGAACAGAGAGTTCCCATAATCCAGCCTGCTCATTAATAAGGATTGGATCAGTATTTTCCTACACTCAATAGGGATCCATTGGAAGACTCGCCGGAGCATCTGGAGTATAGCAAAGCCTTTGCCACAGATTGTTGATACGTGGGCTTTCATGCTCAAAGTATTATCCAGAGTCACGCCTAAATTCTTGGCCGTTGTTGCTGGACTGGGAGCGGTGCCCAGGGTTGTGGGCCACCAGCTGTTGTCCCATAGCTGTGTATGTCTACCAAGCAACAGTACTTCGATATATCTGCGTTTAGCTTGAGGCAATGGTTGTGCATCCAGTTGGCTAGTTCCGTTAAACAGATCAATAACCTGTCCTTAGGGTCATCTTCTTCATCCAGTGTAATCATCAGCTGGGTGTCGTCTGCATAGGAACAGATCTCGACACCCCACTTTCTCCCTATCTCAGCCAGTGAGGAGACAAACACATTAAATAGGGTTGGACTCAATGAGGCCCCCTGTGGGACCCCATATTTGATGTTCCGGGGAGGGGAAACAAAATCACCCATCCGTACTGACTGTGTTCTGTTTTGCAGAAAAGACTGCAGCCACCCTAGTGCATTTTCCCGGATACCCTTGGCAGCAAGGATTTCAAGGAGTCGATGGTGTGGAACAATATCAAATGCCGCCGAGAGGTCCAATAAAATCAAGGCGACTGTTTTTCCCTGATCAACCTTGGTTCTTATGTTGTCCATCACTGCTAGGAGTGTAGTCTCGGTACTGTTGGCCCGAAACCCTGTTTGGGAAGTATCCAACAAATCGTTGGTGTCTAAGAAATTGGACAACTGCCTGTTGTCTAATTTCTCCATCACTTTGGACAGATATGGCAGTTGAGAAATGGGCCGGTAGTTTGCTGGATTATTAATATCGGACCCTGCTTTTTTTTAGTAAGGGAGTGACTATGGCACTTTTCCAGGTCTTCGGGAATTCAGCAGAATTAATTGAGGAATTAAAAACTTTGGTTACAGCCGGGCAAATTATTGGTGTTAGTTGTGAGAAAATATGGTGCGGGCATGGGTCCAATGGAGAGCCTGATTTTACTTCCAACATGAAGATGACTTTGGAAACTCAAGTTAATAAAATCATCGGGAGCCGCTTCTCCCTTATCAGTATTTTGAGGAACATCCTTCCTCAGCTCCCTGCTCACACACACTCCTTGGTTCTTTACTGCTAGAGTCTCCCAAGTTTTTAAATGAGAGACTGCAGAGAATTCAGAATATGGCAGCCAAGCTGACTTTTACACGTCCTTGCCAATCTTCCCCTCTCCGGCCCTTGCGGAGTTTCACTGGCTCCCTATAGTGCAGAGGATTCACTTCAAATCCCTCTGTGTTGTGTTTAAGGCACTGCACGGTTTGGGGCCTATACCATTGCAGAGTAAATTTTGCTGGTATCCCTACCCCGCTGCCTTCGGTCCTCCTCAGCTTATCAGGTGAAAGTACCCCTGATTAGAAGAGCTAAATTGGGGGGCAAGCTTTCAGTGTTGCTGCTGCAAGACTTTGGAATAAGCTACCCTCAGAGTTGCGACAGGTGAAATATCCTTTGCCTTTTCGTAAACAAATAAAATCTGGCTCTTTCCCAGAGTTTAATGCCTACTTGCTTCTGTCAGATGTCTTTACAGTCTTCTTCTTCCCCCCTTTTTTAATAGATTTATTTATCATTTTCCAAATAATCAAACATTGACGTATCTTTGATTACATAGCATAACAAATTGTCGTTGTCTAGGAGGGAGTGCGTGCATACACAATATAAAAAACAATACATTACATATTGTTCGGGTAAATGTCACACAGTGAGATTGATCAATAAAGGGACATGTAGGAAATGTCACCAAGAGGGGGAGTGGAAAACAGGCATGAATCAACCAGACATAAAAGAAAGGGACCATATGTGTCCATAATTATAGTACATCCTGTATGTTGTATCTTGACAACCAAAACCCCCTGGATGTACATTTTCATAACCATATGGCTCCTCAGCCCACCCCCACAGGAACAATTTGACTGTCTAGTTGAGACGGACGGTCAACAGTGATCTTAGCAATGAAGGAGCGGTACGGCCCCAAATATCAGATCTAGACGAGCAAGGAACCATAGTAGAGTATTCCACACAATTAATATTGCAGAAAGCCATACTCCTGAGCCACGACTTCAATCTCGGAGGCCTTCTATCACACCATAATAGTGCAATTTCCCGCTTTGCCAGCATGAATCCCAATGCAGCAAGTCTACGGAGAGTGTGAGGGAAGTTGGAGACATAGCCCAACAGCGCAATTTCTGGGGTGGGGGTCAAGTTGATGCCTAGGATGTCACTGAAAGTGCGGTGTACCTGTGACCAATAATCCTGCAGAAGGGGACAAGACCAGGAAAGGTGGGCAAAATCAGCAAAGGGGGCTCTATACTTGGGGCAGTGATGGGGACGGCTAGGGTCAATTCTGTGATCGCGCTGGGATGTGGTATAACCTACGGAGAAACTTTAAATGGATAAGTTTGTCTGCTGTTCAAAGAAACTTCTTTTGTAGCTTTGCAGCACCAATCCCACTGAGCGTCTGAAATAGGCTTCCCCAGATCACCCTCCCATGCAGCGCAAACTTTAGCAGCCAGAGTGGGGATTGAGACGCTGCATAGCCTGTACAATTTAGAAACCATGTGTGCCCCCGATGTGTGTTGAATGAGGAATGTAAGCGGGGGAACAGTCGGGAGCCTGTGGAAATGTAGGGACCGTAGCTCGCAGCAATGACCGTAGTCTGGTCAAAACAAAGGAGTCCATAAATGAGTAGTCCGTGAAACGAGTGTCTTCAGATGTAGAGAAGGCGTGGCCCTCCGGAAACAGGTCACCAATGGTGTGAATGTGGAATTTGTCCAGTGTATTTTTGACTACCAATTTCCCGGTGATCGGAACCCATGAAGCATTGGGCAAAGGGAGAGCCGGTGCATACATCTGTTCCAGGCCAAGAAGCCTGCGAAGCCTATCCCAGGCCCAGCAGGTTGACAAAACAGTCTGTATGTCTCGTGGGTGTCGAGGGAAGCCACTAAGTAAAACAGTAAAAAGAAGTCCCGGGAGGACCAAATCTGCCTCTGGTTTTAAATACAAGATGCGGGCATCTGGGTGGAACCAGGAGTGCGCGTAAAAGACTGTGCAATTAAAAAGTAAAGATAACAATCGGGAACGCCAAATCCACCTCTTTCATGTGGGAGAGTCAAAACACGCCATATGACACGTGGATTTTTGTCACCCCAAACTAAGCGCAATAGCAGGAAGCGAAGCTGGGGAAAGAAAACCTTGGTGAGAGGTATCGGAATATTATTAAAAAGATATAAAAAAAGAAGCAGAACTACTATTTTTATTATGGCAATATGTCCCGCCATAGAGAGAGGGAGGCAAATCCATCTCTCAATTTCTTCTTCCTCTTTAGCGCCAGGATGCCCAATGGTTTGCAGTGCGCTCTATAAATATATTTTACATTACATGTGTGTGTGTGTGATAAATAGGTAGTAGTGTTCCCTAAAGGGAAAACGCACATCAATAAGAAGTGGTGTAAAACATGTGACAGTACAAGGCGTGGATATTGTATCAGTTTGCTTTAAGTACAGAAGGGTGCTTGGCTGGCTAAGTCGCCCATTACCCAAGGGTGCAATAGGCATGTAGAACATGCACATACATAACAAAACAAGAAAGCTGATACAGCACACCAATACGAGTATTCAAGTTCATCATATGAGTGAATCTGTTACAAGTGGATAATTATTTTGTGTTGACCAATTAGTGATTTCATGCAGTTCTGCAATATTTCATAACCGGTTTTCAAGACACGGAGGGCATTCCACAAGATTCTTATAGTAGAAAACGTATTCTTTGTTGGTTCACATCTCAAGGCTAGATGCGGTCAAATATTATGAATGGAAATGGTATGGCCAAAAGACAATCCGCTTGATAAAGAACAGTGGATGGACTTAGATTTTCCAAAAATGAAGCTCTCTGATATGAATCTATTGTTGACCAGTAAACACAAGGACATCCATAGTCATAAATGCAACCCCAAGGCACACTGCTGGAGTCAGATGCTTGGGGAGCACCGTAATTCCATCCGAGATAGTAGATAGTAACATTTGTATGTGAAATGTCATACAAGATCAGTACAAACACGAGTGTAGATTGTATCAAATAAAATATTCAAAGGCAATGTAAAAGGCGGGGGTCCATGTCGGAGAGCTCAAATCCTGGCAGTGTGTCTCGCTTAACACATACCTTTCTTGAAAAGAAGTATATATAAAGCGTTGGTTAGAGACAAAGTGGGCCGGATAACAGTATGTCCTAAACCCGTATGAGTTAGACAAAGCTGCTCCAACCCCAATGCGCGTATCGGCACTAGCATGAGTCTGAGGGTGTGTGTGTGTGTGTATATGTATGACTTCTTTTGCCCCAACATATGCGAACCTCCTAATGGCCGTCTGGGAGAATGAAATTATGGAACAGGAAAAGAAGAAACATAAAAAAATTATAGCATGGTGTCGTTTTATCGACTATTTGTTCGTCGTATGGGACGGGAACAAAGCGGAACTCCAAAACTTTATAGATTCATTGGAAACCAACAACTATAATCTCCACTTCACATCTGCCATAAGTGAAACCAACTTGGTATTCTTGGATGTAGAAGTCTTCATTCTGAATAATCAAGTATGCACCAAATACACAAAAAAACAACGTCTTGGAACAGCATCCTCCACGCTAATAGTGGGCACCCAGCTAAATTAAAGTGGAGTAAACCCTATGGCAGGGTTCTTCAATCTGTGGGGCGCGCCCCCCTGGGGGGGCTCGGCGCCATCTCAGGGGGGGGCGCGGGCTCCACTTCGATCTTCCCTTTGTGCCCGTTTCTTTGTCTGGGTGATTCTCCCAGGAGGGGGCCAATTCACGGAGTCGACACCTTCGGCTGCGTGCGAGGCAGGGGTCTCCTCTGCTACAAACGAAAGCAAACAAACAGACACGCTTTCAGTTTCAGCAGAGGAGACCCCTTGCCTCCCACTGCAGCTGAAGCTGTCAGCTCTGTGAATTAACCCCCTCCTGGGAGAGTTAGCTCTTCCCAGAAGGGAGAGAAGGTTTCGTAGAGGTTTTGAGGCACGGGCAGGGTGGGCTCTGGTCCAGGGCCCCAGCCTTTCAAGGGGGGTGGGAGTGAGGGGGAGTCGGGGGGGGGGGGCGGGAGTCCTTCAGTTATTTTGGGATGGGAGGGAGAGGTTGCAATCCGGGTTTGGCCATGAATCGGGACAGTGGGCTCTGGTCTGCGGTCCTCAACTCATGAGGATCTTTGTGTGGGCACCCGGTGTTCAGAGATGTTGGTCTGCAAATTCGAATTTAAATCATAAAAGGTGTGAGGGTGGAGTGGTGGATGTATGGGTGGGGGGTGAATGGATGGTGAGTGAAGGGGTGAATGGATGCATGAGTGGAGGGATGGATGGGAGTGGATGATGTCTGTATGGTTGGAAGGGTAGATGGATGGGTGGAGGGGTGGATGGATCAGTGAAATGGTGGATGGATCGATGAGGGGTGGATGGTGGACGAGTCGGTGGGTTGATGGATGAACTGCTACTTGAATGCGGGGCCCCCATGGGCAAGGTCGGGTTCCATGTTTTGGGTTCCGCTTGGTGAAGCACCCATGGTGTGTTCCTTATAGTGGGTTCATCACGGCGGTCCTCCCTTTGGTTCACTTGTGCATGGTGCTTTACATCCTACAATGTATTTGTTTATTTGTTGGGGAGTTTGTGAGATTGGGTTCTCAGCACTTGCGGTGTTGAAGACTAGGTACCGTTTAGAACTTGATGTGGAGCACAGTCTGAGGATGGCAGTGGCAGGGATTCACCCACAGATTGAGAGTCTAGGTGTGGCTGGGCACCGGCACACCCGTCACATTCATGTTGGTGGTGTTGCTGTTGATCTGTGTCCTGTGTAAGGCAGGGCATCCTAGTGGGGAGAATTTGCGCACATTTTGTCTTGGAGGATTGTGTTTTGAGCTGTCTGGTACGCCTCTGTCGTTTCGTCACACCCACTCACAGGCCTGCAGTTTGCTAGGCACTCTTGTTGTGTTGAGCATTGTTTGCCGGATATGGCCCGTGATGTGCGCGTGGCAGTCGATCATGTGGTGTGCCGGATTCCTGAGGTTTCTGTCGGGTGGTGGGGGGGCCCAACATCTGGGGGAATTCAGCTGGGGGGGCTCAACCTGGAAAAGTTTGAAGACCTCTGCCCTATGGTCAGCTGTTAAGAGCTAAAAGGAACTGCTCGCAAGAAGAGTACCTCAAACAGGAAATTGAAAAAAATTTGTGACCGTTTTCTGGAAAGGGGGTACCCGATAGAATTGGTTGAAACAGCGGTTTCAAGAATGAATCTAAAAGAAAGAACAGATCTCCTAACACCAGCTAAAACAAAAAGAATGAAATATGGAACAGGAGAGAAAATGGACGAAATTTGTCTAAACATGGATTTTAACAATCAAAGTGTTGAACGGAGGAGGGCACTGATGAAACATTGGAAAATCCTATTACTAGATGAAACCTTGAAGGTGAATCTGACATCATTCCCAAGTGTCACCTACAGAAGAACGTCTTCATTACGAGGTATCCTAACTAAAAGTCATCTGGAGATTAAACCATCGCTGAAGACTTCCTGGCTTACAACCCCTGGCCTTAATGCTACAGAGTACAAGTTGCAGAATGGCAGGTCTGAAAAAATTGTAGACCACATTACATGTGAATCAAAGTATGTAATTTTCAGACTTTTATGCCCTTGTGGTAAATCCTATATAGGGAGTACCATCAACAAATTGAAGCTAAGGATACTCCAACACCTATATGCCATCAAGAACAAAGACCCCAATTATCCGATGGCTAAACACTTTGAGGAACACCATCAAAGTGATTGTAGCCAAATTAAATACTCAGGAATAAAGATCAGCAAACTATCACAAAGAGGGGGGATCGCACACTGCAACTACGAAAATTGGAATCGAGAATGATTCTGGGAATGGGGACGGAGTACCCTTATGGACATAACCAAGACGTAGAACGATATGTACATCTGTAAATAGACCAAAATATCAGGAACAAAGGACACGATGAAAAGTGGATTTCCAAAATGAATTGATTGCATGTATATAGTTGTAAATATTATGAAGAGTGGCCTAACCTGCCCTAAGAACATGAGTGGTAATGAAATATGGCAGCTGCAAGGAGAATTATCTGGAAATTGATGCACTCATAAAATAGAAGAAAGAGCAGAAGAATAATTGATTGTACACATGCCACAACATGAAATCTGTAAAAATTGTACTAACGAAGGAGAATTTAAATTCAATCTGAGAGGACAATTTAGAGATTGTCATAAAAGAATAGAAATTGTGTACTTTACAGTTATGACAGTAGGAATACAAAAGGAATATAGAATGAGTTGAATAACATCTATGAACTAGGGAGTTCAAGAAGCTCTGCAGATGAGTGTAAATAGTGTACTTAGTGGAAGTAACACTAGAACACATAGTTGAAATTAATGAGTGTAGACAGAGTAAATGTAGTGGTAAAACGCAGAATGTGAAATCACTTTAATCTGTGAAGTATTTTAAGTACTTTACAAGGAGAAACACCACTTAACATAGATTGAAGAATATGCTGCATATATTCAATATCATGATTTGATTTAATACTTTATAAGGATTTAATGTGTACTTCACTGTGAATATTATCAAATCTTGAAATGATTAGGAATTTGCTTTTTTTCTCACTCAGGAAAATGGCGCTCACCTTTTGGCCGTAGTTTGTGAACAAGGTTGACTGTCTAGAGGAGTAATGGAAATGGTAAAATGGCACACTCACTAAGTACATAAAGAAGGTCTAGACATCAGGGACTCTATGGTCCAGTGGAAGGCTAGTGAAGCCGAAACGCGTAGGCCGTCCTATTTTGCACGGAATTTTGTACATTGTGTGTAAAGAATAATAAAGAACTGTTAAAGACTTACCTGCTGCTGTGCTGTGACTTCTGCCGGTGGGGAACCAGAGGGTTAGAATATTCGAAGCAATCTATACTACTATAATAAAGGAAGAACTTTCAGCCTTTGAGGCGAGCAAACTCTGGAACCACAGCACCAATCCACACACCCGATACACCGTTGGAATCGTCAGGGTGTGTAGATGGTTATAGGCTATATAAATGAAAAAAAACGTTATTTAAAAAATGTACAGTAAAAAAAAACTAGTCCCTCCGAAGTAGCGCCGGCCGCGACATGCGTGCTCACGTCAGGAGCGGCGTCCAGGAGCGCGACTAGGAGCAGCGGACATGGCGCGGGGGAGGAGTGGTGACGTAAGGAGCAGCGGACAGGCCAGCGGCGGTGCGAGCAGCGGACAGGCTGGAGGAGCGGCAGCTGAGGTAAGGGAGCGGCAGACATGGCGCGGGGGAGGAGCGGTGACGTTAGGAGCAGCGGACAGACCAGCGGCAGTGCGAGCAGCGGACAGGTGGGAGGAGCGGCGGCTGAGGTAAGGGGACCCATGTCGGGGTAGATAGGGGACGGGCTGGGCGGGGGCCCGGGCTGCAGGAGAAAAGAGAATGATCCCGTGTTTTTATGGTGAAACAGCAATCATTAACACACCTCTAGGCCAAAAAGATTAGCTATGATGTAAGCTTTCCCAGCCAATGTACACTCTGTAGAACGGATTGGTCAGCTGTACACCTCTGCAAAGAAGAACAGACCTATTTAAAGCAGTATATCAGTAGCGGACAGGCGGGAGGAGCGGCGGCTGAGGTAAGTGGACCCATGTCTGGGCAGGCGGGGGTCGGGGCAGGCGAGGGACGGGCCGGGCGGGGGCCCGGGCTGCTGGACAATGGCGGGGGTCGGGGAAGCCTGTTGCTCCTGGACAAGGTCGGGACGGGCTGCTAGTATATATATGTATGTATGTATGTATATATAGATAGATAGATAGATATATATAGATATACACACACACACACATATTGTGTGTGTATGTGTATATATGTGTGTGTGTGGAACATTTATTTCTATTGGGCGTGAACCAACTACTTAATGTACTTCTAACCTTCCTTTATTGCTATGCACTAAAAAACATTAGAATTACCTATACCTTCCTTTACCACTGTACACTCCTAAGCCCTAAACCTAATATTTTGATTTTTTTTTTTTGAAAGGTGGGGAGATGGGGTGGGTGGGAGGGGAGGGCTTCCAACATCCCCATTTTAGGACGAGCCTAGACAGCGCATACGCTGTCTCAAAGACCTCTAGTAGTCTAAAGGACTAATGTCCCGCCTGCTGCTTTGTATTGCCCCTCTTCTTTGCTGCTTCAAAATTGGTTCAAGCAGCAATACCGCACACCCGTTTTTCGTAGAATAGCACCGACCGACTACAGCTTATTGGATCATCCCTCCAGTTTGGGGGATGCACCTGGTTGAGATGTTCCTTTAGATCACTCCATTCTCCAAGCTGCTCCTTACAATTTTGTAGATAAATGCCCTTTTCTAGTGTATATCCGATCCATGATGACTTTGGAAACTGGATTCCCTGGAGTGCTAGGTTCTGTATCCACTGCAGGCAGCTTTTCGAGCTCCCTGGGCCCACCAGTACGTCACTTTTTGCGATGTACTGGTCACGCAGGGGGCTCCTCTACATTTACAAGGACAGGAAAAGCCACCCTCCGTGACTTTACCTGTCCTTGTAAATACGGCTCCTTTACAAGCAGCACTTGGCGTTGAATGGGTGTTCCGTGGGTGTTGCTGTGGGTGTTCACACGCAAAAACCATGGAACAAGACTCCTCTTCGGATTTGAGGAATTGTAAATCTGGAAAAGTGTCTGAATGCTACGCCACCCTAGAGGTGGCGTAGCGAGGCGCAACGAGGAGAAATGTTTTAATTTCTCCCCGTTTTTTTCCTCTTTTCAATGCGTGTTGCATTGAAAGAGGAAAATGCATGTAGTGATTGTTTTTGCGCAGAAGGTGCCCATTCCTGCATGAAAACAATCTGCCCACGACAGACACCCTGAACCGTGATGCAAGGGTGCCTGCGAAGGCGCATGACTACAGTTTGTGAGCCAGTGCAGGGGCAAGCACAGAGATGAACCATATTGTAAATATGTTGCATCCCTGTGCTTTGGGAGTGCCTCAGCGTGGCACAGCCAAAAAGCTTGCGGTGCAGCGCTGCGGCACTTCTTGTAGATCTTCCCCAGAGTATCTAGCCTGATCGCTTACAAGTTTCATAAGTATTATAACATGCTATTTCCTGTTTTTCACCCTGGCCTTGTGTTCCCCGAGGAACAGGCTTGCATAAACTGGATGTGTCTCTAACTTCAGCAGAACGCCTACTTTTACGTCTGTGACACTTTTTATGTGACCTTATGCATAGTAAATCTGGGAATACGGCCTTCTTCAGGTACTACTGCGGTCATTGTAAACGAAATTAGACTCCGTAAATGTAAGCAGCCTGCCCAATTCTTAACAAATGATTCAATATCCAGAGCACAAACTGTCCGTGTCAGTGACTGCTGTGCAACCCCTCTCCGGGCCTCACGTGGTATAGTATTCGCTCGCCCTCTGGTTGATGACTAATAGTCTTCCAACCTGTGAGTTAAAATCATATTGAAGGTTTTCTACAAGTACAACTTTCAATGAGACAAAAAAAAACCCTATTTTGATTTTACTAGTTGGTTATAGGGAGAAGCTTTCCGGGCTGGCACCGTTGTTGCTTCCTGGATACAGCTTTCCGTTGGCAGCCTGCAGCTTTTAATTTCCTGCAATTTATCATAGTTCCAAGTATGTCATATTTTGAGCGTGTAGGTAGGTTGCACGAAAGTTAACTTGTTGCGAAACTGGCTGCTGGTGTTTTTTTCATAAGGCGAGCTTTTATGTCTAAGGATTAGAAGGACGACTAAGCTCGTTGGTAGAGGAAGCTGTCAGGATGACGGGGAGTATTCAGAGGGAAGTGGTGCTTACCTGCATCGTGTTTACGGGCAGTTTTACCTTGAAGAGAAGGAACCGATGATTGGGCAACTGTGTTGCTATATACATAGCAGCCAGTTTTAGGACTTGAAGACCACGAGAAAGATCTTACGGTGTCATTTATTAATTTAGCATACGAGTGAGCTGCAGTCCTTTTTTGTGGCAACCGAGGTGTGATTCGGTCTGCAAATCAGCCCGTCTAGCAGATGGAATAAGACCAGCACTTGCAATGTAATAGGTCTCACATTTACATGCGTTTGAGCAATTGGCGCACGTAGCCAGACAGCACGACCGCAACATAATCTCCTACTCCGTCGACATTCAGCTGATCCTCTCCCTCACCAAGGACCCCATCACCGCCAAAGCCAACCTCCACAAAGGAATGAAGGCTGTCGCAGACTGGATGAAGACCAGTCGTCTGAAGCTGAACTCTGACAAGACGGAGGTCCTCCTCCTCGGCTCCAACCCTTCAGACTGGGACGACTCCTGGTGGCCAACGGCACTGGGGGCAGCCCTGACACCCACGCACGCAACCTGGGATTCATCCTTGACTCAACGCTCTCAATGACCAAGCAAATCAACCGTCTCCTCCTCCTTCAACATGCTCCGCAAGATCTACAGATGGATCCCGACCGATACAAGAAAGACAGTCACCCAGGCCCTTGTCAGCAGCAGACTAGACTATGGAAACGCCCTATAAGCGGGAGCCCCGACGAAGCCCATGAAACTACTAAAACGCATCCAAAATGCCTCTGCCTTGCCGCCAAGACATGGAACACCCTCCCACTGAGCCTACGAACGACCCAAGACATGCTGACCTTCAGGAGGATACTCAAGACCTGGCTGTTCGATCAGTAACGCCATGAGACCCTCAAGGGTATGTAGTGCCTTTTACAAATGATTGATTGGCATTGTAAACGACAATGTCTTTTATTTGTTTTAAAACCCAAAACCTAAATAAAAGGCATTGTCAGTTACAATGCCAATAGCTCAAACACGCGTAAATGCGAGACCTTTTGCATTGCATATGCTTGTTTTAAATTTACTACTAACCTTTCTTTACCATTACCTTCCCCTAAAATCTCTGCTACTCCCATAAACCCTAAAATTGCCACTACTCACCCCATAGTGTTTGTGTATATATATGTATGTATGTATATATCTATATCCAATAATTATGCTTGGTAAAGGTAGTTTCCCGTTAAGGTGAGATTCAGGTACGCTCTGGACATAGAGGTCTGGATGATGTGCAAGTAGTTGTTAAGGTGCTGGAAGGCTGAAGAGGATGCTTTCAAGCAAAGTTGTGTATTGTCTGCATATTGGTGAATATTGATGCTGGTATCTGAGTAGAGCACCAGTTTTCTCAATGTAATCAATCAATCAGGACTTTATAAAGCGCACTATTCACCTGTGAGGGTCTCAAGGTGCTGCAGGTAAGGTAAGAGGTGAAGGTGACGAAATGGGACCCTTGGATATGCCATAGGTAATTCGGATGATTTGTGACCTGTAGGTAACCATGTCCCTTGGAAAGATAGGATAAGAACCAGTAAAGGGCATTAGAAGAAAATCCCATTTGAAACTACAGGGTGGGATGGATTGACTGCGTTAAACAGCTGAGATCTCTGGCAATATTAGGAGATGGGGCAGCATCTTCATCTTTTTCAAGGGTGTTATTTGCGAAATGTAAGATAGCGAACTCGTTTGCAACATGATCTGAAGGTACTTCTTAAAAATCTTTATAATTTGTTTTATTTAATACCACAAGGAAACAAATTAAAGACAAAACTGAACAGAGACCTTCTGTTACCAATTCAAGGCAAGTAGTACATAATACGAGAGTACAGCGTGTCTGCACAGTGAGGCAGAATATTAACATTTTCAGGGGTACCTGTGGAACCGAAAGGCCTCCCACAATTCTACTATGCAACTCTGACATAGCACATTTCCCAGGCAGACCGTCGCAACTGACCGCTCAGCCCTCTGGGGATTATCTCCAAGAGCAGTCGGACGAGCCTCCAACAAAAAACACAGCATACAGCAACCGTACTTACAGTTGTACTGGAGTCTACGCTCCCAGCATCCTGATCATTACGGGCCAAATAAGTTCTGTACCATTCCCAGAAGTTTTTAGGGTGATTACTCTTTGGGATAAGTTTGCTGGCAAATGTTTAAAAAACCCCAGTAGGGTGAGCAGGGCGTCTGGTGTTATTGTAGTGTCAGTAATATCCCCTATGGTCTTAAAAATCTAGACCTAGAATTTGGCTATCCCAGGGCATAACTAGGCTAGATGTGTAAAATCTGCTGAGCGATCACCGCAGAGATCACATGTAGCAGAGTCTCGCAGTTTCTACCTGTGTAGTCTCTCGATGGAGTAATATACTCTGTTGAGAAATATGAAATGAATCAACCTGTAGCGTCCATTCAAAAACATGCTCCTTGTGTTCTCACAGCAGTATTTCCACATACCATCATATGTCAATGCCCAGATCAACCTGCCAAGCTAACCTAGCTTTAGTGTAATTGTTTGCTCGATATCCCTGTGCCTCTTGATATAGCTTGGACACAATCTGTGTTGGTGTGTCTGTTTTATTCATAAATGTGAGAGCAGCCTCTCCGGTGGCTCAGCTAAGTCATTGCCCAAAGTCTTTTAATGATTGCCTCATCCTAAGGAACTGGAATCTGGTACGTGGCATGCCATGCTGTCTCGTCACCACCTCCCCCTAGGTCTTAACTATACCTTCTAAAAACATGTCTCCTATCATCCCGATATTGACCGTATTCAGTGCCCGTGTTACCCCTGTACCCGTGGATGCAGCCAGAGGCACCACTCCAGAGACGTGAGTGGGGAATATGAAATAGCTCCTGCTTTCAGTTTCAGGAGATGCTTCCAGGCATGCACTGTTGTGTTAATAGAGTCTAGGATGCCAGTTCTGCAATTAGGTGGCTTGAGCAAGAGTGCAGGCAAAGGGAGCGGTGCCGAAAGTCCTTTCTTAATCTGGACTTGTGATATGCTGGCTGGGCCATGTATCCAATAGTGCACATGTGCACCATGAGCCACTCTATAGTAAAGAACGAGGTTTGGGGCTCCCAGTCCCCCCAAGTGATATGGTAGTGCGCGTATATCCCACCTGATGCGAGCGTGCTTCCCAGCCCAAGCTATCCTGATTAGTAAGGAAGTAATTATTCTGAAAAAGGAGCTATGGAGAACCACCGGAATATTAGTAAACAAGAATTGAGGTAGCACTGCCATCTTCATGATCAAAACCCGGTTCGCAAAAGACAAGGGCAATCGGATCCAGCGATCAACGGCGTCTTCCAGTTTTCTGATTGCGACCCCGTAGTTCTCCTTGATCACGACTTCTGAGTCAGTATGGACCTTAATACCCAGATAACATACTGAATCTGAAGTCCATTGTAACGGAAAGTTAGAATTAAAGGGGGTTGAAATAGGTGTAAGCGGGAAAATGATCAATTTGGTCTAGTTAACCTGGAGCCCAGACAAAGCACCGAACTTCACCACTTCGCAGAGAACGGAAGACCGGTTTTGTTCAGGATTACTAATATATAGGAATGTATTGTCAGCATATGTCTATGTAACCAGCTCTTATCTCGGGAATCTTATTCCCCTGAATCTATGGTACTCTTGTAGCGCACAGGCCAGTTCCGCTAATAGCGCACAGAGGATTGGGGAAAGTGGGCACCCCTGGTGCGTGCCTCTTGTTATTCAGATCGTGTCCGTGACCATGTAGTCGATTTTTATTCTTGCTATAGGACTTTTATATAGGACGCTCTCCATTTTCAAGAATTTACCCCCCAACCCTAATCTAGTCAGGGTGTGAGTCATGAAGGTCCGTTCGACCGAATCGAACGCTTTTTCCATATCGAGGAATACTGCGACTGCCTGAATATCTTTTCTTGTGTGTTGGATTGCACTGAAAACCGTTCTCAAGTTATAGATAAAATTCCTGCACGGGACAAACCAAGCCTGCTCCGACCCCACAAGTAGTGGCATGGGTGGGGCCAAGCAGTTTGCCAAAATCTTACCATATATTTTCGTGTCAACATTTTGAAGACAGTGGGCTATGGTTGCTTATCCGGCTTTAAAATTGCTACTTCTATAAGGGCTTCCCTCATCGAGGGTGGCATCTGACCACTGTCACTAATTTCCTCAAACAGCCTGCTGAAGTGTGGGCTAAGTGTTTCTTTAAACTCCTTGTGGAAGGAAACAGTCAGGTCGTCAACTCCAGGTGCTCAGCTGTAATGTCCTCTGTCTAATGGCTGCATGAGGTATTCTCGGTGCGTGTTTTTCAGCCAAGGGAGCTTAATGTGCGCCAAATAGTCTAGTGTTTCACGTCTAAACCCGCAGTTCTAGAGTATAGTGTTGAGTAATACTGCTTAAATCTATCTCCCCCACTTCCCCTTGTCATTAATCACCGCTACTCCCGCTGTTTCCCTATGCTTACTCAGCAAAGAGGCCAGAACCAAGCCTGGCCGCTCAAACTCTCCGTATGCACGTACTGTTGCATATTTACCCAAGTGTTTCAGTACGGAGTCGGCCGTCTCGTGATACTCTTTGTAGTGCCTGGAACTCCTCTTTCACCCTATCATCTGTGCATGAGAGGAGCCTACCTTTAAGCCACTGTCCAAGTCATAAAGCCACTTGCGCAACGCCTGTAGAATGCCAGAGTGTTTGGCCATAGCGATCCCCCTGATGTACACTTTAAAAGTCTCCAATACCCCTGCAAAAGTGTCAACCGACCCAATGTTGCACTCTGTGTCAATCGCTTCCGCTGTGTCGAGGAGAGAGTATGGCGGGAAACATGTGAAGGGAAGAATATGTTTATATGTTTACGCGGGCACTCCAAAACCAACAATACCGTTTAATGGTCCGAAAAGGTGCGAGGGAGTACTACACAATCGCGGATCTGGGTGAACAAGTCCCTAGAGGCTTACCGGTAGTTGATCCTGGTGTGTAAGTCATGATAAGCGGAGTAGTGGGTGAAACTCTCCCCCTCCCCCCAGGGAACCACGTTCTCCTTACATCACAAAGCTCGAGTTGCGTCGCCAATAACCCGTGCAGCCGCAGCTATTTGCCGGTCCGGGCCTCCTGATCTACCCAGTTGCAGGTCAAGGTCACAGTTAGTCTCCATCCCAGATTTGGGGGACCCCCGCATCTTATTGTGTTATGCAGCTTAGAACCCAGTCTCGCAGGATACAACCTGGCATAATCCAAATTTTGGTCCTGCAACTGTTTCTTTAGAGGTGCGAATTGCCTGCGTGCTTCCTGCCCCCACATTGTAAAGTCTGGATAAAGCGAAATGGTAGATTCTTCGTAGTGTAGTATTTGCTTCTCCCGGGCCACTCTCAATGCCGTGTCTGTGTCTCTGTAATTCAACAGTTTGGCGATGATAGGCCGTGGGGCTGCCCTGGGAGGTGGCTTTGGACCCAGCGAATGGTCTCCAGTGCACAAAGTGAGTCCTCCACGTTCTCTCTTCTTCTGCGAGCTCATGGAGCTCAGATTACTTCCAGTTGGCTCCGATCATAGGCAGTATCTTCTGCAGCTAGATTCGCCTTGTTTCAGGGCTGTAAAGTCAGCATTGATGCCAAATTATTAGTGGATAGTTAACTGACTGGAGCTCTCCGCTTATGCGGCCATCTTGGTCTTAGGCAAGCTCCGCCCCCCCATCTGAAGATGCTTCTAGTTATGCCGGAGATGAACATAGATTTTTCTATGATCTTTCTGATGAATGGCAGGCAAGTGGTGGGCTGGTAGTTGACAAGTTCATTAGGCTATGTTATGTTTCTTTGAGTTAGAGAATCTGCCCAGTCTTTAGAACTGGGAAGGATCCTTAAGCGAGGTATTGAAAATGGTTAATGGGGTAAGAACTTCTCCAGCAAGTACTTGGCTGAAAGAGGAGGGTAAGACTACCATCATCATCTCCATTGTAAGATGAGGCTTTGAGTAGAGTAGGTTATGTATTTTCAGACTTTCTATTAATGTATTTGGGTAGAAAACCTTTTTTATAACTTGCCTTACTTGTATGGCACATAACTGGAATCCATTCTCAATAGGAAAATTAATTTGCACACCCACTTTGAACACTTTAGCTAAAGGAGCCCAACATCTAATAACACTACTACGTTGGATTAAGTTGCTTATTTCGTCAGATGATTTTGAAGCCACAGTCTTCCTTTTAATCGAGACTAGATCACAGTAACTCAGTACTGACTGGCTTTCCTATAATCTACATGGCACCACTAGAAGCTGCCCCAGTCTGGTATTTTGTGCATGGATGTCTGATCATTTCACACCAATTCTGATCTCCCTAAACTGGCTTCTCATGTAGACGATACGTTTCATGAAGTCTCCCTGTATAATGTGTACAGTTTCACATCGCAAGGAATTAAAATACTTGGATGAGAACCTAACTGAACATCTCAAGAAGCTTCTGGTCATGATGAAGTCCACACTGCCTTGAAACCCCGCTCTTGAAATATCAAACTCTTTAGTATGCTTTCTCGGGGAATGGTGCAATAATGTGAACTTCAAGCAAGGATAGATACATTGAGTTTATGACCGTTTAAAGTAAGTACTGAGTCTTGGTTATTTAAAATTATGGTCTTACACTTCAACCGGCAATCAAGGGTTGTAATGCTTTGATTGTTAGAAAAGTAATTTGAAATTCAGTGGTGGAGCAGTGTTTGAGTTTTAACCCCTTTGATGCTTCTGTCGGCCAACGGCTGTTGCGAACACTACCTCGGTAGTGCTGCGCACGTCCGTTAACCGACGTGGCCCGCCCGCTTAATAGAACGTTCCGCACCGGCGCGTAACGTTCTAAGCAGCAAACGGGTTAAAGAAGCTGACATAAATAGCTACTCTCCTTGCGATCTTCCTTTTTAGGTCTCGCCTGTCAATGCGCTTGCGAGAGATATTGGGGCTTAACCAGAGCTTAACCATCAGGCGATTTCATGCAGTGCCTGTGGAGCAGTCAAGCGGAAAGTGCGTCCACATCAAAGGCATCTGAAGCTTCCCCCAGCGTGCGGCCTCAGGCATTTCTCCTCCACTAATTATTCACTGCCCACGGCCGCAATACTTTCACTTTCACGGCCGCCAGGCCGTGTCTCTTTTTTTTTTTCTTTCGTGATTTTGTTGCATTGCAAAATGCCTGTAGATAACTTTCTCTCGTGCTCTTTCAAACTTGTTTGTAATTATATTTGTAAGACTACAGTTGCGATCGCTGTTTTTTTAAATCACATGACTACATTTTTGAGCCAACACTGAGGCTCGAACACCGATCTCCCATTCACCCCAGCTCCTCCCCCCTAATTATTCATGGCCGCCAGGCCTTGTCTCTTTTTTTTTTTTTTTTCCTCTCAAAACCACAACACCTCCTGCTCACAGACTGAGACCTCCCCAAACAAACCTTCTCAGCCAGGCCTGACACAATGGCAATAACTGGAAAGAAATACAGCTGGTGCCGTTTTATGCACGTTAAGTCACCGAATGCTTTAGCTGGACTCACAACTGAAAGAAAATGGCATCTCTAGTATAACGTTACTGCTTTCTCCTCCCGATTGTTTCTGTGTGCTTTCCCCCTCGGACCACCCATCACCCTGTCCAAGTAAGTCTTTGTTTCGTTTTTATGGTTGGACTTCTTTCAGTAGGATATGCCTATTTGGGCTTCTTTTGAAGCGAGTTATGCTTTTCTATTTATAATTTCAATTAGAGTTGGTCAGTGTAAAGCTGGACAGCCATACAGCGCCCGAGCCCAAGACAGCTGCATTGCCTTTGTGATAGAAAGAGACAGGGCCAGTTAGAAGATTCTTCCACAACTGCAGTGTAACCATCCTTTAAGTGCGTCACTTGCTCGTCATCTTAGTCACTACCCTATTGGCACCCTTGCTCCGGGCTAGGTCCCGCCCACCACAGACGCTGAAGATTGTCACTTCTGTGTACAGGCCGACTGACCCTCTACTTTATCTCTGTGGGCTCTCACTTGTAATGGGGGCACTTTTGCCCAGATCCACTTTCCCTATTCCTTGCGATTTCTCCTGATGCTCCCCCTTATCCCCCCGTATCCATCTGAGTTACAGCATCGATTTCCATTACACGCCCTTATTAGATTTTGCTCGTAAGTTAGAGCGTTTCCATTCTTGTTCTTTCTGACGAACGAGTAAACCTGGCAGCTATTACAGTTTCCATCCACAATTCATCCTCTCTCAAGATCTGGGTTCACTTAGACTCTAACCCCTTCAGTCCTATCTCAGATTGAACTTGTGTACAATAACCACACTGCCCCTAAACGCATCAAGAGTCACCCACAGCCTGGTTACCCCCCAGACCGCATTTTTTTAACAAATGACGGAAGGCGCACACAATAGAATATTTCAGAGACTATGTTTTATGTCCAAAAAGTTATCTGCTTTATTGTGGTAATTATACCAAGTAACACAAACAGCCAACGTGTTTGCGTTCTAATGGCGGAACTTAGTCAGGGCGTGAACTTTAAAGTATGAGTTGTTTCACAAAAAGTTGTCGAAGTATCTAGAAAAGCAGGGGAGCAACATCAAGGATGGGCCATGTGGATGGACTTGCCCCAGATTTGATTCGCTTAATCGAGGAGTAGTTAAATAGTAAGAAGGTATGTTTTCTTGCCCCTTAAAGAAATAGTACATTATGAATAGGCTGAAAGGGGGGGGGGGGGGTGTAAGTATCAAAAATTGCCAAGTTCGGTTCCTGCACGCTCGAAAGTTCATGTGGCTTAATAGGTCTTGAGCAGTATGTAGGGGCCCAGAGGACAAGTAGTTCCCCTCTTGGGTAGCAATGCGGGCTCTGTAAAAAACGCGCAGAATTCCTGCATGCTAACAGGAAAAGAACACCCCCAGACCGCATGCTGCACTTAATCTTTAACACTGAGCCCGCTTTTACATTCAGAACACGGGTGCACACATTTAACAATGCCACCCGTAGCTCGCTGCCAGTCATCCTCGTTTATTGGACGCACATTCCCCTGCAGCAGTCTCCGCTGTCAGCCATTAGTAGACTACATCTGGCTGCCCTAATCACCACCCTCGCACTATCAGTCCTGGGGTCTAATCCTCTGCCTGTCCACGTGCTGGGTAAGAATTATTCAACAGTCTTTACTCAGTTCTTTCTTGCCTGAATTGTGTTTTTGTTTTGTTGCAAGCTAGGCCCTGTTTCTTAGCAACTAAATTTTTCCAGTTGGCATAGGAATAATTTTTCTTTCAGCACTTACATTTCCATGGCTCTTTGTTTGGCAATTTATTGTTTCCATTCACCATCCTTTCAGTGACATAGCACATCACTAAGCTGATGAGTGTTACTCTTTGTAAGTTCATTTACTCGGATATATATATAAATCCATAGGTAGGAAAACAACTTGCTGCTGAATGCCACACAAAGTTCGAGTTTTTTGTGCTCTTCCGCCCTCTGCATCACCACATCATCACTCGGCGCTACCCCAGCATCACTCAGCACCACCATATTATGACTCAGCACTGCCATATTATGACTCAGCACCGCCATATTATGACTCAGCACCACCATATTATGACTCAGCACCACCATATTATGACTCAGCACCACCATATTATGACTCAGCACCACCATATTATGACTCAGCACCACCACATTATCCCTCCGCACCACCACATTATCCCTCCGCACCACCACATTATCCCTCCGCACCAGCACATTATCCCTCCGCACCAGCACATTATCCCTCCGCACCAGCACATTATCCCTCCGCACCAGCACATTATCCCTCCGCACCAGCACATTATCCCTCCGCACCAGCACATTATCCCTCCGCACCAGCACATTATCCCTCCGCACCAGCACAGCAGCAATAAGCACCACCACAGCAGCAATAAGCACCACCACATTATCACTCCGCACCACCACAGCAGCAATAAGCACCACCACAGCAGCAATAAGCACCACCACAGCAGCAATAAGCACCACCACAGCAGCACTCGGCGACACCCCAACATCAGTCAGCATCAGTCAGCACCACCCAAAAATCACCATTAGCGCCAACACAGCATCACTCGGCGACACCCCAACATCAGTCAGCAACAACACAGCATCAGTCAGCACCACCCAAAAATCACCATTAGTGCCAACACAGCATCACTCAGCACCAACACAGCACCGCTCTGCGCCACCACATTATCACTAGGCAGCAACACATTAACACTCAGCGCAACACCACAGCACCACTCTACACCACAACAACACAAATCAGCACCACAATAGCAGCACTCAAAGCAAAGACAAAAGCCATTGGGATTTGTAATATCAATACATGTAAGTCAGGGAAAAACTAAACATGTAGCTTTACTAATGCTATAGGTGTCACATTTGCTAATTTTATAACTATTGGCATTTCAAAGAACAATATTAATAATTTTAATATTTTAAAAACATAAACATAACTTAAAAAATAATTATATTTACAAGACCAATAGGTCCAACTTTTCTAATGCGAGAGCTATTGCATTTCCAATGCTTGTTTCAAATGAATTCAAAGGGCTACCTACATGAAGACCTACCTAGATATCGCGTATTAATGTGCCGTTCCAGGATTTCGTAGACCACAGGCAGGAGAGAAATAGGGTGAAAATTAGACCAGCTGAGAGGATCAAGACCTTCCTTTTTAGTAAAGGAAGGACGAGTGCATGTTTCCACCTCTGAGGTACCAAACCTATACACAAAGAAGTATTAGGAAGGTTCAGAACCGTAGAGAGGGCGGCCTCGTCCAAGAGAGTAAGTTTGGAAGGGGGGAGAGGATCATGAGGTGAACGCGACTTAATAGTTCTCAACAACAGTTTCAAAGAAGACCGATCCAAAGGAGGCCAGAAAATCTGAGAAGCCATACGCTTTGTGTTTTTCAGCTTACATTTTGTCATGTTCCGTGAGAAACTATGGGAGAGCAGATGGGAGAACAGGTACTAGTGCAGTTTATCAAAGCCACAAACACCTTGCTGATGATGCATGTTGCTATACTGTTTGCTTCAACAGAGGGCCCTAGAGAGACTGCCCTCAAATACAGGCAATAAAGATAAGTTTGAATCACTTCCTGCACCACTCGCTACCGTTTTCCCCAAAAAATTCTGCAGTTAGATTGCTGCATAGGGCCATAGGATAATGAGTATCTAGAACTCGAAAGTGTTCTTTGGGTACAAGCTTCACTTGCTTCCTGTTGAAACAGATATGGCCCTTTACTACATCCCCTCTTTATAATCACACAGAGAACCTAATATGAGTAACATCATAATAGGTTGCTTGCTTCTGCTTCAAAACACGAAGCTCAGTCTTTTTTAGTGTTTGTGAAGACGACTCTGGAATGCCCTGGGACTCTAAACTCTTGTTAAAGACAAACTAACTTTGATTCTGGAAATATCTCAAAACCGAGGTCTTTAAGAATACCATTGTCTAAGATGACACCAGGACTGAAATAGAATGTCTGGTGTGATATCCCCCATGTCTGATTGGGCTACAACGACAAAATTATTAGTATTGTTGTACTGAGTATGTTTATAGGTCTGCAACCCTTGTGCTATGAAGTTATTGTAAAATTACTGCTAGTGATTTTTAAAATACTCAATTGGCGTGTGCATTATACCTTGTAAGGTATTTTTAAATGGCTTAACTGTTGCTGTCCTTTAGGATACCAGGGTATATAGCTGGAAGTTATTAAAGTTTGAAGTAAAGAGAACTTCCACTTCTTTCTGATGGACTTCTAACCGCAGATTCCTCACCATGTGAATTTCTCCAGGCGCCAGACTGGATCAGGAAAATTTCCATAGCAAATCACCTGCGTGCTGGTAGTTGGAGTCTTACAGCTCCTCATCTGGTCTGTCCCACTCCAGATTTGTCTGGCCACTATATTTGCGCCACCTTAGCACACTGACCTCTAGCCACTTTCTCTTTTCTACAAGTATGCAAGGGACACATTCCCACGACTGTTCAAACCGTGTGAGGATTGAAGTCTTATGTCAGTAATGGACCTGCATGAGGTCTGTTTCTGGTGTCTCGGATTCATGCATAACTCTGTGTGCTGTGATCGATGTGTGAAGTTGAACCTGAAAGCCATCTTCGGCACGAAACCAAACTCTGCTGCAGAATACTGAAAAATTTAAAAAATGGAACGGTCTCAGTCGAAGTGGTCCCACCAGACTGCTCCACTTCCACCATTCTGAGTGGTCGGCACCTCTAGGTCCCAAATTCTATCTCTGATCCTTAACAGATTCTGACCTTGTTTCCATTGTTCTTGGACTTGCCTGGCTAAGGTGACATTGACTGGATTGAATATGTGGTACCAAATCAAATCCCTCTGTTGCGCATCTACGCAGACCATGTCGCTAGACCTTGCTCGACAACTGTATTGGCTTTGAGGAGCATGCCACACCTACTGGGACAGCACAGCCAACGTAGCACCCTTCACCATTTATGTTGACACAGATGTTGCCGGAGTGGGAGTTGATAGTCTGTTTGCAATACGAAGCAAACCCGTAACAACTTTCACTGACGTCACACCAAATCCAGTTATCCAATTTCTGACCAACTTTCACTGACGTCACACCAAATCCAGTTATCCAATTTCTGACCCAGTCACTTAAACACCATCTACTTAAATATAACCGTCCCAATCAGTCACCTCTACAATGATGAAAACCTATGGTATGACCTCCCGCTCGTCAGTGGCATAGGAACCTCGCCTGTTGTGGCTACTGAGAAATCTTCCTTCTTTGCCACTGTGATCAGGAAATCGAGCTGAAATTTTGGAATTTACTGTCCAATTGACTGAACTCGAGACAAATGTTCTTTCTGATGTACTACACCCAGATCAAAGCAGGCAAGATCCTCTCCTGCCATTCATTGAGGCATCGATTGGCACACTGACACCGGGCAACGCCCTCTATGCGGGAACCACAGCCAAACTCCAAAAAATTCTTCAACGTCTACAGAACGCCTGTCGCCCCATCCTCTACGTCACCCACCACAGCATCATCACTGCCCACCTGAGACCTGCACTGGCTCCCAGTCAACAAGAGGATCACCTTCAATCTCTTCACCCACGCCCCCAAAGCACTCCACAATGCCGGACCAGCATACCTCAACAAACGACTCCCCTTCTACACCCCCAACCACCAGCTTTGCTCCGCTGACTTCGCCACCGTTCCCCGCATCCACCGGATGCAGATCATTCTCCCACCTTGCCGCCAAGACATGGAACACCCTCCCCATCCACCTGCGACGGACCCAGGACCTGCTCACCTTCAGAACACTTCTCAAGACCTGGCTGTTCGAACAGTAGCAGCAACCTCCTCCCCCCCTTACGGCCTTGAGACCCTCACAGGTGAGTAGTGCGCTCTACAAACACATTGATTGATTGATTGGTCAAACCCAGAATCTTGCCCGTTAGTCACCAATCAGATTGCAAGGTGGACCCTGCCTTCCTACTACAACACCCCTCACCTGCTACCACTACCCATTAAACCGCAGTGCGTTTCTGACCACCTGCCATAGTCAAACCGTTTGAAGACCTTTCTAACAAAGATGTTCTCCTCTGACAACCTTGCACTAAGGTCAGTCAGCACTTTCACCTGGGGAGATAGTCGCACACGGTGTGGGACAGGGTGGCTGATATTTAGCCAGCTGTCCCAGAAGACGTTCAGGCAGACTTACAATGCCTTGTTAGAGGTGGCCAAGACACTGCAAAGTACACCATAAGATCACCCTCAACAGATGTGCTTTGTTGCCTCTATTTGATACGCTCCACTGTATTCTCCTGCGGGGTTCAACTGTCTCTGAACATGCCTTTTGATGGGGATCACTCTCTTTAGATATAAGGGAATACCTACAGAGGCTATGCCTGAACGTGCCTCAACAACCATTAAAGAGACTGAGAGGCCAGTTGAGGCAGGGGATCAGTCACTCAGCATTCAGTCCTTCAGCAGCAGCGTTCTACATAAACTTCACCCCCTCCCCCCCCCCACCCCCCCGCAAAACCACTTTGTCACCCTCAGCAGCTCTGAGATGAGATCACGCTGCCTTTCATTTCCCCCATGTGGAGGAGCATCACATGCATCCAGTGTGTGCTTCAGATTGTGGAACACGGTTACTCCACTACCCCTTTTGGCACATCTCTAGGATATGCCATCTACAGAACAGCACCTCCCGGAGAACAACTTGTCCATACTCTGAGAGGTTAGTTCAAGTTCTTTGCAAATTGAGTGTGCTGCCATCAGAGATAAAGACTGGATATTACTCCCGTTATTTATTGGCCCACTCAACTACTACCTCTGGAAGGACCAGTTCCAAATGCTCAGCTTGGTTCCAGTTACTGTGCCCAAGATCCAGGAGACTGGATGGTGGTGTTCGATTTGCAGGATGCCTATGTTCGAGGCATGTGGGCTGCTGAATTCATATCTGTGCATAGATCGCCGCCTAGTGTTGGGTCCGGATGATTGCACATTGTTGTCCTGGAAGAGTCTTCGAAGTATCACGAGATAGGTGGCTCCTCCCCTGGACTACAGTGCGCATGGGCATCGACTCCATCCTCAGATGTCTTTAATTCCCTCTTGTCGGAATCGATAGAAAAACTTTCTTGAGACCAAAAGGTCTTTAGTCTATACGTCGATATTGTCTTGCGTTCAGCTTCACTTCTTCTAGCTCGGCTCCGAGCCGGTTTCTGTACTTCCGCGTGCTCTCGGCGCGGAAGGCCTAGTCGACGCTCCTGACTTATCGACCATCCATCATGGACCGAAGTCCATTCAAAAGATGTCTGGTCTGTAACTCGAAGTACCCACACATCGACGTCCACCCGGTGTGCAACAAGTGTCTGTCGCCGGACCGCGATGAGGCCAAGTGTATGGCCTGTTCACGATTCCAGTCCAAAAAGACACTCAAGCTCCGACGAGCTGCGCGCCTGGAGGCCCATCGATGCTGGGGATGTCGAGGAAGAATATATCCAGGACGTTTCAGAATCGAACCCCGCGTCGGACGTCGAAGAAGACTACGACGCTGATGCTGAGGTGTTCGAAAGCGAAGAAGTCGTCGAGGAGGTAGGAGATGACGACGGTGCCCTCTGGGCCATGGAGGATAGCTCGGACGAGGAGCTCCCTCAAACTGACTCTTGGGCCGTGCCTATCTATAAGGCCCAGGTCGAGGGATCGCCTTTGGGCCTTACCCAAGACCTCGATATGAGTTCCACGGCCCCGCCTTCGGGCCCGGCCACTGATATTGTTACTGAGCCACTCCCGGTCAAAACGAAACCGAAAGTGAAACCTACGGTCTCGACGCCAGATACTGCGCAGGTGCAAGTATCGAAACCGAAAGTGCGCATCGCATTAGTCGGATCGAAAACTTCTGAGGCCTCGGCGCCGAAGATGGCTGTCGAGCCGAAAGGCCAAGTCAAGGACGCCGAGACAGTCTGCCGCGCCGAAGTCTAAGGTGACGGTGGTCGATACTGGCACGTTGGCGCCGAGGACTGTCGACGCCGGCAAGGGCCTTGTCGACCCGAAAAAGGCTCTAGACGACCCGAAGAAAACTCTCGGCGACCCAAAGAAGCGACCCGATGACCCGAAGGTCCTCTCTGCCCCACGTCCACACGACAAGGCCAAGGGTGCTGCGCCCCGAGAGTCTACTCCGAAGGTGGCCTCAAAGGATTCGACTCCAAAAGTGGCCTCAAAGGACTCCGCTGAACCGGCGCGTCATCCGCCGCGTTCACCAAAAAGGTCACGGACTCCCTGCAGCACATCAGGGACGGCACCGCGGCGGTCGAGCCGAAGGACCCTCTGCCTGCGAAGCCTGTGGAGAAACCGGTTAAGGCGTCCACGCCGATCCTCCATACCTTGCCGCCTAAGACGGAGCCGATGGCTTTCGCTCCTATGGCAGTGGCCGGCATGCCCGAGAAGGTCTCCTAGGCGCCGAAGGCGTCGTCGGTGGTCTACGGCCCGCGACCTCGACAACCTTCGGAGGATGAGCGTCAAGAACACTTCATCGACGCCGAAACGGGCAGGCTTTCCCTTCTGAAGCGGAAAATCACCCCAGAACCCCAACTGGAGTCTTACAAGATCCCTCTCAAGAAGGACTCTGCTTGCTCTCCTGTCTTGGTGGAACCCCTTTCACCACAGACTCATGATGTGTCGCCCACTTACTCCGATGTGGACGCTGGTGAGGGTGATGAGGAGGATGAATACAGTTATCCAGTCTGTACAGACCCTGAGGATACAAATGAGCCCTGGGCAGCTGGTGGTGACCCTGGGGATCCTCATTCAGGACAAGACCCTCAACTCTTTTCTGCTAAGACTTCACCTACTGAAGACTCTGCTGCTTTCAATGCCCTTATTGAACGGGCTGCTAACAATCACAATGTCCAGCTGCATGCTGACCCTGTGGATGTGGATTTCCTCTTTGACACTTTTTCAGTATCGGAAAAGACTGTGAAAACTCTGCCTATGCTAAAAGGTGTTTTAAAGCATGCTGCTGAGATCTTTAAGGAACCTACCAGGGCGAGGGTGATAAACCCTAGGATTGACAAGAAATACAGGGCGGCACCTACTGATCCTACCTACATTAAAGGACAGTTGCCTCTGGACTCCCTTGTTGTCTCGAATGCCCGGAAGAGGGCCAATTCTCAGACTACGGGTGATGCTCCTCCCCCAGACAAAGAATCCAAGGTCTTTGAGGCTTCGGGGAAGAGGGTAGCAGCACAGGCAGCCAACATATGGCGCATCTCTAACACACAGGCGCTTCTAGCGCGCTATGACAGGGCGCACTACGATAAACTAGAGACCCTGTTGCAACACCTGCCTGATCAATACAAAGAGGGGGCTGAGATGCTGATTCAGGAAGGGAAGCTAATCTCGAACGCTTCCATTAAGTGCGCTCTGGACGCAGCCAATACCGCTTCCAGAGCTATAAACACCAGTGTTATGCTTCGAAGACATGCCTGGCTGAGAATCTCTGGATTTAAGCCAGACATCCAAACCACCATCCTGAACCAAACGGTTACCCCAGATCACCTGTTTGGACCAGAGGTTGACACCACCCTAGAAAAAATGAAAAAGGACACTGACACTGCAAAATCCATGGGTGCCTTGCAGTCCCAGCAGTTTCGGGGTGGGTCCTTTCGTCGCTCCAACACTAGAGGCGTCTCAAGGGGTCAGCTTTCCCAATCCACGCAATACTACAAGGGCAACACCCAGACTACTTATGCCAACAAGAGTCGAGGTGGATATCGCGGCAACAGCGCCAAGGGCAGAGAACGTGGCAACAACAGCTCCAGGTCCTCTACCACCAGCAAACAGTGACGCCTTGTCACTGCCCCCCGACCACACAACACCGGTCGGGGGAGACTCCAGCAGTTCCTGCCCGTCTGGAAGTCCATCACCACGGACAGGTGGGTCAGAAAACTTATCCAATACGGTTATTGTCTGGAGTTAACGTCCACATGCCCCCAAGGCACCGTCCTATGTCGGACGAGCACTTGCACTTATTGCAGCAGGAGGTCGCAGTCATGCTGCAAAAAGGGGAAATAGAGCTCGTGCCTATGCAAGAGAGAGGCACAGGGGTCTACTCCCTGTACTTCCTGATACCAAAGAAGGACGGGTCCCTCAGACCCATCCTGGACCTCAGGCCACTTAACTTCTACATCCTGTCGGAGCACTTCCATATGGTGACCCTGCAGCAAGTGCTCCCGTTGCTCAGGCAGGGGGATTTTCTCGCAACTTTAGACCTAAAGGATGCGTACTTTCACATTTCACTGCACCCTTCACACAGGAAATACCTCAGGTTCACCATCCAAAACCAGCACTACCAATTCAAGGTTTTGCCTTTCGGTGTTACCACGGCACCCAGGGTGTTCACAAAGTGCCTGGCGACAGTGGCGGCACATCTCAGGAGACGAAACATCCACGTCTACCCCTATCTGGACGACTGGCTCATCCAAGTGAAGTCAGCCCAGCAGTGTGCCGCCTAAATGTCCCACACCATTCACCTCCTGCACGACCTTAGATTCTCACTGAATTACCCAAAATCCCACCTCCAGCCCGCCCACATACGGCAGTATCTGGGTGCGACCATAAATGCTATGGCGGCCACAGCACAGCCGAATTCAGTGAGAGTCAGCAGCATTCAATCGCTGATCCAAAAATTCAGGCCTCAACACTCACTTCCAGCAAGAGTGTTCATGCAGTTGATAGGCATGATGGCCTCCTGCATTTCCATAGTCCCGCACGCGAGACTACATATGCGCCCGCTTCAGGAGTGCTTAGCACGCCAGTGGACTCAGGCTCATGGGCCGTTGAAAGACCTAGTGTTGGTGAGCGGTCGGGCATACAACTCTCTACATTGGTGGAATCCACGAAACCTTTGCAAGGGCCGACCGTTCCAAGAGCCTGTGCCACAGATTATCCTGACGGACGCTTCTCTCCAGGGATGGGGAGCGCATGTACTCCATTACACTGTGCAGGGACTATGGACGCAACAGCAGAGGAAGATGCAAATCAATGTTCTGGAACTGATGGCGATCTTCATGGCACTGAAAGCCTTCAAAGTACATCTGTGCAACAAGGTCGTGTTGATCCGGACGGACAACATGACGGCAATGTACTACATTCAAAAGCAGGGAGGGACACACTCTCCGCAGTTTTCTCATCTGGCTCAGAGCATGTGGAAGTGGGCCATTCAGAGGAACATCTTCCTCATGGCAGAGCACCTCCCGGGCAAGGACAATCAGATGGCGGACCTGCTCAGCAGGCACAGCCACCAAATGCACGAGTGGGAGATACATCCATCAGTTCTCCAACCGTACTTCCGAAGGTGGGGTCATCCAGAGATCGACCTCTTCGCCACAAGGGAGAACGCAAAATGCCAAAGCTTCGCCGCCAGGTTTCCACACCCACCTTCGCAGGGCAATGCGATATGGATGAACTGGTCAGGCAAATTTGCGTACGCTTTTCCCCCAGCATCTCTGATACCGCTGGTGGCACGCAAGCTCAGGCAGCACTCGATGACTCTCATCCTGGTTGCTCCAACGTGGGCTCGCCAACCATGGTACACCACGTTTCTAGAACTGTCCATGGTGCCGTATCAGAGGCTACGTCTCACACCCAGCCTTCTGACGCAGAGCCATGGCGACATTCAGCATCCAGATCCGCAACAGCTCAACCTGGCGATCTGGCTCCTGAAGTCCTAGAGTTTGGCTACCTGCACTTGCCTTCTGACTGTATGGACATCATTCGGGAGGCAAGGAAGCCCACCACCAGAGCATGCTATGCGGCGAAATGGAAGCGGTTTGTACTTTATTGTGCAGACCACAACATTAACCCGGTAGATGCTCTATTCAGAATATCATCTGTTACCTTTTCCATCTGTACAAATGTAATCTGGCATATGCTTCCATTCGCATTAATCTATCTGCGATGGCCGCTTATCTCCAGAATAGGCAGCACCTCTCCCTCTTCAGGGTGCCTGCCATTAAGGCTTTTCTGGAAGGACTCAAACGAGTCATTCCTCCGCGGACTCCACCAGCTCCGGAGTGGAACCTCAATGTGGTCCTCACCAGGCTGATGGGTCCTCCCTTTGAACCACTGCATTCCTGCGAGATTCAGTTCTTAACGTGGAAAGTGGCATTCCTAATAGCAATTACATCGCTACGGAGGGTTCGTGAATTACAAGCCCTTACTATCCAAGAGCCATTTATTCAAATTCACTCCAACAGGGTAGTGCTTCGCACTAACCCTAAATTTCTTCCCAAGGTTGTGTCTCAATTCCATATCAACCAGACTATTGAGTTACCGGTGTTCTTTCAAAATCCTGAGTCATTGGTGGAGCGGATGCTCCACACCCTTGACGTCAAAAGGGCCCTGATGTATTACATCGATAGGACCAAGGATTTCAGGAAAACTAAGCAACTCTTTGTCGCCTTTGCACCACACCACAAAGGTAACCCTATTTCCAAGGCTGGTATTGCTAGGTGGATCGTTAAATGTATCCAGATCTGCTATCTGAAAGCAAAAGGTACCCTTACCATTCCACCAAGAGCCCACTCCACCAGAACGTTGGGGGCCTCTGGCATTCCTTGGAAACATTCCTTTGGAGGACACATGTAGAGCAGCCACATGGTCTACCACACACACATTTACAAAGCATTACTGTGTTGATGTGCACTCCAAACAGCAAGCAGCTGTAGGGCAAGCTGTTCTCAAAACACTTTTCCAAACTGTTGCAGCTGCCACGGGCGGCCGCCGCTAATGGAGGGACTGCTATGTATTCTATGCACAGATATGAATTCAGCAGCCCACATGCCTCGAACCGAATATGCTACTTACCAGTATGCATCTGTTCTTGGCATATAGGGCTGCTGACATTCATATCGCCACGTCCTCCTCCCCGGCGCCTGTAGCAGCTGCAGAATTCACATATACTTCTAGCATGGTCATCATTCACTGAGTTTCACTCCATCTTGGCCACAATGGCTAAAAACAATCTGAGGATGGAGTCGATGCCCATGCGCACTGTAGTCCAGGGGAGGATCCACCTATCTCGTGATACTTCGAAGACTCTTCCAGGACAACAATGTGCAATAATCTGGACCCAACACTAGGCGGCGATCTATGCACAGATATGAATTCAGCAGCCCACATGCCTCGAACATAGGCATCCTGCAAATCGAACACCACCATCCAGTCTCCTGGATCTTGGGCACAGTAACTGGAACCAAGCTGAGCATTTGGAACTGGTCCTTCCAGAGGTAGTAGTTGAGTGGGCCAATAAATAACGGGAGTAATATCCAGTCTTTATCTCTGATGGCAGCACACTCAATTTGCAAAGAACTTGAACTAACCTCTCAGAGTATGGACAAGTTGTTCTCCGGGAGGTGCTGTTCTGTAGATGGCATATCCTAGAGATGTGCCAAAAGGGGTAGTGGAGTAACCGTGTTCCACAATCTGAAGCACACACTGGATGCATGTGATGCTCCTCCACATGGGGGAAATGAAAGGCAGCGTGATCTCATCTCAGAGCTGCTGAGGGTGACAAAGTGAATTCAGCAGCCCTACATACCAAGAACAGATGCATACTGGTAAGTAGCCTATTCGTTCCATACCCCTGTCCCATATTCCAATAGGCATAACCTGCTGTTCCCCTTTATTCTTACCAGTGCACCTATGTTCACAAAGGTGATTTTGGTGGTCACAGCCCATCTGCGGAGGTTGGGAGTACCAGTCTTCCAATACCACAATAACTGGTTGTTGAAAGCGGGTTTGCCCCAAACAGTCATAACCCCCCTCCCCCTCCCTTCGGGTGACATTCTAGCTTTTGAGATAGTTGGGCTTTCCCATCAACATCCTGTAGTCATACCAGACTTATTTATAAAGGCGCCCTTTCATTGGAGCTATCCCACATATGGTGTGCTTACGAGCCTCCCTCGGCCCCAGCTAGTCCAGGTCATTCGGGCTATTGTAATTGTGTTTTATAGCGCTTAATACCACTGACCAGGCGGTGAATCGCTTTATGCTGGGCAGCACGCTGCTCTGGGTTCTAAGGTAAATGGTTAGGTCTGTGTTATTGGTTACTGGTTGTTATTGGGATTAAATTTGTGCGCTCAAAGCAAACCATTCCGTGCAGTTATTTCAGTTTTTTTTATGGTGGACCAGAGTAATAGTGGTTGGAATCATTCGTAAGGGGAAGGGAAGGTGTGCTCAAGTACATTGTTGGTTGGATTAATACAGGAGTTAGAAGAGATTATGTATTGTTAGGTTGCATAGGTATGACTTTCAGCAGAAGGAGGCGAAATTGTGATCTTGTAAATAAGTTGTGGGATATTTGCTTAAATAAGAAAAAAGTAAAAAGTGCATGTGTCAGTCAGTAGATTGTGCTCGTTGAAAAGAGGAAAAAAGGACTGACGACAAACCAATTTTAATTAAAGGACAGTCTTTTTATTTAGTGATGGATTTAAGGAATGTAGTAAATATTTTTGAGACAACAGTTTGAGAATGCAAGAATGTAGAAAAAAACTTTTACTTGTGAAGACTGTGCGATATTGGATTTTTTTATAGTTACTAGAATCAGGTAAGCCATTTCTCCGTTGTTTGACAATAGCTAGATCCATCCAGGCCTGTTAGCTTAAGAGCTGAAAAGGGAAAATGGCTGGACGCATATGCCGAGAAATTGCATGGGAAATAATGTACACACTGAAAAGGGATTCTGACATTCAGCCTCAGGTTTGACTCGGAGTATTAATTATACAGGAGTGGGATACATTGAAATGCTTCCGGTTTGCATTGGCACCAGATGGAAGATGAGGACAGCCCCTCAGATAGTGGAAATTTATTTCCTGCATACCGCTGGTTGGAGGGCAGGGGATGCAGACCCTGATGTGAGTGAGGGGTTCCCTTTCGAAATGCAATGAATACCTTTGTTCGCAAATGGCTGCTGATTAGACTTCCTGATTCACTCCCCTATTTTTAGATGCTATAGGTGAGCTGGGGGATGCTGCAAGTGGAAGGGTACCCTGAATGCGAGGCCAAGCATCTGTCTACCGTAAGCATATTTCGGTGCAGAGCCCTCACACATCTATGTGCCTCTGTGCGTGCTCCAGGCTAGTCAGCCCTGCTGTGAACTTTTTTTTAATTTACCTTTCCTTATTAGGAAAGGTGGGATGCCTTTATCTTCTGTTTTTTGCGATTATATGCCATTTTAAATGTAGTATAGCAAGTAAAAATCTCCCCTTGCAGAGCTAAAGGGTTTAAACGTAGGCTGACCAGAGGTGTGATATGACCTTTGACTCCATGCTTACTAATGAGGTGAAACCTTTGCATAGCTGGTGTCAACACATGCAAACACGACCAAACCACGAAGCAGCACTGTCTCCAAATGCGCCGCACTACATCTCACATTCTGCCCCCTCCCGCCGCACAATTTACTCAGTCCCTAGTTAAAATGTCTGTTAGTACAGGAGGGCACCTATGGTGCTGTTCATAAATAAGTGCCCGGTGCTAACGCCTCCTTGTCAGCAATGATGCACAGACATTTTGCAAATTTCGTCCGTACAGCTGGGTTGCTTTAGGGAGAAAAGAGCGGCAGAGCGCAAGGTAGATGAGGCGCTGCGAGGTGACAGGCTGCTAAACGGAGGAGCTGTTGGGGTGTGCGAAGGTGAAGTTAGGCACCTGGCCAAACCGAAATCATCGGGAGCAGGGTTCAATGCCAAAAATGTATAGGTAAGAAGGGTACAAGCCACTCCCCTTGGACGGTAGAAGATCCAACTAAGGCCACCTTGGCAATAGTCGGAGTATCTCAGGAGAGCAGAGCACCAAACAGTATGCATTAGGATGGATTGAGGGTGTAAAACAGCACACCTGGAGTGTGGGGTACCAAAAAGGCAGAAGGCTCATTCTCTCTTTCTGAGGGCAGGCTATCTAACTGCCCCCTATGTGGGCACGCTGCCGGTCTCACTTTAAAAAAATATATTTTATTTAAATAACCAGCTCCATAACATTGCACAGTTAGAGCAACGGAAGTTCATTGACAATTACAAATGCAATCGACCACAGATTTGCTGGAAATGACTAAACCCATCTATGACTGAGCCCCCCCAACAGACATAGACATAACCCCAGTGGTCCCCCAATTTTGAACACCTCGAAGCAGACAAATTGTGACCAACACCCCACAACCCCCCCTCTTCCCGCCAGGTCTACATTGCGCCCCTCCTTACTTCAGCCGCAGCCTAAGGGATCCAGTGCAGGTCGGGAGCCACTGGACCGCTGTGTTAAGTGCACAGACATGGAGTACAAATTTCCCCACTGACCACCCCTCAGTTCAACGCCTCATCAGTCTGTGAATCCATCCACTCTCCCCTATATCTCCTCCAAGGCGCCCATATTTTCTCCCATTTCTTAGGGCAACCTCGACTTTTATAAATAGCCTTTTCGGCCCGTTGGCACCAGTCCAAATACCACTCCCACTCTTCCACCGTAGGCGAAAGAGCACTTCCCCATAATCTCGCGAGATTTCTCTTGGCCACCATCCTTGCCAGAGCTAACCATAATTTTTCCCATTTCGGCCATGTGATGTCACTAGTGACCCCTAAGACATGCCATCTGGCTTCCAGTGGAACGTCCGCTCTCACCACCTCCGACATGATGCCTGCTAGTCTGGACCAATAAGCCCTGATTCTGGCGCAATCCCACAATATGTGGAAGAAGGTCCCCTCTTCACCACACCCCCGTACGCAAAAGCGTGAGTCCACATAGCCTATTGTGTATAGCGTCTTTCGTGGGGTGTATGACCTATGCAGGATGCGCAGCTGGACGAGCCTGAACCTGGCGCGAATCGCCACTTCCCGGGGACACTGCAGGGAGTTCCCCCCCTAATCATCATCCTCCAACATCCCCAGATCTGACTCTCACTTTTCCCGTAGGGGCACCAATGGGTCTGCAATGTTATTAATAAACTTCCTGTATGTTAGGGAGATAGCTTTGTCAATCATACAGTTCATCAGTAGTCTATCTTCCAACGGAGCATATTCAGGTAATTCCTCCCCTTGAGTAAGGTGTCTGTGCAGAGCATGCCTAAGCTGTTGGTAGTGTAAGAACTCCCCGTTCCCCATCTGGAATTCAGCCTGTAAGTCCGCGAATCCCACCATCTCCCCCCTTTTCCAAACATCCCCCAGCACATCAATACCAATCAGGCTCCACTGACGCAGATCCTGCAATTTCGCCACTGCCGGTAAGAAGGTCCCAGCCCACCGAGGAGTCTGTTCTGTAAGCTTTGCCTCCCATCCCACTAATTTTGTCGCCCGTTTCCACACTCCAACCACCACCGCTGCTGTTTGGGAGGGCAGAGGTCGACCGCGCCTACCCCTAGTGTATAGGGCCGCTAAGTAGGTACCGCTGCCAAAGGCCAACCTATCCACCCTGTAGGCTGGTTCCTCTAACCGGGCAAACACCCATCCATTGAAATTAATCAACTGTGTCACCCAGTAATAAAGGCGGACATCCGGCACAGCTAGTCCTCTCTCTTAGGGCCCCCTCTGCAGCTTCTTAAAAGCTATTCTTGGACACCCACCACTCCAAATCAGAGAACGTTGCTCCGATTCAATCATCCTGAAAATCTGTTCCGGGACTGGGAAGGGCGTATTCTGCAGAGCATATAGCAGGCGGGGGAGTGCCATCATTTTAAATAAAACTGCACGCCCAATCAAGGAGAGCGGGAGGGAACTCCAATGCTCCACATCTCCGCGAAGTCGCTCCAGTTGCACCAACACATTCAGGCGCAAGAACTCAGTCGGACTGCGTGATCTAGATTCCCAAGTATCAGAATACCTCCTTCCAGGCCAAGCCACAACAGTCTGCCGACAGCTGTGGCTGCAGCCCCACTAGGACATGTTCCGGGGACTTGTCCCAATTTATACGATATCCGGAATAGGTACCAAACTCGCGCACGATTTCCATCAGTCTCTGAATGGAAGCAGCCGACCTCTGAACATACAGAAGGATATCGTCAGCGTATAACGAGATACGCTCCTCCCAGCCCCCTCCCAGATCTATGCCCCATACCATGGGATCTGCCCTTACCCAGTGCGCCAATGGCTCCAGCTCTAAAGCGAACAGGGTGGGGGAAAGGGGACAATCCTGACGCGTGCCCCGGCTCAGGTGGAACTCCCTTGACAACACACCATTGACCAGGACTCTAGCTAGCGGTTCAGTATATAGCAGCCGTACCCATGTTCGAAAATGGTCTCCGAAACCCATTTTCTCCAGAACTGCGTATGTATACTGCCATTCCATACTGTCAAAAGCCAAATAGGCATCCAGGGATAATAGGGCCGCCGGCACCTCAGGTCTCGCAGATTCCTCCTGCAAAATCCCAAACAGGAGCCTTAGATTTAAGCGTGTGCTCCTGTGGTGCATAAAGCCCGACTGGTCTGGGTGGATCAATGACTGGATAACCACCCCCAATCTCATGGCCAGGATCTTACCAAGTACCTTCGTCTCAAAATTGAGTATGGATATGGGTCTGTAGGAACTGCACAGATCCTGCGGTTTACCGGCTTTATGGATTACAACGATCGTTGCCGACCGAAGATCTTTAGGAAGTTTCCCTACCTGTTTAGCCTCGTTAAACATACACAACATGTGGGGTGCGATTCGATTCGATACGCACCCAAACGCTTCAGCTGGAAACCCGTTAGGCCCTGGCGCCTTCCCCGCCTGCATGTCTCCCATGGCTTCTTCCACCTCCTTAACTGTTATCACGGACTCCAGGATGTCCCTATCTGCCTGTTCCAGAGCGGGCAGCTGCAAGGGAGCCAGAAAATCTCTGCACTGGTAGTGCGTGACCTATACACTGCCTCACAATACCGTGCAAATTCTTCCGCTATCTCCTTGCCTGTGGCCTGCACAGTCCCGTCCGTCCCTTAAATCCCTGGCACCCAGTTACGTTCTCGATTCCTTTTCTCCAGCCAGGCTATCATTTTGTTGGCCTTATCCCCCAAGTCACACACTCGTCTCTGGACGGCCAGGGTGCGTGATCGCGCCTGGTCAATAAGCACATCTTGTATCTCTTTTTTCAGGAGCTGCTGCCTATGCCGTCTGTCCTGATCCCGCTAAGGGGTCCCCTCTCCCACTTCCTCTAGGGCCTGTCGTTACAGTTCTAGTTTGTCAATTTGCTCAAATTTGTCCTTACGACGTTTTCCCACCTCCTCCTGCACAAAATCTCTGGCCACGGTCTTGTACGCCTCCCACACTATTCCATGAGAGCTGACCGAGCCTACGTTATCAACGAAGTATTGGTCTACCCGCTCCCTGAATACCTCCTGGAACTCCCGATCTTTAAATAAAAACCTATCCAGTCGGGGGGGGGGGGGGGGGATTAGCCCATTCCCTCTCTGGACCCCGGAGATGTACTCCCACTGGGGAATTGTCAAATATCCCTCTGGCCCTATGATACCCACCCTGGAACAGACCCATGCACCCCACCTGTGAATAAATAATCAATCCGGGACCCGGAGCCTTGAGCCGCCGATGTGTGTGCATTGCTGAACCAGGTGGCTGTGTGCCCTCCAGAGATCCACCATGCCCATAGCATGTACATAGTCCCGGAACTGACAAATACGCCCCCCCCCCCCCGCCAGGCTGAATCTGTGATCTATCTAAGTCACTCTCCATTACTGCATTCATGTCTCCCCATAAGATCAGGATCCCCGATGACCTCTCCAGCAGTAGTTTCCCAATGTCTGGGAGAGTGGTGCTGTGTAGCTTGGGAGGAATGTAGAGCGAACAGAGGTTAATTGTCTTACCCTCCCACTGTGCCATCCGTGCCGCATAGCGCCCCAAGGGGTCCAACCATTGTCTCCCAATTATCAGCGGTAGGGAGTTCCTAATGAGTATCCCCACCCCCCTGTGAGCCAGTGGTAAGGCCGGCATGTGCCCCCAGCGTATAGCCAAATCTATTAAGGGCTTTGCAATGGTTCCCAAGTAGGTGCGTTTCCTGGAGTAGGACAATGTCTTGTGCGTGTCTATGAAGGTATTGGAGCACCATAGTGCGCTTTATCTTGTTCTGTAGGCAGTTAACGTTCCATGACAAAATACTGATTTGTCGTGCGTGTGGTACATGCATTGTAAACATCTAACACGAACACCAGATGAGACAAGTGCCTCCTCCCCCTCCCCCCACTTCCCGCCTGACGACTAATAGTGCCTTTGAAGCCAAAACTGATACATCACTGAAGAAGAAAAAATAGAAAGACAAACGACCTTCTCCCCCAACCCCTAGAACTGCCCCCCCCCCCGCCTGCTACGCCGTCCAACGTGGCCAGGCATCCCCCAACGAGCATGGGCTCACTTTTTTTAAGCGCATCATGTAATTTTGTGGGCAGATAAAAGGTTGGAGGCACCTTAAAGAAGTGATGAACTACGCACTTAAAAAAACTCAGTCCAGTGCAGACTTGTATCATACTGTGATATAAAATGGAACAAAATAGCACAAAAGTAAATGCCATGCTACCACAAAGCAGCACATATAAAATATGCATAGTATAACATAGCAGGCATACTACAACATAGCCTCCCATACTATAACATAATTGATCATAACCTAGCACAAAAGCATATGACGTGAAATGATATCGTAAGCCACATTATACCACAACCTAGCATTCATCACAACACTACGACAACCTGCCAAGGCCCAGCTTATGAGAGAATACCATGCCATAATATGACATAGAATTGCAAAGCATAGCTATAAATATATCTGACACTACAGAGCTTTTCCTACTGTAGCATAACTAATCACTGCGTTAAATGAATAGCATAGCTGGGTAGTAGCCTCCCTTTTACCTGTAAGACGGGTAACACTGTACTGAGCTCCTCGGCCAGTACTTGCAAGGGATGAGGTGTGCAGTATGTTAAAAAGTATTGCGGAATCACAGGTTTAAGTTCAGTTTCACCATTTGCACCAAACCTACCTTAATTCATTTCAGCATTTGGCCTGGGTCTCAGTAAGAGTGGTAGCTCCGAAACTACTTGAGCTTCTGCATCTTGTTTTTGGATCTTGTCAAGTGGCAAATGCTGGCTCTGCAGTGGGATCTGAAGTTTCATTGAGCTTAACCAGGAGAAGGCTGCCTTCACACCAACTTGTTGAAGTTATGGGTGATTCGCTTGGCACTGAACGAGTTTCTTCCGACCACCAGGGGGCCGAAAGTATAGTTTTTCACAGACATGAATACTCTGAGGTACTACAACAAATGGGGTGGTGTTGGGTTATGGGTCCTGTGACAGGAGGCTTTGCCTCTGGAAGTGGCATAATACTCTGGGCATCTGCCTGATAGCCCAGGACCTGGTAAAATATTTGCTTAGTGGATCATGAATGGCTGTCAAACTCTGAGGTGGCACAGGGTATTCAGAAATTGGAGACAGTCCTGGCTCGATCTATGCGCCACCTCCGAATGCGCAGTGTCCAGGCTTTTGTGCGTTGAAGTTCCCAAGGTGGTTCTGACTCTGAGGCAGATTTTGCCTGGACAGGGGCTCCGGACTCCTGTATGCCTTTCTGCCCCTACCTCCCTTCGCCCAAAGTATTTAAAAAGATAGACCGGGCCCAAGTCTTCCATGTTGTTCTGGAATGGTGAGGATAATGTGGCATCTGGAACTTCTGACCATGAGCTTTTGTTATCTGATTAGTCTTCCTCTTCGGGAGGACTTCCCTGTTGCAGCAGCAGGACTGGGTCCTGCACCCGACACCTCTGTGTGGAATTTGAACAGGGACACTTGACTTCTTTCAATCTTGACGTTATTGGTGTCATTAAGGCAGCCAGGTGCCCCCTTCCCTAAAACTGTATAAGCAAGACACTAGGAGAAGTTTGTCTGGTGTTACTCCTGTTCTATTTACCCTTTACAGGCAAAGCTGTCTGACATTTTATTATTTTGGCCTTGTTTTTGCTACAGATGTGTTATTTTTCAGCCTTTCTGGCCTTTATACAGTGGCCCTATCAGCCATTCCTTTTCAAATCACCTGTTGTGATGCATTGTTTTATATTGGCTGATCCACATGCTCCCTCAAACACCTTTTGTAATGCCTTAATGAGACCCTGACTTGGAGTCTCACTTGGTGTGCACTCCTTTTGAACCAATGCACAGACTTTCTCTACGCCTGCTATCCATAAAAGCAGTGTTTTTCATCGCAATCAGCTCTGCTTAATGAGGGAGCACTCCAGGCGTTGTCCCTCAGTGTAACCGTATCTATCTTTCTTTCCAGGTAAGCTGCCCCTTCAGACAAAAGCAGCTTTCTTGCTGAAGAACATTTCCATAGAGATCAGTATGAGCTAGCCAAGAAGCAGCCTCCAGAATGTTTGTGCTCTCATTCTACCATGCTTGTTTCTGGTCCAGGGAAGACGTGGCTTGGCAGTCAGGGTGGACTGTTCCCATGAGGCACAGGGTCAGACTGATTTGCATATTGCCAAATCTGAACCAGAGTGGCGGAGTGAGCTAAAGAATGATGGTGGATTAAACGCAGATCCGTTCACTGGGGGTGAGTGCTTTCAATATTCAACACTCAGTCCATCATCCCCTTTGGTTTTACCTCATTCTACCAGAGCATAGGCTGCTACCAATGCACTGGCATACACTGTGCCACTTCTGGACATCTGCCATGCTGCTTTGTGGCTGTCCCACTACATGTTCATTGAGCACGATCTGCCAGCCTGGTTGGATGGGTGCTACACCCGTCCTGACCTGCAGGTTTTCCTCGTCAGTTCCACCACTTTAAGGTTGTGTTATGGTATCTATTCCGAAGGTGAGGAATCTGCGGTTAGAAGTATTTATCAAAGGAACAAGTTACTTACTTTTGGTAATGACTTTTCTGTTAGGCACACTAACCATGATTCCGCACTGACTCACCATCCTCCCCATTTTGTGGACAGTACTCCTTCAGTCCATGTATAAGGTTCCAATGAAGAGTTCTGCACACTGGCATATTTTGATTTCTTTGGGCGTCTTAATGGGCGTCAGAGGTTTGAAAGAAACTGACTTCACTGAGTGGAGTTAGCGTGGCTATAGTACCTCCGATGCCCTATCGAGGGTGACCCTGCGTGAAGCCACATGATGCCATCTACTGGCACGGTGGGGAGTTACTAAGAAACTTTCTGATCTAGCCTGGCATCTGGAAAAATTCCTGCGTTGAGGAGTCTGCAGTTAGATGGTCTCGGCCAGAACAGATAACGAAGATAAGTAACTTGTTCTTCTAGTTTATCTACGTGAATGATTCTTCAGCCCATGTAGTATCTCTGATGATGCCTGTGTGAGAGAAAGTGAATGTGCATAACATCCTGTTCGAGGCATATGGGCTGCAGATGGTACATTATGAATAGATCGCCATCTGGTGTTGGGCTCGGATGATTGCACTTGTTTTTCTCTTGGAGAAGTCTTTTTGTCGTCACGAGGCTGGTGACTCCTCCCTTGGGTGCTAGTGCGCATGGGCATCTGCTCCATCCTTGTTGTTTTCCGCCATCGGGTTCGGATGAGGACCGAAGCGCTCCAGATCGACTTCGAGAAAAAGTGATATTTCGGCGCGTATTCTCTTTCCAATTCGACGGTATTGTTATCGAACGCGATATCATTTCCATTCCGACGCGTTTCGACTCCAACAATAAACTTTTCTTCTACGTCGACGAGACCGGGAGGCCTTTCTCGACGTAGTCCAGCCCGGAGTCCATGGAAAGGACACCATTTAAGAGATGTCCAACGTGTGGTGCTAAGTTCCCACACAAGGACCTACACGAGGTGTGCAATCTCTGCCTATCGCCTGAACACGAATCCAGGGACTGCGAAGCCTGCGCAGCGTTCTCCTCCAAGTCGACGATCAGAAACCGTCGAGCCAGAAGACACGAGGTTTCAAGAATGCAGTCGGAGGCAATCCCGAAGCTGTTCGAAGACCAGCACCTCGAAGAAGAAGAACATGAGGACGAGTCGGGGTCGGAAGGGGACGAGTCGGATGTCGAGGGAATCGACGTCCAACAAACAGTGAGTGACGACGTCCCCTTACCAAAAAACCGACCCCGTGTGGTACCGACCCCGCCTTCGAGCCCGGTCAGACCACCGAAGAAAGTTTCCGACGCCCCGCCTTCGGGCCCGGCAACGAAACTGAAACTCTCGGCCTCCCACCATGTCAGATCCGAGAAACGGTCGGCATCGACATAGACACCGACACCGAAGCTCCATACAAAAGAAAGCTCGGCATCGAAACATTCCATGTTGAAACCGAAACATGCTTCGACGTCGAAGACTTACTCGACACCGAAAAAATCGGAATCGAGCAAATTTTCTGTGCCAAAAACACAGAACATTGACGGTCAGAAGCAAAGGCACCTTTCGGAACCAAAAACTTCGGTACCGACACAGGAGCAGCAGACAGATCCAAAACAAAAGACTTTGTTTATCGATCCGCAAACTGGCAAAGTGGTGACAAAATCACCGAAAAAGAGGAAGAATAAACTAGATGACAAAGCTCTACCTCCTAAAAAGAGAACAATGGGGACAAATACAACTCCTCTCCTTTCTCCTCAGCCTAGAGACTCACCCTCTTCTCCTATTCCTCACAATAGGCCAACTATTCCTCCACCTTCTACACAAAGACCATCTACACCTCAAACAGATGTAGACAGTGATGCAGGGGAGGGAGAACATCATGGAGATGACAACACTATCCCAGATGAGGAAGACCCATGGGAAAATTATGATGCAGGGTCAGACGATGATAACGACCCACAATTATACCCCTCAAAACCTTCACCACCTGATGATAATACAGGTTTTGTGCAGTTGATTAATAGGCAGCTAAATGCCATAAGGTAGATTTACATACAGAACCTCAAATAGAGGATTTCCTTTTAGAAACGCTACCTGCTGCACAAAGCACATCAGGCACACTACCTATGCTAAAGGGTCTTCTCAGCCACACAGCAGACATATTCAAAGACCCTGTGAGGGCTAGGGTATTAAACCCAAGAATTGATAAAAAATATAAGGCGGCTCCAAAGGACCGAATATTTATCAAAGGACCAGTACCTCTGGACTCGCTTGTAGTTACAAACGCTCGTAAAAGAGCAAATTCATTATCTACAGGAGAAGCTCCTCCTCCTGATAAGGAGTCCAAGCTAATAGATGCATCAGGCAAAAGGGTAGCATCAAAAGCAGCAAACAGCTGGCGCATAGCTAATACACAAGCGCTACTGGCACGTTATGATAGAGCGCATTATGGTGAGTTAGAAAAACTCATCACACATCTTCCTAAGGAACATCAAAAAAGGGCAGACCAGCTTATACAGGAAGGGAAGATAATAACTAACACTTCCATTAAGTGCGCTTTAGACGCAGCAGACACTGCAGCAAGATCCATCAACACTAGTATCATGCTAAGAAGACTTGCATGGCTTAGGGTCTCAGGGTTCAAACAAGAAGTACAAACATAGTTATTGAACCAACCTGTAGCAATTAATGTTCTTGAATCCAGTATGTAAAGTAAATATAATTTATTGTAGATTAATCCAAGTTAAATGATCAATAGATATAATGATAAAAGTCCCACCAGGAGCAGTTCTTCTCTCGCTCAGCCTGTCTGCCATCAACTGTCTCTACCTAGAGCAGTCAGGTACTTAACATTCTAGTATGACATCAAACATTCTATTACATGCAGTGGCTAAGCAATGGGGAAATCTAAGTAAGGGAAATGTAAAGCATGAGCAAGATGTAACACAACCTTTTGACCAAAAAACACTTTTCGGCTCAGGAACAGATGAGACTTTAGAAAAGATGAAAAAGGACACAAACGGCTAAATCAATGGGAGCAATACAACAGCCAACTCAAAGAGGTTCCTTTCGTAGGTCCACCTATAGAGGGGGGTCAAAAAGTACAGGCACAAGCCAACAATCTACCTCTTTTACACCAACATCACCCAGAGGTAATTCAAGAGGCAGTTACAGAGGTAACAACAATAAGGGTAGAGGTTGCGGAAATGATAACAACCGCAACTTCCCAACCCCAAAACAGTGACGTAATACAACTCCCCCCAGACCATATAACACCGGTCGGGGGACGTTTATCACAGTTCCTACCTGTCTGGGAAAACATCACATCAGACAGGTGGGTGAGACAGATTATCCAACATGGTTATTGCCTGGAACTCAGTTACCCCACCAAACATCCCCCTCAGACAGCGTCCAATGAGTCAAGATCATTTAACATTGTTAGTACAAGAAGTACTATCACTGCTACAAAAGCATGCCATAGAGAAGGTTCCAAAACATCAGCAAGGGACAGGAGTATACTCTCTATACTTCCTAATCCCCAAAAAAGATGTGTCTCTAAGACCAATCTTAGACCTCAGACCTCTCAATGCATACATAAACTCGGAACATTTCCACATGGTCACGCTCCAACGAGTACTTCCTTTACTGAAGAAAGGGGACTTTCTTTCTACACTGGATCTAAAAGATGCTTACTTTCACATCCCAATTCACAAAGCTCACAGAAAATACCTCAGGTTTGTAGTTGGACAACATTATCAGTTCAAAGTCCTTCCATTTGGGGTCACAACAGCACCAAGGGTGTTCACAAAATGCCTAGCAGTAGTTGCAGCACACCTAAGAAGACAAGAAATACATGTCTTCCCTTACTTGGACGATTGGCTAATAAAAGCCAAGTCACAGGAAGAATGTCTTCAAAACACACAACAGACCATTCAATTGCTGCACCAGCTAGGGTTTACGGTGAACTACACAAAATCCCACCTACAACCAAACAAGATTCAACAATATCTAGGGGCTACTATAGACACAGAAAAAGCCAAAGTATACCCCAATCCAGTCAGGATCCAAACAATGGTCACCCTGATCCAAAAATTTCAACCACAACAATCACTAACAGCTCGAGTGTTCATGCAGCTGTTAGGGATGATGTCCTCCTGTATACTGCTCATACCATATGCCAGACTACAAATGCGTCCACTGCAGGAGTGTCTAGCGACACAGTGGAATCAGGCTCAAGGTCAGATTACAGATCTGGTGTTGGTAGACGACCGCACACATCGCTCTCCGAAGTGGTGGAACACAATAAACATTTCCAAGGGACGGTCGTTCCTAGAACCGATTCCACAAGTGATACTGACAGCGGATGCATCGCTTACCGGATGGGGAGCGCATATGGAGAAATATACAGTACAGGGAAAATGGAGTGTACAGCAAAAAAGACTGCACATCAATTATCTGGAACTACTAGCAGTGTTTCTAGCATTAAAAGCTTTCCAAATGCAAATACTCAACAAAGCAGTCCTAATCGGAACAGACAACATGACTGCGATGTATTATATTAAAAAACAGGGGGGGGGGACACACACTCTCCCAACTATCCAGACTAGCACAGGACATTTGGAGATGGGCCATTCCTCAAAAGATCTATCTGTTGGCCGAACACCTACCAGGAGTTCAAAATCAGATAGCAGACATCCTAAGCAGAGAGTCAGAACAAATACACGAATGGGAACTGCACAACCAAATACTGCAGCCATTCTTCCAAAGATGGGGACAACCAGAGATAGATCTCTTTGCCACTCATCAGAAAGCAAAATGCCAAAACTTCGCAAGCAGGTACCCACACCACCTGTTCCAAGGCAATGCGCTATAGATAAATTGGTCCAACAAACTTGCTTACGCTTTTCCCCCTCTCCCACTAATTCCATTAGTGGTTCGGAAACTCCAACAACATTCAATGACAATGATACTAGTAGCACCCACGTGGGCAAGACAGCCGTGGTTCACCACGCTACTGCAACTCTCACAGGTGCCACATAAAAAATTGAGATTACCCATGCACCTTACACAGAACCATGGAGAAATAATGCACCCAGATCCCAAACAATTAAACCTAGCGATCTGGCTCCTGAGATCATAGAATTTGGATACTTGGATTTACCTCCAGACTGTACGGAAATCATTAAGCAAGCAAGACGTCCTACCACCAGAGCATGCTATGTAGCAAAGTGGAAAAGGTTTGCTGTATACTGTAACAGGAACATTAACCCTCTGGACGCATCCACTAAACAGATTATTTGCTATTTACTACACTTGCAGCAATATAACCTTGCCTACACCTATTAGAGTACATCTTGCAGCTATAGCGGCGTACCTACAAAACAGACAACATCTTTCCCTGTTTAAAGTACCAGCAATAAGAGCTTTCATGGAAGGCCTCAAGAGTCATTCCACCAAGACTACCGCCTGCCCCAGTCTGGAATCTCAACATAGTACTTACCAGACTAATGGGACCACCTTTCGAACCTATGCATAGGTGTGAAATACAATTCCTCACATGGAAGGTGGCCTTTCTTATAGCTATTACCTCACTCAGAAGAGGAAGCGAGTTGCAAGCATTTACAATACAAGAACCATTTATGCAGCTACACCATAATAAAGTGGTTCTTAGAACAAACCCAAAATTCTTGCCTAAAGTAATTTCAGCATTCTACATCAATCAGTCAGTGGAACTACCAGTCTTCTTTCCAAAACCACAGATGGTAGCAGAAAGAGCCCTACATACATTAGATGTCAGAAGGGCAATATTGTACTACATAGAAAGAACACAAACTTTCAGAAAGACAAAACCACTATTTGTAGCGTTTTCTCCTACACATAAGGGCAATCCTAGCTCTAAAGCAGGCATTGCCAGGTGGATTGTAAAATGTATACAAATATGCTACTTAAAAGCAAAGAGAACATTAACTGTTCCTTCTAGAGCTCACTCTACACGTAAACTAGGAGCATCTATGGCATTCTTAGGAAACATTCCCCTAGATGACATATGCAAAGCAGCTACCTGGGTTACACCGCATACCTTCACAAAACACTACTGTGTAGATGTGCATACAACACAACAGGCTAGAGTGGGACAAGCTGTACTAAAGACTTTATTTCAGACTGTTGCAACAGACACTGGTGGCCACCGCTAGGGAGATAACTGCTGTATAGTCTATTCATAATGTACCATCTGAAGCCCATATGCCTCGAACGGAATATGCTACTTACCAGTATGCATCTGTTCTTGGCATAGAGGGCTGCAGTGTGGTACATGCCCTCCCAGCCTCCCCGGAAACCTGTGTCTGTTCCAACACTATCTTATTTAGATACACTTACATGGGCATTTCTATCTGTATTCTATCATACTACTCCATCTAACCCTACTATGGCAAAACAATCTAAGGATGGAGCCGATGCCCATGCGCACTAGCACCCAAGGGAGGAGTCACCAGCCTTGTGACGACAAAAAGACTTCTCCAAGAGAAAAACAAGTGCAATCATCCGAGCCCAACACCAGATGGCGATCTATTCATAATGTACCACTCTGCAGCCCTCTATGCCAAGAACAGATGCATACTGGTAAGTAGCATATTCCTTATAGTATTTATAAAATCGAAATAAATCATGCTACCCCTAAATCTTTCCATCAAAATTCGGCGAACCTAAATTCACTACAGTTTAATAGAAGTACTTGCAGTTGCAATAGTGGGCTGTATGATATTTGGTCGATAACTTTATTTAAGAACTTCACAATTAGAAGTGGACATAAGTTGACAAGAAGCAGAATTAATGAAGACCAATTGCTGCAAGTCCTTTCACGGTTTTGCTTTAGTGGTGGTCATTGCCATTAAGTGAAAATTATTGTTTAGGTTTTGTATTTCCCAAAAATAGAGTACATGACAGCAGTTAACTGAATTGATCACACAAATGTACCCAAAGAGTGCATTCTGGAGAGTTGTGTGTTCTTCTAGTACTGTATTTAGTTGCTTTGCATCAGTCTTCTGTAAGTGGGTGTGCACAGCTTAGAAGAGTTTGTCAAAATTGAGTGGTATCCCAGGGTACTTGACTTCTCTGTTCTTACTTCACTTCTAATCTAGTTTTCTACTGACCTGTAGTGGTCCATATTGCTTTTTAGGTCTCCCCTACGCAGTGCGCATGCACTGTATAGGAGGGCCTTTAGCCGTCGTTCTGCTCTTTATCGAAGCACATACTCGTGCTTGTGGCGGCATCCACCTTGCGGGAGCGAGTAGGGTCGTGCCACAAGCACGAGTATGTGCTTTGAAAAAGAGCAGACTGCGTGCGCACCACTCCCTGCCCCCTCTTTTTTCATGTGACACTCCCCTTCCTGTATGCTAGGCTCACTGGGGCCGCGATGGTTTTCCTTCTTTTGTCCCACACTTCCGCCTTTAGCCTCCTGCCCGCCTCTATTAACGTCAATCTCCTTTTAAGTGGGGGTGGGCTACCACTGTTTTCCAAGGCCGACTTGTGGCCATCTTTGGGAACCAAGGTGAGTGCCAGGCTTCCTTGCCACAGCAAGTGTAGTCCATGCACCACTCCGCTATCCGTTTCTCCCCATATCACCCTTTGCCCAAACAATTTGTTTTCATCCTGCTGTATATTCTCCTATCCCCCCTCCAGCCACCCTCTTCCTCGGCCACTCTCTTTTCCCAAAACCCGGTCTCAGTTTTTTAATATCAGTTTCCTTTATTTCACTCCAGCAGCCTTACTTCCCATTGTCCTTACCTTTCCAACCTCCTTTCCGGATCCATACATCAAACTAAACTCCAATCAGTTGCCTTATTTTGCATCTGACTTTCCTCTTTTACGTCTCTTCCGTCAGGCTTACCTTTCGCCCCCAGAAGCCTTCGTCTCGTTTACCCTTTTCCATTCCCAGAAAATGTTTTGCTTGCTTTATGTCCTCTGCGTGTCTGTGAAATATCAGTGTGTTGTCCTATTGCGGGCACTCTGCATTTGTACTCTTGGGTAGCAGCTATGCTTTACTCAGAATTGCCTGAGGAGAAATTGGGTATCGTGGACATCATGCACAGCAAGAGAGCCTGAAAAAGTACATTAAAAAAAAGTGATCTTCCCTGCACGGTTTTAAAGAAGCGACTGGTCAACTCCTATGTACTGACGACCAGGCTTGAGGGATTGACCAAGAAAGTGGAGTGAGTGCCCCTGGGGCATCTATAGACACGTCCTGGAAAATAATTGTTAAACCTCTAGACCTAGTGTGGTAAGGTATGTGATAGATATAGAAAATCGATAATACTTGGTGTGGCTAAAGCTGGAGGTAGAGCCATTTAATGTCTTTTTTTATAAATGTGAGCATAGGCTCCATGCTGCAGCTATTTCAGCTGCGTGAAACAAGTTTCCTTTTCCTTATTTGGCACATTCTTTTGAATATCGTTAATTATGATTTTATTGTATGTGCTTAGTTTATAAAGACATGGCATAAAAATCTCAGATTAATCTTATAAATACTATTAAGAAAAAATCTCAGCAATTTCCAGTAAAGTGTTATCTGAAGACTGGTGCTATCAGCTTTTTTATACGGAGTGCATTAAATAAATGTAGTTTTTTGTTGCAGTTTGTTTGCACCTTGATTCAAGTCTTATGTTTCCCCCATTAAAATATGCTATTGATGCTTGCCGGCATGTTTGCACTTCCAGTGAGGTGAAAGAATGGAGCACACGTTTTAATCGCTCAGTTAGGAGTGGTGAGCAGATCCAAATGTGTATAATGGTTTCAAGGTTTACATTACATCCTCTACAGGATGTATTGTTTCCTTTTGCAAGCCATTTCATACAACAACTTAAAGTTGGAAGTTCTTCCAACGCAGGTGAATTAATTTAATTTTCCTATGGAATTAATAGAATTTGGGTATTCCTGCAGTGTTAAGGTTTTATAGGATTGGATGGTGATCCATGAGCGACCACTCTTTGTGAAGTTGTTTTTGTTCTAGTTAAAGCGCACGCGTAATTTTGTTGACATGTTTCCTAAAAACTTGAAATGACTTTGGGAGCTTTCACAGCTTGTTTATTTGTAGGTACCCTATACTAGAACGTAGATATTCTCTGTATGGGCATGTGTTTGTAGATTATTCAGTCCAGAGTTTTAACTTAAGTCTTCCTCAGCAGCTCTCAATTTGTGACAGAATTTGATAAAGGCACCTTCTCTTCCGTACATTTGCCTCCGAATTTGGGCCGACTCAGCATTACGGGGCAATCGAAAGAACTGCCTATTGAGATTTAACATTTCTATCCATGCAGATTCTTGACCCCGAAGTGCTTCACATCCATAGGCTCTGGTGGGCAAAAGGCTCGTTCTAATAACTTCCAGTTTGGGGAGAAGGGAGTAACCTCAAATTCTCTTCTTAAGGGATAGAAAAGCTGCTAGGAGGAATCCTGCTTTCACTTGTTTCTTATGTGGTAGATAGGTGCCTTTTGTGTTTAATTATAACTCCCAGGTACTTAGTCTTCCTCTTGAATTTATTATGGTTGGCATAGCCAATAGGTCTCGCCTTTGGGACCTTATAAGTGTTTAGTTATCTAGCACAATATCCTTGGTGCAACATCATTAATTGTTGCACGGCTTAACACTTATAAGGTCCCAAAGGCAATACCTATTGGCTATACCAATGCTTGTTGTAGTTTGTAACTATTTTCACAATAAACATCTCTAAGTGCTATAGAAACCCCCACTTTTGCTGTATCTCATAGAATGACTTCTTATACGAAAACATGCCTCGCACTCCTATGAAAGTAATGCCACTTTTAGCCTGTAAGAACAGTTACTTTTAGCATTAGGTGTACAAGTCCATCGTCATTTCTGGCACAATGCTGTAACTTCTATAAAAAATGGGAAGGAATTTATCTAGAAGCTTAATCGGGTCCATTAATCATGACTTTTCAGAATGTTGTGGACAAACAGTAATTTATTGCACAATCCCTGCAGGCATGACTCAACAGATTTTTAAAGAAGATGAGATGATAACCACCTGGCGTTATTGTTAAAATATATCTATTTCTCTCTGCTCTCCCTTTCACTTTGTGTCCTTTCCTATGCTTCAGGTCGTGGAGACTCTTAAATTCCACAGTGTCTCCTGTGGACATGTATGTGCTTCAGATGATAGGCTGATGTAAACTGGATCTGCTTTCAACTGGTGCCTTATTTAAGTGGTTTCCTAGTTTAAGCACGTAGAACGCAGTTTGTCTGTATTTCAGACTGTAGGAGAGTAAGACTTGGCGGTTCCAGTTCTGCAATCCTGTGCATTTGTTCTGTTCACAAGGAAATGTCCTTTAGCCATCATCAACCTCCTGATGCTAATACCATGTTTAGTTAGGTTGGGCAGCACAAATTAGCTTATCGCAGAGAAGTGGGTAGTCTGTGGCAAGCAGTCACTGTCCATGTGCTATTGACATTGGTAAAACAGGAAATCAAATGGTTTGAAAAGTAGAAAGAAAGCCCAGCCAAACGTTGCCAGTGTCATAAAATTTTTTGTCTAATTGAAGGGGGCTATTTGTCCTTTACCTTCAACTTATGTCTTGCCTTCTACTCGGTCGAGGAGCACTAAAATGCTTGAATGTATTAGTCAACTAATGTGACCTGTTTCTTTACAGCACTAAAGCCTCTTGCATCGTTGTCGGTGTACCACTCGATTGTAGAAGTGCTTGCTTCTTCAAGTCTATCCTTTACAGCTGGGGCCTATTGTAAAACGATCATGATGGACACAACTTTGGGTATAAAGTTGCAAGGGAATGAACACTAAATAGAAAACCGAATGCAAGTCATTTAGAGGTAGTGAGGTGGGAAAGAGGGCTAGGAGGGAGGCATGGGGAAGTAGACGGTGGAAGTGTTAATATCGGAGTGCTCTGTTAAGTTACTTGGTTTGTAGATGCATCATCGCACCCACACTCTGCTTCAGCATAATGTGCGCTGCTCATGCTTGTTTATTCACCATGTACTCACAAAAAATGTTATCAGTGGTGGTAGTTTCTGAAGTCTTTTAACCAATATTTTACTTTTTTATTTAATGGCTGGTGTGTATACCTTCTTTGTTTTAGTAGCATGGTGTTTAAACTCCAGATTATTTTTAAATTTCATATATAAATGCTCAAATTGATAGGTTTGTGAAATAGTGCTTACCCATGTCATCTTCGTAATATGGTCATGCTTGTACCATACCCACTTTCATCTGATTACCTTGGTTCCTCCTTGCCTTTTTTCCCTCTTCCTTTCTTTCCTTGATTTTCCCCTCTAGATCTTTCCTTGCCTCTGATTGCTGGTATCCTTTCGGCCTGTGGCACCCTGTCTGGTAACTTTAGCACCAACTCCTTGCGCCCCCCCCCCCCCCCCCCCCCCCCACACACACACACACACACACACACACACCTTCTCTCTCTTGGTCTACTGCCTCAGAGTACTTTCATTACTGCGGATCCTACCATTATTTTGCATTGAAATAGTGCCTAATGAGGTTTATATTCACCTTTGTCTTGTCTGCATATTTACACGGTTGATATAGACTATTAAAGCAAAGCTTGCCTTATATCTGGCTCTAGTTTTGAACGTCATAGGTTTTTGAATAATCGCTATACAGACATTCTGCGTCCTAGTCCAGCAAATGCATGTTTTTATCCTTTTCCAATTGAATTCCCTCACTTTTCTTTCTGTGGTCCTCACCCAGTGGCCTCTAAGGGAAATGTAGGTTTCACCACACCAGTTTTCTGCTCTATATGGAGTGAATGGACCACTGTTTTTTTCTTGCCCTTTCCGCACGGAATTACACACAGTGATTAAATGTTATTTGATTTCAGTTCTGAAATTCTTTTTGCAGAAGCCCGATTTGGACTGAGTACACGTAATAGCTAATGAACGTTATAGGTTTACATTTTTTCTCTTTCTTTCCATAACTCTATTAGATTTTAGATTGCACTGTAACAGAAAAGAATTACAAAAACGGAAGTGCTGTATCCCTGGTTCCTGATTTCCCAGTGCCCACGCTAGCCCCATTCAGAAGCAGTGGTATATTCATGTGTGTGCTCCAATCCCGTATATCACCTGATCTCACTTTCGATGCCTGGAACGATAGAGCTGTCACCTACAAGTAGAATGCTGCTCTATTCTGCCCACTCCCCTCAACCTTGCCATGGTTCTGAGTGCCTCCCCTAGCTGCAGAAACAGGCTATTCTATGACCATGCATCAATCTATTCTCTTCTTATATGCAGCCACTGAGGAAGATCCTAACTTCCAGTGGTGTGCAACATCCCTCTTATGCAGAGTAAGGCCTATCCAAAGATGTCATGCCATACTGAGTCCATTCTATGTTGTCAGTGATGTGTAGGAGGAGGAGCTTAAGGTATAGCGTTGGCCCAATCCAGTTCAGGACTCTCTCCCTAAACAGGCAAAGTCTTGGGCATCACTATGTAGTGCGCAGACAGTCTGCAATGTGACTGTGGCACTGCAGGCACAGGGAGAAGGCAACCACCCCCATATGACTGAGTCTGTGGCATGTGAGGTAGGTCCTATGTAAAAAGGTAGCTGAATAAGCAGTTGTGAAAAAATCCTGGGATTCTAATAATCATTCATTTGGGATTTCCAGGTTACTGTAATGATTAAGTGGGGGTCCTCTGAAGTCAAAAGGTTAAGAACCACTGCTCAAGCGAATGAAAATCTGGGAGTTCATCCAAGTCTGTAAGGTAGAGCTGGAGCGCGTGCCGCAACTGTACCTAGCGGAAGAATTGGCTGCGGTTGAGGGCATATTCCTCTTGCAGGGTTTGATAGCACAACTCCCAAGGTAGAGATCCCAATAGTATACCAGCTGCAAAAACCTGATGGTCGTGCCACCTGTGGAAGCATGTTGCCCATCCACAGGGGTGTCTTGCCCATTAGTCTATTGTCCTGAGCCAAGGCCTTTAAGGTCATCCGCCATGCCAGGATCACCACCTTTGTTGCCATTGGAGGATCAGTGGGAATCCCCTGCTGTATAGAAGGTTTGGTATGGTTGCATCCCCAAGAGCCCATTTCTCTGTTGCTCATCTGCAGCTGTAATACCATTATCACAGGTGGCACAAAAGCAAGTAGTAATTGTATATGGGGAGTCCCATCGTTTTACAGGAAGCCCCTTATTGTATGTAGCGAAAGCGGGAGAAAATGGATTTGGATAGGGCAGAAGGGTAGTTTTGCATTTGATATTGTAAGCGGGGAAAAGGCACCATCTTGAAAATGGTGGACTACCCCAAGAGGGACAGCGGCCCATGTTTTAACTACCACCTTCAGTCTGTCCAGCAGCGGCAGTATGGTCAATGGTCCAGGCAAGCACAGCATCTGATGTGACAAACACCCCTAAGTATTTAAATCCCTGGGCACTCACCGGTGTATCAGCTGCTCATAGTAAATTTGGCGATGGGGTAGTAACTGGACCAATAGTAGATTTGGATGAGTTAAGTATGCTGGAATATCTGCAGTATTTGTGGACCCAATGTCTTGGAGCGTGTGTGAGATTGCTGCATCATCCCTGTTGTAGCAATTCCGGTGCTACATTCGAATCCCAACACTTATACGTCAATGATCTGCCATTCCACCATGGGCTGTATTGCTATTAAAAACAGCAAGGGTGACTGAGGGTGCCCCTGCGATGTATCCCGTCCGAAAGGAACGGGTCAGACATCCCTGCACCCACTAGGTCATGAGCTGTCTGGTCAGTGTAGAGAAGGTGGATGTAGGCGATGTACTGGGTCCAAAGTTAAGCTCATTCAGGAGAGACATCGGGTAACCCTACCAAACCTAATCAAACGCCCATTCTAAGTCTCCCAAAAATATGGCCGCAGGGCAGTTGAGCCAGACTGCCAGTGAAATAACGTTGTGAACCTTGCGACTATTGGGGGGTGGCCCACCTGGGCACGAATCCCACCTGGTCAGTGTGTAGCAAAGGACTGATTCAATTAGCCGTTCGCCAGAGCTGTGGCCTGGATCTTCACTTTCACATTGAGCAGGGAAATGGGCCGATAAGAGGATCACTGCTGCGGGGGTTTAACCACCCCCTTGAAGTCCTTGGTCAGTTTTTGCATGAAGTATTTATAAAACAGACTCTGTGAAACATTTGGTTCCTGGCATTTTGTCAGACAAGAAACGAGCCAAGGCTGCCGTAAGCTCCTCACTGGTCAGCAACTCCTCTAGTGATTCTCTGCTACTGAGAGTGACCGAAGGGGCAAATAGGCAAGAAATTGGGAGATCCATCAGTTCTGGCAGTGTATCTCGGCGGGCGTAGGCCGCCACTTAGTGTTGCGTGTTAGCCGCCTCCCCAGTAATTTTATTCTGTAGTACATCGTAAATCTGAGACTGGGTCGCAGTATGCGACAGTTGAGCAGAGGAGAAGTAAGAGTCTGTAATCCTTGGTTCCTCATTGGTACAGGCTCTAGTGTGCCGCGAACCACACCAATTTAGCATCATCCAACATTTTTTCACTTCCACATATTGTTGTATTTGGTTGGAAGCACTGCACATAAATTTAGAGTGTTCTCACCTTGCAGTGTTCAAACTTTCGGTAGCATCACTTTTACATGTGTTGGACAATACAGATAGCATGTGTTTGTGGTTACTTTTAAGGGACTGAGCGTCTTATTCGACTCTACCTAATGCCTGTTAGTAGACTCAAGTGTCTAAGGTTTGTCAATTACATCCCCTTTACTTTGTGAAGTTCTTTTCCAAGCAAGGTTGACTTAAGTAGGTCGAAACCAGCCTGGAGGTTGCTTGCATTTCTGAAGATAATTTTCCTTGTAGACCAGTATGTCTGGTAGTGAGAACTGAGAACTCTTTGTGAGGGGTACTATCGTGGATTCACTTTGTTTCACCATCTGTTTTACACTTGAGACAGTTATAAAATAGGTCAACGATCAAATGTTAGAAAGTGCAGCGGTCTGTAAAGCTATAGTGCTTGTAACTCAAGTGTACAGCATTAAAAAAACGGACCAACAAGTACAACACCCGGAGCGGACGGTCACTTTAATCAGAACTATCAGACTCACCGATTTATGGCCCTTATCAAAGAGGCCCAAGCAGCTATTCAGCACAAATCCATTGCCTCTGCCAGGACCGTTATTACATGCCCTGAAGTAGTTCATTTCTAATGAACAAAACGCGTTGGCTGGCTCGTTTGTATTTGGACAGTTTTGAAAATAAAGGGTTGATCAAGACAATTCCAACTGAAACATATGATTTATTGTCCAACAGTCTTGTAATGAGTGTTGCACCACTCCAAAGTTTGGGTTCAGTCTGTATCTGCATTGCAGCTGGCACCCAACAAGGGCAGGTGCCGGAGTAGTTGGTGCACACTCAGCCAGATTATCTTTAAAACAAACACGAAGGGAACACAGCAGGGGAGTGAAGTCACTGTGTCCGCCGTTGCCCGTAACAGTACTCAGCAAGTACAACTTGTGGGCAGGTTATTGTCCTGCCTTGTACCTAACGTGATTAGCCACTTATATTCCCTAAAGGGGCGTGAATTTACCACAGATGCTCCCTATTGTTAATCAAGTAGAAGACTACTGGAGTGCTCTCTAAATATCAACATAATCTAGTGCCAGTAAGATCATTCCAGACATTGGGACATAAGGTAGTACAGATTCTTACATGCTTCTCTGTAAAATATTTCTTGAACAGAGGATAATGATGTTCCCTAACCCCTCCAACCTCCGTATCGGATTGGTAGCAAAAATGTACCAGAAGAGGATGACATTGCAGACTCACTGAGCAGAGATGTAAAATTGCATTCAAGAATAGGAACTAGTCCATGGGACACTTCACAGGTATGTTGGTTTTCTCTTATATATTAGCAGGCAGATGGAACAAGAAATGTTAAGGATATGAAAACAGCTTTAATGTCCCATGGCCAGGATACCAATTGGTTGATAACATTATTGAGAAAGGAGACGGTGGTGCGAGTAAGTACATAGTGCATCATTTGAGGTTCATCTAGCTACACTAATAGCAAACTGAAGTTAAAGGCCAGTCCTTTACTTTTGACTATACCAGTTGTATACAGTTTTTAAGAGCTTTTAAAGGATGTACCCGTGTAGAGCTCTACCACATACTTGTGCTGTAAATAAAAGGTTTTATTAGAGTGCTTCCAATTGAAGTAGGGTCTAGTTGGGAAACTGCAGAAACTAGTGTATTTGTGATACTATTGGTGAACATTTCAAAGGTTTATGCCCTTTCCTTCATGAGCCTTTTCCTGTGAAAGCAATGGAACACAATTTTTCTTTGTTGGGGCAGTAGTTTTATCTAACTGTCCAGACAAATGGAATGAGGGTGAAAGGGAACAGTATGTTGGATACACTAAAACTTGAAGAATGGTCTCAATGCTTCTATATTTTTAGTACACAGAACATCCACACAGTACGTTATATTTTGATGTGACTCACTGGGAAATGTGCACAATACAATATCTATAGATTCTGAACAGTTTTGGCCCAAATGCCTTTGACTTTCAGTAGCCATATTGCTGTTGTCCAAGAAATCCATTTAACAGTAGTATGGTTGCTAGCAGTAACTGCTTTCGTGTCATCTCGCTTATTTGAATGATGTTCCAAGTTCATCCCCTGGTAACTAGTTTACTACCTTTCCTAGGATGTCCAAGTTTTCCATATGCACTTTCAACTCTATGCAGGCTTTGGCCAGAAAATTGGTGATGCCAGTTTTAAGACGTTTAGTATCCTTTGTAGAGAGCTAAAATGACTTTGTTAGCGAAAATTAAGCTCTCTGACCCCCAAGGGAAGAAATATTAGCAGCACATTAGGCATTCTGTTGCTTACCATCAATAGCTGTCCAGTGGAATACCCTAGCTAAGCACAAAAAATAGACCCTTGTTTTCAGGGTAGCTGTTATATAAATATATCCGTGTAAGTTTCATGACTTTTCTCATCTGAAAGTGGGTTTCTCATTGGAACCCTAATTTGGAGGAGTCATTTTGTCATTAAGGGGTCTAAGTCTTAAACAGTAAAATATTTTTGCAATGAATTTCTTTTTCAACTCATGGTTTTCACTCTTCTGATATCATTGTTTAAATATGAAATTAAAAATGATCATATCTTTTTTTTTTTGTGCATGGCGATGTAGAGTATTACTCACCTACCTTGCAAACTAAATGGAAACTGCCTGCCGCCACAGTTTTGGCTGGAAAATCTTTCCCAAAAGAACGTTACTGTAAATCTCAAAAAGAACAGATGATGGACGTAATGTTGAGCACATAAAACATTCACCCCCAGTCAAATATCGGGGTTAAAATAATCTTTATGAACACGCCACACCATTCAAGTTTAGACCCAGCCATATGCAAATCAGACTTGACCCTGGTTCCCATGGGAACAATCCAGTCTGAACTGCAAGCCCAATTCCTCCCTGGACCAGAAATAAGCATCCGGGACCGATTTTGGTGTATCACCTACTATCAGCTAGACTAGGTTGAATCTTGTGGCACATCGAGCACGGAACAAGAACAGATGATGGACGGAATGCTAAGCAAATTAAACATTCAATATTGTTTTTACTGTAAATCTCAACAGAGTGCCTAACACAAGATTTATTTTCTGTCTGTCAATATATATATTTCTTTTGCTTTCTCTTCTTCCTGAACGTTTTTTTCATAATGAATTAAAAAAAAAATCTGCCAAGAAAAATATGGACAATAGTTCTGCCTGGTGTGGTCCTAGTCGCTTCAGGAAAATATAAGGGCACTGCACATATGTGGTCTTTTGTTCTGGATAAGATGCCAAAGCATGAAACTATAAAGGAAGATCAGGGGTCAAAATACTACTTTTTATTGAAACAAATCCATGACACCACCTAAGACATGCTAGAAATTGTGCAGAGGAATTCTAATTTTAACTTTCTGAAAGAAGGAAACTGATCTTTAGCAGTTGCAGCGAGATGAGCACTAAAGACACCATCACTAGGGCCATGAATTGTTCATTCTGCATAAATCAACGTTCTTTGCTGCAAACTTTGTTCTTTCACAGAACCTTACAAGGCAGAGTATTAACTTGCCATGTTCTTGCCATTACAGTCGAAAGATTCCAAATAGTCGCACCTTTTTTTTCTTTTTTTAAAGCAACGACAACTTAAAGAAAGCATTCGGACTCTTAAAAATCCGAGATTTTGTTACAGATCCGTAGCGTCTTGCAGCAATTTTCTGTTTAACTCTGATTGTTTGTCACCCTAGGTTCCAGTTTTTGTAATACTTTAGGAGGAGCGGATTCTGATTCTGTCCACTTTGTATCGTTGACATTGATTGGCTGGTTCCTGAAAAGCTAGTTTCCCCACATTTCTTCAGAATGCCAGTATGTCTGCTGCTAGAAAGGATTATTATAGAAACCTATAGGAAATTAAGTGGCTCAGGTACAGTTACTGGTTTCTTGAGCGAAAATTGAACTTTTTATCTGCCTTTTTAATCTATATACCTATTAATGATGTATTTAGTTGACCTAGGGATTCCAACTGATTTGTGTTACACTATCTGCCAGTCTAAATTGCCCAGGTGAAACATTTTCTTGTTGGATAAGTGAGTTATAAGGACATATACTTTGACCATTAATTTGAATACCAGCTGTGCCAACTCTGCCTCACATTTTGTGAAGCTGGTAGGTTTTGATGTCCTCAAATTGGATATTAGTAACACCTGCTTTTCCTGGCACCTAACTGCATTATGAGGTCTACAGTGAAAATAGGTTAGCACAAATGAAGCTAACGATTCCTTTTGATAACTTGTTTCCAGTCAGCTATGGGATTTGTACCTAGTCTTGTGAGAGATATCGTATATAACAAGGGGCTTGCAGCCCGCCCATTGCTCAACATGTGCTAGCTTCATTGTCACTCTTATTTGCTACCTTCTATTTAGCCTACGCATGGTGGCTTAACTTTCTGTTCTTTCGATTGGAGCCTGGACCAAGTACTGACTGCGTCAGCTTGATTACTTCTCTTTCAATGATCTTCTGTGATTGAGATAGTTTTTTTTTTTCTTCTTCTTCCCTGTACTCTGTTTAACCTATTGCCCTTTCTAGCTATGTTTTTTTTTTAATTTTTGAAACCTTTATTGCACATTAACAGCAGAACAAATACGGGCCTACAACCATCCGGCCGGCCACGACACATGATAAAGCAAGTTAGCAAGCAATACGGTAACTCGATAGTGTCTGAGCACAAAATAGCAACCAGCCTAAGTTACACTGGGTATCTACACACTACCGAGAGACAGGAGGAGTGAAGGTTAATTTTTTGAATTTTAATATGTCCGAGATATAATCAATAGGATGGATCAGCGTTCCAACAATCCACCAATGACATAAGAGGGCAACGTTAACCAGAAGAAAACCAAGCAACAGAAAACTTAGTCAGACTAGCGGCATGAAAGAATACGACAGGATAGTGAGATCAAACATGTTGCATGCCAGTCGCCGCCCCCCTCGCACCGAGCCACCCCACTGACCCAAGAAAGAAACAGAAAAGAGAAAGAAAACCAAAAGTAGAGAAAAAGAAGGCCCATAGAAACTGAAACGGACAAAAGAAAAACCCCACCCCCCCTACCCCCACCCTACACGCATGCAGAGGCTACGGCCTACTCCCCCCGCCCCCCCCTAGCAGTGTCTGGCGCCCAAAAAGAGTACCCGAAATACAGAGAAAGAAAAGGGGGAAAAAAAGAGGTATCACATAAGAACGGAGGAGGGCCATATACAAATACTCAAAACAATCAGCTTGTGAATCCTCGGCCGCCCAACCCCGGATCCCCGAACCATAAAAAACCAATATTCAACTCCACAGTCTATTCCCTGCAGCCCCAGCAGTACACTCTACCGCAGTTAAGGATAGAAAGAGCATCCTCAGCCCTGGCCCCTGCGATCCGGGGCACCGACGTGGTCCAGTTGCACGGTAGCCATCTTGAACGGGAGAGGCAAACGGAGCGATCCTAGCAGGGTATGACGCTGCCAAGCAGAGCCTGTCCACACCAAAGTCATGCGAGCGACAATGATAGAAAGGGGGACAGCATACTGTTTCAGTCCACTCAAGTCAGCCTGCCAAAGCAATGGCATCCGCTTCAGGAGAAAGTTGCGAGTGTCGCAAGTGAAACACAAAGGAATAGCCAAACATGGCGTCCAGGGACGGCTCTCCGGCCATTGCTCAAACCCCCCGTCCTCAGGCCGCTGCACCGCCTTGTCAATCAACGCCGAAATGCCATCAGGCTCTCGCACCCTCAATTCCCCTAAGCACACCTGGGTAGGCACTCCACTGTAATCTCGGACAGGATGTGGCGCAGTGTCCTGCAGTCGAGCGCCACCTCGTCCCATGGGGGGCACATAGGGAGAAGTAGCATCCAGGCGATCACTTGAGTCCCGGGCATTATCTTGTAGAGCAGATCTCAAAGTGCTCAATGCGCGCAGGATGTCTCCGACCTTCAATGGTGCCACAAAAGTGAAAGGGGCAGCGGGTCCCTGCACACGGGGCTCGCAAGAGTGTTGTAATCCTCGAGGCTGGTCGCCATTATCTCTCCCACATAGTTGGGCGCCCAGTCCGGGTTCTGCAGGATATGAACTAGCGGGGAGCACAGAAGCAGCACGAACCATACTGACACCATGCACGGCGCGGGTGCAATATAAACTATCGGACATCTCACCGGCAGCAGCCCGGAGTAAGCGCAGGAGCAGGGAGAACAACCAACAATATGGCTTCCACCGCTTCGCTGGCGGAGACAAGCGAGCCAGCAGCGCCGTACGTGGATCAGGGCGTAGACACAATGTTGCACTGCCAGTTTCAATAGTTCCCAAGCGCGAGGATGATCAAGGCTGAGCGGAGCCCCGCAGCGGTAAACACAGCGCAGCGACTGTTCCCCGCCGGTCGCCTCTTCTCCGCTTCAGAGTCCGAGGAGATTACAAACATGGCCGGCCATCTCGAGGACAAAGACCCGTTCAGCTGCAGCCGGCGCCAGAAAGGAGGTAAGGGCGCCCCGGCACTTCCACTGCAGGGAGCGTTCAGGGAAGCACACCGCTGGATGCAGAATCGTCTCCCGGTCCAGAGGATTTAATGCAAAAGCAGGATTAGCAGCAGGAGAAGTCGCGGACAGGGAGGAAAGCGGAAGGATCGGCGGAGCCGAGGGATCAGGCGGCCATCATGGATGTAGGCTAGGCTCCTCCTTCTTTCTAGCGATGTTTGACTAGGCCACATGCACTTCAAAGAAACCCCCACCCCCCCTTTACTCCTTTGAAAGTGATGTTTTTTGTGACAATGGATGTTGTCTGCTTTTACTGTGACAACAGCTGTTATCTGCTTCTGAATGCATTTTCACTAAGACATGGGCGCCATTGCTTTGTTTCTGTGATCGGATTTTTTGTCAAATTAAATGTTTCTTTTCTACGCATGACTAGATGACTGTTTTTGTTCAGAATCACAGGGGTGTTGTGCTAAGACTTAACAAGCTTTGGCAAAGTGAATAGGTCTAACCTTAGACTATTGGCTTTTGTTCCTGCTGTACAGCAACAACGTTGCCAGCTTGGGCATAATTTGTAGCCATGCTGTATAGCAGCGTGGCTAAAAAGAATTTTAAAATTACTTTGCACCAATACAATGTAAACATTTTTTTTAACCAGTTCATTAGCCCTGACTACGTCATGGCGCTTTTTAAAATTGGTTTTAGCCTTCTTGCAGAGCATCTGTGCTGCTGTACGGTATAGCTGCAAAACATTGTCAAAGTTATGGTTCTCAAATGTGAGACCTACTGGCTTTGCCAGTGGTTGATAAGTGAATCATTAGAGCTCACAGCTTTTTTACCTAGACTTTCTGGCTTAGAAGATGGTTTTTCCAAAAAAGTATTATTACAATTTCCTTTCCCAGAAGAACCCTCTTCTTCCTTGTACATAGACTGGGTTGCTTTCCAGATGGTGCCATCATTAATTGCAAAAGTATTTAAGGATTTCCATTTGAGTTCACATAATCCTTATTTTCAAGACTCAACCACATTTTCCTTGGTTTAAACACCAGCTACGCCTGATGTACCCAGAGCATTGACATTCTTTCTGGAAAGAGCAATTTTTTCTGTTTAGATAATTAGTTTATCACGTATAGCTGATTTAGCATATGCAGTGTAGCGACTAATTTAATGTATTGTCTTGTATTTTCCTGAAACTAACGAAATTAGGGTGTGCTGCGTACTTTATATATAAAGCTACAGAGATGGATATGCATATATATTTTGTTTCGCATCATTGTCTTCATTTAACCCCTTCGCTGCTGCGTGAATTTTGCAACGGCGCGGGGGAGGGGTGAGCGCGGCGCTGCTGTGCTTGTGATGGAACCACAACGTCACGGGCGGCGTGTGCTCATGACGGCGTGGTTCAGTCACGGCCCGCCCGCCCATTAATTCGTCCACAAAGGAGGGGAATTAATGCCGCATGGGAGAAGCGGCAGCCGCATGCCGGAACCACCCAGTCATGAGCACACGCCGGCGTGGTTCTGTCATGCGCACACAAGGGGTTAATAAAGCTTATTGACTCTTGGTCGGGCGAATGCAGCCTTTCTTTTCCAACTTGTATGGACCGTAAATTTGTTATTATTGACTAGTGAAGAAGGCTAGTGGACAAGAGGAAACCTGACCTTCATGGGGCAGAGGTACTTGTTGGATCCGTGCTGATACGGGTTTCGATGCATTGGTAGATTGTGGGTTCCTAAGAGTGGTTGACCGAACACTCGCGCTGGCTGTCACCTTTAAAGTGGTGGTATTTCTAGGAGTTTTTTTTGTATTGCCTATGAAGTAGAACAATTCTCAATCCTTTAGGAGGTAGAACAAAGTCGTAGAGTCCAGGAGTCACCACTAAAGTGATTTTCCTGTAATGGGTATTTATATTACGATTAAAGTGCCCTCTACACTTCAAGAATGTAAGCCTTGAAACTCTGGGGAGGAAAATCGGTGCCACAATTCTTAGTCTGCGTGAAAGCTTGTTGTGGAGGAATGGGTTAGACTATGCGCCACACAATGTAGTTTCTTCTAGCTCAGGAACATGCACTGTAGTTTGAAGGTATGACTAGAATTGCAGGTAGATACAATATGGTGAGCTCCTATCTTGCATGGCAAAGTTAGTCGTAATGCCACGCCTAAAACCCTTATTTAAACGCTGCACTTTCAGATTCATCGATCTGCCTCAATGGGTTTAAAGCTGCCTTGACTGATAAATACTTTGAAAAACTATAGATTTAGGCCCATGTGGACACGTGGTTAGGCTGGACCCAATTTAAATGAGAAACACAAAAATGCCTAAACCACCATTCTTTTGAACAGAATTCGAATGGCCAAACCACCAATTATCTAGTTTGACCAGGTAAATTTATTCGTACCAACTATTTGTCTATTTTTTCAATGTTTTTATAGAAACATTTTTAACAGATAAGACCACTGTACATTCCTATATTTACACTGTTATACAATACAATTTACAAACCAAAAATGACAACAAAAATCATTAGAGAAAACATCCTACATAAAACACAAGACTAATCTACAAAAAACGAATCTGCAAAACTAATCTACAAAACAATACATCATATAAACATGTGCCTTGAAATTTGATACTTAAATCAATTCAAAACTAAAGGAGTTGAAGTCAATAAATGACCACTGTTTAGACCAACAGTTGCTGGTTTTAGTACTTAGATTTAGCAAAAAATGCTCCTTTTGTAAAGCCGACGCATTTCGATTCCAGGACACCAGTTCCTGGGATCTCTTCAGGGCGTAGTCATATCTATGGCAGATGCAAAGAAAACAAAGTTTTGTTCACAATTTTCCATGTTCGTCTCCATTCTGATAACACTCAGTTTTTTAAAAACATTCTATGTGGATCTACCAGGTAATTTCCAAAGGGAGTAGGAGCTGCAGAATACATTCTTGAAATTACACGAGTCTTGTCTCGTGAGGGAGCACATTTAGGAATCTTCCTTGCCAGTTTGGTGGTTGCCTCTGCATTACATGCAATGCGCCATTCTGTTAAGAGAAATGGCTAATGTTGTTTCCATTCGATTGCTACTTTGTTACTTCTAACATTTGGAAAACTTTGCTCTCTGACCTACCTTATTATGCCTTATTATGCAGCATGTTTAATATATCTGGCAATAATAGTTGCCAGCCACTACATCGGGATTAATTGTATACATGCCTCGTAAGTCCAATAATCAACAGCCCACCCCCCGAGCCCCCTCCCCCCGCCTGACGCAGTATGTGCTGGTCGAGTGGCAAATTTTGGCCACCAACATCTTATTTGAATCAGTGTTCATATGTTTAGCAATCGAAAAATGTAGTTCAACGCGCATTTTATCTTCCAGACTACACACCCCATATTGTACTTTTTGCAGCCTTTATGCTTTAATAAGCTACAACCCACATGACAGCCATCTTGATGCGACCATGAGAGGAGCAGCAGTTACGGAGGGAGAGGTATGCGCTCTTGCAACAATAATGCATAGATTTGGGGCTTATTTAATTAAATCTTTAATTTTAAAGCAGTGCGTGCTAACCGTTTCTATTAATTTAACAGAAACGCTACCACTGTATTTTGTACAGCACGAAAGGACATCGCGCTACATTTGAGGTATGCGACGGCTGGGGGCTCATAAGATAGGTTAAACCGAATTGTTTTAGAAACCGAAATTAATAAGTCTTTTCCATCTTTGCAACCATAACCCCGTCGGAATAAAACATCCAGGGGTTTGTAATTAAAAAGGCATATGAATTTATCCAGCTGAAACCTGAACATAGCGGCATAATAAGGTAAGTCAGTGTAGTGTGGACAGACGACAGCCACAGAAATTTAACTAGGTATATTTATTTAAGGATAACAAGGGCCCGCAGGGCACAGAAAGAAGAACAGCGTCCACCGTGAGATTCAGCTGTCAACTGTCAGACACTCACGGTGACGTCACATAAGTAACCCATGAACATTCCATGACGACACCAGCTGATGTCATGTCATGGAGATAGAGAACATACTACGTTCATACCCCCCCTGAACTATACTGTAAGTAATAGCAGATACAACACCTCCCTTCCTTCACATTTGATAAAAAAACAGTTTCTATTCCATCACATAGTCCTGGAATCTCCTTGGCAATTTGACAACTCTACCCCCTCTGGATATTATACCCCCCGCAGGTGTGGGTGCAATGTCCCTCATGCATGCTGCGGAGGAGCGAACTCCTTCTTCACTTCAGCACTCCACAGGGTCTTCCTGGTCTATAGCAAAGTCATCATTTTCTACACAAGAACTCCCAGACCTTCTTCCAACCTGAGGTGAACAACTGGGTCTGGCATCAACATGCGGCTGGTCTGGGGTTTCCTGTATGTCTTCCCATTCCAGCACACTATCATCACATCTACCATCCTCTTTTTTTCTCATTTTTCATTATTATCTTCTCCTGACCTTGTTTCAGTCTCACTACATCATCTTTGCTTCGCCACCCTTCTCCTTCCATATACACAGCTCCCTTAGTAGTCTTACAGATCCTCCTAGGTTTACTGAATTTAGATTCACCCTTGTTTATAGATCCAGGTTTTCTTACCAACACCCAATCACCTGGTGTCACACCTTTTTCTTTCACCCTGTTCACCATGTCAGAGTATTCTTTGGCTTTCATCTGTTTTTTTCCAATGTTTTCTTTCACCTTGAGCTCTTCCTCCCATATTTCTGTCGATTTCACATTAGTTCCCTTCCATCCTCCTATTTTGGGTGTCATGATGTTGTTACACCTTCTGCCTCTCATTAAGAAGAATGGGGTTTGTTTTGTAGTTTAATTTGGTGTATTGTTGTACGTGTTAATCTTCTCTCTTATGTACTCCTTCACATCCATTTCGTTTGCAACGGCCATTTGTATTCCTTCTTTGAAGTACCTGTTCATTCTTTCAACTTGGCCGTTGCTCTACGGACTATAGAGTGGTGTTTTTTCCTGAGCTATACCGGAGTTCTCTAGAAACTCCTTCATCATGTGGGAGACTAATTGCGAACCATTGTCTGATACCAGGACCTTAGGTTGACCCTCTTTGTCAAAGATTTTCTTCAGAAATTTTATGACTATTTCAGTTGTCACTGCTTTCACTAATTTATTGCATACCCATTTTGAGTAATAGTCCGTCACTATTATCAAGTATTTGCATTCATTTGGCAACAGATTGAATGGTCCTGCAAAGTCAATTGCGATTTTCGCCCAGGGACCATCTGGGATTTCCACAATTTGCAGTTCGTTCTTTTCCACCCTCCAATGTTTATCTGACCTCAAACATTGCTCGCACATATCTATGTAGTTTCTAATCTCACTGTCCACTCCCGGCCACCAATAATGCATCCTTACGATGTTTCTAGTTGCAGCGATTCCCGGATGTCCTCTGTATGCCAGCTTTATTATTTTTTGTCTGAGTCCGTATGGTGGCACAAAGACCTCACCTTTTTAAGAACCCACTTTCCAACGTTAGTTCCTCGCCTACCTGTTGGTAATTTCTCAGTTCATTTTACAAGTTCCTCATGGGCGGCCACTTAGTTCGTACATATGTGCTCACTTTAATTAGTACTGCATCTTTCTCCATACTCTCCTGCCACTCTTTTTCTGTTATGGATCCTTCACACATCTTTGTTGCATCAATGAGTGCCACCACACATTCTGTGTCATCCTGCACCTCCTCTGCTTGACTTTGTATGGGTAAGCGTGACAAACAGTCCGCTCTTCCGTTCTTGCCCCCTTTTATGTGCAGTATTCTAAAGTTAAATTCTTGAAGTTTTGACATCAACCTTATCAGTCTTGAGCTGGCATTTCCATTTCCTCTACCTTCGCCATCCACCATATATATCAATGGCTTATGGTCAGTGACCAACGTGAATCTTTTTCCCCACAAGTAATCCTTAAGTTTGTGGACAGCCCACACACATGCCAGGGTTTCCCTTTCAATTGTGCTGTAATTGATCTACGTCTCATTCAGCCTCCTAGATATGAAGGCAATAGTGTTTTCCTTATTTCCCTGTTTCTGACAGAACACAGTGCCAATACCTTCAGCACTGGCATCCACCGTCACTATGCTCTCTAATTCTGGGTCATATGGTTTCAGTGCGGCGGCATGTGCTATCTCCTCTTTGACTGCTCTAAAAGCCTGACTTTGCTCTTCTGTCCATTTAAATGACCCATTCTTTTTCAACAGTTTCCTGAGCGGTTCCACCTTTTCAGCATATTTCTGTATGAACTTCGCATAATATTCACTGAGGCCAAGGAATGATTTCAGTTTTTCCTTATCTTTTGGTTCCGGAGCCTCCTTTATGGCTTTCACAAGATCATCTTTTGGCTTGATTCCTTCTGCAGTTAAGACGTGTCCCAGATATTCAATTTCATTTGTCATGAATTTGCATTTGTCCTTTGAGACAGTCATGCCTTTCTTTTTGAGAACCTCCAACACCTTTTCAATTAGTCTCAAATGTTCCTGCTCAGTCTCAGAATGTAATAGAATGTCGTCTTGAAAGGCTTCTACCCCTTTCATTTCCCCAAACAGGTTGTCCATTAGTTTCTGGAAAACACCAGAAGAGGATGCCAAACCAAATGGAAGTCGCACATACCTATACGCTCCAAATGGCGTGATGAACGTAGTCAATTTCTTGGACCTTTCCGATAGACACACCTGATGGTATGCTGCCCTCAAATCAATTAATGAGAAGTACTTTGAACCTGATACTGATTGGAGTATGTCTTGTATTTTTGGTAGGGGATGGCAATTTACAATTATATTTTTGTTTAGTGACCTCCGGTCCACACACAACCTAATGTCCCCAGTCTTTTTCTTTTTGGATACAACAATGGCAGAAACCCATTCGGACTCATCTGCTTCCACGATTACTCCTTCTTTCTTTAATTTCTCCAGTACCTCCTTTAACTCTTTCCTTATGGACAAAGGAATACTCCTCACTTTGTTTACATGGTATGGCTCCTTCTTTCAGTTTAATATCATGGCTAAAACCCCTGACACATCCTATTTCATTTTTAAACACATCCTTATGTTTGTCAAGAGTTTGTGTTAAGTCAACTTTACTCTCCTCTACACACACACTGTTCACCCATTCCTCACTTAAGATAATTGGGTCTTTGGCTCCAGGTTTTAAAACAACTCCTAATTGGGCTAGATCTCTCCATCCCACTAATATTTTCCCCTTCTCTGCCACATAGACCTTCGTTTCGATTGTTCTTCCTTTGAAGCAAACTGTGTCTCTAAAATAACCCAACATGTTTATTTCCTTATCCCCAAAAGCTTTGGGGTTAACATCTGATTCAGTCAGTTCAACATTTCTCAATTTTTCATTAAACAGGCTGTCTGAAACGGTTGTTATGGGAGACCCAGAATCCGCAGTGAATTTCAGCTCAACCTCCCCAATCCTTACATCCCCAATGGGACCCTTTATTCTACCATCCGCCATTTAGACATATAGAACAATGTTTGCACACATTTCTTCTTCAAAACTTCCCACAGTATTTAGGTTCATACTACTGCTCACTCTTTTTGTTTTACATAAGGTGGAATAATGACCGTACCTTTTACATTTTACACATTTTTTACCAACTGCAGGGCAGTTATTGTGATCAGCTAGGTGCTCTGTAGATCCACATCTAAAACAACTCAATTGCTTACCTCCACCCTTTTTTTCACCCCAATTGTTCTCCTGACTTTTACCTTCACCTTTCTTTCTGTCCTGCAAATAAAATACATTACTGTTATTTCCTGCAAGCGACAACTCTTTTGTAGACACCAGCGATCTCTCGATTCCCCTTGCAATATCTATGACTTCCTGCAAGGTTGGCCTTTTGCAAGCCAATAACCTCTCTTGTACTTTTTTGAATAACAATAGAAAACAATTTGATCTCTTATGTACACATCAGTCATTTCTTCATATTCACATTCTACAGCAAGGATTCTTAGACAAACAATATACTCATCAACCGTTTCCCCTTCTTGCTGTTTCCTTAAAGCGAACTTGTGCCTTGCTACCATAATATTATTCTCTTCGTCAAATTGCTTCTCTAGCCTCTTCAAGGCTTCCTGATACTCATCTAAGGGTATAAAAGTTCCTGGTGGACTTTCATATTCGGGCAGGCTGTCAAAAACGTCCTGCCCTGCTTTTCCTAGTAACCCAAACAGTGAACATTTCCTCTCTGCATCAAATGCTTTGCCATCAATGGATACAATATAGTTTTCGAATGCTCTAACCCATTTCTTCCATTTCATTGTGGGTTTCCCAGGCTCATCCAGAAAACGTGGAGGTGCACATATATTATTTGTTTGTGCCATCTTTTCCTCAAATATGTTATTATCAGGTATTCCCAAATAGTCTGCTCCTCTATATTGTGTTCCTTATTTCTGCCTTCCTTTTTCAATTCCACTTACATTTATCATATATCTTTTTTTTTTCCTGTAAGTAGACTATGCCTTCACTTATTACTGAATTTTTCCTTTTCCTGCTGATGTAATTGCTTCATCGTTTAATTTCCATATCTTTTATTATATAATTTTGACTCACTCCGTTTACTCCTCCCTTTGGTTTGTCACAGATCCTTATTTGCGCATCAGCGCTCCTTGTAATCGTTTTCCGCTTTGTTTTACTTGCCACATGAAGAAAAACTACATTCAAAATGGCCGCACGCAGCTCACGCTCGATGACGTGTGCCGCCGCCGTCTAATGAGCTTCTCAATCACCTATCCCAGCATGCTTCACGCGCACAGCTGAGGTGATTCCCTGCGCCCACAATGGACTTTTGCCACTGACAGGAATCCGCGCCAAATTCTCAGGTATTTAGCCAGTACCTTTTTGCTCTGTCACGCCGGCTGTGCCAATGTTCTCCGCTCTCTGCCAGATCTCATAGCCTGCTCACACGACCCAAGCGTTATTCTTGACACTCCATTCAGCGCAGATCACTATGCGCAGCCGCTTCCTTTGACGTTATAGTAGCTTTCCTTCAAGCTCACTCAGCGTTGCTCCTCTCACAGGCGGCGCCTTTCATCCGTTACCCGTGTACTCACTTTGTTTATATTTCTTTTCCTCGACTCTTCTCCTTTCATGTCACGTTGATTGCGGATCTCTTCAATCAAATCCGCACCTTTTTTCCGATATCACCCGCAGGCCTTTTCAGGTCCGAAGTCCCTCGTCGCCAATTGTAGTGTGGACAGACGACCGCCACACAGAGTTAACTAGGTATATTTATTTAAGGATAACAAGGGCCCGCAGGGCACAGAAAGAAGAACATCGTCCACCGTGAGTCAGCTGTCAACTGTCAGACACTCACGGTGACGTCACATAAGTAACCCATGAACATTCCATGACACCAGCTGATGTCATGCCATGGAGATAGAGAACATACTACGTTCATAACCCCCCTGAACTATACTATAAGTAATAGCAGATACAACAGTCAGAGAGCAAAGTTTTTCAAATGTTAGAAGTAACAAAGTAGCAATCGAATGGGAACAACATTAGCCATTTCTCTTAACAGAATGGCGCATTGCATGTAATGCAGAGACAACCACCAAACTGGCAAGGAAGATTCCTAAGTTTCCTACCTCACGAGACAAGACTCGTGTAATTTCAAGAATGTATTCTGCAGCTCCTACTCCCTTTGGAAATAACCTGGTAGGTCCACATAGACTGTTTTTAAAAAACGGAGTGTTATCAGAATGGAGATGAACATGGAAAATTGTGAACAAAACTTTGTTTTCTTTGCACCTGCCATAGATATGACTACGCCCTGAAGAGATCCCAGGAACTGGTGTCCTGGAATCGAAACGCGTCGGCAAGGAGCATTGTTTGCTAAATCAAAGCACTAAAACCAGCAACTGCTGGTCTAAACAGTGGTCATTTATTGACTTCAACTCCTTTAGTTTTGAATTGATTTAAGTATCAAATTTCAAGGCACAAGATTATGATGTATTGTTTTGTAGATTAGTTTTGCAGATTAGTTTTTTGTAGATTAGTCTTGTGTTTTATGTTATGTTATGCGTTTTTATTAGGCGCACAGATGCTCCAGCAAAGGAGCGTCCTGGCGCCCGACAAGGTAGCAGCACAACACAACGAAACAATAAATCAAACAAGTTTTTTAAAACTAAGGGAATAAGAAAGTTTTCACCGCACGGCGAAAGGAAAGCCGATCCCTGAGGGCTCGAATCGCCGGGGGAAGGGAATTCCAGAGCACCGCCGCACGCACTTGAAAGGAGCGTCCGCCGGCCCTACTCCGCTTGAAGCGCGGAACAGCCAGTTCTAAATCAGCAGATCTTAAAGCTCGGGTTGGGATGTAGTGGGCCAAATGTAGGATGTTAGGATTTATTTTCTCTAATGATTTTCGTTTTGTCATTATTGGTTTGTAAATTGTATTGTATAACAGTGTAAATATATGAATGTACTGTGGTCTTATCTGTTAAAATATTTTTCTATAAAAAGAAATTGAAAAAATAGACATAAATAGTTGGTACAAATAAAATTACCTGGTCAAACTAGATAATTGGTGGTGTGGCCTATCGAATTCTGTTCAAAAGAATGGTGGTTTAGGCATTTGTGTGTTTTTCTCTTGACTGTAATAAAAGCATGCTTCATTGGAGGAGTTGTCTCAAGGAAGTATAGGATTTATAACCAGGGAAAGGATTGATTCTTTACAGATCAACATTCTTGGATTAAGATCGAAGTGCAGGCAGAATCAAACCGTATTAAAGATAGTCCCTGTTACTAAAATATGTGAAGGGTGTGCTTGTTTAAAGGGGGGGGGGGGTGTATTTTGTTGAAAGGTGGCCTGCTGTAAAGAAAGGTAAATAACCCGTGCTCCGTTGCAGGCGAGGCTCTGTACTCTTTCGCATTTGGAGTGCAGCTCAAAAGAATGAATGGAGCATGGTTCCATATTCAGAAGGCCTGCATATGAAGGCGTCTTGGAGATTGTTTAGTTTTTAGGGCAGAGGTATAATGTATAGATTAGTAGAGAAATTATCTCCAGCGTGTTTTTATGTTTCCATTTGGAGATTATCTGCATGAAGAGAAGAAACATAGCTGCTTGGAGCCGTAGCACACTCCCAATAAATGAAATCTCCCCCCTTCAAAAAGGAGTATTAAAATAATCTGGCTTTTGTGCCGCACTTAATTTTACTCAAAATCATTCATTTTTGGCTTTAAATCAATGGAAACTGTTTTAGCAAAGTATTCCACTTTGAAATGGGCATGTATAAAGTCCTACAGCTCTACCGAAGTACAGCTCCAATCCTACCCTCGTGAGTGGCGTCCCTATTTTTCCCTGGGATGTTCTAGCACCCTTGTAAATATGGGGCAACGGGATGCGCTTCTGGTGCATTACAAAAAATAATGTACCAGCGGCGCAGGGAGCTTGTAAATAAGCCCCAACTGGTCTTATTGACAAGCCCCCTGCATTGCCAGTACGTCACTTTTTTAGACTCTTTGATGGCGCATGATCACGTAAAGTCACCCTGAGTGACTTTTCATGGCCTTGTAAATATGGGCCCCTGCCACGCATTACTTTGTGTGAAAGCGACGTTCCATGGGTGTTGCATTGGGTGTTTCCACACAACATCCATGGAACTTGATGCATTCCCAGATTTGCAACATTTTGTAAAACTGGGAATGTGTCTAAATCCTACCCCTCCCAGGGGAGGCGTAGGAATTGCCCAACGAGGAGAAATACTTTTATTTCTCCTTGTTTTTTCCTCTTTCCTCTGCAGCACACATATAAAGAGGAAAATGCGAGTAATTTTTTTGTGTGCAGGACACCCTTGCAAAATAACGCAAGGATGGCTGCGCTTGTGCATGGCAGGCAGTTGTGTGCCAGTGCAGGGGAAAGCTTCGGGATTCGTTGTATTGTTAATAAAAAACATCCCTGTGCTTTGAAAATGACCCAGCACGGCACAGCTACATGGCTTGCACACTGAATAATTTCTTGTAGATGAGGCCCTTAGACTGAACTTTAGGTTGATTTCAGGGATGCAATGGGACCTGGTGCAAGCAAGAAAAAAGCCCCTCTGACTGCTGTTGGGGTATTAAAATACAGCATTTTAAGAGGTTCAATGTGCTTTGGTGTCCCTGCACCTGCTGCACCAATTGGAAGAATCCCCCTTGCCAGGTTTTGCCGGTTTTCTGGTCAGCGAGTTTGCGAGTCTGCGAGGAGTGTGAGCGGCTGCGAGCGGGAGCGCTGCAAAACACAAATGCCGAAACCACCACCGAAGCCGCAGACTGCGAGCCGGGATCTACTCGGCCCTCCATCTGGCCCCCCCTGGCCCTCCTTCGACAGACAGAGGTGAGGCGACCGGACTGGCTGCGCCGTGGTGGCGCCATTGGGCGCAGAGGGAGCCGCAAAAGCTTGTTCTAAGCGGTAGGAGGCGGCAGGAGGTGCACTTTAGAAAACAACCTGTCAAGCCTGTTTATCCCGGCAGGAGTACATCAGAAAAGTTTGCGGCGGTGCTGCCCGGCGCGGCGGGACCCGCGAAAGTTTGTTTAAAAACGGCAGGAACCGCAGATCAGAAAGTTTGCCCTACACAACAGAAGACGCTTATCAGCTTGCTAAACACGCCCGAAGCTGCCGCTTACATCATAACTCAAGACTCCCTGGGGAGTCATTCTTCGGGAGGCGGCGAAGCAATCCCTCTTTGCTTAAAGGAGCTGCAGACCTTCCGCAGTGGCTGCAAGGCATCTCAGCCTGATAGGAGCCCCAAATAATCAGTGAACAGACTAAGCTGATCAGAGGGCTCCAGGAACGTTCAGAGAGAAGAGGAGTTTTTTGTTTACTTCCCCCCCCCCCCCCCCCCCCCCCCCCCCACCTAGCAGCAGACCGAGAGTAGCGAACGGTGAGGTGCCATCTCATTGTCTGCAGGCTTGCCGAACAGGGTTTCCCTCGAGAAGGGCAGATTGGCCACCGGCTGCTGGGCCTCCGGCTTGAGTGATGTGAGCCTGAGCTAAGCATGGCGCCGCTGGTTGATACCATGACTGGGAGGTAGAATGTAGCTTCCTGGCCGCCGTCACTATAACAGAGTCAGGAACCTGGTGTATCCGTAGAAAAGCCGGGTCCGAATCCGGGGCCCTGTACTTCTTCAGAAGTCGGGAGGGAGCGGGGGAGCGGGGTGATGGGGCATACCAGCACCCCTTTTAGACCAGCTGATTAAACTGCACACTAATAGGTGGTTAAGAATCAAGCTAGGTGCTGGGACTCACCTTTCCTCCAGAATCACTACAACAAAGGGCCTAAAGCAAGGATGCGTTTTGGCCCCCCTGTTGTTCAGTCTTTTCCTGGCGGATCTATCAGGCAAGCTCAACAGCTGCTCTTCCCACGCTCCGAAATTAGGCGGCATAACATTAACAAATCTGTTATATGCTGATGATCTAGTCCTAATCAGCCGGACCCCCATTGGACTTCAACGCCTCCTAGTTGCGACTCACAAGTTCTCGGTACAGAATGGCCTAAAGATAAATTTCCCAAAAACTAAAACCATGCAGTAAACCATCACAAGAAGGCAAATCCCAGTTGGTATCTGGCCGGCAAACATCTAGACCAAGTACCAAGCTATAAGTACCTGGGCGTGTTGTTAGATCACAACAACTCATTTAAGCTGCAGCTGGAATCCTTGTGAAGGAAGCGGGTTACGACCTACCTAGCGCTGAAAACCCTGAAGAACTTGCTTCCAGATCTAACTCTCAACACTTTTTTTTAAAAGTCCTCCGAGCCAAACTGAAACCTACAATCACCTACGGAAGTGAATCTTTGACCGGTAGAGATGCTGCAACTCTGGTTAGCGTAATGGTATCCTCCTACAGAGCAATTTTCCACCTTCCCAATTACGCTTAACGGGCTCAAATTAGGCTGGAATTTGGCCTTCAAAAACAGGCAGTAGAATGGAAGGGAGCCTTCATAAAAAGCTGGCACAAAATTAGAGCTGCAGAAACAGGGTCCCTAAATAACCATCTTTGGGTAGAGATGCACCGCACCGTAAAATTGACAGCCTACAAGTACCTCCAAGAATTCATTAAAACCTTAGGCTTGACAGACGCCTGGAACATTTCAATCAGTCACATGGAGTTAAAAAAAAACTAGTAACAAAGACAACAAGATTAATATCAATCGAGGACAAGAATACATTGTCCCAACGTGCTCACGGTTGGGCTGTGCTTAATAATTACGATGTCCTTAAACCCCAACCCTACCTTACGGCACATACAAAGATTGCCTCCAAGGAAAAGTTCTTAAGACTTCGGCTGGGAGTTGGCCTGATTAATCCATTTTTACCGCCTTGGAAAAGAAAAGGAGGCGATCAGCCTTGCCGTCCACCAGTGGCACGGAGAGTCTTATTCACATTATATGTATTTGCAAGAACTTAAAGGATATACGGATCTCCTTGTTGACACCATTCTTTAATCTGCATGGCGTTAGGTCTTGTAGACAGGCGGTGATGCTGTGCTTTAATCCAACTTTAGTACAGCTTAATTGCCGACTTGCAAAATTCTTCGAATTAACAGGAAAAAGACAAAAAAATCGATCCTCGGTTATTATGGACTAGATCCGCTTAACGGCCCTGGCTCTTCAAGATCTTGCCCGGTAACGCAACCTTATGGATTCCCATTTGGTATTGCGAAACTACAAGCAGGGACACCAGGCAGTTGTCCTAAGTTGCACAGGAGCATCCCATCAGTTTAAAGTGATAAACTTTATCAAACTGTCCTTTTTACAGACTGAGAATTAATTGCACTATTGATTTTAGCACATATAATTATTTTATCCCTGCAAACTCCTCATTTATTGTTACTTTGATTTTATTGTTCATGTGCTATATGCAAGGTTTTAATTAATCGAGCATAATAAAAATGTACTTACTTACTTTATCCTACTTGATTGGCCTGTGAAGGCAAACTTTGTCAACTTTTCAAAGCAATAGAGGCCTTATGTTTTTCCTAGGTGAGTGCCAGCACCAAATTCAGTCCTTCTTTCAATCTTGACGTTCTCATTTGTGGTTTTGATATTATGACTATAAATTCAAGGGTTCAAGTCCCAGAATGCAGGGAAATAAACCGATCTGAATGAAACACTTGAACCTCATATACTGCAAATATAGCTTTCTGCTGATCTGTGTGTTGCTTTTCGTGTAAATAATGCTACAGGGGCTTTATCCTGAGCACTGTCAGGATCTGGGTGCTGTTGGTGGGAAAAGGGCACCTAGTAATCTGGAACCCCTAGACTGCAGTCTGACAGCATCACTGCCTCGCCTCCTGTCTCAAAGTTAACAATTATACCCAAGTCTGACCGGCAGTTAAGTATATAGGTGTACCTCATTCCTGTTGTGCTGAACTCACACTCACTTGCGCAATTCAACACTTGCAGTGTGCCAGTGACCAGGTCACCAGTGTAGCCATGCATTCTTATAACACGTTGAAGGTGCATCTACAGTGGCACATTGCCTGGCACAGCAAGCAGGGCACCCGGTCTGTATAGTGACATCCCACCTGTCACACTGTGCAGGATGTCTGATCACTATAGTGATTGGTTTCCCTCACAGTGCACTCAGTAGGTCACTTTCAGAGTGGTAAAGGTTTTGTAAAAATGTGTATGTCACATTAGGAACACAGTTCCAGACAAACTCTGCTAGGCAATGATTGAAATCGTGCTGTAGCCAAGCACCTATTGTTAAACTGCTTGCAGATCACTATCGACATAAACATCTTGTCACACCTATGTGCTGGTGACAAGAAGCATTTAGCTTTTAATACCAGTCTAAAGGTCAGTATAGACATGCAGCTTAGGAATTACTATAGCAATATGGAAATGGGACGAATATGTGCTTTACTGCAGTATTGCAGAATGTAAGAAATATGAACTTTATAGTGGCCTTGTGAGAACTGTGCAGATGTGTACTAATGAGGCATTATCAATTGATGGACCACCACATTGCTGATATGTTGAGCTTGTATATGAACATCATTGATAGTATATACTATAAACTTCTGCTGTTGGTTATACTAAACACTAATAGCATGGAGAAAACTAGGCGCTTTTCCTTATAGCCATTATGTTGTGCTGATGGCATGAAGAAGAATATTAGTAATACCAGAAGTACTATTTGCTTGAAAAGAATTTTCAGACTTTAATCTATTGTTCTCTTGGATGCTGTATGCCACTAACTGCTACAGAGGCACTTGGTTCTAAACACTTTTTGCTACGCAGCTGTCCACAGTGTGCGTAAAACGCATCATTTGCCACATTCCGTAATGACTACTTAATACAAAAACATAAAATGTACTGAAAAATGTTCTTAATTTGTTTCAGTATTGACCAGCGACACTTACCATCTGTGCTTTGAATGTTACAATTTTCAAACCTTTTCTTAACATTTCCTTGACAGAGGACGCCAAAGTTCCCCTTCAAAGTATTGTAAATTCACCCATGTTCATCAATCTCACTGACATAATCTGCTTTATTCATCTGGCATGTGTTCTTTAATCTCTGCAATTTGACACAATCTTTTCCAGAAATACTCCATGGAAAAAATCCATTATACACCCCTTTAAACATGCCCGTAAACCACTTCATGTCACTTTGAGCTACTGACCGAATGTGTTTAAAACTGTAGCATTTGACAGTTTTTAAACCAAACACTCTTCCACAGACTACTCTGAAGTGGTCATCAAAGCGTATTACATTCCAAGTATTCTTTTTGGCTCACATTGCTTATAAGGGTTGGTTTTAAAAATATCCCCAAGGAGACAGCCTGCTTTGAGAATGTTTTGAGCAATGTTACCTCTTGCTATTTCTTGTGGCACCACCAGTGGCGATTCCTTGAATGGTCCGGTAAAGTGGGGTTAAGTTCCTATCAAGTTTTCGGCATTGACATGTATCCTGATCAGCAGGCTTGCCACATGCACAGCCAGAGACTGGTTGCGTTGACTCTGCTAGTCAGTGTGGCTGGAGGAAGCAGGTCCAGTCCCCATGCCGGCACATTACACTATCCTGCTAAAGAATTGAAATCTCTCCAGGGGAATTGGGAACTAGATAAGACCTCCCTGGCTATTTTAGAACACGAGGGCTTACTCGCGGATAATAACGGTAGTCAGGATGGCACCGTAGACCCACTACCCCATAGCACAGTGCACACTTCCTTTACCCTCTCAAAGGCAACAGACACTATACTACTCTCCAACCATTCTACCAGCCTGAATATCATTTATTTGAATACCCGCTCCCTGGTAAAACACCAGTTAGAGATCTTTTTCCTCATTGATTTAAACAGACTCGATATTTTGCTCCTATCAGAAACCTGGCTGTTGCCTGAATCAACCCCTGATATTTTAGCGGCCAACCCAGACTCATACTAGATTTTACAAACCGATAGTCACGGGTAAAATAGGAGGGGTAGCTGCAATAATTAGTCAGAAGTTCCAGTTTACTTCTTTGAACGTGTCTCGTATCCCGTCAGTTGACCTTTTGACAATCAAATTAGAATCCGCTCAATCTTCCCTAGCATGTGTCGTTGTATACCGGACGCCTCAACACATGCCCCTATTCTCTCAGCAATTCGGCGACTTGATTGCCCAACTAGTGATCACACTTGATCCTCATTGTTGGAGATTTTAACTTTTGGCCAGGAGATCCAAAAGAAAGCTCAAATTCACCAGAACTCACGGGCCTCCTCTCCTGTTGAGCTTAAATTGCATGCAGCATGTACTGGCAGCCACCCACATCAAGGGGCATATACTAGACCAAGTGTAGTCACAAAATTTAGATATGTCTCATCTTCTAATCTCTCCCTGCCCATGGTCGGATCATTACCTGTTAACCTTCACGGTTTCCAATATTCACACTCCTACTGTCTTACGCTCGAGTAGTATGAAAGCTAGAAACTGGAACAAGGCCAATATGGAGTTGTTTCACACAATTCTTGCAACTACAACGCCTTCGGATCATAATTGTTCCCTATCCACCCAATCAGAAAACCTCACCTCCTGGCTAGAGTCGGCCAGTGACACGATTGCCCCCTTGAAAACCATAAAAACAAAAAGAGCCCTTGAATCCCAACAATTGTTCTCACCAGCTCTAAAGGAACAAAAACTCACTCAGACAAGCAGAGCGAAAATGGAGAAGGAATTACTTGCTCGAAAATAAAATGGCCTATATGTCTCTTCTTAAAGATTACAAGATCGCGATCCTCTCATGTAAGCCTGACTATTTTTCATCTAAGATCCTGAAATCCGAAAACAAAACTTTTTCTCAATTGTCGATGAATTAGTTAACCCTGAGAGAATCTCCGCTAAATCAGTCCATTCGCAGTCTTTATGTGACGTCCTCAACAACTACTTTTTTGATAAAATTGCCACTATCAAAGCCAGTATCCCAGGTCATAGTGTTTCTAACACATACACATTATCCTGCCAAAACTACTAATACACTAATAAGGCCATCATAAATAGTGAATGTGGTACATTCTCTATAAAATTGAACCCATTTCTGACCATTACTGGTCTTCTTATATACCGCCCTCCTGGCACTTCTACCTCGTTTTGTAATCCACTCATAGAAGCATCCACCCAGTTAGCCATAAGACATAATAATCTTATGATCTTAGGAGACCTAAACTTGCATTTTGAAGACAATAATGCAAAAGAGGCACAAATGCTCAAAACAGCACTGCAAGCACTGGAAATAAAATTGTTACCCACCCACTCAACTCATCAACAAGGGCACCTCCTTGACCCAATTTTCGCTACTTGGGAAGGAATTGAAGTTCTCCCCCCTATCCCAATAATTTGGTCTGACCACTATATGGTTACTTTTGACATACCGAGTAACATTACTAATAATGTGCCCAATAAACTATTATCTCTTAAGCGCCGTAATTGGAAAAACTACACCCCGGAAAGATTTATTAGCGCATTAAAGGAATACTCCCCCCCCCCCCCCCCCCCTCCCCCCCGCAGGTCAGTCCCTACATGACACTTGGAATAACTATGAATTATGGCTTGATAAAGCATTAGACAAAATCGCCCCGTGGACCTCAAAACCCCCTGTGAGAAGAACTAAATCAGAGCCATGGTACTCAGAAACTAAAAATCGCTAAGACTCAATGCAAAGCGATAGAACACAAATGGAGAAAAAGCTACACGCCCGACCTTAAGGAAAAGTATAGAGCTGAATTTAAAAAAATACCAGAAAATGGTAAGAGAGGAAAAAAGTGTATTCTTCAAAACCAGAATTGAGGAGGCAGACAATCCTACGAAGGAACTATTCCGTATCTATAAAGAATTGACAGACACCACACGCTTAGATACGCAAGACACATACTCCAACGATATATGTGAACAAACAGCAGATTTCTTCGTTGAAAAAAATCGAGAAAATTCATGCCACTTTCCCTAAATCCATTAAATCCGGAAAGGAGGCAGTGACTAAAACCTCAACTACTCAAAATTCCACGCTTACCAAATTCATTACACCTGACAAAAAAGACCTTATCAACATCATCAATGGTATTCACTCAGGCTCCCCTAGTGACGTGTGTCCACTGGTAAAAAGTAAGGACATCATGGAACATCTTCTTATAGATCATATAAGAAACATGATAATCCTATCTTTCCAAGAATGTAATGTACCTGATGCCTGGAAAACAGCGCAAGTCATACCTCTAAAAAAGAAACCTAATATCCCTATCACTCCGTTTCAAAACCTCAGGCCCATTTCTCTTCTGCCGCAATGTGCCAAGATAATCGAAAAAATAATTAATAAACAGCTCATGGCCTTTCTAGAAAAGGAAACTATACTCCACCCCTCGCAATCGGGTTTTAGACCTGGCTATTCCAGAGTCAGCTCTGCTGTATTCTACGGAATGTATCCGTAAGATGGTGGACGAGGGAGAGACAGCAGCGTTGGTCATGTTAGACCTAAGCGCAGCATTTGATACTGTGCTGCACTCCACGCTGCTGTCTCGACTCTCGGATATAGGGGTGAAAGATCATGCACTACGGTGGCTCGAATCTTTTCTCACCAAAAGATCGTTTCAGCTGCACTGCCCACCCTTTAAATCATCTTCTCGTAGCGTGAGCCATGGAGTTCCACAGGCCTCTAGTTTGAGCCCTACCTTATTCAACATCTACATGGAACCCCTGGCTCACGTTGCAGAGAACTTTGGGGTGGGCATTGTAAGCTATGCCGATGACACCCAGTTGATGTTTAAACTTACCCCAGACAGCGAGGAATACGCCACCAATTTCTCCAGCTGCATGGCGGCTGTTGCCACTTGGATGGACAACAATTGCCTCCGCTTAAATGGAGACAAGACAGAGGTATTGGTGGTGGGGAACAAAACATCGATATGGTCTCAGGCATGGTGGCCTACGGCCTTGGGTGAACTCCCCTGTCCCGTAGAAAAAGTCAAAAACTTAGGGATTATGATCGACTCGGACCTTTCGGGTAAATCCCAAGTTAGCAAAATAACAGGCAAGTGTTTTGGCACGCTAAAAACCCTGCGGAAAATCATTGATCTTATTCATATTGAAGCCAGAAAAATCATTGTTCACGCTCTGATAACGCCACACTTGGATTACGGTAACGTTCTCCTCTTAGGCCTGAACCAAAATCTTTTACACCAGCTACAATGTATTCAAAATACTGCCGCTCGCATGGTGTTGGGTCTTCCAAAAAGAACCTCTTCCAAGGCTGCCCTTTCCAAACTTCACTGGCTCCCTGTAAGGGAAAGAATCAGATTTAAAAGCCTCTGCTACGCCCATCGAATTGCCCACAATAAAGGACCTACATACCTCAGAAGTCTCCTTACCATCCATCGCCCGATCAGAGACTTAAGATCATCTGGTATGACACAATTCAAACTTCCCCGCATTTTCAGAGCAAAAATGGGGGGTAGATCCTTTCGCTACTTAGCTGTGAAGCATTGGAATGCCCTCCCAGTGCATCTGCGAATGGAACCCTCGGAAACTCTATTCAGAGCTAAATTAAAAACTCACCTCTTCCCGCAATAATTTTCTTTGGTCTCAACTCCGGCTCTCTTTTTCTTGAGAGTTGTCTGTTAGCAGTTAGCGCGGGGATACACAGTTGTGTGCAGCCATGCGCTTTATAAATGTCCTATTATTATTATTATTAAAACTCTGCATCATTGGATCAAATTCCACTTATTACCAATGATTCTTTTTTAACTTTAATTACAAAAATCAAGTCCTGTTCTCCTCTGGATTGCTGTCCTCCCCATATCCTATGTGAAGCTTTTCGGATCTGCCCGGATCCACCTATAGCTCTTCTCAACACATCTCTTAGAAGTAGTACGGTCCCCGACTCATTTAAGAGTGCGGAAATTCTAGCCACCCTGAAGAAACCTGGGGCCGATCCTCAGATATTGAGCAATTACCACCCCATATCCCTCCTGCCATACCTGATGCAGGAGGCACATGTGGCTTCCTGCATCAGCTCCTTTGTAGAAGTCATCCTTTCTTGATCCACACCAGGCGGGTTTTAGGCCAGCTCACTCAACAGAGGCTGTCATCCTAACAGTTATGGATGAATTGAGAAGGAGAGCCGACTATGATGTCCCACAGGCTCTGATTCTCCTGGACTTTGCTGCTTTTGACACGGTCCACCATAATATTTTGGTTGACCGTGTCCGAAGCGCAGGCATCCAGGGCTCAGCCCTGGGATGGAAGGATTCAGTTCTTTCTTAAGGATAGATACCAATCAGTCGAGCTAGGAAATTTCTGCTCAAATAAATGGAAATTACAATGCAGAGTTCCACCGGGGTCCTCTCTATCCCCCCTTCTATTCAATTTGTACATGCAGCCCCTGATTCTTACCCTGAAAGAAATGGAAGTCTCGACGTTTAACTATGCAGACGATCTGCAATTAATATTTAATATTCAATCTACTAGAATGTCTTGGGTTGAATCTTCAATCGGTCATGACGTTTATCAGCACCTGGATGAACGCAAATCAACTAAAGCTAAACCCCGATAAAACGGGGCTAGTTCTGATGGAAGGTTCTCTAAATCCTTGGAATCCAAATTTTTGGCCCTCATCTCTGGGGCCCCTTTGCCAGCGTCTTCAGTAAAAAGTCCAGGGATCATGATAAGCAGTGACCTATCAATGAAACCCCAGATTAACTCGGTGGTCTCGGTAAGCCTCTTCATTTTACGTAAAATCAAAAAAATCTGAAGATTCCTATCAGCGGAAGCTCTTAGTTGGTCGTCCTGGCGCTTATCTTGCGTTTTGATTACGCCAACGCTCTATGTTGGCATCCCGGCGTATCAAGTACAACACCTGCAACTAATTCAGAACCACGCCGCCAGATTAATTTTCCAACTCCCTACTCGTCAGCACGTGAAGCCTCTGCTGAAACAACTGCATTGGCTCCCTGTGGTCCAGCGCAGTGCCTTTTAAATTGGGCTGTATAGTATACAATGCACTGTCCAATAAAGGCCCGAAATTCATTGCTGAAAGGATTCAGAAATATATTCCCTCCCTCCCGCACTCTTCGATCGTCTAGTCCTAATCTTTTGATCACCCCCAGGTTTAAGCGTATTAAACACGGGGGACTCAGGTTTTCAACGTTGGCTCCTCATTTCTGGAATTGCATTCCACCGTTTATACGCAATATGGATGCCTATCTCCAGTTTAGGAAACAACTGAAGACTTTGCTTTTTATCAAAGCTTACAACTAACTTCTACAATCTATAGGATTAGCTCAGTTCTCTCATGTCCTAAGCGCCAAGAAACCAACCCGGTGAACATTGCGCTTTGCAAGCAATTTTAACATAACCTAACATAACATACAGGGAGAAGGGCCAGTAGAGCACCATTTACTTTCTCAGATTTTGCCGTTTTAGGCGAGAAATTAAAAAATGCATGTGTATTTTGTTTATCATTTTAAAGGTAATTATTTAAATTACTTTGCTAGATTTCTTTGATCTTTAAAATGGCTTTACTCGTTTCGATTTTCATTAACATCATTGTATGCTGACAGGTATTTCCGAACGATAACAGAACCTGCTTTCTCATGAACCGGTTTCATATGAAGGTGTTCAATTTCATGGCAAGTCTGTGTTTTGTCCTGAATTAGTCAGTTTATTTCTAAAGTGCATGAGATCCGTTGCTTGCAAGGACTAATTTGATCCCTCCAGATCAGTGGCCATCAAATTGACATTGTTTTTATGATAATTGTCTTCCGGCAACTCCTTTTCCCTAAGGTCAATTTACTGCAGGTGGCGAGTGCCTAAGTGTTTTAAGGTTTCCTGAGCTCATAGCGTCTTATGGTAATTAACATTGAAACTGGACTACTGCTTACCCTACTAGATGTCTGTCTCCGAAATTCACAGTATTTTACTGAGTTGGTGGCTGCCATTGATCTGGTAGCACTGCAGAAGAAGTGGCATATTTTCAGGATCGGGACTTGTATACTTGCGAAGTGGAATACACCTGTTTTTTTTTGTGGAAAACCTTTATTTATCAAAACAAGTACACCGCTATTCAGCCGTACATCCCGGAGGCCAGGCAGCATCATATTGCAACTCGGAAACATGTACAAAAACAAGGCACAAGAGTGGTCGGGTTTAATTTTTCAATAGAAAACCCTAAAACAACAATAAATATAGCCAAAGCAACAGAGAGAAAGTAAGGAGAGAAAAAGAGGAAAGAACAGAAGAAGAGGATGAAAAAGGAAAGGAAACAAGGCTGAGGACAAAGAGGTTATTCTAGGCATATATCACGGGGAGGGGCGGGGTTCGCACATCCCAACAACAACAGGACACATAGCAGTCAAATGGACGGGGAGCAGAGATTCAGGTTACAAAGCTTGGAACCATGGGTGGGGGAAACTACGGAGACAGGCGGATCTCAGGCTGTGCCATCTCCGGGGGTGCACAGATGTCTCCCCTGTATGAGTTCCACGCTCCCCATATCGACCCCCACATCCTGGGTTTGCCCCGAGCCAAGTAAACAGTCTTTTCTCGGAGCATGCACCAATCCATGTTGGCCTTCCACAGATCGACGGTGGGGGGCGCGGACGCTCCCCATTTCTGGGCAATGTCTCTTTTGGCTATCATGTTACCCAGGGTAACCCATCGAGTCTGAGCTACATTGTAGTCGTTCGGGCCCCAAACGTTCAGAAGGCAGCGCCGGGCCTCAGCAGGCAGGGTCACGCCGGTAACCGCTCTCATCACTCCATGCACACGCCCCCAGTACGAGGCAATCACCGGACACTCCCAGATTATGTGCATAAAAGTTGCCACAACACCACATCCTCTCCTGCACAGTCCATCCTGAGAAAGTCCCATGTGTATCAACCTTGGGCCCGTGATATAGACCCTGTGGAGTATCTTCAACTGAACGAGTCTCAGCCTGGCCGAGATCGCCACCTCCTTAGGGGAAGAAACTGCTGACTGCCACTCCTCCTCATCCATCTCAATTCCGTCATTAACCCAGAGGTCTTTCAGTCTCACCAGCAGGTCAGTCCGCACATTGAGTTTTTTTATAGGTCAAGGAGATGGCGCTATCCGGCATATGGCCGTCCAACACCCTGTCTTCCAGCGGAGATGACTCAGGCACTTTCTCCCCCACTGGTATAGAAGATGTGAGAGCGTGCCGAAGCTGTACGTAACGGAAGTATTCCGTGGTACCCAACTGGAACTCGGCCTGTAGCGCTTCGAAAGATTTAACCTCCCCCCTGGCCATCATATCTACCACCTTTATGAGGTCCCATCTATCTAACCCTTTGGAGTGCCACAGTTTCCCAAGCAGGTCGGAATCGTACAGGGGAGTAGCCATAGTGAGTTTGCCCTGCCAACCCAGAGTCTTGGTCACTGCCCTCCAGAGGTGCACCGCTGTCTTAGTAGGTCCAGTCAATTTCCGATCCAGAGATCTAGAGTACAATGCCCTGTAATAATTCCCATCATTCGTAAGCCAGCGATCCATGGCGTATCCAGGATTGACCGCCGGACCGTAAAAACCGTGGTTAATAGCCGCCAGCTGAGACGCCCAATAGTAGCGGCGCATGTCCGGCAAGGCGATGCCGCCATCATACCATGGAATAGTCAGCTTAGCAATAGAGATCCGCGGCCTGCCATCCCACAACAGGGTACGCTGCAGGCTCTCAATCTCTCCAAAGTACTTAGCTGACACTGGGTCTTGCAGCCCTCCACGTCTCGCCGCAACCTCACCAAAGGAGGGAGCAAGTTCTTAGTGTAACGAGCACGGGCATCCTTTGAAATATAAATGCCCAGGTACTTGAAACCATGTTGCGCGATCTGTATAGAGCAGCCTCGAGGGAGGGGCGGAGTATCTCCACACAGCACGTAGAGGGAGGACTTGGACCAATTAATGACCAGGCCCGAGTAACCACCAAAAGTGCCAAGTAAGTCAAACACCACAATCAAGGATCGGCAGGGAGAAGTAAAATATAAAAGGATGTCGTCTGCATAGAGCGATATTCGATCTTCAAAGCCAGGCGACCACGTGATGCCTGCAACATCGGGATGCACCCGGATCCAGGCAGCCAACGGCTCAAGTGCTAGAGCAAACAGGAGCGGCGACAGCGGGCAGCCCTGTCTAGTGCCCCTGCGCAAGGCGAACGAGGCAGACAGTCGACCGTTCACCGTCACATTGGCAAGCGGGGAAGAATAGAGGAGCCGGACCCAGCCGATGTATTCAGGGCCAAACCCAAGTTTAGTGAACACAGCCCAGAGGTAATTCCACTCAAGCGAGTCGAATGCCATTGTCGCGTCGAGCGAGGCAAGCACCGTCGGCTTCGTGAGCTGGTGCGCCCGCGCCACCACCGCATGGAGCCTCCGGAGATTAAGAGCTGTGTTACGGTGCGGGATCAAACCGGACTGGTCCGGATGAACCAGGTCCGCGATCACTCCCACCAGCCGGTTAGCAAGAAGCTTCGCCAAAATTTTCGGCTCGGCGTTCAGCAGGGAAATGGGGCGGTAGGAACGGCACAAATCTCGAGGCTTCCCTTCCTTGTGAATGACCACAATAGTGGCCAGTCACTGATCAAACGGGAGCTCACCAGCCTCACGGGCCGCCAGGAACATATCTCTCAGAGGAGCACCAATGGTATCAGCCCTGAGCTTATAGAGTTCCACCGGGATACCATTGGGCCCCGGTGCTTTACCGGAGCGCAGCGACCTGATCGCCAGTGCTACCTCGTCAGCCGTCAGGCCCCGGTCCATATCCTCCCTCTCTGCGTCAGACAAGCAAGGAAGCTCGATCTCCTCCAGAAAGGTGGCCGAGTCCTGTTCGGACCGGTCGGAAACGGACGTGTAGACCGCCTCAAAGTAGTCCGCAAACGCCTCGGCAATAGCAGCTGGGTCAGTGACGACGAGTCCGTCGTCACCCAGGATCTCTGGTACCACTCGGGACGCCAGGTCCTTCTTATCCAACCAGGCAAGAAGCTTACCCACCTTATCCCCAGCGTCATATATCCTGCCCTGCTGTTCCCTGCTCACCGCCTTAGCTGCATCGGTAGCAGTGGCCCTCAGTTCCGACTGCTTCAGGGCAAGAGCATGGAGCAAATCTGGAGTCGGTCCCAGGGCCAGCTGGGAGTTCAGATCAGCAATATCCGACTCCAGCCGAACCAAGTCTTCATCCCGTCTCCGAGCCTCGGCTATCAAGGAGAAGGCTTCCCCTCTGAGAACAGTTTTGAAGGCCTCCCAAAGGGAGACGGCCGAGTCGACAGAACCAGAGTTTTCAGCAAAGTACAGATCAATAGACTTCGCCAGGAGGTCGCGGGTCTTGGGGTTACGAAAATACCAGGGGTTAATAGGAGCCACTCTCGATGTCGCCACGATGTGGAAGTCGAAAGACACCCAAACCGGGGAATGGTCAGAAATGCCCCTGGCCATGAGACGAGCGTTGGAAACCGACAGTGCTTGGGCCGCTGGGGTAAGGACATAATCAATACGGGAAAGACTACCGTGGGCCCCGGAGTGGAAAGTATATTGTCTCTGAGCGGGATGGAAAAGTCGCCAGCAATCAACCAGGCCCATGGTGGCAATGAAGTCTGAGAGCCAGAACTGTGCACTACGTAGATCTCTGGATGGGAAACGATCCAAGTCACCTGAAACCACAGAATTAAAGTCCCCCCCCCCAGAATCAGCAGTCCCTCCGGGAGACCCAAAATGGCGCCACTCAGATCTTGAAAAGTGGACGTTTGCTGCCCCGGGGGGACGTAAACCGAAACTAAAACCAGAGTGCGCCCCTCCCACCTGCACACCACTGCAACGTATCGGCCCCTATCATCAACCAGGGTAGACTCCACCTCTAGGGGAAGGGACATGCGCACCATGATGCCCACCCCACGGGACCCCGTAGAGAAACCCGAATGGGCCACCATTTTAAACCCTCTCCTATTCAAGGCCCTACAGGTGTTACCAACAAGATGAGTTTCCTGCAAAAGAACGACGTCTGGGGCACAGCGTTTAAGCATCTGCAGAACAACACCACGTTTAATGCGATCCCCCAACCCATTAACGTTCCAGCTCAACAAATTCAATGATTTACCCCCCATCGTCAAGGACGCCCACCCCCCTCAACCCCCCCCCCCGGAATGCAGCCCACAAGCAAACATCATCAGAACAATAAAACCTCAGCCATGACGAGTTAGGAAACAAGCATTGGAAATGCAGTAGGTCTCGCATTAGGAAAGTTTGAGCTATTGGTATTGTAAATGACACTTTTTTTTATTTGTGTTGGTTTTGAAAGTAGCAAAATTAATAGCTTTGTCTGTTACAATGTCAATAGTTTTAACTTTTGCAAATGTGACACCTATAGCATTTGTAATGCAATGTGTGTTGTATTTACGTGTCTTAGATGTATTGATATTACAAATAACAATGGCTTTTAATTTTGTAAATAATTAATACTTAAATAAAAGCTATTGTAATTTATAATGGCAATAGCTTAAACGTTTGTAAATAACTTTTGTGAAGATTATGTTCAGTGTATTTTATTGTGACGACAATCCAAGAACATTGCATTTGCACCTACACACACAGAGCCACACACATGTAGATGTGGTGGATCTGGGGGATATGGTGGTGGTGGATGTGGTGGTCGAGGTGGTGGTGGAGGTGGAGGTGGTGGTGGATGTGGTGGTGGATGTGGTGGTGGATGTGGTGGTGGATGTGGTGGTGGATGTGGGGGTGGTGGTGGATGTGGTGGTGGTGGAGGTGGTGGTGGTGGAGGTGGTCGATGTGGTGTTGATGTGGTGGATGTGGTGGCTGTGGATGTGGTGAAAGTGGTGGTTGTGGACATTCCACAGAGGTCTACTTTATTTAGACGTTAATGCCCTTCCTCTGATGGAGGGGAAGACAAGTTAGAACTAACAGTTGATGATTATACCTGGTCAGGTTGAAGCTTGTTTTTACAAATTTTATATGACAGATTGTCTTACCAATCAAAAACTGAAATTGATGCATCTTTTATGTTCCCACCTTCAGCCTCCTTGTGGCCCCTGCCATTCATGATAATCCTCTGAGCACTATTAGCATAGTTCATTGCTGGTTCTCCTTCTCATTGTATTAGCTACCACTGATGAGAATATCTGGCACAGAGGACATTGAAAGAGAAGGCTTTTGGCAACGAAATAAACCATATATTTAAATCTTACGATTGATTAAAAAAAAAAAAAGTTTAGGTCTCACACACATGCACCTGTTGCATTTTTGTTCTATCTTCAACTTTCCCAATTTATATTTAGCATTTAATAATGTTTCAGCACTTGATCTTGTGACCGGGTCCCACCAATAAGTTTATGGACTTGGCTCCTGCAGATGGGTGACTATTAAGGACGAATGACCATGGTAAAATGTTAAAATCGGGGTAGAGATGAGCTGGGAGAATCATCTGAAAACTAGACTGAGCTTTCTGTAAATCAAAGTTCTGAAACACAACTTTTCGTACCTCAGTAACTCATGTTCCTGCATTTTAAATGTTTCTCTTAAACTATATTTCCAATGTGTGTTGTATATCTATATAGTTCTATATCCCCCTAAGGCCGGTGCACATAGACTACACACTGCTGAAGCCACCACAACGCCCCCCATCCCTGCAGTGCATTAAATGAGTAGAATAAACTAAATATGGTAAAACAGATGCACCCAATTAAAGTCTTTATATCCCTTTTTACGATAAGTCAAGCTCAGAACGAAGACTGCGGCATCCTTGTGACCGCGAGTGACGTGTGCATCATATGCCATCCCAAAATAAACAGACCACACAAGTAGAGACAGACAGGCACAGTTTAAAAGTCAGAGAAACTAGGGTACAGCGAGAGGCAGAGGCAAGTTGTGGAACAGATCGAGACGCAGTCTCAGTGGAAAAGATAGAGGCAGACAGCAGAAGAAACTAACAGGCAAAGAAAGAAAGACTCCCTGGAAAACAGAGGCAGAGACTGAGGCTTGTAGAGTGGGTTGGGGGGGAGTGGGGGGGGGGGGGGGTTGGCACACCGCTGTAGTAGTACGGCGACCTCTGTTCTGTCTCTAGAACCTCAGTGGCGACGCCAATAGTTTTACACACAGCAAATGAAATGCGCATGATCTTGCTCTTCCTAATGAAAGGGGAGTTGTGCTTTTTTGGCATGAACTACAGCGACGCCGATTTTTTGTAGGTACCATGAATAAATATGCTTAAGGAACGGTCTGCGTGCACTGTGACATACCATATGCCGCTGGCCTTCATAGCTCCCTATTCAAAGGAGATGCTCTTTACAAATGGACATTCCTGTTACAAAGGAAGCTGTGTGGTCTGTTTTCACAAGATAAATAAGTCACCAGTAATTTACGGCACATTTTGTTGCTTCCACCCATACCGCAGTCCAACATGGGTAACTTCTTCCATACTGAATGCCTAAAGAGTGCTGCACTCATACTCATTTATCGTTTTGTATTAGCCCCTTAACTGCGTATGTTTACTCCAAAAACGAAAAGTCTCCTCCCTTTGCACATGTAAGTGTTCCTTGCTCAATACGTTTACGTTTACAGATCAAACAAGAAACGGTGAAATAAATTAACATAGCCATCTAAAGTAAACAACGAGCATGGCGTCAGTGATGAAAGAGTCTGCACACAGAAAATGAACCAGGGCAAACAAAACACAAATGCTTCTCACTACAGTGCAGGCTAACATAAGAGAACCGCTTGTTACAAAATAAATAAAAAAGTTGTACTTACACAATGGTCTCTCTCGGCATACTGCTTCTTATGCCCTGCATGACTAAACTCCAGCACTTGTTTACTGAAAGACGACATGGTCGCTGTTATAGATTAACAATACGGGCGCACGCTGCAGCCCCCTTCGAATGTGCTTTCATTGCAGTTTAAAAATGGACGTGCGCCCGTGTTAATTTGAAAGTCTGATTTTACGGAGGTCTGCATGTAATTTTAAAAATAAGCACAACAAGAGAAAGGCGTGTTCTGAAAGAAAACAAGAGAAACACCGAGCACGGCGTCAGTGTTGGCATTGCTGGGGGGTAGGGGGGAAGTGGGGATTTAAAAAAAAAATGCGACATGGCGGGCAGGGGAGGGAGCGGAGCGGGGGCCTGGAGTGCGGCTGAGGGAACTGATGTGCACGCGCTTTTAAGCTCAATGCGCATGCGCATGCGCATTGAGCTTAAAAGTCACGGGCACTGCAAGGAATCGCCACGATTCCTTGCAAGTCGGTTAAAGAATGGATAAGCCCCCATAGTCTCGCAAGCTCGATGCGCATGCGCATCGACAGGCGAGACCTAAAAATAGAGCAAACAAGAACACGTTCCAACTACCCCCCACCCTGCACCCCTGCATTAGACTAGAAGCCACCCCAACTAGCAGTGTGCCTGTCGCCCCTTAAACTAACCTACAAAAAGCCCCTAGAGGAGAAAAGAGACATCCTACCCCCCCCGTCACCCTCCATATCAAAGTGCAGAAGTGAGACAAACAAAAGAAAAAACAGTCATAGTCGGTGCCAGCCGCAGCAACCCTCCCAGAAAAAGTCTCAGGCAGATTATTCATTCCCGGGAACCTGATCCTCCTGCAGCACCCTCCGCCTGGTCATCCGGTTCGGTCCTTTGCTGAGGCAAGGTGTCCAACCAGTCCCCTGCCGCATCTGGAAGGTCAAAAAACACTGTCCGGTTCCCATGCTCGATGCGAAGTTTAGCAGGATAAAGCATGGAGTAGCGCATCCCCAACTCCCGAAGCCGCCTCTTTACACCCGTAAAACTTTGCCGGCGCTTCTGGACAGCCTGAGTGAAGTCAGGGAAAAAGTTGACGTCTGCATTCTGGAACCGTAGAGGGCCAGCGCTCCTTGATGCCTGCAAAATGGCGTCCCGGTCCCTATAATTAAAGAGTCTCGCAATGATGGGGCGAGGGGATGCACCCGACTTCGGCGGGCCACCCGGGATCCTGTGAGCCCTCTCGACTGAGAAAAACTCAAAAAAGCTCAGACCTCCCGGCGCCAAGTTCTTAACCACCAAGTCCTCCACAAAGAGCTCGACCGACCCTTCCTCGGCCTTCTCCGGCACCCCCGTAATGCGGACATTCTGGCGCCGTGCCCGTCCCTCGAATTCGTCAAGCCGACGCACAAGCATCCCATTAGCCGTTTTCAGATCACGGACCTCAGTCTGCACGTCCGACATATCGTTGATTAAGCTCGATGTTTTGAGGTCCAGGGCTTCACCTTATCATTTGTCTTGCCTAGATCAGCTCTGATGAGATTAAGTTCGATCTTTAGGGTATCCACTTTGCTGGACAGCGCCTCGTGTAGAATATGCATCTCAGCCTTCACACCAGCAATGGCACCCATCACGTCCCGAAGCGTGAATTCAGGATCCTCAGGGGACACGTCCCTCAACGAGTCTTTAGTTCGGCCCGTCATAACCGGTGACCTCTTAGATTGAGAGAAGCGTTCCGGAATAGTTGATTGGGAATGAGTCTGCTTCCTGCTGACTCTTGCAGGCTTTCCTTTGTCCGAGTCCCCTCTGCCCGCCATATTGAACTGTTATGGCAGGATAGTCCGGGGGAGGGGCAGGTCACCAAATGCGACTTCAGTCGGTACCAGAGATACGGCAATGGGAGCCCCAGAAACCATCTAAGGGAGAGTGCAGCGAAGAGTGTCCGGGCCAGCTGGTCCAGGCCGTCCGATAGGCCCGATCGGGAAGTCCCACGACAGGCCACCACTCGGTCCCAACGGTGTCAGCCAATGACGCAGGCGGGGTCCGCCAACTTCACAACGGCATAACTCGGTCCGGGAAGATCGGATTTCCGAGCTGAGAACGGGCGCCGCTTCAGCACCGGCTCAGCTGATGATTCCCACCACAGTGGGACAGGATAGGCGACAGGATCATTGCGGAGGATCGGGAGGTCTTCGGAGCTCCGAGCTCATGCGGCCATCTTGGTTGCCCGCGAAGCTCATCCTCGGAATACACCTGTCTTGAGTACAAATCGTCCAAGTCAATCTCATTCAAGCCATTTTAAAAACAAGCATTGAAAATGCAACAGGTCTCGCCTTTGGTTAAGTTTAAGCCATTTGCTGTGCTTATGGTATTTTATAGCAAAGCAAATGGCTTTAACTTAATAAAAGGCGAGACCTATTGCATTTCTTAGTGTTTTGCAGACTGATATTCTGGAAATAGGCACAATTGTAACCGTAAACATTGTTTGCGGATGTCTGTCCCCATACTTAGCTAACATCTAAAGCGAATTATGAAACCCAGAGCAAACTGGATTGTTGGGTTCGCAGAGCATGCGCCAATACAGCACAGTCAGCTGCACCGCGGATTATCTAGCTGTTTGAGGAGTAGCGTCATTCTTTGAATAGGGTGACCTGCCCATTTCACTCAACGGGAAGCAGCATACCTATGTGTGGTGTTGTGAAAGGGAGTGTGGCATGCCTCGTAGGCTACTTCTAGAGTGTTATTATTCCGTCAAAAGCGTCACACTTGCTGGATGCTCATGTGGAGGTCCTAAAGTGCAACAACAAATGCAAGTGAAGCTCACTGAAGCCATCTGCGCTTGATAAAGCGCTCTCGCCACCAACGCGGGATTTGGACTAAGGCTGTGATGCACCACTTCCTCAGTTTGTATCGTCTATGCGGGAGCACACTGTGTCCCCGACAAATGCAAGTCTCTTCTTGCAGAAAGAGGAGCACGCTGCAAAAGAGCAGATATACGGCAACCCAAGCCACCCCACCCCCCCTCTCTCTTTTCTCTTTTACTCTTTCTCTTCTCTCTCTGGCACCACTAGGCCAGAAGGACACAATGCAAGACCAGCCAAAGAAAGGAAACAACTGCTTGTTTTTTCTTGTATATGTAAAATTTATTTTCAATAAAAATATTTTGAATAAGAAAACATCAGACAAACCGAAACACTGAAGTGGTGGTTTCTGCCACCAGCCCCTGCTCTGCAAGCACCCCTGCAGCGTGTGCTGTAAACCCACGGCAGTGCTGAAACCCCACCTCCCGTGCAGCGCCTGACATACCCACGGTCCGCGCGCGCTCGCCCGGCTTCTCTCGCTCTGGTTCGTCCAAACCTGCGAGCTTGGTGTCGCTTACAACCGCCAGCGCGTCTGCTCTCTGCTCTGTCTACAAATTGGCCACCCAATATTTTTAAACCACATCTAATTGCCATGTGGTAAAGAGCAGCAATGTGTCTCGCTGTCATTCCTGTCTGGCGACGGAGACTGCCTCTAAACACAATTATCTAGGCTTGTAGCGAAGCATTCTTGAATAATATATGGCATAACCTTCTGCATGCACTCCCCACTTTAGCCCCCCCCCCCCCTCCCATGGTCAGTTACCCCACACTGGATTCTCCTTCAGCGCAGTGGGACGCCGTTCCCACCCTCACACCTCTGAAGCCGCTGTTGCACTTTGTGGATTTTCATGCTGGACACTTTACTCTGTATTGGAAGAGTTCGCGCTGGTAAAAAAACGCTGGCGGCCCTCGGACCACATCTTGCTGCATTTCATTCGCTGATGCACTTCTAGGGGCACCGAAAGAGATGCAAACCGAACTTGGAGGGGGCCCGGGTTGTTTTTTCCCATGGATAAATCTGGGATTCATGCTTGTCGGCTCAGTCCCTGCCATGTTGAAAGTGTCAGATTCGCCCAGTTCTCAGCACTGGGAGGGTGTGTGTGTGTGTGTGTGTGTGTGTGTGGGGGGGGGGGGGGGGGAGATGGGTGTACGGGTGTTGAGGCGCAGGGGCTGACAGCCCGAGGGACACACGGGGTCCGGATGACTGAAAAGCTTGGTTTGTGGGTGAGAGGCAGGGCTGGGGTGGGCGGTTGCGGGAAATGAAGGACTAAGGGGTAGAGGATGCTAGTTTAGGATATTTAATATTGTTTTTCCAGTTTGCGCTGTCATTAAACATCACCAAAATCTTAAACCAACTGGATAAATGTGAAAGTGTGTCTTGAACCCTAAAAGGGTCGTGCCCATGACCACCTCTTTGGGAACAAAAATACACTCACTTTTTTAACACTCACAAGCACCTCGGAATATAATTCTCCTAACCTGGTGTTGATGGAGGCGTAGGAGGAGGGGCGAGAACAAGCGCCCTGATCATCTCTACCAGAACATCGTTCTAAACACCTTTGAAGTCAACTGTTATCGATACACACTGAAACACTTTGTTTTGTGACCCAGATCACGTTTTTGTATGTTGGTAATAGAGCGACCGTGCCAGGACACTGATGCAATCTTTTATATGCATTATTAAAACTGCACCTGATTAAAGAAATGGCAACTGCCAATGCCCATCCAGCCACCGTTCATGACGTGAAATCAAAAAACATCAGTGGAAACACTTAAAGAAAAGCCAGAATCAACACGGCACACACTGCAGCCAAGCGAACATTTTGTAGAACTTGCTCTCAGCATTTATATTTTCAGACAGAGGAAAAAAACAGCCGCCTCCGATCAGGAAAAACACCCTGTAGAAACTAAGGCGGGGCTTGGGCAATAGTGGAACCCGGGGCCTTGGAGGATGGTCCTTTCATTGAACCTTACCTGCTGAAGTTCTGCCCTCGTGGGTTTGTTTCAGGCCTCCCTGGGCAGGAGGGTATGAAGGTGAGCTCTGCCTCTCTCTTTGCACAAGCCTTATTCCAACATGGCATCTGCTCAGTGTGCATGCAAGCTGCCTCCGTTTATTTCCCACACAAGTCTCTCGGGCGGCTCCTTCAGCGACCCTCTTGTAGTGCTTGGAAAGTGGCTCTGTTCGAAGTGAACTGCAAGGATCGCTCACCCCACTGCCAATTCGATGTTTGTGGCTGGATCCTTTCCAGGCACTGCCAGAACGGTGCCAGGCAGGTGGAACATTGCTTTGAAGCCCCACGCGTGGTTGAAGTCCCTGGAGGTGGATGTAGGTGTTCGCCTTTTGTGTCAGAGACGGGTACTTGCAGTGCCTCCTGAGAGACAGTGCAGGGAGATGCAAAAGTACGAAATGACAACGACATGGAAACTTACACACCAATGTTGTTTAATAAAAGCCAACGCTGTTTCATAGTTATAACAACTACGAAAGTACGAGCTATGCTAAGGAAAATCACGCATACAACGAATGGCATCGAAACCTAAAACATCTGCATATATTCTACGTCACTCAGAAATCGTCCATTTGTGGGCATTGGCTAACCAGCTTCAGTAGCACTACGTTTAACTTTATATTTTAGATTATACAAGGGTGATTTTTGTTGCACGCCAATTATCCTTGTGTAGGAAAGAGGCTATCTTCACGTCTCTCTCCCATATCAACCCCAAAACTCTTACTAAAACAAGCGCCTACGTTGTCATTTTCTTTCTTTCTGTCGTCCCACTTGGACGGACTCTGCCTGACTTCCTGCTGGCGTAAAAGGATTATTATCTTCTTTATAGGGCAATCTGTTTGGACCCATAAAGAAAATAACAACCCTTTTACGCCAGCAGGAAGTCAGGGCAGCCAGTCCAAGTGGGACGGCTCTAAAAGAGAAAAGAGTACGTCACTGTACGGTCTTTTCCAATGGCTGGACACAGTTTAGCATGACCGGTGACGCCAGCCAATGGAAAAGAAGCGCCTGGCTTAAACTCAGCTAGTGAAAATCTCGCCAGCGAGACTGCGCATGTGCGCAGCCAATGCTTGCCGAGACCTAAACAGATCATAAAAGCACCAATTCATCACATAGGCCATAGCACAATCTTATAGAAGATCCATATGAGAAATAAACAAAACGGTTTTAAAATCTTTAAATCATTACAAATCATTATTTTCACAAATGGCCTCTGCCATTAAAATTTATTAACATGTATAGAAACTTCCAAACACTGTAAGCAGTTCCAGTGACTGAGATCCCCAATATTAAGAAGCAATCCATGTATCCCAGTTTTTACAGCACTTTAAATCTGGGAACTCTGTTTTTCCTCCTCCTCCTGCATGCCCACAAAAAACATGCCACAGAAGCAAACAAATAGGTCATAAAGAGCAGTTAGGAAATACAATGCCATCCTACAGCGGGTAAATTGTGTCGCCTTAAAATCTGTAAGATAAAAGCTTTCCTTTCGGTATGATAATACGTACAGGATAACACTGTGTAAGTCTGAGGAGCTGATTTGAATATTTAAATTTCTTCACTGGGTGGGCTAGCAGAGGGATGTAATTCGGGCGGATACACAGTAGGATAAATCTGTGGTGAGCGTAACTAATACACGAGAGATAGGAAAATCTGTTGCTCAGTCTTGGAGGAATATGATGTATACAGACGTTGCCCATTTTTTGTGGTTTTTTTCCCTCAGGAGAAAACTATCCCTCTGGAGATGCAGGTCAATAATTTGCCTCTTCGAGACCAGACCTTCCCACACAGTGCGGGGTCCCTAAATAGATCTCCCTGCCCAATTGCGGTCAGTTCAGCCTCTACGTAGCTAAGCCAATCAATCCTGATGTGGTGGTCCAGCTTCAGGCAGCTAACGATTATACGTAGAGTTAAGTTGACCTTGGACCTACGCAGATCAAAAGCCACAGCCGGATTGGGGCCAGTTTGATGGAATCAAGCAAGTCAGGTAACTCCAATTCGAGATGTGAAGTATACTTTGAGTGTGATTGGGGTAAGGATACCCAATTTCTGAAGGTGTCTTCCAATCTCTGCAGTTGGTCGGCGTTTGCCATCCCCCAGACTCATGCCCCATACTTTATCGCTGCCTTTGTTTTGGCTCGATGGAGGTTTTCAATCCCGCCCAGAGGACTGGCACCCATTTTTCTTGCAAAACCCTAAGGCCTGCAGACTCCTTTCCATAGCTGAAGCTCTTCCCTCAACCATGTTTTTCCCAGAGTGGTGCTTATCAAATAAGACCCTCAGATAGGGAAAGGAGTTTACCACTTCATGTTTCTTAGAGGCCAACTGGAAATGGAGGTATTTTTCTCCTCTTCTTGCGCCTGCTATGACAAATGTTTTCGCCTCATTTTCTCAAAGGTCTGTTGAGGCAGTACATGAGGCATATGTTATAAGGGACCAAGGGCAACCCCTGTCCTGGCGCGCCAAAGATAAGCCCGTCTACGCCTGGACCGCGCCTAGCGCCAGACCCCCTGGTCCCCGCAAAGCGCACTCCTCCCGCATAACGTATGACGCCGCTACCCTCTTAGCCCTTAACCCCGGACGCACACCACAATGCTACGAAGCTGCCCCAGGACGTACCCACGGTCCTTTCGCCTGCCACTCCTGCAAGTTCGCCTGCATCAAGACCCACACCACCAAATCCATGACCTCCAAATAGAGCTCCGACTCCAACCACCTGAAGTGCATCCTGCTGAACACCCGCTCGATCCACAGACACGCCACTGAACTCTGGGACTTACTCGACACTGCGTCACCGGACATCGCCTTCCTTACTGAAACCTGGATGAACGCATCATCAACACCCGACGTCGCCATTGCCATCCCTGACAATTACAAGATCATCCGGAAAGACCGCACCGCCCAAACAGGAGGAGGCATCGCCATCGTCCATAAGAACACCATCAAAATCACGATCAGCTCCGACGACAACCTCACAACCGCCGAACACCTCCACTTCCAGATCCACAACGACCCTAGTACCACACTGAGGCATCCTCCTCTACAGGCCTCCAGGAACCCGCAAAACAATTCAGCCAAGACATCACTGACTTCATCAGCCCACATGCCCTCGCCTCCGAGAACTACATTCTACTAGGAGACCTCAACTTCCACCTGGAAAAGAAAAACAACACCACCACCACCACCCTTCTTGACAACCTGGCCAATCTCGGCCTCAAACAACTTGTTGACACCCCCACTCATGTAGCCGGACATACGCTCGACCCAATCTTCACCTCCAGCAAACACATCTCCTTCGATCACACCACAGCTCTCCACTGGACGGACCACTGTTGTGTTCACTTCAGCTACAAAACCACCCCGACCCACAACCCCCCACAACCTATACCCCGGAGAAAATGGAACAAAATCACCACCGACCAACTCCTCACATCGCTCAACCAGAACACACCCGCCCTCTCATCTGACCCAAACCAAGCTGCCATCAATTTCAAACAATGGATCACTCACAGCGCTGACGAATTAGCACCCCTAAAAAACCATCACACCAAACAAGACAACAAAAAAGCCCCCTGGTTCAACAATGACCTTAAGAAATCCAAGAAGCTATGCCGTACTCTCGAGAAAACATGGAGAAAAAACCCAACCACCGACAACATGACCACCTCCAAGGCAGCCACCCGCAAACACCACCAGCTGATTCGATCCACCAAGAAAACAGCTTTCAAGAATCGACTCGACAACAACGCACATAACAGCAAGGAACTATTTAACATCGTCAAAGAATTCACCAACCCCACCGCAGCCTCAAACGACATCACTCCCTCCCAAGACTTCTGCGATTCGTTATCCTCCTTCTACAACAAAATTGCCGACATTCACAACAGCTTCGAAAACAGCTCCAACGAACAATCCTCTCCCCCCCCCCCCCCCCCCCTGAACCTGAACCGCCCTCTAACAACCTCAGCGCCTGGAACCCAATCACCACTGAAGACACCATCCGCCTAATGAATTCCATTCACTCTGTCTCACCAACCGACCCATGTCCCCACCACATCTACAACAAAGCAAACTCCATCGCACCCCATCTCCGTGATGTCATCAACTGCTCCTTCAACTCTGCTACCTTCCCAGAAAGTTGGAAACATGCCGAAGTCAGCGCCCTCCTGAAGAAACCCTCAGCAGACCCCTCTGAACTTAAAAACTACCGCCCCATATCCCTCCTCCCATTCCCGGCCAAAGTCATTGAGAAAGCCGTCGATAGCCAACTCGTCGCCTTCCTAGAATCCAACAACTCCCTCGATCCCTCACAATCCGGCTTTCGAGCCAAACACAGCACCGAAACCGCCCTTATTGCAGCAACAGACGACATCCGAACACTACTGGACAACGGAGAAACAGTGGCCCTCATTCTACTCGACCTCTGTGTGTCACAGCACCCTCATTCAACGCCTCAGCAACATCGGCATAAAAGATAAAGCCTTTGACTGGATCATCTCGTTCCTCGCCGGAAGAACCCAGAGAGTCCGCCTCCCCCCCTTCAAATCAGAGGCCACCGAAGTCATCTGCGGTGTTCCACAAGGATCATCACTTAGTCCCACCCTCTTCAACGTTTACATGAGTCCACTCGCTTCCTGCGAGCCAACACAACCTCAACATCTCCTACGCTGACTACACCCAGCTGATCCTCTCCCTCACCAAAGACCCCAAGACCCCAACACCGCCAAAACCAATCTTCACGAAGGCATGAAAGAAGTAGCCATATGGATGAAAAATAGCTGCCTAAAATTGAACTCAGACAAAACTGAAGTGCTCATCCTAGGATCATCCCCCTCTGCCTGGGACGACTCATGGTGGCCTTCAAATCTGGGCTCCGCACCCATACCCACAGATCACGCACGTAATCTAGGCTTCATCCTAGACTCCTCCCTCTCGATGACCAGACAAGTCAACGCCGTCTCATCCTCCTGCTTCAACGTACTTCGTATGCTCAAAAAAATCTTTCATTGGATCCCCACCGAGACAAGAAAGATTGTCACCCACGCACTGGTTACAAGTCGACTAGACTACGGAAACACCCTCTACGCCGGAACTTCAGCCAAACTACAGAAAAAACTCCAATGCATCCAAAACGCATCGGCGAGACTCATTTTGGACATTCCTCGCCGAGATCACATTACCGGCCACCTGAAAGACCTCCACTGGCTTCCCGTCAACAAGAGAATAACATTCCGACTCCTCACCCACGCACACAAGGCCCTCTACAAACTAGGACCCGATTGCCTCAACACTCTACTATCCTTCTACACCCCCACCCGCCAACTAAGATCCTCCAATCTAGGCCTCGCTGCAGTCCCACGTATCCAAAAATCCACCATGGGAGGCAGATCCTTCTCCTACTTGGCGGCCAAGACCTGGAACTCACTCCCCACTCACCTCCGCCTTACACAGAACCACATCTCCTTCAGAAAAGAACTTAAAACCTGGCTTTTCGATAAATAACGAACCCCCTCCCCAAGCGCCTTCAGACCCTCTGGGTGAGTAGTGCGCTATACAAATTCCTGAACTTGAACTTGAACATACACCAGTATCGGAAGGGGACTGTTATCAAAAATAGACAAGTCCAGCGGAGTTAGCATAGATAGAAAAAAAAACGGGGCGAGGATACAGCCCTGCCTAACTACCCCCTCGATTTTAAATAATGGGTGTGTACATTCCCCATTACCGCCATACCGCACATAGGAAGAGGCATTGGGTATAACTGGCGGATGAAGCGGATTATATGTGGGTCTTCCGCCATCACTTCCAGCATGGGCCACAGCTTCTGGTGGGAAACTCAATCGAAGGCCCGAGAGATCCATAAACACCATATAGATCCTCCCCCCTTTCACTTTGGTGTACTTATCTATACAGAGTAACACATTGAGACATTGGTCCACCGTCCCTTTTCCCCTCTGGAATCCATATTGCGCTTGCATCAGTATGTTATTTTCCTTGGCCCAAATCTCCAATCTGGATAATAGGAGCCGGCCTATAAGATTTGCTGTGGTATCCAGAAAGGAGATAGTAGTTCTTTGGGGAACAAAGAAAACAAAACCTCTACCTATGTAATTGTCTATGCTGTGCATCAATTGATATTTAACCCCTTCCATGCTGATGACGGAATCGCTCCGTCATCGGCTACAGTTGAGCTGTGCTGATGACGGAGCGGTTCCGTCATGGCCCGGCCGCCGCGCCTGCGCGGCGCTGATTTCGCGCCTGCGCGGGCGTTCTAAAGAGCGGGGCGGGTCATGACGGAACCGCTCCGTCACCAGCACAGCTCAACTGTAGCTGGTGACGGAGCGGTTCTGTCACCAGCATGCGGCGGCCGCGCGGCCGCCCCGCCCCTTTAGCGCTGCGGCGGAATAGCCGCCGCAGCGAAGGGGTTAAACCCACTCAGAACGTGCTAGAATAACCATGTTCTTGGAACCAGAAGATTGATGTAAACACTACTTTATTTTTGGTTTTCTGTATGCAGTTTTAAAAAAAAATATATTCAGTGAAAAAGATATCATGCTAAAATATCATATGTTAACAATTGCAAACGTAAGAAAGAAAGAAGGAAAAGCGGGTCCCATTTATTCATTTATCACTCGCAAACATACATCCAGTATCAAAGGATATCAGAGCATAGCCCAATTACATAGTTAGAGGCTTCGTTGTTTTGAACTTGTATCCCCTTTCCCTCTGCCCCTCTACCTCCCAAACATTTTTTCAGGGGTACCCTTGTTTTTGAGTAGTAGTTCTTTAGGGAACACCTATCCCCTTTCTTATAGATGGGGATAATTATACTCTGGTTCCAAGATGGCAGAGGGACCTCGACTGCTATTCTATTAAACACACTTGTTAATAGGGGGACCCACAGATCATAATTCTGCTGAAAGAGATCTATCGGGACCCCATCAGTGCCTGGGGCTTTCCCTGATGGACAAGACTCCAACCCTCCCCTAACTTTCGTTAATGAAAATTTCAAACAGCCTGATGGCATGCTATCTGAGTCGGCAGGAGGTAAGGGTGAAATGTCATTGGAACCAAAGACGTTTTCAAAATGGCTCACCCAATCCTTGTCTACGTGAGAGTTCAATGATCGATCCTTTGAGTCCTGAAAATAAGTGTTATTTATGGCCGAACTCCCTGCTGCTGCCAGAGGTTGCAGCTTGCTCTAAATTATTCTCCTTTGTATACTTCTTTCTTTTTTCCCTAGCCTGGTTATAGTTGCTATGTAACAATTTAATTTCTCCTGGGTCTCTACGGTGGTCTTTAAGGGCCTTCATGAGGGCAGTCCTTGCTTTAGAGCATTCATGATCGAACCAGCCTCTGTTTCGATTAGAATCCGACGATTTAGGACGAGTAAGTGCCAGTTTTAAATTTGTTAAAAGTGCTGTAAAGTGGGTGACTAAATGCGCAGACGTTGTCCCCTCAGCTAGGCAAAGTATAATGTCTTCCCTCAAATGCGCTATTATTTCAGTGCCCAAATTCAACTTCTCGACCTGTGCCCATTTTAGCTGGAAGCGTTTTTTCTAAGTAGCGATATATTATCTGCTATCTGATTGGGGTTCCTTCCCCTTACATGGGAAGTCTAAGGAGCTAAGAAGGATAGCATGGTCACTATAGAGTGTAAACAGATTATCTAAGTGGACCACTTTTCTGCTAAGTGTGGAAGAGACTAAAATAAAATCAATTGACTCCTGTGTGCCTCACTTGAATGTTTTCTCTATCTGACCAGATTTTAAGTTAATTATTCCCAAATTACTTGAACATAGCTTGTTCAGGGTATCACCATAGTCGTGCGAAAAATGTTTGAGGGGGTTATCATTGGAATCAGTTATACCACACACCCTAGACTCTGAATATTTACATAGGTGAGTGTTAAAATCCCCCACCCAAATGATATGAAGTGAACCTTTTTTATTGGTTTGGGAAATTTTCCCTAACTCCTAGATTAGGTCTTCTGCTACTTTGTTCATATTTTGCACGAACCTATTCTCGAAGTTAGCTAGAATCCATGGGTCCTCTTTTTTTTAAAACTCCAGATGAAAGAGCTGGAAATTGATATTTGGGGAAGTAACCTGTCTTATTTGAACAGGGATGGTATTGGAGGTCAAGGTTAATAATCCCCCCTTCGCCCTGCCTGATGCAGAGGGTACTGCAGGTGTATTAAAGTGCTAAAACTAGGGGAAAAGACTTGCTTCTTAACCCATGTCTCCTGGAAGCAGAAGATATCCAAGGAGTACCAAAGGTTATGCCACTGTTCATTGCCTATTTTAGAGGCTATTCCTGACACATTCCAGGGTACTAGAGTAATCTTATTTTTGTCCATATTACATTGGGTAGAGGAGGTCGAGGGTAGTGTCTGTATGCCTTGAGGAGAACCAGCTGCCCTAGGTAATCTACCTCGGGACGATGGTGGTCAATCACAGAATTCTATTTCAGTAAGGGGAGCGAATCTATTTTGTAGCCTTACCCCATAGGTAAAATTGGGACTGGGCACATGTCTCGTAGGTAGATGCGTAGCCTTACCCGCTACTGTTCCCCACTTCTAAATTCACAACCTGTTTTTATAGAAGTGTTGCAGTGGTAGAGGTATGATTTGAATGTTCCTACTGTGAATCCTGTGAAGATTGGCCTGAGGTAAGTAACAGCCTCGTCCTTGGTATAGGAGTCATGATTTTCCTGCACAATTTAGGCACAATATGGTCTGGGTAACTGGAAATGTGCGGGCCTGCAAGGCGCCGATCAGCCAGTGACACCCAACTGCCCTTTCTCAGTGTTAAAATCGAGCTGCAGGTTGGGTTTATAGAACTGCACAAACCTGGAGCTGTATGCTGTTAACCCCTTCACTGCGGCGGCTATTTCGCCGCAGTGCTAAGGGGGCGGGGCGGAAGAGCGGCGGGCGCATGCTGGTGACGGAACCGCTCCGTCACCAGCGTCTGTTGCGCTGTGCTTATGACTGAGCGGTTCCGTCATGGCCCCGCCCGCAAATAGAACGCACAGCGCAGGCGCAGAATTCGCGTCGGGCGGGCCATGACAGAACTGCTCCGTCATCAACACAACACCACCGCGGCTGATGACGGAGCGGTTCAGTCATCAGTAGGGGAGGGATTAATAACGTGTTGCGCAAAATAGTCTGGGTGAGGCGACCTAAGTATAATCGGGGCTATTTTAAGGGGGAAAATGTAGCATTATGCACTAATCTGGGCAGATCACTGAACTCTAGAGGGCCCGGATCGGGTGCCTAATGCACACGGTGTTGCGAGGTCACAGACCTCCAGTACAGACCCCCACGGGGCATATAGCGAATACAGAGCGCAAGTAGACAATTTTTTGTCTAGTGGTGAGAAAATGTACCCTGTTTGAGACGTAGTACTCCAGGCCTGAGGCTTTTTCCACTTCCCTGCTAGTGACACGGTCAACTCGTCATGGGTTTTACCTGCCCTGTGCTTATGACGAGTTGACCTTGTCACATAACATGGGATTTTGAATATGTCCGCACCGGGTGGGAATATATGGCAGCAGCAATGTGGTTAAGGAAAAGGCCGCCCATGTGACCGATCCGATCGCTATCCTCTGAGGATCGGCCGCTTCTGTTGTTCCACAGAGTCTCCTGAGACGTACGGGCGCCACTGGCAGAGGACTGCAGCAAACAGCCCCTACACATCTTTGAAAGACTGTCTCCGTGTAGAAACGAGCATACTTTCGCAAAATGCTGCAAGTAAAATGCGAATAATCCTCCTACCACAGTATACCGCATGGTGCAATGAGTCAGTCCACTTTACCGATTTGGCTCCCTTTACTTTGAGTAAGTGTGCGGAGTCTTTGCTTAAAAATAGTTTTCTTTTAAGTAACATACCTTTTTTTAAGTGAATTTTTAAAAGTTTTTTGCATACCATAAAAAAAATTGTTTTGCTTGCTCTTCATGTGCCCAGTTAGCGATTTATTTGTGGTCTTTTTAAAAGAAATCTTTTTTTTTTATTGCTCTTATAAAGGGTTTGAGCAACCTGCAACCTGCAATTTGAGTGCTTGTTTGGCTGAGGAGTTTGTTTGCTTTCATAAAAAAAATAATGGTAAAATGCTGACATGAGTGAAACGCTTTTTCATTTAGAAACAATCAACTTGTTAACCAGCAACATCAGAATATGATTTAGATTTGACATTTTTATTGCAGGCAAATGGCGACCACGTTTAAGGTGGTCGTTTTTCTCTTTGTTTGGCATATGCTTGCAAAAAAAAAAACATTGCTCCAGCATGCCAAAGTCATGCATATTAGCTTTGCCAACCTTGTTTATTGAAGGTGGCTGCGGGTTGCTAAAGTGGTCTCTAGGCCCGAACTACTTGACTTGGTTGCAGGCTCCCTTTCATTCCATCTCTACACCCATTGTAGCTAAAACTTTCACTCGCCCACCGATTAACTGCACACATCTTTATTTATGGCTTCAGATATGTTACACCACTGTGAACTACACTCTAAAGCTTTATTATAAAGTGTTGAGAGAGAATGTGTACAAAACTAATCACCAAAGCTAGCCATTTTTGGGCTGGTGTTTTTGTTCAGTAGGCAATGCTCTCATGTTAAGCCTTTTTATCTTCACTAACTTCCATCTACGCTGTCACTGTTTCTACAAGTAGCTTAGTTCCATATCCCTTTGTCACCTCTTCACCTATCTTTCTCTCTTCCTCCTGTTAACCGAACCTTAACCTCACCCCTCTACCTTGTTTCCATGATGCACAGCTCCTCTGTGAATCATCAGACCTAATATGTTCTGTTCATAGCTGATGTGTTCTTGTTAAGAAATTATATTGTCTAGTTGGAGGCATGTGTGCTGTAAATACACATGCTTTGCATACGTCTGCCATCTAGTGTTTGATTTAAATAATTGCAAGTTGTTTTTGTTCCAAGAAGTTTTCTTCGAGTCACAAAGCTATGTGTTACTCTTGCTCTTTGTAATATTGCACATGGTCATAGACTCCATCTTCAGATTGTTTTTTCCCACCTGCTGATTCTGATGTAATATCTCGTGCTCCGGTTTGACTCCTTAGGGCTCCATTCAGTTCTTTAGTACCTTCACTCAACTATTGTCTCGATCGTTTAGTTAATTACGACCGAGCGATCACCCTTCTGTGTAGCGGATCTTCAGCTCGCTCTTAGCCTACGGGCCATGGCCGTACTTTTGACTCAAACATTAATCGTAAAATTACCTGCAAATGGAACACTCTGTTCTGTTTCTGTCCGAATTATCATACTAGGTATCCTCATACTGACCAACACTCTGTTTTCAATCTATGCCTCTTGCCCGATCATTGAGAGACCTGTGAGGCCTGTCTTTTAGATATAAAAAGTCTCTTCGAGACCAACGTGCTCGGCAAGAAATGAAGTTTAAGCAAGCAGATGATGAAAGCATCGGCCTCGGCCAAAAAGGCTGCTCACTGTCCGCTATGGCAAACAAGCATTTACAATGCAATGGTTTTGCCTTTGTTAAAGTTAGAGCTATTGGCATTGCTCTTGACATTATTTTTATTTGTTTTTTTTTAACATAAATAAATGGCATTGTTATTTACAATGCCACTAGCTTTATCTCGCAAATGAAACACACAAACACCCACAGAGAGCCCCCCCAAACACACACAGAGCCCCCCCCCCCCCACACACAGCCAAACATCGCATTATATTACACCATCTTTTCCCTTTTGAGCCGAAATAAAACAAGAAACTAAAACGACACGTGTGAATGCTCAGGAAAGCACTAAATCCTCAAACTGCTTTGACATTCTCCTGGCACGTGAAACCACCGAGCTCATACGTGGACGCCCACAGGAGAAACTCACTTACACAAGAGCTTCCCTGAGTGGAATTCAAACAAGTATTTCTTTCACCTGAGGTTTAAACAGAGGGTTGTAGCCAGTGTGCCCAATTAGCACTCATGACTCCATCTCTCCTTTTAGACATAATCTTAACCTGTTCTGAAGTTAACTTAACCAATTGTCGCTTGTTCCAGTAATCATCAGATCCCAACGGCTTACTGGCTTCAGTCACAGGAAACAAATTAACTGCACACAAAGCGCACGTGGAGAACATTTCAAAGTAAACACTGCACTATGCCAACATGACAAGCATAGATTCAAAGATAAATATAGCGCTCTACAATAATACCATGAGGGCATGCAAAGACCGCCCACGCTGCTTTCATAGCTCATGCTGTGGACATACCAAAAGGAGCATCATAGAAATCTTAAAGAAACATCGCATTGTATTAAAAATCATATAAAGCCTGGTCAATGATGTCATTGTTGCATCAGTATCTCCCCCTTCTGTGATCACTGCCCGTGTTACACTGGGACAACTCACTCTCTACTACGCCTGTGTCCGTCTTCTCCTTCCTAAGTTAATATTATATACTAGCCACTGGTATCGGTACTGCATACCAACATACTTTGACTGTTCACTGTTGCACCATTGTCTTCACCTTCCAGGACATCAATATATATACAGAAACCGACATATAGTGACTAGTCATGAGTGATTATATTTCTTTTCTCCTCCGTAAGTACCCTAGTTCTACTGCCCGCAGTACTTCAGCTACAGATACAGTCTGACCACTAGATGTTATTGTTGCACTATTCGCTGGCTCTCGTTCGTCAAATTGCTCTACTTCTCCGTAAGCCAATACTCCATATTATAATGCTCTTCCACAGATGTATTCACTTCCTCTGAAACTCGCAGGTCTTCATCTGCTGAACTGTCTCATTACGTTAGTTACCATAACCTGGCATTCAAACGTCTGCTGTCGCGTGCACCTAGAAATCATCCTAAGTCATTCTGATCCTTACGACTCGTGGGGTGGGGAGGGGGGGGACGGGACTCGCGCGGGGTGAGGGGGGGACAGGACTTGATGGTGCGGACAGGACGGGACTTGGGAGGGGGGGACATGACGGGACTTGGGGGTGCGGGCGGGGGACTCGCACGGGGGGTTAAAAAGTACATTTTTTAAAAATAAGAAAACTTACCTGACTGCCCGTGTCCGCGTCAGAGCAGAGGAAGCAGCTCTAGTGATGACGTGGCGGAGGCTCGGCCGGCTGGGCCAATCCCAGCGCGGCCCTGGCTGGAGGCAGACGGCTGCTTCCTTCGGCTGGGGAACTCGGCTTCGGGTGCCGCGGCGGGGAAACAAAGGGACAATGCCGGGTGGGCACCGGCTTTAGAGGTCAGCAAAAGCGCTCCACGCCATGTAAGTGAGGCTCCTTCTCCTTCAATGGCTAGCCTCCATTTATGGAGCTAGCCAATGGAAGACGGGGGGCCGTTCCTGTCTCCCCTACCATAGTCAATAGGTTTTCGCCTGCGCGAAAAAGATGCGAAGAGCGCATCTTTCGCCAGGCAAAACCTAAAAAGCCATAGTGAGCACCAAAAGACTGATTCGGAAGCCCCACCCTCTGGCTCTGCCCAGAATGTTCGGCCTGCAGCAGGGTCCTCCACCTCTTCCACACCTACAACCCCTCTATCTTTGGTTTTGGCATCGAAACAAAAACAGTACATTTAGGATCCGAACACCGCTCCAACTAAAAACCGAAGCTTCTGCCACCAAAATGCTTTTTTCGAACCGAAATCTCCACCGGAGCCGACCCTCGAGCAATTAAAGAACGCCTCGACTCTAAACAAGAGAAACTCCTGATTCAGCCTGGAACTATAAGAATAGTACTTCAACCAGCAAAACAACTATCTTCAAAAAAGCAGTTTTCTTTTGAAGAAGTTTTGGATGTTCCTACTCCACCTTTAAAAAAGGAAGGAGGCTGCTACTAGCCCATTGCACATCCCTATTCCATCTTCACCTAACCCACAAACACCATCTCCACCATCTGCTCCACCACCTCACTCCCTACATTTATCGGAGGCAGATGATATATCTCCTCAATCACCAATAGTAGAAGATGATACGAAAATTCCACAAAATATTCACCCAGGGGATGGATGCTTGCAGTTATTGACATTAATCCACAAGGGGATACAGACCCTGATCTATATCCCACAAGGCTATCGCAACCTGATGCCTCTGCATATCCGGATCAAGTAGCATGTGCAGGAACTTTCCATCAGCTCCCCTTATGTAAGGATTCAATAGAAGAGGATTTCCTTTTTGAGACTTTGTCTAACGCACAAAGAGGGGCACTAAATTTACCATTACTTAAAGGACCCCACATCCCCAGGTTTTACCTGGCTATTGAAGGACTGTGGAAATCAATTGTATCACGCCATTGTGCGTCTAACGACTATATTTATATATTCACCACAAAACTAGTAGAAGAACCACACGCTGGCCAGACCATGTACCAGACAAATGAATTTATTTGTCAACCCTCGGACGCGTTTCGCCTGACCAGCCAGCGTGTGGTTCTTCTACTCGTTTTGTGGTGATTTTGAAAGACCCGGCATCGGAGGTCTTTGATTCAGGCGAGACACCCGTTGGTTGGGAGGCGGTGACGATTTTCCGAGTCTTCAGGGCTCCGATGCAGGGATCACCTATGTAGACGGACAGGACTCCACCACTGTTGTCACTACCGATTGTAGTTGCCGCTTTACTTCTAGCCCTTCTTAAGACTTTGGCCTACGGACCTGTGGCTACGGCGTCCGCATCTGATAATTGTGTGCAATTCCCCCCCGCCCCCCTTTAACTCTGACCTGTGAGCATTAACAGGCTATCACTCGGGCATAAGCCTTTGTGTCCTGATGAGGATTCTCCAATTTTAGTGGGGATCGAAACCTCGTCGACCTTTGCATCTTCACTCCAAATTGGTTCATTTGAATTTCTGTGGAACATCAGATGCGTGTTCAATTGTGACTGATTGAATATGTATCTAATGACAGTAACCATGTACTTGAATGCCTGAGGTCTGACAATCGGTTTGTTGACTTCCAACCTTTTACCCACATAATTTTTTATATGCTTTTGTTTCGGTCATGAAATTGTTTTATGTTTAATTATTTTTATTTTTATTTATTTAGGAAGTTTTCTATTGCGCTGTCAAGACCCGGTGGTAGCAGAGCGCTTTACAGTAATCGAATGACAAAAATCTATATAAACATATACATAACATAAACATAACATATGCACAAGTCCTACTGTGGCTCTGTGTACCATTGCTCTTAACCCCTTTTGGAGGGACCAATGTTTCTCATAATTCTATTACTTAAAGGCGTGACAAGTCAAGCAGATGAAAAATTTAAAGGCCCTGTCTAAGCTTGAATAATGCCAGTCATTGACCAAAAAATACAAGGCAGCACCATCAGATACTACCTTTATTAAAGGTCAGTAACCCCATATTCTTAGTAATCTCAAATGAAAGGAAGAGTGCTAACTCAAAAAAATCAGGAGACTCACCACCTCTGGAAAAAGAATCCAAGATAACAGATGCTCTTGGAAAACTTGTTACTGCACAAGCAGCTAATCATTGGCTTATAGCCAACAGTCACCTCTACTAGCAAGATATGACAGAGCCCTCTGGGATGAAATTGAGGTGCTCCCCCAACACCTCTATGAAGAGCACAGGACATTGTTAATGAAGATAAACTCACTACCGATAATTTTATTAAGTATGCTTTAGATGCAGCGGACATCCCTGCCAGAGGTTTAAACACCAGTAGCCTATTACATAGGCATGCATGGCTACGGATTTCAGGGTTTAAGCCTGAGGTTCAAAAAGCTGTACTTAATCTTCCTTTTGACAAGTAACTTCTTTTCGGACCTCGAATGGATATAGCCCTTGAAAAAATTAAATAGGACACAGAGGTCGCAAAATGAATGGGGGCTACACAAACACATACAGTGGATCCTTTTTTAGACCCAATTACAAGCAAGGCACAAGATCTGCTACCCCAGACATCACTGGATCAGCATACAAAACACACTGGCAAACCTCTACTTCAAAAACCTAATACAGGAGTTCGCATAGAGCGAACATAGAGGGAACCTGTTCTTCAAACACTAATAACTACTTCTTTCCTCCAGACCACTTAACACCTAATTGGGGCTTCTTTAACAATTTTTCAACACTTTAAAATCAATTTCAACAGATCAATGAATGTTGGATTTTATCCAACATGGTGACTGTCTGGAGCTCATTACAACTCCTTCAATTATTCCACCTCGCAAACACAAACTGTCCAGCAAACATCAAATTTTCCTGCAACAAGAAATAACAGCTATATTACTAAAAGTAGCAATAAAACCAGTTCAAAAACAGTTTCAAGGAACAGGAGTTTATTCACTATACTTCTTTATTCCCAAAAAAGAAGGGTTGCTACGACCCATTCTCTATATCAGACAGTTACATCATATAAGAACACTTCCACATGGTCACCCTTCAAGAGATCATTCCTTTATTACAAAAGGAAGACATCATGGCTGGCTTGGATCTAAAGGACGCCTTTTTCCATATGCCTATTCACCCCGCTCACAGAAAATATCTACGGTTTCCGTTTCAGGGAAAACCTTATCAATTGAAAGTTCTTCCCTTTGGGATTACCATTGCACAAAGAGTAGTCAAAAAAATATCTGTAAGTGGTAGCAGCAAATCTACTCCGACAATGCATTGTATGTCTTTTCATACTTAGACGACTTGTTAATAAAAAGCAAACCTGCTCAGCATTTGCAAACCACATACTCAACAAACCCTAACCTTACCAGATCAACTAGCCTTCCTCATAAGAAGCCTATTGGTTGATAAAGGAGTACTATAAATATAAAAATATCAATTAATTAGCCCTATAATCCTGACAATATAAATAATATACTGTGTAACCAACACCAAGTGACCCGCATTCCTTTCAAAAATATCTGAAATAAATAATTCAGTTTACACTATATCACAATTCTCTCTTCGTTCCCGCAAAGCATTAGGTGCATCATTAGAATGCGTATATCCAATAATCTAATTGGCTTTTGTTACTTAGATTTTACGGACCACAGGATCTGGCAAGATGGTATTTTTATTTAAGCCCAGATAGTTTCAGCATTGTGCGTCTAACGACCATTGGGCGTTTCGGGCCCACAAGCCCTTGTTCACATACGGGTCACAGTAACCATGCTTCCATTTTAAATGTTGAAAGGTGCACACCCCCAACCATCACATTGCCGGTCATGTGACCATAGAAAGTGAAAAAAATACTGTCGTTCAATATTCAGAGCATTACATTGATTGTAGTTTTGGAATGCAGAGATAAATGTCGGAATTCTAAATGCTCACATATTCAATAGAAAGTTAAAATACATAAATATATAAAATCATGTATAAAAACTATAAAAATACATTTCATAATCGTATTTGAGTAGCAGCCTGAATTACACTGCATCGGGCTCTGGTTATCATTCTATCTGTATAAACACATAGATCAGAGACGACTTTTCCCAAAAATTATTTTCTTTTTTTAAATTTGTTCTGTCTGTCTGTCTTTTACTTGAACCCAGTTAGTACTAAACGGAAAAATTCTTGGTTCTCTTCATAGTAGGGATAAATCCCAGAACTTTAGCCGCTAACCCTATATAGGTTAAATTAACAATTACATACTTTTTTTTATCGATCGATTTTAGACAGTATCTTATGGTTGGCCTATCCCTTAAAGTGCAAAAATTGATAACAAAGCAGCAATAATAGTACTGTGCAAAACTGTGTAAAACATTATTTAAAGTGCAAACCGTATGATTAAATATTATGTATAAATATTACCAATAATAGTGCCATTGTTGGATCCTATTAAAATCATATAAATAAAATATTCAAAAATTCATCATATCAGATAATAGTGCAAAAACAAGGTGAAAAAATGAATTTTGTTTTTTTATTTTTTTCATATATTCAGGCGGCGTTTAGAGTTATCATGATTATGTAATCCAATTCATTTCATACTGTTAATGATAGGGAACCTATTAATTAAGACCAGAAAAGTAAACAAAATCAATTTAAACCTGACTCATGAAAATATACAGATGTAAACGTGTAGAATAACCGGCTAGGAAACGTGGGTAACAATGGATATTATAAAAAATTGTACATATCTTCCGTATTGTTCAACCCATTAGGCCATTTACTATCCAATTCAATAATCATTTTAGTTTCAAGCTGCCTCAACTGACGTTCCTGGTTTCCTCCTCTACGGAATTGTGGAACTGACCCCACCGCATAATATTTTAAACAAGTAACTTCATTGTTGTGCATTCTCTTAAAATGACGTGCTACCGGGTAGGTGGGGTCACTATGTAGAATAGCTTAAAATCCTGACATGCACCTGTAGCTTTGTGCTACCAATGTAATTTAAGCCACTAGTGCATGTCAGGACATAAACAGCAAATTCTGTTTTATAGCTGAAACTGCCTGAAATAGCTGTCTCTTGGGTGCTTAAAGGTGTTTGATAGTGTCACATTGGTTCCGAATTTGCATGCTCTACAAGTAGAGCATTTTCGAAAACCTTGTGCTGGTTGATACCACATAGTGTTTTGCCTAGTCTCTGGGCTACTCTTTTTAGGGCTCGCCTACTGATGCGCTCAAGCGCATAGCTGGCGAGCTATATTGTGGCTTAAACAGAGCTTAACCATCTCGGCGATTTGTTGCAGTGCCCGAGAGCGCGTGCACATCAAAGCCACCAGCCTCCTCCGGCATCTCAAGCTTCCCCCAGCCGGCATTTCTCCTACCCTAATTATTCACGGCCGTCCGGCCGGCCGGCACATCAAAGGCTGCTGCTCCCGGCCCCTATTCTTCACTTCTTGCCTCTCCCCGCCCCCCATTCCCACCACCGCAATGCCGATTGCTTGTTTATATTGCAGCCTAACCATCTCCCACGCTGCTCTTGAAACAATAACCGTTGTTGGTCATGAAATAATTAAACGCTCTAATTATTTTATCAGGGCCACACAGAATTGTATAAATTCTTTTGCTGGCATTTTCGTTTTATGCTGATTGCTATTTTAAACCTTTCACATGCTGGTGATTTGCTTCAAAGGAATACATTCATCCTGAATCCCGTTACTAGAGCTTTCTCTTCTTCTGCTATATATGGGTTATAGTTGAATTTCATTGATCTTTTACTAATGATTTATAAAAAGTGCCTCCCATCACACATCTCCACCACACAGCTCCACCGATGCACCCACCACACAGCTCCACCGATGCACCCACCACACAGCTTCACCGATGCACCCACCACACCGCTCCACCGATGAAACCACCACACCGCTCCACCGATGCACCCACCACACCGCTCCACCGATGCACCCACCACACCGCTCCACCGATGCACCCACCACACCGCTCCACCGATGCACCCACCACACCGCTCCACCGATGCACCCAAGACGCAGCTCCACCGATGCACCCAAGACGCAGCTCCACAGAGGCACCCACCACACAGCTCCACCGAGGCACCCACCACACAGCTCCACCGAGGCACCCACCACACAGCTCCACCGAGGCACCCACCACACAGCTCCACCGAGGCACCCACCACACAGCTCCACCGAGGCACCCACCACACAGCTCCACCGAGGCACCCACCACACAGCTCCACCGAGGCACCCACCACACAGCCCCACCGAGGCACCCACCACACAGCCCCACCGAAGCACCCACCACACAGCCCCACCGAGGCACCCACCACACAGCTCCACCGAGGCACCCACCACACAGCTCCACCGAGGCACCCACCACACAGCTCCACCGAGGCACCCACCACACAGCTCCACCGAGGCACCCACCACACAGCTCCACCGAGGCACCCACCACACAGCTCCACTGAGGCACCCACCACACAGCTCCACCGAGGCACCCACCACACAGCTCCACCGAGGCACCCACCACACAGCTCCACCGAGGCACCCACCACACAGCTCCACCGATATGCACCCACCACCCAGCTCCACTGATGCACCCAGCACCCAGCTCTACCGATGCACCCACCACACAGCTCCACCTACACAGCTTCACCAATGCACCCACCACACAGCTCCACCTACACAGCTCCACCGATGCACTCACCACACAGCTCCACCAAGGCACTCACCACACAGCTCCACCGAGGCACCCACCACACAGCTCCACCGAAGCACCCACCACACAGCTCCACCGAAGCACCCACCACACAGCTCCACCGAAGCACCCACCACACAGCTCCACCGAAGCACCCACCACACAGCTCCACCGGAGCACCCACCACACAGCTCCACCGGAGCACCCACCACACAGCTGTATTGTATTGTATTGTATTGTATATTGGATTTATATAGCGCCTATCACCCAGGGATCTCTAAGCGCTTGCCTTGGGAACCCGTCCTGGCTTTTTCCTGTGAGATAGCCCCTACAGGGCATCCCCAAGGTGAAAGCCAGGCATCCCGCCGCGGGGGCCGTTGTGGAGATTAAGCAAGCTTAATGCCCAGAGTTGCAGAGTGTGAACCCATGATTAGGTCAGGCACCGAAGCGAGAATTATCGAGTCCGTGGACATTTGAGCTCAAGACCCTGCCGCGTCGGGAATTGAACCCTGGTCCCGGGTCTGACCTCTGCTTCAGGGTCTGCCTGCTCTAACCAGTGAGCCACACTTCTCCACCGAGGCACCCACCACAGCTCCACCGAGGCACCCACCACACAGCTCCACCGAGGCACCCACCACACAGCTCCACCGAGGCACCCACCACACAGCTCCACTGAGGCACCCACCACACAGCTCCACTGAGGCACCCACCACACAGCTCCAGCGATACAGCTCCACCGAGGCACCCACCACACAGCTCCACCGAGGCACCCACCACACAGCTCCACCGAGGCACCCACCACACAGCTCCACCGATGCACCCACCGCACAGCTCCACCGAAGCACCCACCACACAGCTGTATTGTATTGTATATTGGATTTATATAGCGCCTATCACCCAGGGGTCTCTAAGCGCTTGCCTTGGGAACCCGTCCTGGCTTTTTCCTGTGAGATAGTCCCTACAGGGCATCCCCAAGGTGAAAGCCAGGCATCCCGCCGCGGGGGGCCGTTGTGGAGATTAAGCAAGCTTAATGCCCAGAGTTGCAGAGTGTGAACCCATGATTAGGTCAGGCACCGAAGCGAGAATTATCGAGTCCGTGGACATTTGAGCTCAAGAACCTGCCGCGTCGGGAATTGAACCCTGGTCCCGGGTCTGACCTCTGCTTCAGGGTCTGCCTGCTCTAACCAGTGAGCCACACTTCTCCACCGAGGCACCCACCACAGCTCCACCGAGGCACCCACCACAGCTCCACCGAGGCACCCACCACACAGCTCCACCGAGGCACCCACCACACAGCTCCACCGAGGCACCCACCACACAGCTCCACAGAGGCACCCACCACACAGCTCCACCGAGGCACCCACCACACAGCTCCACCGAGGCACCCACCACACAGCTCCACCGAAGCACCCACCACACAGCTCCACCGAAGCACCCACCACACAGCTCCACCGAGGCACCCACCACACAGCTCCACCGAGGCACCCACCACACAGCTCCACCGAGGCACCCACCACACAGCTCCACCGAGGCACCCACCACACAGCTCCACCGAGGCACCCACCACACAGCTCCACCGAGGCACCCACCACACAGCTCCACCGAGGCACCCACCACACAGCTCCACCGAGGCACCCACCACACAGCTCCACCGATGCACCCACCGCACAGCTCCACTGATGCACCCACCGCACAGCTCCACTGATGCACCAACTAAGCTCCACTGATGCACCAACTAAGCTCCACTGATGCACCAACTAAGCTCCACTGATGCACCAACTAAGCTCCACTGATGCACCAACTAAGCTCCACCGATGCACCCACCACACAGCTCCACCGATGCACCCACCACACAGCTCCGCCGATGCACCCACCACACAGCTCCACCGATGCACCCACCACACAGCTCCACCGAAGCACCCACCACAGAGCTCCACCGAAGCACCCACCACACAGCTCCACCGAGGCATCCACCACAGCTCCACGAGGCACCCACCACACAGCTCCAACTAAGCTCCACCAATGCACCCACCACACAGCTCCACCAATGCACCCACTAAGCTCCACCGATGCACCCACTAAGCTCCACAGATGCACCCACCACACAGCTCCACAGATGCACCCACCAAACTGCTCCACCGATGCACCCACCACACAGCTCCACCTACACAGCTCCACCACTGCACGCACCACACAGCTCCACCGATGCACGCACCACACAGCTCCACCGATGCACCCACCACACAGCTCCACCTACACAGCTCCACCGAGGCACCCACCACACAGCTCCACCGAGGCACCCACCACACAGCTCCACCGAGGCACCCACCACACAGCTCCACCGAGGCACCCACCACACAGCTCCACCGATGCAGCCACCACACAGCTCCGCCGATGCAGCCCCACACAGCTCCGCCGATGCAGCCACCACACAGCTCCGCCGATGCAGCCACCACACAGCTCCGCCGATGCAGCCACCACACAGCTCCGCCGATGCAGCCACCACACAGCTCCGCCGATGCAGCCACCACACAGCTCCGCCGATGCAGCCACCACACAGCTCCACCTACACAGCTCCACCGATGCAGCCACCACACAGCTCCGCCGATGCACCCACCACACAGCTCCGCCGATGCACCCACCACACAGCTCCGCCGATGCACCCACTACTCAGCGCCACCACAGCATCACTCAGCTCCACCACAGCATCACTGGTTCAAATATGTTCTTTCAATGTTTCAAGCTGTTTTCAAGCTTTCACGCTTTATTACAAATCACAAAAAGATGTTAATATTTCACTTATGTTCTTGGATTTTCGTCACAATAAAAAACACTGAACATAATCTTCACAAAAGTTATTTACAAAAGTTTAAGCTTTTGCCATACAAATTAAATAAATTATTTAAGTATTAATTATTTATAATAATTAAAAGCCATTGTTATTTGTAATATCAATACATCTAAGTCACGTAAATACAAAACATGTTGCATTACAAATGCTATAGGTGTCACATTTGCGAAAGTTATAACTATTGGCATTGTAAATGACAAAGCTATTAATTTAGCTATTTAAAAAAAAACACAAAATAAAAAAAATTCATTTATAAGACCAATAGCTCAAACTTTCCTAATGCGAGCCCTATTGCATTTCCAATGCTAGTCTGCCTAGTCTCCGGGCTACTCTTATCAAGAACAACCCCCATGCTTTTAGCCCTCCTGAATGTAATCATGGGAGTGCTCGGTAACCTGGAGCCTAATACCACATCAGTTAATACTATGGGCGAATTTTTCTTTGATGGTCCTGATTTTTCTTTCCTCATTACTGAATGTAGTGATTAGCCTAGGACTTTCATTTATATTTGTATCATCGCTGATGGCCTCGTCAATACCTACACCCACAGTCTCCAGTAGCTTAGATTGAAACAAGCTTTCTCTGGGACGCAAACTGGCCTTGGCAATAGCTTGTTTAAGTATAGTATCCAGAGTACCCACACGCTTTCAATCTCATCATCATTTCTTGTAAACCTACTTCAAAATCCGTAGTCAAACTGCATATTCTTTTCAATCTTCGAATCGCCCCATAGGGAATGCTTGCTTTTAAATGCTTAGGATGTAAACTAGTTGCATGTAGCGATAAGATGAAAATATCATCTATATATGGAAGATAGCTTACTATCTTTTCATTGACCCATGCCCTGTGTTCTATTTCTAAAACCTGTTCCTCCCACCAGCCAACGGGTAAGCAAGCATAACTGGGAGAGAAACAGGAACCCATCGCCACTCCTTTGAGTTGTCTAAACAACTCCTTTCCAAAAAAAAACACATTTTATTGTTCAGACACAATTCAGTGAGACATCTTATTGTGTTTGTGATATTCATATGTTCTTTTGCCTAGAAAATGTTAAACAGCTGCCAACCTTTTTACATGGTCTATGCTCGTATATAAAGACTCTACCTCTGAATTTATTAATAACATATCGTCACTCCATCTCAAGATCTTGTTTTTTTCCCCCCAGATAATCACTGGTATCTTTTACATAGCTAGGTAGCTTTTTTACAGCATCTTGTAACAAAAGTCCATTTATTGACCAACTAGTTCGCCAGCACTCTTAATAGCTGAAATAATGGGTTTTCCAGGTGTTGGGATTATACCTTTATGGATTTTCGGAATTAAATACAACATCGGGAGGACTGGAGGTTGTTTGTTCATGAATTTAAATTCTTCTTTCGAGATTGGTCCTTCCTTGCAACATTGAGAACTGTTTATATAGGGTCTCCTTTGCCTTAGCATATTCCTTGTATGTCATTTTTTGTAACATTTGGCATCATTTAATTGTCTGTTGGCTTCATTTATATAGTCTTTCTTTGACCAGATGACCAAATTGCCACCTTTATCTGAATTTTTATCACAATTTCATTGTTGTCATTTAGGTTTTTCATGAGGTTAGCATAGTCTTGTTTATTGTGTATATATGCACCCACCACCCAGCTCCACCGACACAGCTGCACTGATGCACCCACCACACAGCTGCACTGATGCACCCACCACACAGCTCCACCGATGCACCCACCACACAGCTCCACCGATGCTCCAACTAAGCTCCACGGATGCACCCACTAAGCTCCACGGATGCACCCACTAAGCTACACCGATGCACCCACCACACAGCTTCACCGATGCAGCCACCACACAGCTCCACCGACACAGCTCCACCGATGCACCCAGCTCCACCGACACAGCTCTGATACAGCATATATATATATATATATATATATATATATATATATATATATATATATAATATACAATATACAATATACCTGTACCTCACAGGACGGTCACCGCCGTCGCTCCGCCCACGTCCAGGGTGCTGGCGTCTTGCGGTGGTGAGCCGCATTTACTTCGACAAACACTTACTTTTATGAAAGAAAGTAGACGGCACTGACAAGGGGGGGGGGGACATTGTGATCTTTAACAAAGAGCAATACAAGCTAGAAGCTTTGAAACAACTGCAAGACAAAGACTGCTATGAGCCAATTAACAAAAAGGAATTTGAGAAATGCATCTCGGACTACCATGTATTGTTGAATGGGTGGTTGGGTGAAGGAATGCTCAGCAAAAGTGAATTTGAGTACCTATATTGCGAACATCCAATTATCCCTACCTTTTACCATCTGCCGAAGGTGCTTAAGGGCATCAAGAATCCACCGGGGAGACCTATTGTCTCGTCAATAGGCAGTCTTATGGAAGCTACTTCTAGATTTATTGACTATTATTTATCCCCTTTTGTTAGAGACTTACCTTCTTTTGTGAGGGACACCCAAGACTTTCTGAGGCTTATTGACGGCATCAAATGGGAAACGGATATGCTCCTTATTACCTTAGATGTCGCCAATTTATATACCTGTATTGGACACCAAGAGGGACTCTCAGCGATTGATTGGTTTCTTGGGAAGAAAAACATACAATACCACCAACATAATCGTATGCTTCCCAAAATGACTGAGTTTTGTCTCTATAACAATATCTTTCTGTTAGCAGGGGTGGTGTATCGTCAAACCAGGGGGACCGCCATGGGCACGTGCTTCGCCCCCAGCTACGCAAATCTTTTTGTGGGCTGGTGGGAGAAGCACGTGGCCTGGGGGGGGACCAACGAAAAATGGTTGGATCACATAATGATCTGGACAAGGTATATTGACTTGTTTGTTGTTTGGCGGGGCGACAGGTCCTCGGCTGAGGAATATGTGGCAACGCTAAACAAGTCTCAATTTAAGATTTACCAACACAATCAGTGACAGATCAGTCCATTATCTTGACTTGGAGGTCTTTGTAGCAGGGGGCTCTATACAAACAAAACTACCGCAAACCAACGGCAGGAAATGCCGTGCTTCATGCATCAAGTCACCATCCCAGAAGCATGATAAAGAACATTCCGTTCGGGGAATTGCTTCGCCTGAAAAGGAATTGTTCGGAGCACAATGACTTTTTACAGGCTCAAAGTGCAGCGATCTTCAGATTTCAGGAGAGAGGCTACTCCAAAACATCACTAGTTGAGGCCTCTAAAAGAGTGGAGCTCACAGATAGAAAGGACCTCCTACAGAATAAAAACACAAAGAAGATAACGGAGTCCAAGACAGTGACGAAAATTTGTACCAGTTCATTCGATCTCATGTTATAGGTTGTGATCATTCTTAATAACTTGGATATCCTTAAAACAGATATTGTCTTGAAAAATATAATACCCCCAAAACCTGCAATAACTTATAGACGCTTTCAGTCCCTTGGTGACCATCTGACGAGGAGTCACTACAAGGATCCCCCAAAGTCCTCTATATCCAAATCAGTTCAGGGTTTCTACCCTTGCATGCACTGCAAAGCGTGCAAGTATAGTCATAAGAAAATCAGATATGACGGTAGACCCAATGACCCACGGCCGATTAGAACTATCAACAAATTTCTGAACTGCAATTCAGAATTTATAATATACCGTCTGGTTTGCCCATGCTCAAAAAGGTACATCGGGAGCACTATCAACCCGGCAAAAAAGCGTATCTTAGAGCATATGCGTGCCATCACTAATAAAGACAAGAATTACCCGGTGGCACGCCATTTCGAAACCCACCATAACAGTAACAGATTTACTATCCTTCTTTCTTATTGACCAACTTGAAAGACAGGAGAGGGGTGGAGACAAGATAAGAGCATTAAGGGCCATGGAATCAAAATACATCATCGACCTCCATTGTTCAGCCCAACGGGTTTCATTGTCTGATGAAGAACTTTGGGTACACCTAGAATAGTCAATCAGAAAGGGTCAGAATATAACAGATCAGCAGACAGCTAAATATGGGAGCCGTACGAATAAGAACTCGAACAGAATTTAAATACAGGCTAAGTAACATCATCTACATATCTCCCCTTCCCACCCCCAATACATCGGGCTTGACCACATGTCATTTTGGGCAATAGGGAGATTCTGGCCCATCCAGGGTGAGATAGAATAACACAAAACAGTTGCCCATACAGGGCGCTATAACATATGCTTATTTGCACATTGTATAATAACAAAGGTTAAGGGCTATGGATACTCACGGTGTGATATAAAGTTGTTTATAAATAACAACATAAGTAACACTCAGTTAGACTCTCTAATATCAAGCAGAAAGATATGTGTGTATATATATATACACGCTATTTTTATACAAAACTAACTTTGTGTTATTTCCAAATTTGCACTCCTTTATCAATTACCGTGATGTTGAATTTTTGTTTGAATTGTCCCTGAGAATTATCAAGTGTTTTTAATAAGCAATGCAATATGAAATGAATTTCATGGGGTGTGCCCCATTGTTTTTAATTGCACGAGCACTTTTTCGAATGCCATACTCCTTGACAAGTTTGTAAAGAACTTGAGAATGCATGTGTAAACTATTGCACATTGCAAGATGTCTGCCAAATAACTTACTCTTGATGTTGATCAAGGGGTGGAGATAAAATGGCGTTCTGTTGTTATGCACTTTGACACTGAGGAAGCCTTCACGGCGAAACGCGTTTGTCATCTTGGAGGCAGGGGGGTCTGCCAATAAATCGTTTCCAGTAACTGAAGCTTGGAGTGCCGTCTACTTTCTTTCATAAAAGTAAATGTTTGTATATATATATGTTTGTGTGTGTGTGTGTGTGTGTAACTGTGTGTGACTGACTGTGTGTGTGTGACTGACTGTGTGTGTGTGACTGACTGTGTGTGTGTGACTGACTGTGTGTGTGTGACTGACTGTGTGTGTGTGACTGACTGTGTGTGTGTGTGTGACTGACTGTGTGTGTCTGTGACTGACTGTGTGTGTCTGTGACTGACTGTGTGTGTCTGTGACTGACTGTGTGTGTCTGTGACTGACTGTGTGTGTCTGTGACTGACTGTGTGTGTCTGTGACTGACTGTGTGTGTCTGTGACTGACTGTGTGTGTCTGTGACTGACTGTGTGTGTCTGTGACTGACTGTGTGTGTCTGTGACTGACTGTGTGTGTGACTGACTGTGTGTGTGACTGACTGTGTGTGTGTGTGTGTGACTGACTGTGTGTGTGTGACTGACTGTGTGTGTGTGACTGACTGTGTGTGTGTGACTGACTGTGTGTGACTGACTGACTGTGTGTGACTGACTGTGTGTGTGTGTGACTGACTGTGTGACTGACTGACTGTGTGTGTGTGTCTGTGTGTGTGACTGTGTGTGTGACTGTGTGTGTGACTGTGTGTGTGACTGTGTGTGTGACTGTGTGTGTGACTGTGTGTGACTGTGTGTGTGACTGTGTGTGTGACTGTGTGTGTGACTGTGTGTGTGACTGTGTGTGTGACTGTGTGTGTGACTGTGTGTGTGACTGAGACTGACTCTGTGTGTGTGACTGAGACTGACTGTGTGTGTGTGACTGTGACTGACTGTGTGTGTGACTGACTGTGTGTGACTGTGTGTGTGTGTGTGACTGTGTGTGTGTGACTGACTGTGTGTGTGTGTGACTGACTGTGTGTGTCTGTGTGCGACTGTGACTGTGTGCGTGCGACTGTGACTGTGTGTGACTGTGTGTGACTGTGTGTGACTGTGTGTGACTGTGTGTGACTGTGTGTGACTGTGTGTGACTGTGTGTGACTGTGTGTGACTGACTGTGTGCGTGCGTGTGACTGACTGTGTGCGTGCGTGTGACTGACTGTGTGCGTGCGTGTGACTGTGTGCAACTGTGCGTGCGTGTGACTGTGTGACTGACTGTGTGTGTGTCTGTGTGTGTGTGACTGACTGTGTGTGACTGTGTGTGTGTGACTGACTGTGTGTGTGTCTGTGTGTGTGTGACTGTGTGTGTGTGACTGTGTGTGACTGTGTGTGACTGTGTGTGTGTGACTGTGTGTGACTGTGTGTGTGTGACTGTGTGTGACTGTGTGTGAGACTGTGTGACTGTGTGTGAGACTGTGACTGTGTGTGTGACTGTGCGACTGTGCGACTGTGTGCGACTGTGTGTGACTGTGCGTGCGTGTGCGTGCGTGTGTGTGACTGTGTGTGACTGTGTGTGACTGTGTGTGACTGTGTGTGACTGTGTGTGACTGTGTGTGACTGTGTGTGACTGTGTGTGACTGTGTGTGACTGTGTGTGCGTGTGACTGTGTGCGACTGTGTGCGACTGTGTGCGACTGTGTGCGACTGTGTGTGACTGTGCGACTGTGTGTGACTGTGTGTGACTGTGTGTGACTGTGTGTGTGTCTGTCAACATTGTAAACCGTCCGGAGCGGCCGCCATCTTGTCTCTCGGTAGGATCGAGAGACCAGATGTGGTGAAAAACGAAGGGGGAAAAGAAGGAAAGGGGGCAAGGTAGACCCCTCCTGACCCCCTAGGATTGATGAAGGGGCTATTGATGTGCCCTGCGGGGCAAAAAAAAATTGCGATTTTTCGCGGTAGAGGCGCGTCCCGGTACGCGAACCGGGCAG